>NC_042616.1:621954925-622638421 GCF_901001135.1 Rhinatrema bivittatum | reverse complement strand
CTAGTAATCCTTGGTTTGATGAGTGGAGGACTGCATTGTGGAGTGTAAAATTGGAGGCTTAAACCTAATCATATTGTTTTTGAGTTATGTATTTTATGAATGAGGATGAGAACTTTATTTTGTATTCTTTCATGTATGGTAGCCAATGTAAACTATATAAAGTCGGTGAGATATGCAAAACACCCTGGTGGCCAAATTCTGCAGAAGTTGTAAAGGCCTAATTACATTACATTATTTGGGACTCCCAGCAGGAGGGAGTTGCAATAGTCAGTACATTAAAAATACTGTTTGAAGGATCAGGCAAAAGTCAGCAAATTCAAGGTATGGTTTTAATCGGTGCAAACTGCGCAACTTATAGTGGCCTATTTTTACTTTTTTTTTTTTTTTTTTTAACATGTTCTTTTATAGAAAGTTTCATGTCTACCATTACTCCAAGATCTTTCAACCCCATCAATCTTAAATATAGGGAGATCTTGTGGAGTGATCTTCACAGAGAACGATTAATTCTGTTTTCCTTGCGTTTAAAGCAAGACAGTTATGCAACATCCATTTCTGAATAGTTAGCTTGTAAATTTCTAGCTCTTTCAGAGCGAATGGCAAACTATTTCTGATTGGAAAAAAATAACCGGATGTCGTCAGCATAGACTCTAAAATCTAAGCCCAGGCCATCTATTTTGCATAAATGGGCAAGGTAAACATTAAAAAGACATGCTAATAATGAGGAGCCTTGCAGGATTCCAGTTTTTACTTCCATCCAATAAGAGGTCTGATTCATGGCTATAACTAATGCTGTTGAAGCTTTTCAGTGTTGGAGTCAGTCTCTGCAGTTAGGTGCAGCTTGTGCTAAGGCTATTAAATGTAGACCAGTAAACAAGTATTATAGGGCCCCCCTGGTTCTCTCCAGAATTAATCATTTTGAAACAACAGATGAGACAGCTTGAGTGCTGATGGCGCAAATCTCATTTAAATGCAAAGAAGAATTTAGTAGAAAATTATAGGAGTACAGATTGAGGGCAGGTACACTAAAGCTGCGGTGCATTGCCAACAAAACCCAGTCTGCCCAAAACAGCCCAGAGAATTATTTTACATTGTGGGTACCCTGACAGCGCCTCAAGCCCAAAATATAAGCCTACTGGATAGTGTATGTCTTAACACAATAGGGCAGTTCTTTATTGATAAAGTTGAAAATGTTTTCTTATCCTTTGCCACTGTCAATAGCAAGATGATGATTTTTCCCTTTATGGGAAAATTTTAATGAAGCAACGATTGAAGAGATTAATGATGTTACTGAAAACACAGACATTTTTGCCCCTTAAATGAATGTTCAAATGTCTCTTTAAAAGGCCTTAGGAAGGAGATGGCTAAGTTTGTTAGTAACTTAGGGGCCCTACGAGCGTAAACCTAGGTGGATTTACACGTGTAGGGGGGTTATGTGCGCCGGGCCTATTTTCAAAAGTCCTGGCGGCGCGCATATGTCCCGGGGCGGGGCGGGGAAGACTATCCGTGGGCGTGGCAGGGCGGTCCGGGTGCAGTCCAGGAGGCATGGCCGAGGACTCAGCTCAGCGGCCATTTGCGCGCATGTCATAAAATCAGGGGTTGGCGCTGTGCCGGGGGATCGTGCGCCGGCATTCAGTCGGCAGGCATAACTTCTAAAACAAAGGTACGGGGGGGTTTTCTTTAGGGCTGGGGGGAGGGGCGAGACAGGGAGGGGAAGGGAGGGGAAGGTGGGGGGGGGGGGGGGGGGAAGGAAAGTTCCCTCCGAGGCCGCTCCGATTTCAGAGTGGCCTCGGAGAATTGCAAAGTCCTAGAATATCTCCTGAAACATGGTTAACAATGTTAAGAGGTAGAAGGTGTATGGCACCACCAAGATCCTACCCAGATTAGGCTGTCCCTCCAAACTGGATGACCAAGCAAAGAGGCCACTGATCAGGAAAGTAAGCAAGATGCTAATGGCATCTTTGAAAAAGTTACAGGATTCATAACCAAGATTGATCAAAGTGTGCATGTGGCAACAATATCCCAAGCATTCCACAAATCTGGCCTTTATAGTAGTGTAGCAAGAAGGAAGCCATTACTTAAGAAAGCCCATCTTGAATCCTGTTTGAAGTATGTGACAGAAGACTCGGGGTATACTGTAGCCATGTGGAAAAATCTTTTGTGGTCTGACAAAAATAAATAGAACTTTTTGGCTTGTCCTATTGTGAAACTTGATGATGGTCGCATGTTAGGGGGATATTTTTCATTGGAAGGGACTGGGGCACTTGTCAGGCTGAAAGGGAAAATGAAAAGAGACAAGTACAGAAAAGTCTTTCCAGAAAATCCACTGCCCACTACAAGAAAGCTGAAACTGGGGTGGAAGTAAATAAATAAGTTCACCTTTAATCATGACAATTGATCTGAAGCATGTAGCTAAAGCTACACTGCACATGATAAAGAACAAAAAAGATAAATGTCCTGGCATTGCCCGGTCAAAGCCTCAATCTCAATCCAGTCGAAAATCTGTGGCATTACTTGAAAATTCATCAATGGTTCGCATGGAATTTGACAAAGCTTGAACAAGTTTTGTAATGAAGAATGGTCTAACATTATCAAATCTAGGTGTGCAAAGTTGGTGATGATCTATTCCAACAGATTCACAGATGTTTCCACAGGAAGTATTGACTCAGAGGGGTGGAGTCATCCAATTTGATTTCAGTTTTGGGGTAGATTTTATAAATCGGCGCCCGCACGTAGCTGCATGTATCCATTAAAATCCGGGGTCGGCGCGTGCAAGGCTGCCCAAAATCGGCAGCCTGCGTGCACAGAGCCACGCAGCCTGCCTCCATTCCCTCCGAGGCCGCTCCAAAATCGGAGTGGCCTTGGAGGGAACTTTCCTTCCACCTCCCCCCCCCTTCCCCCCCCTAACCCACCCCCCCCCCCCCACCTCTTGTTGTACGCCTGCCGTAACTTGTGCGCGCTGGGCCGGCCGCAGGCGCACGATTCCCAGGCCCGGGAACTGTTTCGGAGGCCTCGGCCACACCCTTGAAACGCCCCCGGGCCAGAACCACGCCCGCAGCCCCGCCCCCAAATAGCATGCCACCGCGACACACCCCCGACACGCCTCCCCCAGGAAAGCCCCGGGACTTACGCGCGCCGCTGAGCCTACTCAACATAGGCTCGGCGCGCGCACGGGGTACTTCGGCCAGGTTTTTGGGGGGTACGTGCGTATCTTATGCTCGTACCCCTTTGAAAATCTGGCCCTTTGTTTTTTGGATATGTATATATATCCATTTTTGGCCCTGAAAAGTGAAGTATGGTGTGTTGATGAGTGGAAAAAACTCCTTATTTAAATGCATACAAGTCTAATGCACTGACACAACAAAATGTGAAAAATATTCAAAGGAGTGTAGACTTTCTATATCCACTGTGTATCCTCAGCAGTGTGGACAGGAATATCTGGGCAGGCTTGAATGGGCCAATTGATCTTTCTCTGCCATCATTAGTATGTTATTAGATCGCAAGAACAACTTAAGAAAGCAAGGACTAAATGACAGTCTCCAAAAGAAAATTATTCCTTACCTGCTAATTTTCGTTCCTGTAATACCATGGATCATTCCAGACGATGGGTTATGTGCCCTGTCCAGCAGATGGAGTCAGAAACAGATTTCTGGGGGAGGTGCTACACTACGTCACCACCCTCGTCATCATCCCCAGTATCTAGCCTAGCAAAGCCAAGCCCAAGAGGAAGAGAGGGATCAAGTAAATGTATTAACTAAAATTTAAAGTTTGAAAACTGTTAAAGAACAGAATGATAACCTCAACAGAGAACTTATTAACACATAAATATTTGAACAAAACAACTTTGAGTGCTAGAGTGAGTAGAAAAATAAGGAGAGCATAGTCGAGCAGAGATAGCCCACCTTAATTAAAACTTTCAATAGTAATGGGAGGGTGTCTGGAATGATCCATGGTATTACAGGAACGAAAATTAGCAGGTAAGGAATAATTTTCTTTTCCCTGTACATACCAGGATCATTCCAGACGATGGGATGTACCCAAGCTTCCCTCTTATGGGCGGGCCGTGGATAGCCCTGCTCGGATGACTCGATCCCCAAAAGAACCGTCTGATGATGTGGAAACATCCAGACGATAGTGCCTTGCGAAAGTATGGAGAGACTTCCACGTCGCCGCTCTGCAAATCTCCTGGACTGAAACAGAGCTAGACTCTGCCCATGATGCTGCCTGTGCGCGAACGGAATGGGCTTTAACCCCCAAAGGAGGTTGCTTACCGGCCCCAATATAAGCCGAAGCAATTGTCCCCTTCAGCCAGCGAGCAATAGACGTTTTGGATGCCATGTGACCCTTCCTGGGGCCCGACCAGAGAACGAAGAGATGGTCGGAAAGACGAAATTCATTGGTAACTTCCAAATAACGCAACAGACATCGCTTTACATCCAAAAGACGTAAATCCCTGGGTTCGTTTGATTTGAAGGAAGGCAACTCAACTGACTGATTGAGGTGGAAGGCCGAAACCACTTTAGGAAGAAAAGATGGGACCGTGCGGAGAGACACGCCGTCATCTGAAAAACGGAGATACGGTTCTCGACAGGATAGTGCCTGTAGTTCTGAAATGCGTCGCGCTGAACAGATTGCCACCAAGAAGATAGTTTTAAAGGTCAGATCTTTAAGAGAGGAAAATCTTAAGGGTTCAAAAGGTGAACCGCTAAGTGCTCGTAAAACTAAGTTCAGATTCCAGGACGGACAAGGAGGACGTAACGGAGGCTTCAAGTGACGCACCCCTCTAAGGAAGCGACCCACATCCGGATGAGAGGAGAGACGCGATCCTTCGCCACTATATAAGAGGGCGCCCAAAGCCGCGACCTGTACTCGAAGTGAGTTGTAAGAGAGGCCGAGATCTAGTCCTTCCTGAAGGAAGGAGAGAATTTGAGATACGGAAGCATTGGTGGGGTGGATGTCGTGAGATCCGCACCAATTTTCGAAGACCTTCCAAACTCTTATATAAGTGACTGAAGTAGATCTCTTACGAGCTAGTAATAGAGTCGAAATGACCTCCTCCTGGTAGCCTCTGTACCTCAGTTTGCGCCTCTCAAAAGCCAGGCCGCTAGACAGAAGCGATCGGCCTGCTGTAAAAATATGGGTCCCTGCCGAAGTAGGCGTGGAATGTGGCTGAGACGTAGAGGGCCTTCCATGGTTAGGAGAAGAAGATCCGCAAACCACGGTCGACGAGGCCATTCCGGCGCCACTAGGACCACTGGACCGTGGTGATTCTCGATTCTTCGAATCACTTTTCCCACGAGAGGCCACGGTGGAAAGACATAAAGTAGGATGTTCCGCGGCCAAGGCAGGGCTAGAGCATCGATTCCTTCTGCGCCGTGTTCTCTTCTGCGGCTGAAGAAACGCGGAGTCTTTGCATTGCTTGCTGTGGCCATGAGATCCAGGTGGGGAGGACCCCATCGGGAGATTATCAAATCCATTGCCTCCCCCGAGAGTTCCCATTCTCCGGGATCCAGGCGTTGACGACTTAAGAAGTCTGCCTGTATATTGTCTACTCCCGCTATGTGGGAGGCTGCCAAACGCAACAGATGCCTTTCCGCCCAGAGCATTAATTTGTCCGCTTCCAAGGATACTTGAAGACTTCGTGTGCCCCCCTGTCTGTTGATGTAAGACACCGTGGTTGCATTGTCGGAAAGGACCCTGACAGCTCTGTGAAGCAACCGAGGAAGGAACCCTTTTAACGCCAGACGTACCGCTCTGGTCTCCAGACGATTGATGGGCCACCGGGCTTGTTCCGCCGTCCATTGACCTTGTAGAGAGCTCTCCTGACAGACCGCCCCCCATCCTGATAGACTGGCATCCGTGGTGACCACTATCCATTCTGGTATGTCCAGAGATACTCCTTGAGCTAGGTTTCGGTATTCTAGCCACCAGTGGAGACTGTGGACGGTATCCATCGGAATTGGGAGTACCATCTGGTAGTCTTGTGAGGACGGTTTCCATCTGGAGAGCAGAGACCTTTGAAGAGGGCGGAGGTGGGCAAAGGCCCAAGGAACAAGATCGATAGTGGAGGCCATCGTGCCCAGGAGCTGAAGGTAATCCCATGATGTGGGTTCTTGAAGATCCAAGAATCGGAGAACCTGATCGCGAAGGGACTGAGCCCTTTCTTTCTTGAGGAATACCATGCCCTGTTTCGTGTCGAAATGTGCTCCCAGGAATTCCAGGGACTGGGAAGGAACTAGGTGACTCTTGGCATAGTTGACAATCCACCCGAGAGACTGGAGCATGCGGAGCACTATTCTGACCATCCGGCAACCCTGGTCCCATGACTTCGCTCGTATGAGCCAATCGTCCAGGTAAGGGTGTACCAGAACGCCCTGCCGGCGCAATGCAGCTGCCACCACTACCATGATTTTCGTGAAGACTCGTGGAGCCGTCGCTAGACCGAAAGGTAAGGCCCGGAACTGAAAATGTTGACCTAAGATCTTGAATCTTAGGTAGCGCTGATGATCCTTGAGAATAGGAATATGCAAGTAGGCCTCGGTGAGATCCAAGGAAGCTAGAAATTCTCCTCGATGTACCGCTGCTAGAACCGACCGAAGAGTCTCCATGCGAAAACGGGGGATTCGTAGAGACCTGTTCACCATCTTGAGGTCCAGGATGGGACGAAAAGTACCCTCCTTCTTTGGGACAACAAAATAGATGGAGTAATGACCTCGACCCCAATCGTAGGGAGGGACTGGTGAAATCGCTCCAAGTGCGGAAAGTCGGTCGAGAGTGGAAGCGACAGCTTCTTGCTTGTAACTGGATCCGCAAGGAGAGAAAAGGAACCTGTCTCTGGGAGGATGGACAAAATCCAATGCGTAGCCGTGCTTTAGAATATCCAGGACCCACTGGTCCGATGTAATTTGGACCCACTCGCTGTAAAAGAGAGAGATCCGGCCCCCCAGCCGGGGAACCGGGTCGTGGGTCCGACTGGCATCATTGGTTTGTCTTGAAGGAGGAGGAATTAGAGGAACCCCGTCCCTGACCCTCCCTGCCGGGACGGCGCCCTCGAAAGGGCCTGTTCCAGGAACCTGAACGTGAGGATGGGTTCCGAGGAGCTTGTTGACGAGTGTTTCGTGTCCTCCGCTGATTCCTGTATCGAGATCTGGAAGAAGAGTAGGAAAACCTTGAGGATCGTGGACGATCTTCCGGAAGCTTATGCACTGAATTCTCATTCAAAGATTTAATGATCTGATCCAAATCTTCCCCAAAAGGAATTTACCCTTGAAGGGAAGGGATCCCAGGCGCGTTTTAGAGGATGCGTCCGCGGACCAGTTTCGCAGCCAGAGAAGGCGTCGAGCTGAGACTGCCGCTACCATGGAACGGGCGAGGACTCTGAGTAGGTCATAAAAGGCATCCGCCCCATATGCCATCACGGCTTCCAGCCGATCCGCCTGTAGGGCCTCAGCATCTGGTAACTCCTGCGAGGTAAGCAACTGCTGTACCCAGCGTAAACCTGCTCTCTGAGCAAGAGCACTGCAAATGGACGCTCGCATGCCTAGTGCGGAAACTTCAAAAATCCTTTTGAGAAAGACTTCCAATTTTCTATCCTGAGTGTCTTTCAGAGCCGTACCTCCCGTGACCGGTATGGTAGTGTGTTTGGTCACTGCTGATACAGCCGAGTCCACGGCGGGAACTTTGAGGATGTCCAGAAAATCCTGTGGGAGTGGGTAGAGCTTCTCCATAGCTCTACTAACTCTGAGGGTTGCCTCAGGAGTATCCCACTCACGGGAAATGAGTTGGAGAAAAGAAGGGTGAGTGGGAAAAGACTTGGCCAAAGGCCTTAAACCCGCAAGGAGAGGGTCACCTTTCCTTACGTTTGGTTGTGGTCCAACAGGCTCAGGAGGGGGGTCGATGTCCATTTCCGTCAAAATATGAGGGATCAGGTCCTCCAATTCCTCTGACTGGAAAATACGTAGAATCCTTGGATCATCTCCCTCCAGATGAGAAAGCAAAGTGGGATCATCTCCCGAAGGATCTCCCGGAGGGTCCCCCCCTGAGCACGAAACCGGGGGTGGAGGTACAGCTGAGGGATCCTTGGAAGGCTGAGGTGGAGCGCCAGAAGGAGAGGAAATCCCTTGGGAGGGGGAATCCCCCTGCAATGATGAAAGGCGGGCCAACTTTGGGGGAGGGGGGACAGAGAAGTCTGAAGAAGCATCCTTGAAATGCAAAAAAGCTTTGTGCATCAGAACAACGAACTCCGGTGAAAAAGCAGAAAATCCTCCGGAGGGGGCCCCTGAGGCCTCACCCTCTCGGTGACTGGGGTCTGCTGAGGTCCGCTGAGTTCTCGAAGGGAGTGCTGAAATAATCGGGGAGTCCTCCTCTGATAACCCCGCTTCCTGACATTAAAATGGCTGCCGTTTCTGTGCTGAGCGGGAACGGGGCCTGTCTTTTTCTCAAATCGCGGTCCACCATTCCCTCGGCGTCCCCCTCAGCCGGACATGTTTCCCCATCGGGGAGGCAGCCCCGAGCAACGCCCCTCCCTGACGATTTTAGCTCCCTGTCGGCCGCATATTACACAGGCCGCCGGGCGCGGCATTGAAAAACAATGAGGGGGGAGGGGCGAATAAGCGCGGCAAGTATAGCCTCGCGCTGAGATGACTGCGGGAAATAAAGAGAAAAACTCCCCCCTGCCGACCCAAGAACCGCCGGGGTATCACCTTCCCGGCAGCCGGCGGTCCCGGGGAATGAACTTCGCGGGACCGCGGGTCGACTAGATAGCGTTGTGGGGGGAGGAGGGGGAAAGTGGGGGAGAGGCTGGACCACCAGCGTGCACCCTCCGTCGAAAAACGTCGGCGAAAAAGCGCTGAGGTAACCTGAAAATTAAATTCAAAAAAGCAACACTTACCCCAGCCAAACAGAAACGGAGAGAGAGTAGTAAAGAGAGAGAAAAGAGGCTTGTCAGGAAGCCCCGGTGAGGTAACAAACCGTTACTGCGCTCAATTTCCCTCAATAGAAAATTTTTTTTTTTTTTTTTTTTTTTTTTTTAGACTTTTCCCAAATAAAGAAATTAGCTATAATATAAGAGAAAGTTTTTACTTGATCCCTTAAAGCAAAATGAGAGAAAAATTAATAATGAAGATAAAGTTGTGAGGAACCCAAGTTCCACAAACCGCATCTGCTGGAGTCAGAAAGATACTGGGGATGATGACGAGGGTGGTGACGTAGTGTAGCACCTCCCCCAGAAATCTGTTTCTGACTCCATCTGCTGGACAGGGCACATAACCCATCGTCTGGAATGATCCTGGTATGTACAGGGAACACAATCGTTGGGCCTTTGTCACTTCTACCTCTCTATTCTTAGTGTTTCTTTTAATCCTAACTAGCAACCACACTCAAATCGCACCCGCAGGTTATGAACATTGTGGGTAGCAATTTTTTTGGGTACATCTCTAGAACAGAACATGGTCAATTTTTCTTTTGTTATTCCTTGGGAAACCAGTTCCAACTGTTAGTCCTTGGAGGTTTTGATAGTGGCCAATCATACTTACTAGTGCTTCTGGATTTATCGGCTGTCTTTGACACAGTTAATCATAACATTCTGCGTAATAGACTTGCTGAAATTGGCTTACCTGGTACCACTCTACAATGGTTCACATCTTATTTTAAAAAACGGTTTTTTCAAGTCAAAATTAAATCTACATTATCCGAAAAATAAAAGCTTAGAATCGGGAGTTCCACATGGCTCTTCTTTATCCGCCACTTTATTCAACATATATATGCTTCCTCTTTGCCACCTCTTAGCAGGTCTGGGAATCTCGCATTACATTTATGCAGATGACATTCAATTACTAATTCCTATTAAAGATTTGATTGATAATATATTAAAAACAGTTTCCGTGTACATCTCTATCATTAGGGATGGACCCAAAAAGCAAATCGGAAGCCGATCCAGTTGGCTGTGATACAGTAAAGACAATGAGAATCGGACGATCAGAAGAAGCCCTTTATTTCAATGCCCGACTCTGGCCGAGTTTCGCTCATAGAGCTGCCTCAGGGGCAATTCAATTAGCAGGACAAAATATGCCTGCAGGGCTGCTGTCACAATGTCACAATATCATTAGTGTCTGCAGAACACTCTGACATTCCTTCTGCTTGCACCAATTAGCCTGTTCTAAAAATCAATGATCCAGAAACAGATATTAAATTGACATCCTGTGGCCGAGATCTAGGTATACTTATAGACAGTGATTTACATTTTAAAAAACATGTTAGCACAAAATAGAGAGATGGATCCCATAAACTTCTAACACTCAGGCATCTGAAACCCCTCAACCCAAGATGATTTCTGAACTGTACTCAAACAATATTTTCAAATATTGATTATTGCAATTCTTTACTGCTTGGACTCCCTAACAACACACTGCGACCTTTACAAATACTTCAGAATGCAACAGTTAGAATATTGACAGGAGCAAGAAAGTTTGACCACATAACTGCCATATTAATATCATTACATTGGTTACTCATTAATCATCGCATTGACTATAAAGTACTTTTTCCATTACATAAAATAATATACGGAGAACAAACAGAGTGGCTAAACGCGGCAATCCACCTCCACACACCCCAATGCAACTTAAGGTCTGCAAATAAAAGATTGCTAACCATTCGATCAATTCGCACGGCACATTTATGCGAGGTTAGATCAAGGGCGATATCTATAGCAGGACCTAAACTATGGAACACCTTACTGGTGGAATTGAGACTTCAAAATTACTTAAAAACTTTAAGAAAGATCTCAAACGTGGCTTTTTATGAAAGCATTCCAGGAAACAGAGTAAGATTAAGAATGCACTTTGAGAAGGATTGAGATTTTAATATGAAAGCATTCCAGCAAAAAGTGTAAGACCAAGAAAGCACTTTGAAGAAGCAGTTATTTCTACTATTGAAATTTTTTTACTATTTATTTTGAGGTACTTTTAATTTTTATGCTTAATTTGAGTTATTTTCTATTTTTTGTTTTACTTTCCATTATTTATATTATTGCATTTAAATATTTGTTTTTATCTTTCGATGTATATTTGTTTACTTTGATATCTTATGATTTGTAAACCTTTGTGATAGAATACTGAATGGTATAAAAAGCCAATCAATAAATAAATATCCTGTGTCTCATGTTGGTTCTAATGATAAATTGTCCATAAAAATATCCAGAACTAAATGGAGTGCAGAGATGTAGCCTGCACAAGGATCCAGTGATTATCTTGTGTGTTTTATTTTCATACCATGCTGTTACATGTGGCTGTAGGCTTGCATGATAGAGTACATTACTAATTACAACCCAAGAGCAACAGATCAAAATAGGATTATAGAATATTACTCATTACAGAGCACAAAAAAAGACAGGAGGCCCAGCATGCAATAGACAAAATTAGTAATGAGAAACACTGCTCGAAAAGCTTATAAAAATTGGGCAAAGGATGGATAGGACAGAAAGTAACATTGGAGGACCATCTTAGGGACACTGCATAGAGCTGTTGCTTATTATGCATCATGAGTTAGTCAGCCTTTTTTTCTGAGTTAGTCAGACTTTTTTTCTTTAATGATTGTTGAGGGTGATCCAATATTGTTGAAGGAATAAGTAAATCTGTAACTATTTTATTCAAATGCCAAGTACCAATCCCCTATCATGTTTTGATATATTGTTCACTATAAGCATTTTTCCTGGTATAATGTTGTACAGGATCAGACCCCAAAGTGCTCTTCATTGGTTATCTGAAGCTGTTTTACATTCTGCTTGTCAGCAGATGTCTCTGCAGCAGAAGCTGGAATTCCCTCTCCAGGGCTTCTGCAGTGTTTCTACCCTCAGTTGAGCCAAGGTACAGGAGGACCCAAGATTAGAAGCAGATATGAGTCTCCTACATTATAGTATTATTGCACTGCAAGTAGATCACTGGGCAAAAAACTCAGTTTAGATTTATTAAATAAGTCTGATTTTGCAGAAACTCCTCTACTTCACCCAACCACACTTTCTGACTAAATATGCATCTAGGAACACTTGTGAGCTTTTTGTTTAGCTCTCAGGATTAATGAGGCTTGATGAGCAGAGAAGACAGCGGTTTGAGGTGGAATAGTGCTAGAGAGAAAGAGAAGGTTGGAGAGGATAAAAATTACATTCCAAAATCCCTCCTTAGTGTCGTTTCTACTGCCAGTCTCTTGGAGTGGGAGTGGCAGGGTGATCTCATAAATTTGTCTGGAGGGATGCTGTGGAATTCCAGAAAGTACACTTCTCGAATGATGTTTAGGACCCATTTGTCCGACGTTATCTCGACCCATCTTTCGTAGAAGAGGGCAAGTCGACCCCCTATATCTTCTTCCTGTGGATGGGTCTGCCTCTTCTCAATGTGGGGTATGGCTGGAGCCTGCACCCGGGCCTGTTCCCCTCTTGGTGTGTCTGTTCCGAAAGGACTGGGACCTTCCAGAGGGGCGAGGTGCCTGGAACTGTGCATTCTTGAAGGGTCTGAAGCGCTGCGATCCTCTGCCCTTGGTTCTTCTGGGGGAGGAAAGCTGAGGTTTTTATTCCTATCATCCGGTAGTCGGGGCACTGGAGATTCGCCCCATTTGTTGGCTAACTTCTTCAATTCGCTTCTGAATAAGAAAGATCCTTTAAAAGGCATTCTCTTGAGGTTCGCTTTAGATGTCGCGTCCGCCGACCATTTCCGTAGCCATAGTTGTCTTCTGGCTGTCACTACCAAGGCAATGCCCCTGGCTGAGGTGCGCAGTAGATCTGAGGTTGCGTCAGTGAGGAAAGATGCCGCAGGTTCCATCGTTTCTCTGGACGTATTTGCATCTCTCGAAAGGAGAAAGCAGGACCGTGCAACCAGTGCGCAGCAGGAAGCAATTTGCAGTGTCATAGCTGTTGCGTCGAAGGCCTGCTTAAGGATGGACTCCAATCGTCTGTCCTGCTTGCCCTTCAGTGCTGCTCCTCCCTCAATGGGAATAGTTGTTCGCTTTGAGACTGCACAGACCATAGCATCCACGTTCGGAAATGCAGGCGTTCCTTGACCGCGGGTTTCTACAGGGTATAGGGCTTCCAAGGCTCACCCCCCTTTGAAGCTAACCTCTGGGGCATTCCATTCCAGGTCAATTAGTTCCTGGATGGCTTCTATCATAGGAAAGTAGCATGAGGCCTTACAAAGGGACACTAAGATGGGGTTCTTCTTTGGTTCTGCCATAGGGTTAGTGCTCGGAATATCCAGCGCCTTCAGAGTCTGGGAAACAATGGCTGGTAATTTGTCCTTGTGGAAGAAGCGGAGCATGGTTCGGTATGGTTCCATCATTGGAGGGATTTCTCCTTCTTTTCCAGGGAGTCGTTCTCATCATCAGAGGTGTCTGGATCCCTATTAGGGAAGTTCTTGGTTAGGTGAGGAATCTGGGTAGTGCAGGGAGGATCTTGTGCTTCCAGCAGGGATTGAGCCTGCTGTGCAGCAGGGGCTGGTTGCGCCTGAACGAAGGTTTGCAGTCCTTTAAAAAATTCCACCCAGGTGAAGGTCCCTGGGTCCATGTTGGTCCCGGGGGGTTTAGAGTAGGGGCCTCAGAGGTGCCCTCCTGTAGGGAGGGGGGGGGGGGTTGTCGAGCCGGAGGTACATAGGTCTGGGGTACAATTGTCAGTAGTTCCAGACCCCTCTCCTGACAGTAGGAGGCCAGGCTTTGGTTCCCTTTGGACTTCTTTGCATTGCTGGCACAGGAAGGACTCCAATTCAGGTTCTGCAGCTCTTTTGGGGCAGGCTGTGCAAAGGCTGTGTCCCTTGGCCTTCTTGGGCGATGGTGCCATTGTTTGTGCGCGTGGAAGTCCTCAAACGTGGCTGTGCGTGCAGCTATGCGCACGGTTGTATGCACGCGCTGTGCTTCGTTGTGCGCACGTCTCAGTTGTGTGCGCCGCTGTGTGCACACAGCTATGTCTATGTTGGGCACGCACAAGTTAGGCGCATCGGCCGCCTGGCCTGTCCCGCGTGTACCGCCGGTCAAGGAGGTAATATGGTACCGCGACCCTGCTTGCAAGATGGTGCCCCCCCTGAGGGTCTCCATGTGTGTGGACCCTTGCACCAGATCGGGGCCTAGCCCAACCAGGGCTGCTCAACCCAATCAGTGTCCCTTTAAACCTCGCTAGAAGAGATGTTTGGTATGGCTATTCGAGCTCTGGAGACTGGAGACTTAAATTTAAAGGTTTCTACCTTACCTGGTCTCGGCAATTACCGGTTGCATGCTGGGCAGTCTCCAGCTTTGGGGGGAGAAGGAAATACCTTCACTGCCGTGCTCGATTCTGCACCTGCTGCCTTTCAGCCACCCTGGGGGGGCTAAGTCCACACTACCGGACCAAGGCTCACCTCTAAGGGATATCGAAAATCTCAACTGGGGGAGGGACCCTTAGGTTTCACCTCAGGAGAAGTGGGGCTTGATCTTCTTAAAGTTAAATTTTCTAATTGTTACACTATTCTATTGTGTGGGATAGTGTCCGTATCTGCTGGGAGATGGACAAATACTGGAGAGCTAAGCTTCCTGCACGGGTATATGTAGAGTGATGTCAGCTTTGAAATCTGACTCTGTCTCCCATCTGTTAGCAGAAGGGCACAATACCCATTGGTCCTAAGTCCATTTGGCTACACGCTAGGAAATCATATTTAGAAGCAAATTATATAGACTACTATTCAATTATGTTGCCTAACCCAGGCAGTAGGATAGACACATTCAAGGAACAGCAGCACATATCATGGTACGTTTGTTGATACCATTCTGGTAAGTCTGCATGTTACAGTGCTTTAAAACTGTACCGTAGAAAATATGGAGGTAAAATATGGATGTTAAATATTACAGACTCCCGCCACGGAAGTTAAATATCCCACATCCAAAATCATTTGAAGTGCCTGAAAAAGCGGAATATAAATCAAATACATGAATTCAATCAAAATATAAATAAATAAATAAATAAATAAATAAATAAAAAATCAAGTACTAGAACAGAATAAGACCAAAACTCCAGGCAGTCATCCCTATAATCAAAGTGGGAGCCTGAACAAAAACTTTTCCTGGCCACTTTTTCTTACTCTGTAGGCTTTACATTTTTGCACAAGAGATGCTGAGGTCATAGCAGACATGTAGACAAGCTGATAGATTAAGACAAACAGGGCTATCTAGTCTACCAGTATTCCCTATCTGTTACATTATTACAGTCCCTATGTTCATAGTTCTACCACATTTAAGGATTCTCTGTGCTAGGCATTAGCTATGCCTTATTGAATTCTAGTAATATTTTTGCCCTCACTATTTCCAGCAGGAGAGTGTTCCATGCTTCCACCACTTTTTATTAACTTATAATTATTAAATATCATAGTAGAACTCACAAGTAAATTTATGTTAGAAAAGAAAATACATGCTAAAAAAGGAAAAAAAAACTACTCATAGAAAAAATAGACCCTATAAAGTGAAAAGGGGGCAGGACAGGAAAATAAGGAGATCCCTAATGCAGAAAAAAAGTTAAAGAAGAACAAATATGGCATGAAACAACTGCTATAATATTGAGTCGAAATACCCTTGATTAAAGCTAGACTTCACCCGTTAGAGCAAATATCTTGTTCTGGGTAAAAAATCGGATACCTAGCTCCTGCATATCGAATATTACATTTACAGGGATAACACAAAAAGAATTCAGCTCCAAGAGCTCTAGTTGCTTGGTACAAAGCCATAAATAATTTCCTTCTCTCCTGAGTAATTCTAGAAACATCTGAATAGATCCAAACCTTTTGTCCCAAAAATAATGTTTGAGCTTTATGGGGGAAAAAGGCACAAAATATAGTTCTGATCTTGCTTGAACAGAAAAGATACCAATAGCATGACTCAGTCAGATACTTCTTGCAGTAAGCCTTCCAGCATAGCCGTCACATTCAAACTATTAGGTGAAATTGGCAATAGTACATTCCCTTCCCTTTGATCTTCTCCACGCCTTCTCCTAGGCAAAAATAAACCTCATTTCAATGGTGGAAAAGCCTCAAGCACAATATTCAGTACTTCTTGCAGATACTTCTGGAAGCCATTTCTCACATACAGACCAAACAATTAGAACAATTTAAGAGACAGAGATTAAGATGTGTTAAATGATTCTCAACTTGCTCCAACGTTTTTGTGCAACATCACTATCTTGTATCAAATATGCAATTCATGAGTCTCCTTATCTAAAATCTCAAATTTCCCTTTCTATTTCACAGCCTTGGTATCTTGTCCTTGCACCAAATCAGTCACAGCTTTAGCCAGTAAAGTCATATATAAAGCACACGCTTACAAAAATTTCTCCAGTCTCACAAGGGCAGACCACATGGCCTCCAGGGTAACTTCAGCCGGCTTAATCAAGAAAGGTTAAGGTGCACTCACCAACCTGAGAGCTGTCTCTGACGATCTGTCCAGGGGAAAAGCATCTCTTTCCACTGCTAACTCCTGTGGCTTCCCCAAACAGTTCTTTGGCTGGCAGAGGCACCATCGATGAAGTGGGCTTAGAGGGACCAAATGCTCCCTCTACTCCCTCCCATCCCTCAAGATAGCCCCTCCAATGGATGTCAGGATGTTAACAACATCAGATAGAACCTGGAACTCTATAACACTCAAAGGCAACTTTGGTCAAACATGCATATCCCAATCCAGGAGGCTAAGTGAGCTATTCACTCCCAGCAGTTCACCCACGCTGAGACAGAGCTTCCCTCCCTGGCAACAGTTCCGGTTGTTCAGCAGACAAAAGCATCCAATTTGCACTGATCTGGGGGGAAAAGGAGAGGATTCTGGGAGTAATTCTGCATCCTTTCCTTCCTCTTAGGAGGCATAACAGTGGAAATTAGTTAAGGAGTCAGGAATAAAGAAAAAATCTGCCGATCATGCACCATGCTAACTCTGCGCCCCCATACATTGCTTACACCACACTCTGTGAAGAAAACAATTTGCCCAATCTGCTAACTGGTTTCTCAAAGTTGTATGTTTCTATGAAGTTTTCTTTGCCTGGGAATTTGTTCTGTCTCCATTTCCTCAGTGGAGAGTAACCCCTCTCTCTCTACCACCACCCTGGTTGTTAATTGGAACACAGATCTTAAAACAGCCATTGACAAAATTGCTCCATGAAAAAGTTCTCCTATTGGAAACCCTAAACCAACCACTTGGTTCCCACCGGAGCTGGAAAAAAAACCTAAAAAGAGCTGGGAGGAGATTGGAACAAAAATGGCAGAACTCAAAATCACAGCAGCACAGAAACAAATGCAGACTACCTACTGCAAGGCCATGGCTGAACAAAGAAAGCTACTACAAAAAACAATCAATCAGGCAGAAATCTCACCTAAAGAGCTATTCCAGATCATCAACAAACTCCTGGGATCCTTTTTGCCACCCCTCGCCCCTCTCCCTAACAATAGAGGCCCGCTGCAACAAACTAGCCTCATTTTTTACAGATAAAGTCTCACACAACCAGTCAGAACTGAATAGGCAACAGTGGGAAGCCCATAACAAAAAGGTACAGTTCCCACTCCCCACCACCTTCCACCCACTACTAGAGGAAGAGATTGATTCCCTCCTTACCACTCTCAAACCAACCACCTTCCAAGGAAGACTCTTGCCCCTCCTGGTTAGTCAAATAAGTTAAATCCAGATCATCATTAATACATTACTAGCTGAGGCCCATCCACAAAATTGCTTAAAAAAAAGCAATTGTAAGAATAACATTAAAGAAGCCAGACTTTGACCCAATGACTACTATCCTGATCTTCAATTTCCTCTTCCTGCGCAAGATCATTGAAAAGACAATGCTAATGTAGCCATGACTAACACCCTGGATTTCCTTCGATATGGCTTCCCACCACATCATAGCACCAAAACTACACTAATAAGTCTGGATGACAAACTTTGACTCTTCCTCGACTGCAAACGGTCTAACACTCATAGACCTCTCGGCAGTACTGGATACGGTTGACTACAAACTCTCATCATCCAACTATATCAACTACGATTGGCAGACCTAGTGCTTGCCTGGCTTAAATAGTATCTGCATCCAAGGATACTAAGGTAGCTCAGAGATGTTCAGATAGGTCCACTAAAGGAGTTGTTCAATAGATCACTGGAGATTTGCACAGGATTGGAGAAGGGTGGCTGTCATCCCTCTTCACAGAAAACTATTAAACTACAGAGCAGTAAGCCTTACCTCAATAGTGGGAAAATTAAGAGAGATGCTACTGAAGGAAAGGATAGTGAACTACCTACAATCCAGCAGGTTGCAAGATCCCAGGCAGAATGGCTAAATCAGAGACAAATCGTGTCAAACAAATGTTAGTGATTTTTTTCAACTGGGTGACTAAAGACATATGAATAGTATGAAGTACTACTTTATTATTATGACTACATAAAGCTCCCTCCAAGACAAAGCTAGAAGCTTTCCAACCCTACTGGCAGAAGTGATAATTACCAAAAACAGTACTTTATAGGATAAAATATTCTCTGAAGCCTCATGTAATAGTCCAAAAAGATGTTCACATAATACTTCCAAAACCACATTCTAATCCCAAAGTGGAATTGGGATTTTTTTTTTATATGAGTGGTTCATTTCATATATTGCTTATAAGAATAATTTCACATCTAGTTTCTCTCCCGTAGTATATATGAACCCACTCTCCCTCCAATAGCTCTAATAGAAAAAGTCAGCAAATACATGCATAAATGACACCAATTTTAAAAGCAGACTTACACGTATAAGTCACTTTGAACATTATCCCAACAAGTCTACCTGAAAATTTATGTGCATACTTTTTAAAATCTTGTAAAAGTGTCAAAATAAAGAGGGAACCACTACTTCTACTTACATGAACCTCTTTTAACAAAAAAAAAAAAACTTTACAGACTCTGATCTTCACACAGATAAGTTATGCTTTTATTTGCATTATAAAAAGCTACAAGAAATTGTGGGATCGATATTCAGCACTGGCCAGATAAGTAATTTAGCTAGACATGACTTATCCAGCTGATTTATAAGGGATATTCATCTGCAGGGCTATGGATATTCGGATGACTTATCTGGCTAAGTTATAAGAGATATTCAGCGATCAAGGCACTACTTAGCTGGATAAGTTAAATCTGGCTAAGTTAGATGAGCTCTATGGCTGTTCTAAAGTATCTGATTAATTTAACTGGAAAAGAATGAATATCACTAGATTTTAGATTTTTTTTTTTTAGATTAGTTAAGTTAACCGGATAGCAACATCGCTCAGATCCACCCTCTGCCCGCCCACAAATTGGCTGGCTAAATGATAGCCGAAATCCTACTTATCCGGCTATACAGTGCTAAACGTGTTTTCAATATCAGGCTCTGCATAGGTGAGGTAGATTACCAATGATTATCTATAAGGCAATGAAGGCTTATCTTGCTGGTAGTATCTAGTGTGACTGGTTATGTCTTTTGGTTAAAAGAGGGTTTATGTGAGTAACGTAATTTTTAAAATTCAAAAGTCCAAACCCCTCCCCCAGAAATGCCTCTGCTCAGTCTAGGCAAATATACACACATACGTTTACCCACATATCTGGTGGACAATTTTATAATATGCCATTTCTGTGTTTCAACATTGTGTACCTACAGAAATCCCTTTGAACATTACCTTCTCAGAGTACGAACACTTAATCCCTTTTTGACTCCTTCCTATAGAAATTCTAAAAGGTCAGGGATAGATTTGTCATAAGACCTCAGGTGATTAAACAATCCAGAGAACATTCTCCAGATTCCAGCATACACAAAACCTTAGTAGAAGGTTTCCTGGATTTCAACACTATTAAGGCTCTCCTGTCTGAAAACCACTTTTTCATTCATTTTTCCCTTTCAATGGATATCAAGGGCAGTCAAGGAATACACGCTTAGATTTCATGATATGCTTGCCTGCAACTTAGCAGATCTGTTTCTTAGAGTTAAGTTAAAGTCATCATGGACATAGTACCACAGTGAATCAAGCTCAGACAATTCGGAAAAATTGGCTATTGACCAAGGTCAGGTAAAACATCAGGGTATTGCTAATGAATTCACAGCTATTGCCTTTGCATCCCTTTCTCTGCTGATATTTGCCATCCAGATTTTTGTTGCTGCTGAATGCAATCAGGTCTATTTCTGGATGTCACTATTGCTGACTTACCACATCAAATGCTTCCAGATATGGAGACCATTCCCCTAGAAACACTCTCTCGTTGCAAGCCGAGACAGTCTGCCCTAATATTTTAATTCTCCAAAATGTGTTCTGCAAAAATGTCCTGAAGGAAAGTTTGTGGTAATTTTAGCACCTTATAGTTTCCTTTAGCAATGTTGTGCTTCTGTTGTCTCCCTATTTGCTATAAGTCAGGTTTTCAGAATATCCACGATGTGTGTATGAGATAAATTTACATATATCAAGTCTTTAATGTTTGCTAATTTATCTCATTTATTTACAACCATGTGATATTCTGCCTTTTCCTAATTTATTCCCAAGGTGGATTATAGAAACATAGAAATGATGGCAGAAAAGGACCAAATGGTCCATCCAGTCTGCCCAGCAAGCTTATGGTAGCATCTACTGCACCGTGTAGGTTACCCCCATGCTTATCAGTTTCCCACACCGTAAAACTCAGTGCCTTCATTGGTTACTGTTTGAATTCAATTCCCTGTTATGTCTTGCCATTGAAGCAGAGAGAAATAATCAAGGTTCAATCAAAGTTACAATCAAAAATTATAATCACTATGTAAAACACTGAACTTGAAAGAATAAATACAAACATGGTTATGATATGAGGAAGAATGTAAAATTAACTGAGTTACAAATAATTATAGGTGAAGATAAAGGGTTCACTCAGTAAATTGGATAGTAAGAATAAAAAGATGTACAAGAGTATGAATGCACACGTGATAAGGTAAGTACTTAGTGCAGAGGTAGTAAAAACTAAATAAGATTTGCCCAGTGGTGGACAGGATGCAGGCTCAAAATCAAGTTGTCAGGTATTAGGTGGTAGAAGTCGTCTCCGCTATGGAATTTAAGGGAAGGCCTGGTTGAAAATTCAAGCTTTGATTTTTTTTATTTTTTAAACTGAGGCAACAAGTCTCAAAGTGCAGATGTAGTGATATCTTGTTCCAGATTTTAGGGGCATAGCAAGCTGCATGCACATAGTCTTGTGAAGATTAATCTGGCAGAAACCAGAAGAGAGAAGGCTAGGAGGGGCAGTTTGGAAGATTAAAGTTCTCTCATGGGAGTGAAGAAGAGAAGGAGCTCACCCCAAATGGGAACTCTTCTTAGTCTTTCACCCTCTGTCTAGAAACCATGAAGCTCTATACAGTCTTCTTCAAATTATTTTGGAAATTATCCTAGAACACAAGAGGACTCTGGTCCTGAGTGACCTCAATATTCATGTTGGCAAACCACATCTGGATCTCCCACAGGAGTTTCTTACCTCCACAGAATCTCTTGGTCCAGCCCATAAGGCTGGACAGACCCTCAACCTGTCACTGCAGCTCCACAATTACTACATGAATTTGCACTGAAGAATATACAGAACACTCAGCTCTTCTGGACTGATCACTACTTGACATTGTTTAATATGCCTCTCTTCCTTAAGTGAAAGCAAACAATGGAAGGCCCACAAAAGCTTTCTCCCCCACATCACACCTTGATCCAGAGACCTTCCTGTTCACCCCTACTTTGCTCATGTGAGGGCACCCTAGTCTACTTCTACCTTGGCAGATAATGGGAACAACCACCTTAAATTGGACATTGAGAAGACTACACCTCTGAAAATCATCTTCACTAAAAACTCCAAACCTATCCCCAATTTCACACATGATGTGACTGCAATGAAAAGACCTGGATGGAAACTTGACAGAAATGATGGAAATTAAAATCACAAAACCAGAATGACTGCTGAAGACACCAGATAACCTATCACCAAGCAATCAATGAAATAAAAGTCTACTACATTAGTACCATCAATCAAGCAGAAAACTCACTAAAAGAGTTACTCCAACCCATTATTTATTTGTATTTATTTATAGAAACTTATATTCCACATCTTCTACTAGATATGTCCAGTGTGGATTCTATAAAACAACCTCCTCAGTGTTTACTGAAGAGGATATTGGAGAAGACCTGTTCTGGAGAAGGTTTTCATGGGTAATGATTCACATCAAATGAACCAAATCATAGTGAACCTGGAAGATGTGGTAGGCCTGATTGACAAACTAAAGAGTAGTAAATCACCTGGAATGGATTAGAGAGACCCTAGGGTTCTGAAAGAACTAAAAAATGAAATTTCAGACCTATTAATAAAAATTTGTATCCTATCATTAAAATCATCCAATGTGCCTGAAGATTAGAAGATTTATTTTATTTATTTATATTCTTTTTTATACCGAAGTATAGCTGAGTGCCTTCACCCCGGTTTACAGTGTAACAACTTCATACAATAAACAGGTTATAAATTATAACACAATATAAACATAGTTATAACATCTTGGCAGCAGTAGAGTATAACATGTTAGAATGAGACAATTTAAGGCTTAATTTAGAAGAAACTTATTAAAGAAGTATTAGAGTTCAAGATGATGGTTGATATTGATATATATATTGATCATATCAGTCTGTGAATGATTGTCTAAACAACCATGTTTTTAGTTCTTTTTTGAATGTTTTGGAATCTTTGATGGAACTTAGGTATCCTGGGATAGAGTTCCATTCAGTTGGTCCAGCTATAGAGAAGGATAGTTTCGCAGATGAGAGAGGAGGAATGATTAGCTGTAATTTGTCAGAAGACCTAGAAGATGGCCAATGTAACTCCTATATATTTAAAAAGGGATCCGGGAGAGCCAGGAAACTAAGCCTGACTTCAGTGCTGGGAAAAATTGTGGAAACTGTATAAAGAATAAAATCACAAAACATTTAGATATACTTTGATGGGACACAGCCAACATGGATTTACCCAAGAGAAGTTCAGCCTCACAAATCTCCTACATTTTTTTTGAAGGGGTGAATAAACATGTGGACAAAGATGAACCAGTAGATGTGGTGTATTTGGATTTTCAGAAGGCATTTGACAAAGTCCCACATGAGAGGCTTCTAACAAAACTAAAAATTCATGGGATAGGAGGTAATGTCCTTTTGTGGATTGCAAATTGGTTAAAAGACAGGAAACAGAGTAGGATTAAATGGTCAGTTTTCACAGTGGAAAAAGGTAAACAGTGGAGTTCCTCAAGGATCTGTACTTGGACTGGTGCTTTTTAATCCTACCTAATAAACGAAGGATGACCGACGTGCCGCAAATGCGCAGTAGAGACCAGCTCTACCGCGCATGTGCGGGCGAGCACGTCGGTCTGAGCCAGAAAAAAAGAAAAAAAAATGGCGGCGTCGAGTGGCAGCGGCGCCAGTGGCAGCGGCGGCGTCGGGAGGCAGCGGCGGCGGCGTTGAGTGGCAGCAGCGGCGGCGGCGGGTGGGCAGCGGCGGCAGCGAGGGCGGGACTGACAGAGAGAGGGAGGGACTGAGTGAGAGGGGGAGGAGAGAGAGGGAGTGGGACTGAGTGAGAGGGAGGGAGTGGGACTGAGTGAGAGGGGGGACTGAGTGAGGGGGGAGAGAGAGTGAGGGGGGGAGAGAGAGGGAGGGGGGGAGAGAGAGGGAGGGGGGGGGAGAGAGGGAGGGAGTGGGACTGAGAGAGGGAGTGGGACCGGAGGGAGAGGGGGAGGGAGGGGGACTGAGGGGGAGGGGGAGGGAGTGGGACTGAGGGAGAGTGAGTGGGACTGAGTGAGAGGAGGGAGAGGAGAGAGGGGGGAGGGAGTGAGTGAGACTGAGGGGGAGGGGGAGGGAGTGGGACTGAGGGAGAGTGAGTGGGACTGAGTGAGTGAGAGGGAGGGAGAGAGGGGGGAGGGAGTGAGTGAGACTGAGTGGGAGGGAGGGACTGAGTGAGAAGAGAGGGAGGAGTGGGTGAGAGGGAGGGAGGTAGGGGGGTGGTGAAGAGTGAGGGGAGAGAGGATGAGGGGGAGGTGAGAGACAGAGGGATGTAGCCCGTTTTAACGGGCTTAACGGCTTGTATATTTATAAATGATCTGGAAAGGGGTGCGCTGAGTGAGGTGATCAAATTTGAGATGACAAAATTATGCAGAGTAGTTAAATCTCAAATGAATTGTGAGGAGAATCTTGCAAGACTGGAAGTTTGGGCTTCCAAATGGTGGATAAAATTTAATGTGGACAAGTGCAGAGTGATGCATATAGGGAAAAATAACCCTTGCTGTAGTTACACAATATTAGGTTCTATCTTAGGAGTTACCACCCAGGAAAGAGATCTAGGCATCATAGTGGATAATACATTGAAATCGTTGGCCCAGTGTGCTGTGGCGATCAAAAACACAAACAGAATGTTAGGAATTATTAAGAAAGGAATGGAAAATAAAACAGAGGAAAATAAAACAGTATGGCAATTCTTATGTTCTTATGGCTAACTCCAAATATTGGAGTAAGCCAGATAAAATATTCAGCGAACTCAAAACTTCTCCAGAATGCTCTCAACACGACTCTTGCTTATTCAGCTAAATCTCAGCCACATGACTTATCTGGCTAACATTTAGTTGCATAAGCAAGGAAAATATTAAAAACTAGTCATTTAGACAGATAACTTGCAAGTTATCTGACTTTCGGGAGAGTGTGAAGAGTCTTTTTTCCCAGTCCAAAGCACCTCTGTTTTTTTGGGGGGCTGAGGCTTAGTTTATTTTGGAATAGCAAGTTGACTACTTTCTCTAGGGAACCATTGAGGTGAGTGATAACATGAACCTGATTTTTTCCAGAGGGATAGAGTTGATTATCATCTGTATAAGTATAATGAATGATGTGGTAGTCCTTAATAAGTTCCCACAGAGGAATTAGATATATGTTGAACAGTATGGATGAGAGGATGGAGCCCTGAGGTACTCAAAAGCAAAATGAGTGGGGTTCAGAGAGCACTAATCTCATATGAAGGAAAGATGCGAACCAGAGTGCAGAACCACCCAGTCCTATGTACAAGTCTGGTGAAGAGGTGGTTGTGATTGAAAGCTGCTCAGAAGTCCAGGAGATGAATAAAACTGATTTCACCTGCTCAAGACAGTCTGAGTTTATCCACTAGGTTTAGCAGTGTAGTTTCAGTGCTGTAATGTGTCCTAAATCCTGAATGGAAAGTGGTCAAGGGCATTGTAGCACACAGGTGGTTTGTTAGTAGTGTATGTACTGTCTTCTCAATTACTTTGCTTAGATAGGAGAGGTCTGAGACAGGCCGGTAGTTATTCAGGGTTTTGGAGTCAAGGCTCGATTTCTTCAGTATGGGTTTCCTGATTGTTCTTTTCAGGCCACTTGGCAGCTGAACTTCTGCAAAGTGAGGTATTTGTTATAGCCTGGATGTGATGGAGATGTCCATGTTTAGCTTGCTCGATGCGTCAGGTGAATCAAGGGTCTTCCAAGCAGGTGGTTAGACAGAGTGGAGAGCAGGGATTTAATGTCTTCTACTGAAAGTGGGTAGAAGGTGGATAAAATATGTGATGATGGGGGTCTGCTTTATCAGCATTTTGTTTTGTACTGGCATTTATCCAGTTCCGTTCAAATGAGATCATCTTGGTGAAAAATTAGGCCAGCTTACTGCAGTGGGTCTCAATTGTGAGGGAGGGAGGCATGAAGGAGTGAAGTTAGAACATAAGATATGCCATACTGGGTCAGACCAAGGGTTCATCAAGCCCAGTATCCTGTTTCCAGCAGTGGCCAATCCAAGTCACAAGTACCTGGCAAGTACCCAAACATTAGATAGATCAGAAGCTACTATTGCTTATTAATTACGGTCATAGCAGTTTATGGATTTATCCTCTGGGAACTTAAACCCAGTTACACTAACTGCTGTAACCACATCCTCTGGCAATGAATTCCAAAGCTTAACTATGCGCTGAGTGAAAAATAATTTCTTCTATTTGTTTTAAAAGAGCTACTTTGCTAACTTCATGGAGGGGCCCCTGGTCCTATTATCTGAGAGAGAAATAACCAATTTACATTAACTTGTTCAAGTCCTTTCATAATTTTGTAGACTTCTCTCATATCCCCCCCCCCCCCCCTCAGTCGTCTCTTCCTCAACTGAACAGCCCTAACTTCCTTAGCCTTTCCTCATAGGAACATCCGTTCCATGACCCTTATCATTTGGTTGTCCTTCTTTGCACTTTCTCCTGTGCAGCTATATTCTTTTTGAGATACGGTGACCAGAACTGTACAGAGTATTCATGCTATCTCACAGAGCCCTTCAAGAACACGGACACAGATGTGCTGGCATACAATCCGCATTCTGGCCAAAAAAATTTCTCATCAACAATTTTTTTTTATGAATAATTTTTTCAAATAAAATATATTTTTCAAATGTATTGTCGAATACATTATGTAGAGCTAATTATAGTTTTATTTGATTGAAGCAAGTTGATTTGGACACATGACAATTATTGATTGACCAAGGTGACCATTATTAATTGGCAAGTTGGTAGATCGTCCACTTGTTGTGGCATTGTATGTTATATTGGTTTTTCACAGACCTAGAACAGAACATAAGTTCTAGGTCTGGCCAGATTGCGGACTTGTATGCCCAATATGCCAGCGTATCTGTGGTCCATGTTCTTGATGGCTCTGTATGATAGCATGACCCAGAAATTTGTCCTGGGGGGTCTTCTTTCCTGGGGTGGACCGAGGGGCTCTCTTGCCAGCTGCTTTAGCTATACAGCCTGTGCCAGGAGAAATGGTTCTTTGCTGGGCAACGTGAGTTTGGCGCATTGAGGTGGGGGAGGAAGTGGTAGCTGACAGGATGCTGCTCTTGCTTGCACTATCTCTCTGAGGTGGCAAATCTTCCTATGCTACAGCCCCCACTGTGCCTCTGCCTCTGATGCTCCTCTTGACACACCCCTAGTTACCAGCATCTCCTTTATGAATGTGAGATGCTGGAACTGAAGGGCAAGAATCCCTTTCAACCGTTGATCACAACGGTAGAAAATCATGTATCATTTTCTGTGGGAGGTTTCAATATGTCTTATACCTGCTGCAGCAAGGGCAGGCTAAGCCTGCTCAGCAATCTTTTGATAGTTTAGATCTAACAAAAATTCAGGTACAATCGGAGGACCAGGTTATGCCTGCTACCTTAAATCATTAATTTTGTTTTACATCTGGATTGTGACTGGGTGCTTCAGTCGTATTTTAAACTAGGGAAAGGTTCTTGTGTAACCTACAAAATTCAGATTTTCCCCCAAGTAGAGCTGGCCAAACAAAGGAAAAGGAAACAATTTCTACAAATGCAGCTCACAGTCTTGCAGTTTGGGTCCTTAGTGTTAAAATTTCTTTGCACAAGTGTGTAAAGTATTAGAGCCTGGTTTTTTTTTTTGTTTTTTTTTTAAATGACCCATCTCAATTAGCTCTTTTCCTGAGTGACAACCAAACCAGCAGGCTTTGCCAGTTTCCCTGTTTGGTTCCTGTAATATACACTTGACAGGTTTGATAAGGTTGTTAAATATGTATTTAATTTATTGATTTATTCTGCTGTTACAAATTTTTTTTTCCTTTTCCAGGATTAATGGAATTATCTTAAAATCATTATTTCTTAAAATATGTGATGTGGTTTCTCCTCGCCAATTGTAGACTATTTGGTTTGAAAAGAGATTGTTTTCTTTTCTAAACAAGATTGGAGTTTACTGTACAATTTATAAAGAAAAAGTATAAAGAAAAAGTCTATTTCACCTACAGCAAAACAATAAAAAGGAACACAAGTTAAATCAATATCTTAATTAGTCCAGTTAATTTTGTACTAAGCAATTTGAAAACTATAGAAAGCTGATAATATTCACAATTTTTTTCTGAAAAAAAACTATTAGTCTAAGTAGGAGAAAACATAAGATAAATTCTACAATGTTTCTGGCAAGTGAACTTGGACAGGAATGTATGATGAAACCACTGCTGACCTGTGACACAGTGTGTGCCAAGCACTCATTCACCTCCTGGGGTTTTCCCCTTTTCTTTCCCTGTTCTGTATAAGGATACATCACTCAAAGGCGGTAACCAGCTAAAGTAGGCTCTGTTCTTTCAAGTGCTGGCCAGATGCCAACCCGCAAACAATTGCTGGATTTAGTTGCCTTTTTTTTTTTCTCTAAAAGCAAACATGCTAGAGGGACATTCACCTGCCTTAGACGGGAACAAGTGCCGTCAGTCATGACATCATACAGGAAACAAGATCCAGCAGGGAGGGCGTTTTACCTGAGTTCCCCATTCTAGCTTTTTGACACCTGAATATCAATTATATACCCTGGCTAGAAAGGGCAGCTTCACACCCAAAGGACTATTTGTACACGTTTTCTACAAGATGTCTATCAGTATCACTACATACATTCCTGATATTTTTTTTTCCCATCGCAGGAATCTTATGTCAAGATTCTTCAAGGCAGAAGTAGTAGAATTTGATGGGCTTCTCTGATTGGGATGGGGGTAGGGCAGCAGTAATTCAGATAATACTTGAAGATCAATTGTAACAAGCAAATCCATCTAGAGCTCCCCTCTTTTGTTCCTGAAAGAGACAGAAGAATTTGAAGATTTTGATAACTCCCTTATGGTTAAAGGCCCCATGCCCTTCTGAATGTAAGTAAACTGTGGGGAACTGCTGCATTGGTCGTTATCAAAAATTCCTTGCAAGCAGCACAGCAAAACAATTAAAAAAAAAAAAGTGTCAGTGCTAATGCAGCATGGGTAGCTGAAGGAAAGAATATTTTTTTAAACAAGGGGTGTGCCCATAATAAAAGGTGCACACCATTTATTTGAAAGAAATATTAAATCACAGGGAATATACCGTAATATGTTCAGGCCAAGAGGAAAAATGAACCAAGAAAGAGGAGGAAGAGCCACCAAAACAAGAGGTAAATTGATACTTAAGGGACTCCAGTCAGAACGGTGTCTTTAAAAACATTTCCGAATCAGCAACTTTTACAAACTGGAATAAAGCCAACAATAAAGCATCAATGCCCGGCTAATTAAATCAGCAAGTGAAATGAAGCGATATTGAATGAATCAGGTTTCATCCAGGAAAAAAAAAAAAAAAAGGGGGGGGGGGGGGGGGGAGGGGAGAATCCACACTAAACATTTTTCAAGATGGAGTTAAATTCATCAAGAGTTTCTGATATGTGAATTAATAGCTTTTCCTGCG
This sequence comes from Rhinatrema bivittatum, assembly GCF_901001135.1. Taxonomy (NCBI): domain Eukaryota; kingdom Metazoa; phylum Chordata; class Amphibia; order Gymnophiona; family Rhinatrematidae; genus Rhinatrema; species Rhinatrema bivittatum. The sequence goes on along the minus strand of NC_042616.1, from coordinate 622,609,192 downwards.
GAAGTGGTTATCCACAACATATCTTATCGCTGACTGAGGTGGGGAGGACGAAGAACAGAGGAAGGGCAAAGCAACTTCCTCACCAAAAACTATCATTATTTGAGCAAACAGAAAATTACTGCTCTCCAATGCTCGGTGGGGGAGGGGGGGGGGGGGGGGGAGAGAGAGAAAGAAGTCGCAAAGCTGGCCAGCACAAACTTTGTGTGGCAAACCCATTAAACTGCTTTAGAAAGGGTGACCTGACAGGCCCAGGTCAAACCTATCTAAGAAGACTAGGACCAGTCCAAAGATGCAAATTGGCTAAAGCAGGATGGGCTGAGTCAGTCTCTGCTGAATTGGCTTCGCAACTGGTAACCCTAAGCTTTCTGGAAGATTCAGGGACCCTAAATACTATTTAGATCAGGGAAAGAAATTTAAACTAGTTTTAAAAAGAACAGCATCCTTTCAGGTGCTCACTAGCTTTTATAATTAATCTATCATTTACTGTTTTAGTGCCTTTTATGCAATAAAAAAACCCCCTCATGTTTTCCCTTTGTTCATCTATCTGCAACACTGTCGCAGGCAGGGAGTAAACAGTGAGCAGGCAAACAGAAAACTGCTACTGGGTGAGCTGCCACCAAAGGCCAGGACTGGCAGGATCCTCAGGCCCCAGCAACTGAAGACAACAAAATCTCCATCCAAACTCTCCCCACACATCCTTCAAGCTCTGCAATCACACCCCTTCTACTAACATGCTCCCCTTCCCCAGCCGCTAGCAACTGCAAGACACACACACACACACACACACACACACACACTCACTAACATGCAAATACAGGTCAAGGAGTCAAAAACATGCTCTTAAGTTGCCAAGCAATTCTAGACTTGCTTTTTATTTATTTATTTATTTATTTATTTAAAGTTTTTCTATACCGGCATTCGCGATACATATCGCATCATGTCGGTTTACAATTAACAAGTGGAGAGGGAACAAAAAAGGTAATAAATAACATTGATCCTAATAATAATAATAATAGTAAATTTTGTGTATTAAAGTTTATTTTCTCCCGATACCTTACTATTTTCTTTATAAAAATGTTTAACATGAGCAGTTTTGAGTAGTTTGCTCAAAAATGGTGGATCAGAACAGCAGTAGTCTTCTGGAAGTATCAGCGTGGCATGCCACTAAAATAAGGAGGCTACTGGCTACGAGACTCTGGTGCACTGTACCCTGAACAGCAGCAGCAGTACCACTGCAAACTGTAACCAATCTCACAGGCCGAACAGTTATACTGCGCTCCGACGGACGCGCACTGTTAACCTGTCATTGGATGCGCGTTTTTCCTTACCCCTTATTCAGTAAGAGGCGGAAAACTCGCGTCCAACCCGCCGAACCTAATAGCGCCTTCAACATGCAAATGCATGTTGATGGCCCTATTAGGTATGCGCGCGGGATACAGAAAGTAAAATGTGCAGCCAAGCCGCACATTTTACTTTCAGAAATTAGCGCCTACCCAAAAGGTAGGCGCTAATTTCTTCCGGCACCGGGAAAGTGCACAGAAAAGCAGTAAAAACTGCTTTTCTGTGCACCCTCCGACTTAATATCATGGCGATATTAAGTCGGAGGTCCCGAAGGGTAAAAAAAGTAAAAAAAAAAATTTTTTTTAAATAAAAAAAAATTTGAAGTCGGCCGGCGGCTGTCGGGTCAAAAACCGGATGCTCAATTTTGCCGGCTGTCAGCGGGCTCGAGAACAGACGCCGGGAAAATTGAGCGTTGGCTGTCAAACCTGCTCACAGCCGCCGCTCCTTTTGCCCATTTCTACTGCCGGGCCTAATTTAAATACTGCATCGCGCGCACAGGCGAGTGGCCTGTGCGCTCTCCCGCGGACTTTACTGAATCGGCCTGTCAGTAAGCAAGATCTCAAACTTAACATGACAGCTCATGGAATCTTACTCCATCAACACAAAGCCAACTAGTCACTGGCAGGAGCAAGGCCAGGAGACCACAGAACTCTTTATACAATATATAGCACTGCTCATGGAGCAATGACAACTTTTAAATGCTTTCATCCACCCACTCCCCTTTCCCCCACACCATACTACCTCTAACTAAAAGTAAAAAAGAAAAAAATATGAGAACAGTTTTCATCACAATCCTCCTCCCAGATCCCATGCTACTGATGGCAGTAATAGCAGTGATATTCCCTAAATCAACTTGATTAATAGCAGTTAATGTACTTCTCTGAAACTTATCCAAACATTTTTTAAACCCAGCTACACTAAGGGGCAGATTTTCAAGGATTTACGCGCGTGGGTTGTGTGCGCCGGGCCTATTTTAAAAAGGCCCGGCGGCGCACGTAAAGCCCCGGAACACGCGTATGTCCCGGGGCAGGGTGGACCGAGGCCTCTGGCACAGCGGCCATTTGCTGCTATGCTGGGGGATTGTGTGCTGGCAGCCGGCCGACAGGCGTAACTTACAAAATAAAGGTGGGGGAATTTAGGTAGGGCAGGCCGGAGGGAACGGGGAAAGCCATCGGGGCTCCCCTAGGGCTCGGCATGCAAGGTGCACAAGTGTGCACCCCCTTGCGTGCGCCGACCCCGGATTTTATTTCATGCGCGCGGCTGCACACGCATCTTATAAAATCAGGCGTACATTTGGGAGAGACGGGTAGCGCGCTCAAATGTAAGCTGCGCGCGTAGGTTTTAAAATCTGCCCCTAACTGCACTAACTACATCCTCTGGCAACAAATTACAGAGCTTAACTGTGCATTGAGTGAAAAGGAATTTTCTCCAATTAGTTCTAAATGTGCTACTTGCTAACTTCATTGAGTGCCCCCTAGTCCTTTTATTATCCAAAAGAGTAGATAACCGATTCACATTTACCTGCTCTAGACCTATCATATCTCCCCCTCAGCCGTCTCTTCTCCAAGCTAAACAGTGCTAACCTCTTTAGCCTTTCCTCATAGGGGAGCTGTTCAAGTGTATACATATTCAGATCCTTCAGCCTCTCCTCATAGGTCTTTTCATACAGATCCAACACCATTTTGGTCACTCTTCTCTGGATTGCCTCTATCCTGTCTTTGTCCCTTTTGAGATACGGACTCCAGAACTGAACACAGACTCCAAGTGAGGTCTCACCAAGGACCTGTACAAGGACATTATCACCCTTTTCTTACTTGTTATTCCTCTTTCTCTCTGCAGCCCAGCATTCTTCTGCTTTAGCCAACATCTTGTCATATTGCTTCGCCATCTTTAGATCTCCAGATACTATTACCACAATATCCCTCTCTTGGTTCGTGCATATCAGTCTTTCATCCCCATCACATACAGCTCTTTTGGATTACTGCACCAAGATGCATGACTCTGTACTTCTTGGCACTGAATCCCAGCTGACAAGTCTTCGACCACGCTTCAAGTTTTCTTAAATCATTTTTCAATCTCTATTCCTTCAGGCGTGTCCACTCTATTACAGATCTTATCATCATCCGCAAATAGACACATTTTATCTTCTGTCCCTTCTGCAATGTCGCTCACAAAGATATTAAACAGAACCGGTCCCAATACAGAACCCGGTGGCACTCCACTTCACATGGTTTTCTCTTCAAGAGTACATTCCATTTACCATTACACCCTGTCTCCCTTCAGTCAACCAATGTGTAATCCATGCTACTACCTTGGCACTCACTCCCAAGCTTCTAATTTTTTTTCACAAGCCTCCTATATGGGACAGTATCAAAAGCTTTGCTGAAATCCAAGTAGATCACATCAAGCGCTCTTCCTTCATCCAATTCTCTAGTCACCCAATTAAGAAAATCAATCAGATTTTGTCTTGCAGGACCTTCCGCTGGTGAATCCATGCTGCCTTGGGTCCAGCAACCCACCGGATTGTAGATAGTTTACTATTTTTTCCTTCAGCAGATTCTCCATTAATTTTCCAACCACCAAGGTGAGGCTAACTGGCCTATAGTTTCCAGCCTCCTCTTAGCTACCACTCTGGTAAAGTGGGAGTACCATCATTATTCTCCAATTCTGCGGCATCACACCCATTTCCAGGGATCTATTGAACAGGTCCTTCAGCGGACCCACCAGAACATCTCTAAACTTTCTCAGTATCCTGGGGTATATCTCATTCAGCCCCTGACTTTATTTTCAGTTTGCTTAGCTCCTCCCATACATTTTCTTCTGTAAACAGTTTTGTCTACTCCATCCCCGTTTATGGGCTTGTTAACCAGCAATGGTCCTTCTCCAGGGTCCTCTTTAGTGAATACGAACTGAAGAATTTGTTTAATATTTCTGCCAATTCTTTGTTACTCTCTACACATTGCTCCTTCTCACCTCTCAATTTCACTATACCACTTCTGACCTCCCCTTCTTTCACTGATATATCTGAGAAATGTTTGTCTCCTTGCTTTATCTCTTGGCCATCCTTTCTTCCAACCTGACCTTTTGCTTTTCCTTATTTCTTTGTCTCCCTCAGTTTTAACTGATATTCTTCCCTGTGTTCCTTTTTTGGGGATCCCTTGTACTTTTTGAATGCTATTCTTTTTTGCTTTTATTTTTTAGCCACCTCCTTAGAGAACCAGATAGATTTATTTTTCCTCTTACTCTTGTTTACTTTTCTAACATATAGATTTGTTGTCTTTGTAATAGCTCCTTTTAACTTGGCTCACTATTGTTCCACTTCACACATTTTCTCCCAGTTCTTCCTCCAGGTACGTCCCCATTTTAACAAAGCCCATATTTTTGAAATTCATAACTCGGATCTTCGTGTGACTTATCTGTATCCAATTCGCAAAAACGAATCATACCATCTGATGATCACTGGGGCTCAGGTGAGCCCCTACCATGGGTCCTTGCCAAGTTACAAGTACCTGGCAACTACCCAAACATTAAATAGATCTCATGCTACTAATGCCAGTAATAGCAATAGCTATTCCCTAAAGTCAACTTGATTAATAGTGGTTTATGGACTTTTCTAGGAACTTATCCAAACCTTTTTTAAACCCAGCTACACTAAATGCCCTAACCACATTCTCCGGCAGTGAATTACAGAGCTTAATTTTGCACTGAGTGAAAAAGAATTTTCTCCAATTTGTTTTAAATGTGCAACTTGCTAACTTCACTGAGTGCCCCTAATCCTTTTATTATCCAAAAATGCTATAACAGATTCACATTTACCTGTTCTATTCCTCTCATGATTTTATAGACTTCTATCACATCCCTCCTCAGCTGACTCGTCTCCAAGCTAAACAGCCCTAACCTCTTTAGCCTTTCCTCATCAGAGAGTCGTTCCATCATCTTTATCATTTTGGTCACCCTTCTCTGTACCTTTTCCAGTGCAACTATGTCTTTTTTGAGATGCGGGAACCAGAATTGCATACAGTATTCAAGGTGCAATCTCACCATTGAGAAATAAGGAGGATTTATGACATTCTTTGCTTTATTCACCATTCCCTTCCTAATAATTCCTAATATTGTTTGCTTTTTTGATCACCGCAGCATACTGAGCCGATGATTTCAATGTATTATCGACTATGACGCCTAGATCTTTTTCCTGGGTGCTAACTCCTAATATGATACATAATATTATGTAAGTACAGCATGGTTATTTTTCCCTATATGCATCACCTTGCACTTGTCCACATTAAATTTCAACTGTCATTTGGATGCCCAATCCTTGAGTCTCGCAAGGTCCTCCTGCAATTCATCATAATCCGCTTGCGATTTAACTACTCTGAATAATTTTGTATCATCTGTCAATTTGATTACCTCACTCGTGATATCCCTTTCCAGATCATTTATATATATATTGAAAAGCACCAGTCCAAGTACAGATCCCTAAGACACTCCACTGTTTACCTTTTATCCACTGAGAAAGCTGACCATTTAATCCTACTCTCTGTTTCCTGCTTTTAATCAGTTTGCAGTCCATGAAAAGACATCACCTCCTATCCCATGAGTTTTAGTTTTCTTTGAAGCCTCTCATGAGGGACTTTGTCAAATGCCTTTTGAAAATCCAAATACACGACATCTACCAGTTCATCTTTATCCATGTTTATTAATCCTTCAAAAAAATTGGTGCGGCAAGACTTCCCTTGGATAAATCCATGCTGGCTGTATTCCTTTAAACCATGTCTTTCTTTGTTCTTTAGAATAGTTTCCACTATTTTTCCTAGCACTGTAGTCAGGCTCACCAGTCTATAGTGTCCTGATTCATGCCTGGATCCCTTTCTAAATATTGGGGTTATATTGGCCACCCTCCAGTCTTCAGATAGAATGGATGATTTTAATGATAGGTTACAATATTTACTAATAAGTCTGAGGTTAAGTCTCAGTCCATATTTGATCGTATAAACCTCACTGAATATTACAAGGAAGGTAGCTGGCACCATAGTTAGGCTTCCTGATAATAGCATAGGATTCGATATCAGGAAAGTCAAGGTGCCCTTGCTGGTCATAGTTTCCTGTATCTGAGAGGTTTCATCTTCCTTACTGACAATGCCTGTGAAAATACAACAAAGTTTTAACAACATTTCTAAAGCTCTTCTACTGTTTCCCTTTCTATACAATGCAGTGGGAGTATTTCAGAGAGGCAAGGGAGAAAGTGTTGGCTATTTCTGTAGTGCTGGCAATTCCAGATGCACTAGAAATTAAACAAGGGCTGTGATCGCAGAGATGGACCTGGGATTAGGCATTGATGTCCATGTATGTTTTTATTGTATGTGAAATTTTTAACTGCTACAAAATTTATGATGTAAAAGATTACAACTTTTAATAAATTGGAAATTAGATGGGAAAGAAAAATGGGCAGTCAAGATGGGTCTTCATTTGCAGTCTCATCTTAACAGCCTCATTGTAACCCCAATACTGTAACCCCAATATTTAAAAAAGGCTCCAGGGGTGATCCGGGTAACTATAGACCAGTGAGTCTGACTTAAGTGCCAGGAAATATAGTGGAAACTATTCTCAAGATCAAAATCGTAAAGCATATAGAAAGACATGGTTTAATGGAACACAGTCAACATGGATTTACCCAAGGGAAGTCTTGCCTAACAAATCTGCTTCATTTTTTTGAAGGGGTTAATAAACATGTGGATAAAGGTGAACCAGTAGATGTAGTGTATTTGGATTTTCAGAAGGCGTTTGACAAAGTCTCTCATGAGAGGCTTCTAAGAAAACTAAAACGTCATGGGATAGGAGGAGATGTCCTTTGGTGGATTACAAACTGGTTAAAAGACAGGAAACAGAGAGTAGGATTAAATGGTCAATTTTCTCAGTGGAAAAGGGTAAACAGTGGAGTGCCTCAGGGATCTGTACTTGGAAAGGAATACGATGAGTGAGGTAATAAAATTTGAGGATGATACAAAATTATTCAGAGTAGTTAAATCACAAGCGGTTTGTGATACATTACAGAGGACCTTGCAAGACTGGAAGATTGGGCATCCAAATGGCAGATGAAATTTAATGTGGACAAGTGCAAGGTCTTGCATATAGGGAAAAATATCCCATGCTGTAGTTACATGATGTTAGGTTCCATATTAGGTTCCATATTAGGAGCTACCACCCAGGAAAAAGATCTAGGTATCATAGTGGATAATACTTTAAAATCGTCGGCTCAGTGTGCTGCAGCAGTCAAAAAAGCAAACAGAATGTTAGGAATTATTAGGAAGGGAATGGTTAGTAAAACGGAAAATGTCATAATGCCTCTATAATCGCTCCATGGTGAGACCGCACCTTGAAAACTGTGTACAATTCTGGTCGCCGCATCTCAAAAAAGATATAGTTGCGATGGAAAAGGTACAGAGAAGGACAACAAATGATAAAGGGGATGGGACAGCTCCCCTATGAGGAAAGGCTGAAGAGGTTAGGACTTTTCAGCTTGGAGAAGAGACGGCTGAGGGGGGATATGATAGAGGTGTTTAAAATCATGAGAGGTCTTGAATGAGTAGATGTGAATTGGTTATTTACACTTTCGAATAATAGAATGACTAGGGGGCATTCTATGAAATTAGCAAGTAGCACATTTAAGACTAATCGGAGAAAATTCTTTTTCTCTCAATGCACAATAAAGCTCTGGAATTTGTTGCCAGAGGATGTGGTTAGTACAGTTAGTGTAGCTGGGTTCAAAAAAGGTTTGGATAAGTTCTTGGAGGAGAAGTCCATTAACGGCTATTAATCAAGTTTACTTAGGGAATAGCCACTGCTATTAATTGCATCAGTAGCATGGGATCTTCTTAGTGTTTGGGTAATTGCAGGTTCTTGTGGCCTGGTTTGGCCTCTGTTGGAAACAGGATGGTGGGCTTGATGGACCCTTGGTCTGTCCCAGCATGGCAATTTCTTATGTTTGATGCCCGAGATCATTACTCTGTCTATAATCTGTCTTGGGAACACAAACACCTATTTGATGTTAAGTGACAAATATAACAGATCAGAACCCAGCACAGCTAAAGAACATTTTTTTCAAGGGAGGTTTAAGACCAGGTCTGACATTTTAACATTCCCCTTCTCACATATTTTGGCACCTGTAAGATAAAGGGACTAAAAATCTCACAATGTATTGGAATGCAAGCTGATCAAGCGCTTCCCTCCAAAAACTGAGTCGCTTGGCAGAGAACCAGTTGCAAAATCAAACACACGTACACATATGTACTTCATACATCCACATAAACTGGAGGGTTATAAGTAGCATAAAATAATTTATACTCAGTACTGCATGTGAACAAGCTTAGCATGCTATTAATAAAAAAAAAAAGTTGCTAAAGTTATTAGGGCCTGAACAAGGACAAAGAGTGCAATGCAAACTGTAAAAAAAAAAAAAAAAAGAAGTGCATCTTTGTGGATGCCGTGAAGATTTGGGTCACTCGTAAGCTCAGCCACAGTGCTACAGCACAAGAGATTCATGTTTGAGAGTCTTGTGTGATATGGCCAGAGGGGCTGAAGTGAATCACAAAAATAATACAATCAAGTTCCAGGGGATGTAGGAAGGGAAAATCAGCTGCCTGTCGGTGCAAGAGTAGTGCTAACAGTTAATTTCAGAGGAGACTTCTCCAGTTCTCTATTGCTGAGGAATCCTGTGTCACTAGTGTACATCATTTGGGAAGGAGGAGATAAATTAGGAAGAGGGGAGAGTTGCAGATCTTTTTAATCCATTAAGGGTGAAAAATATATTAAAGTTTTCAGCATTCAGAAAAATAATACTTTTTTCAGTTTCTAAAAATACATTTTTAAAAACTGGTCATTTAAAAACTAATAGCAACTGGCACTAAATTCTTCTGCTCAGCTAAAAATAAAACAGTACATTACAACAACACTACTTTTGCTGGCTTCAGCGGAGAAGCCTCAGATTTCCCTGGAAGCCTTGTTTTAGCAGGAACACTCAGCAACCCCTGCAAGAGTCAGCATTTTTCAGCAGGGTTGGAAATTCCCCAACACAGAGTCCTCCTCTGTGTCAGGAAATGGGACTGCCAATCACTTCCTAGCACCAGGTTATCTGAGTGAGACCAATAAGTTTACCTAGAACAGCTCCAGCTTAGGCATTAAAAACCTTTCTTCTATGCAAAACTGGTACTGACTAGGCTTCCTGAAGTATCAAACGAGCCACTAATCCTACATTTTGCTTGGATGTCAGTCAGGCCAATACAGAACGGTGCACTCGGCCAAGCGCACCCTTAGCCCCCCCGTTTGGACTCGCATTTTTGACGCGCTATTATTACCCCTTATACAGTAAGGGGTAGTAATAGCGCGTGGAAAACGCGCAGCCAAACCCCCTGAAACTAATAGCACTCATCACATGCAAATGCATGTTGATGAGACTATTAGGTATTCACCCGCAATATAGAAAGCAAAATAAGCGGCCAAGCCGCACATTTTACTTTCAGTAATTAACTCCTGCCAACGGCAGGAGTTAATTTCAGATGACACCGGGCAAGTGTACAGAAAAGCAGAAAAAACTGCTTTTCTGTACACCCTCCAACTTAATATCATAGCGATATTAAGTCAGAGGTCCCAAAAAAAAAAAAAATCTTTAAAAAAAAAATAAAAAAATATCTGCCCGCGGGTTGGAAAACAGATGCTCAATTTTGCCGGTGTCCGTTTTCCGAACCCATGGCTGTGAGCGGGTTTGACAACAGAAGCCGGTAAAATTAAGCGGCGGCTGTCAGACCCGCTGACAGCCGCCGCTTCCACCAATAAGGAAGCGCTAGGGAGGCGCTAGTGTCCCTAGCGCCTCCCTATTAGCGTGGGCCCTAATTTAAATAGTGACTCGCACGCCCAGGAGAGGTGCCTGGGCGGACGTTGGAAGAGCGGGCGCTCGCCTCGGAGCGCCGGCTCTCCCTCGCACTTTACTATATGGGCCTGAGTGTGCTTCACAAGCACTTAGCACTTTTTCAACATGTGCAATTGCTCCTGTATTTGGCAGTGCATCCTACAGTTGCACCGGCCGCATGCTGGAGGTTCCCATCAACTCTCATCCTGATATTGCACCTCATAAGCTACTAAAAGCCTCCAGTCACCATGTACAGCATTTGAGAAGGGAGTATAACTGACTCAACCCTGCACTGAACACAAGAATGCACAAAACTTGGCCAGGGGTGAAACTACAACAATCACTGACTTAGCAGGAAGAACATAAGACAGTGGTAGGACATTGCTCTTATAGTAGCCTAGTGTTTAGCGCAGTGGGCTGTGAACTAGGGAAGCCAGGGAAGTTCCTGGTGACTTTGGGCAAGTCTCGTCCCCCTCCATTGCTTCAGGTACAAACTTGAGACTGTAAGCCCTTTGGGGTAAGGGAAATACCTACAGTAACAATGTAATCTGCTTTGAAGTGTTTTAAAGTTAGAATAAATAAATAAAATATTCAGTCCTGGGCACTATGAGCACCTGGATGTGTGTGTCTAGTTCTGCGCTTTATGGGGCACCAGAAATTAGGGGTCAAAGTGGATTAAGAATAGTATTTCTGGTAGGGTTCATGAACAGAGGGAAGCAAAAAACCTAAAGCTCTTCTGCCTCTGCTTTTCAGAAGCCTTCAGCCACCTAAACAGATTTAGAGAAACCTTTCAAAAAGAAGATCCACTGTAGTTTTTTTTTTTTAATAAAATGATGGTAGCAGGCACCAAATGAGAAAAGGTAGCACTAAAAACCATCACATTTTGATCACTGGATAGGATCTAAATAAAAATAAGGAGAATAAACCAAGTTTGCTTACCCGTAAACAGATGTTTCCGTAGGCAGTAGGATGAATCTGACATAACACAGAAGGCTTGGGGATAACCTTCACGGAGTAGCAGTTTCTACCATAAAAAAAACTTGCCAGGCTAACTAGATGGACTATTTTGGTCTTTATCTGCCATCATTTACTATGTTACTATGTAATGGCATCATCTGAAGGAGGCATCATGGACCCAGCTCTCAGAGCTCAGTAAAAGTCTTACTAGGCATGTGTGGGATTTCCCATTGCACGCACTGCCTTGTGAGCCCTTCAGTCTCTTCCAGAGCTTAAACTTTAATGAAGTAGGCGACTCTCCAAGGAGGCAGGTGTGAATTAAGTATGGCCACCCCTGCTGTGCAGTGCTTTTTTTCAGATGGTATGTGCCGGCCCACACCTTTTCCTTCACCTATTTGATTTGCCCTGTAGTCCCCTCAAAAAACACATGCATCTTGCATTTGAGTACCAGCACTTTTTCCCAGAAAAAAATGACTGCTGCGGTCTATGGAGAAATCTGTTTACAGGTAAGAAAACTTGGTTTCTCCATCAACAAGCAGGCATGAATTAGCCATAATGTGTTGGGAGTCCCAAGCTAGAGGTTGCATTATGATGCAATTACTGAGCTAGACAACTCATTCCCTACCAGTGGAGAATGGAGTTCTGGGTGAACAAGCTGTATAGAACTGCTTGTCCAAAGTTACTGTCTCCTTGGGCCATACCATCCAGACAATAGTGAGACATAAATGTGCAAACAAGTGACCAAGTAGCAGTTTTGCATATGTCTCCAATGAAAGTGGACCTAAGAAGAGCAAATGAAGTTCTCAACTAATGAGCCTTGACAGAGTTTGTAATCTGTAAGAGTTTGTGAGCATAACAGTACACTAAACAGTCCAGTAGCCAATTAGACAGTGTAAGTTTGGCAACTACCTTTCCCAATTTATTGGGATCAAAAGACATGAATGGTTAAGAAGCTTGATGGTGAGGTTGAGTCCTCTTTAGGTAATACACCAAGGAATGATAAGTCTATTCTACCTTGTGTGCATGCATAGAAAGAACGGTGGCAGCATTACAGCTTGATTAATGTGGAAAATGGATTCTACTTTCAGAAGGAATTTAGAGTGAGTATGCAGAACAACTGTGTTGTGAAAAAACTGCAGGTATGGTGGATATGAAACCAGGGCCTGTAATTCATTTATTCTTTGTGCCAAAGTGACAGCAACAAGAACGAACACTTTCCAACTAACTTGAGTAGTTCAAGAGTTGAGCCATGACCACACTGAAATTCCAAGGCACTGGAAATTTTCTGGGCCGAGGCTCAGAATGCCACAGATCTTTCATGAACTTAGACACTAAAGAGTGACGAATGCTTGGAGATCCTTCCACCTGTTGGTGATACATTGCAATGACGTTGAGACAAAACTTGACAGAAGAGGTGCTGAGTCCTGAGGACACGGTGAAGAATAAATATTATAGCAAGTCCTTCAAGCCACAGGACAAGAAATTTACATTGATGGCCCCCCTCATCATTCCAAGAACCTCTTCCAATTGAGCATGTATGATTTTTATGGTTGAAGGCTTCCTGGCTGAAATCAGCATATTTTTCACCTCTCAATGAAGGAGGCAACTACTGTTCATTCAACACCTATGCCATGAGGGCCAGTGATAGCAGGTTCAGATGGCAGACCATGCCATCTTCCTGTGTAATGAGAGTCTGAGGCATCCCTACAGGAATTTGAAACTGAATGGTCAGTTGGATGAGATATGGATATCATATTCACCATAGCCAGGTCAGTGCTATGAGGATTAACTTTGCCTCATTCTGAAGGATCTTCTGAACAGTCCTGGCAATGAGAGGAATTGGCAGGTACACAGAGTACACAACAATTCAGTCTAGCACAAAAGCATCCAAAGCTAATCTGTAGTTCCTTGGATTCATGAAGCAGAACTTCTCGACTTTTCTGTTGTCCTCTGAGTTGGAAAGATCAATCACCAGAGTTCTCCAATGATTGAACATGTTGTTCAAGACCTCTTGAACCAAGAATCACTTGGGTGTAACGTTTTACTGGTCACAGGGCTGATTCGCAACAGGTTTTACTTACCCCAATCATTCTCCCTGGTACAATGGCGATGCAGGATGCCTGCACCAGATGCTGACATTGACCCTTAAGTGCACGCGATTGTGTAACCCGGTACCTCTTAAATGCCCTGTGGTAGGAAAACCATTACACCACCTCCTGATGACATCACAGAAGCTGGGTATTTTAGCCTCTGTGCTGTACTTGGCCAGTGCCTCAGCAACAGGTCCTCCTGCCGTGCATGCTATACCTGCTCTTCGCCTTGCTTTGTTCCAGTACCTGCTCCTCACCTTACCTTGCCCACTACCTGCACCTTCCTGCCCTGCCTCAGTTTTTTCCGCCTCCTCCCATTCTTGTCCATCTCTTTCATCTATTTACGGGCCTTGATCTTTGCCTGGATACTGACACTGCCTGATCTCTGCCTGCCCTGACTTCTGTCCAGATACTGAAACTGCCTAGTCTCCGCCTGCCCCAACCTTGGTCTGGTATCTCACTCTGCCAGCATGCTCTTCATGGGATCCCTCACCTAATTCCTGCTGGCCTCCAAACCCAGAAAAATGAGCATTTGAAGCAAATTACTGGCATCTAGTAGGACCTGGCTAATCTCCTGCTGCTGCAGACAGTGACTGCAGAGTGTACTGATATTCCTTAATCGGAGCCATCGTCTCCTGCACCTGGTCCCTCAACAAGATTTCCTTAGTAGTGTGCACATTCAGCAAGCAGTCATATGCATCTTTACGGAGGCCATTCATTTGTAACTCCATGAGCTTCTTGGCTCCTACAGTGATAGCTGAGGTTCTGGCCACAGGGTTGAAAGCCTTATACGTGCATTGAATAAAGTGCTTTACAGCTCAGTAAAATTCTGTGAGGCCGATGTAATAAGATCCAAAATGAAATTGACACTAATTTTCAGAGCTTTTTTAATTTTTTTTTTCAGCATGCATGGCAAAAGCAGGCGCCTCCATGGGATGTAATAAGGGAATGGCATGCAAATGAGATCCATGCAAAAAAACTCACGGAATACCTAATGCACGCAAAAATACCTGCATAAGACCTGAAACAGACAGCCATGGGAAAAACATGCACTAAATTATAGGCACTAACAGAACTGTTGCAGAGTTCATTTCAAACCTAGAGCACAGGCAAGTGATCAAAGATAAGATAACAAAAGATGAAGTATGTGTGGTATGTTTTTCAGAAATAAAATTTCACCCCAAAGGTAACTTCACATTTTTTTTTAGATATGCAAGGTATATGCAATCAGATATACAGCAGAATTGGCATGACATGCATCTCAGACACTCGCTTAAACTGCCCTAACTCAGGTACTAAAAAACTGTTGTAAAAAGCCCTGCCAGCGCAGCTCTCGGCATTGCCTGTGAATAGTTAATTGCCTCCTTTGCATGGACTCACACTAAACCAGCTGTGGCTTTTTGCACAGATTTGTGCATGCGATTTTTCCATGCTAAGTGCATTACATACACGGGCAGTTGGTTTCCCGCTGCTTATATCGACCCCTGTATTATATCGACCCCTGTATGTCCAGGATCTGAAGGTTCCAAAGACTTCAGCTTTTGCGCACACACACACACACACACACACACACACACATGCAAATACTAGACCATGTGGTGGTCAGTGGACCCCTGAGCCAAGACGAGGTTGGCACCACCTACAGGAGGGAACCTCCTGCAGGTCCTCGTTGTTGAGAGGTGGTGCGGAGACCCAAAAGGACCTTCACCAATACCAGCCCACGTTCCCCACAGGTTGAACCCTTGGGTACCGGGGCCGGCTGGACTTAGGCGCATGTCTCCAGACAGTGATGAATCCCACAGAGTCAGCAGACAAAACAAAGTCGGGCATACCAGAGGTTGGGATCGACGGCGACCAACAGAGTCCAGAAGGAGGCCAGAGGTCAGAGCAGGCAGCAAGCAAAGTAGAACTGATGAACAGGTAGGAGGTCAAGGCAGGCAGCAAGGGGAGCGAAATCCAGAGAACGTACTGAGGTTAGAACCAGAGAAGCAGTCCACGGGGTCAGAGAACAGGAGCAGGAATACAGAGATGGGAACCAGGAGCACGGAGTCAGGAGCTGGCGGCATGGTGGCCCATGTACCCCTTTTCCAGATCATATTCTGGGGTCCTGCACCTTCCTCACATTGATGATTGCCTTTGCTAACTTGGCCAAAAATTAAGAGTAGCCAAGATCTTCCAGAGAAAACATACTGAGGCAAATCCAGTAGGGCATCTGAAGGGATCACTGTAGAATCCTCACCTGATCATGAGGAGATACCAAGGAGGAGTGTTCTGCTGATCATTGGGAGAAAGAACCAGGAGGAAATCTGAATTATCTGATCCCATGTTTTCCCCTTCCAATCCATGAAGGGACTCCCTCAGAGGAGAGGAATCTACAACCACAGGACAGGAACTAATTCCTACAGTCAGCAATCCCTGAAATGAGGTTTGAACCTCCTGCAGACTATGCAGGTCCCCACTATGTGGGGATAGCTCCTTCATTCTGGACAGGAGAGGCTCCAACTTGGTGTTCAAGGCTTAAGAAGGCAACAAAATTCTTCACCAATTTCAATAGCTTGGCTCCAACTGATTGAGGATTCCTTTGCACTGGAGTCTGAGGTATGACATGCTCTTCCTCTTGCCGTGTTTAAATCCCATCTAAAGACCCACTGCTTTTAAATGTTATGTCTGATTGTCTGTTTTTAGTCTTGTTAACTAATTTTCTTTTCTTTTTAACCATTGTTTTGCTTTATGAAATATCCCAAGTATCTTGTCTTGTATGTTTTCCTTTTAAGCTATACTGAGCAGGGACTGTTTTTGTATGTTTGTACAGTGTTGCCTTTGTCATGTAGGTCTATAGAAATGTTTAGTAGTAGCAGTAATAGTAGTAGTAGTTGAAGTTGAAGAGACATCATATTCAGACGTTCATATTGGTTCATCCTTATTGAGGGCTGCTGCCGCTGTTGGTGCCAAATAGAGACTGGGGGCACAGAAGCTGCAATTGAAGCAGTGGTTTCTAATGCACTGTGGTGATACTAGGACCAGGCTTAATTGTTGGTGCCAGTAGGACCATGCTCTGCGCCAAGGCCTACCTTCTAAGGTCAAAGGATGCTTATTCCTGTGTGCCAAGGTGTTCCGCTCCACTCCAATTAGATCAAAGAGTCTTCCATACTAAGGGGGCTGACTGCATTGTGGAATGTGCCAATAAGATAAACATCATTGGGTCCAGGTAAAAATATGTGGCTTGGTACCATGGGAATCTTCTGCACCAGAAAGGAAAGGATACATGTACTGAGGAAACTATTTCTCTTCTCAATGCCAAGGATGAATCCTCCCAGCAGAGCTCCACTATTAACGCTTCCAGCTTCTTCGGCACTGAAGGAGACTATCCTAGAGATGTTGCACCGGAGGTGGACCCTTGGGTCGAGGTGGGGTTGATGCTACCTGTAGGAGGAATCTTACGGGTCCCCCACCATCGGCAGGCAGAGTGGGCTGATGGACGGAGGCCGGCTGGCGCTTCACCAATACAGTTCTCCACGGGTTGAGCCTTTGGGTACAGGGGCTGGCTGGGCTTAGGTGGGCCTCCATATGTCGTCATTGAAGGAAAGGCAGAGAAGTCAGCCCAGAGGAAGCAACCGTGAAATGGAGAAGTCTGTACTGGACGAGGTGGAGTCCTGTAGACCTGGGCACCAATAGAACCAAAGTCAGACAGGGGGCGCCCGAGCAAGGACAGGTTGAAGCCTGAATAGGCCAAGCCCAGGACATAGACTGAAGAGGCGTCGTAGAGCAAGCTGGAGTCAGGGCTGGCGGCAATCAAGGAACGGTGGCAAGGCAGAGCTGAGGTCTGGGCGAGGAGAGAGTCAATAGCGTAGTCAGGCAATGCAGAGGTTTGGGCTTGGAGAAAGACAATGGTGTAGTCAGGCAATGCAGAGGTCCAGGCTTGGAGAGGATCAATGGTGTAGTCAGGCAATGCAGAGGTCCGGGCATGGAGAGGATCAATGGTGTAGTCAGGCAATGCAGAAGTCCGGGCATGGAGAGGGTCAATGGCGTAGTCAGGCAATGCAGAGGTCGTGTCCGAGAAGGCAATCAGATGAAGGGCTAGGAATCAGGAACACAGGGACGAAAGAGAACAGGAACAGGAACTTGCAGGGATCAGGAACCAGGAAAGCCCAGCATCTTGTTTCCAACAATGGCCAATCCAGGCCATAAGAACCTGGCAAGTACCCAAAAACTAAGTCTATCCCATGCTACTGTTGCTAATAATAGCAGTGGCTATTCTCTAAGTCAACTTAATTAATAGCAGGTAATGGACTTCTCCTCCAAGAACTTATCCAATCCTTTTTTAAACCAGCTACACTAACTGCACTAACCACATCTTCTGGCAACAAATTCCAGAGTTTAATTGTGCGTTGAGTGAAAAAGAACTTTCTCCAATTAGTTTTAAATGTGCCACATGCTAACTTCAAGGAGTGTCTCCTAGTCTTTCCATTATCCAAAAGAGTAAATAACCGATTCACATCTACCCATTCTAGACCTCTCATGATTTTAAACACCTCTATCATATCCCCCCTCAGCCGTCTCTTCTCCAAGCTATTGCAAAGGCGATCATTGGAAGCGATTGCTGGACGCCGAGCCTGGCCTTAAATACCAGAGCTTTGGTGGCGTCATTATCCGGGGCCATAGCCAAATAAGTAGCAATGATGCGCGTGCCTAGGGAGGGGCACGGCGCTGAACGGTGGCGCTCTCCGCGGGCCACACAGGTCTGCAGCTGAAGCTGAGGGACCGGGGGTGGCTCGAGGACAGAGCAGGCGGCCCACCACCGCCAGAGATGAGGAACTAGGCACTGGATTTGCCAGAGAGAGGTGAGGGGGCCGGGCCGTGGGTCTGCCACTGCCGGCACATGCAACAAGAGGGAATTCCCCATTCCATTTAGGTGCTCTTCTTAGTACCTCATCTGGCACCATCGACTTCCATGCTTCGATCAACCCCTGATCTGTGATGGATTAGGGAGCTGGTACCACGGAGGGGGAACCTTCCCTGACTTGTGAGAGAAAGAGGAAGTTCAATTGCATCTTGATTAATATTTCTTTTGGTGCTGACAGTCCGAATATGCCTTGCTATGGAGGAGGAGCAGCTCTACCGCCTACCTTTATGCCAAGGCTTCAGAGTTTTCCCTGACAGCACCTTCCATTGAATCTCCATCTTCCAGGCCATTATTGCTGCACCCTTGGTTGCATCCAACCACAACTGTGACAGTTTGAAGCATCATCATTCCAGGCCCAGGCAGCAATAGCAGACAGAACTGGTGTCTGTAATGGACCAATGACACACATGGGCCTTGCATGTAGATGGGCATCCTTTATCGAACTTGGTACAGTCTTATAATAATGTTCGGAATTTACGTTCAGCAGATCAAAATTTATGGAGAACCAAGTTTTAAGGATTATGTTTATGAAGAAACGCAGAATACAGCCTTTTCTATAGTGGGACCAAAATTGTGGAATAAGGTAAGTAATGAGCTGAGGAAAATGGAAGAACTGAAATTTTTTAGAAAATCTTTAAAAACATACCTTTTTAAACAGATGTATGTGATATAATTGATTTAATGTTATTGTGGATTGTAATGTTCGTTTTTATCTGTGAATTTTTATGAATGCTCATTTCGTATGCCGCACAAATCAATATGTTTGAATGCTGTAGGTTATAAATATAACAAATAAATAAATACAGGCTTTTGGCGTTGGATTTCTCAATTTTTTTCTTTTCTGAACTACTTTTGTTTTTGGGGAACTTGAAAAGCTCTATTGAGAGGTTGCCAAGACACAGATAAGAAAACAGATTCATAACTTGAATCTGGGGCAAAAAACAAACACAAAATTCTTAGAAAGAGAAACTGGAAAGCACATCTTTGTGGTAGCTTGGATGAAAAAAGACTGAGGGGCTTACAAGGCAGTGAGTGCACACAGGGACTCCAATGCATGCTAACTAAGGTTTTTACCGAGTTCCAAGAGCTGGGTACACGTCTGTGTCATCGGATGACATAACCCATGCATTATGGCCAATTCATGCTTACTTGTAAATGTAGGACAACTGTAAAATCAAACCAAGTCTATCTGAAAACACCTCAGATACATAAAGCCACCTGGGAGAGATAAGAAAAATGCCTGAAAGGGACCAGCACAGACCACCCCAGCGACTGAAGATGCTGGTGAAGGTAAGAGCTCAATTAAATTGCCCACATCAAGTGAACTGTCCTGGGTTGGTTGTTTTGCTTTCCATTTTAACAAAGCATTTAAAATTGTATATAATTCTGGATCAGTTAACCATGTCTATGATCTATTCATTTAGACACAAAATCCTGTTTGCTCTTCCCTTTCCAATCATCAAATATGTCAGCCTCCCGATATCCCACCACAGGTCGGCTGCCACATCTTTCTTCAAAATCTCCTTTTCTCTCAGTAAAATCTGGAGAAACCACGATGTGCACTTCTTTTTGTTTTGAATAGATGGAAAGGAAAATGGTCAGACTCACTACATGGGCCTTGCAATCTTTATCTGTCATTATATTCTATATTGAACATCCATGACACAGGCATTAATAAACAAGTGGTCTGCTTCACTAAGGTTTTATTCCCAATTCATGTCTATGGGGAAACCTGCTTAGTAAAACAGGCCCCAAGACAGGCTGATGTAATAATCTGTGTTAAGAACTTGTGTGTTGGATTTCAGTACACAGTTTTAACACACACATTCAATTGTTTTTTTAACTCCCAATGCAGTAAGCTATGCTAAGTTAATGCAACCGGAGTAAAAAAAAAAAAAAATAGATGAGTTTGACTGGAAAATATGCATTCAGCACAGGCTGAACGCATATTTTAACTCTGGAAGGGGAGAGGGAGCTTTCAGCGAGCAGGCTCTCTCCCATTATCGAGGCTCTGAGCCGGCAGCAGTAGTGGCTGGGCTCCTTTGGAATCTCGGCAAGTAACTGCACGCTTAATGGTTACATCTGCGGGATAAATCTGGAGGTAACATTTTCCAGAACAGAATCGTACGGCTTATTCCCTGAACTGCGAGGGGAAGTTGCTGTGTGCTCCCCAGGCTTCTCCTGCTCCCTTCTCAACCCACGTGCTAAAAACTTTACTTCACCTCTGACCAGGAAGATGTGAGTTCAGCCAGCGCACCTCTCTGCATCAGAAGAGAATGCTTAATGCAAGAGCGCTAAGAATTACTCACATTTTGAATGCACATTTTGTGAGCGTAAAACTCCTGGCTGCATCAGCAGTAAGGCTTATGCTCACAAAATGTGTTTAAATGAGGGTAAAGCTGTGCACTTGGCTGAACGCACCTTTCTGCACCGGCCTGAGTGTGCGTAAAGAAAACACTCTGCAGCATGACTGCTGAAAGAAGTTTTCATTAGTACATCGCTTTCATTTGGTCAGCACAAGTACTGTCTATGTTTCTATATATTGGTTTTCAAAAATACAAATTTGCTTTGTAAAATGAAAAGCAATTTATTTCTTTGTAATCTACAACTGTGTAAGTCTAGCCTCAGGTAGGCTCAAGTTCAGGATATCTTGAATAAGCTCAGGCAGTCTTCCAAGCTTTATAGAAGGAGATAGCCCAATGGATGAGCAGCAGTGCTATGTACTGCCATACAAAAGATTCAGGCTCATCTCCTGGGCCTGAGAGCTGGAGATGCTACAGAGGCATTCACAGGCTCAGGGATGGTGAAGAGTCCCAACTATCACAGGACACCACCACCACTTACAGGCTGGTACGAGCACACACACGCTGGGTTCCAGTGAGAACTACAGTATGCTGTACTTTTCGGCCAAAAAATTTGCCCTGGCACAGCTGAACAGGGGGAAGTTTAAAAAAAATAGGAGGGGGGCTACGACTGGGTAGTTACGATGAAGGCTCATGATACTGTATCCCGGCAGTTTTATAGAAATACATTTCAGAATATTTCTGGAAAGACAGGTTTACATTCAACTGATTTTTATGGTATTTTAATTATTTTAATGTAAAAGGCAAGCATTTAACCTCCCATCCAGTGCTTGATTTTTTTTATTTTTTAAGAGTTGTTTTTAAATCTAGTGTAATGAGTTTAAAACACACAAAGGCCAAATACTTCGGTCACTGCAAACATTAATAGATTTATTTAACATTCGTGCAGCATTAGAACGCACATCTGCTTCTGATTCCCAAGCTGGCTAATAACAAAGGTTCCGCCTCCACAATCCTTTTATTACAAACCGTTCCGTCCCTCCTTTTTTTTTTTTCCTTCCCCTCCTGGAAAGCGGGCTCATCCTTCCTCCTTGCTGGAAGCCACATGACCACTGCCAGGAATAGGAATGCAAAACATTCCCAGGAGCAGCTGCTGACGTCAGCACAACATTCCACCTCCCAAGCACAGCAGAAGCCTCTGGAAACTCCTGCCTCCGGCAGGATACGATCACAGCTGTGCTGCACTGTATCACATTCATTTAAACTGGGGAGGGGGGGAAGAAAATCCCAGCCACCTCCTGCTCCACGCTACAGTTTATACAGTGGTATCATCTGCTCCCCCCTTCCCACCCACCCCCAATAAGCTGCAGTTACAGTAACTCAGACTTACTTTGCCCTTTTGAAGTTGTTTTATTTCCTCTCTGACTTGGGCTACAGTAGATATTTTCTTTACAAGAAGTCTTCGCATGAAATGACGGGTGCCCCGCTGCTGGGCTCCCTCACTGTACTGAACTCTACCCAGGCAGAAGAGACCTGGGATTTATTTAAAAGAAGTGAGGCTAGCGCAAACCGGGATCATTTGCACTGAGGCACACATTTCCACATAATCATACTCAAAGTATTTTCTGCTTTCAAGTCGTAATACCATAATATGCATTTCAGCTTACAAACAAGCACCATTTTGTTTCTTAGAGATGTCACCTCTGAAGTTTTGCCCCACATTATTACTTTATATTTGTATTTTTGTGCATGATATTTGCTGCATATATACAACTCAACAACAGCAACAAGAGAGTGTCAAAAGTATAAGGCTGGCAGAGATTTGAAACTTTCTCTGGATCTACTTACCAGGGATGAAATGTACTCACCGTTATTTTGGGGGTGAGGGGAGTACCTGGTAAGTGCATTTCTTCCCTGGATTGTGCACACCCATAAATCCCACCCCAGGGTAGCCCTCTTACTCCCCACCCCCAGGTACACTTCTCTCTCCTCCTCCAGTCCCTTCTCCCCGCAGTCATCTCCCTCTCAGCCTCCTCTCCCTTTCTCCACTACCCACCCCACTCAGGAGCATTCCTTTGCTCTTCCTCAGCCCTCTCTCTCCTTTTCCCCAACCCAAATCCAGCTCAATCTTCCCTCCCCATCCCCCCAGTTGCTGCCTCCCAGGCCCCAATCACAGAGATGAAAACGCCGCCTCCCCCTCTACCCAAAGCCCCAACTGAGACTGAAGATCCCACCACCGCCTTCTGCTCGTAGGAGCAGTCTTGCCAGCCATGAAAAGCCACTTACCTCAGGCAAGTAAGCAAATGAATTTCCAAAACCCCAAATGCTGTTGTCAGTAATAGAAATACTTTAACGTTACTAGTTACTGCTCAGGACCTGATGAATTTCACAGAGTTACTCTTCTGATCAGCCAGGGAACATCACAAAGCAAACAGGAAGAAAGGGACAGAACAAGAAAAGTTTGGATTGCTTAGTGCTTGTATATCTAAGATTTTTTTTTTTTTTTTTGAAAAGTAAAATAATAAAAAGAATGACCATGCTTTTTGAACCCTTCATATGACTCATACTGAGGGATACTCACAGTCAACCTCACGCATGGGAGACCTATACCAGTAAAAGACAAAGCAACACAAAACAATGGCTCCTTCAGCTTGCGCTTTATATTTTTAGGGAGCACCTTCCCTCTGTGTAGACTGTACAGCATGCCTTGATCATAATTATACCAACCAGGATTTAGATGTACATCTTCTTCCCCTGCCCTCTAATTTGGTAGTAAATATAATCATATTCTAATTTTGAAAATAATCCAACCTAACAACCAAACGCCCATCCCACCCCACAATGAGGCAATTATCCCTCACAGCTTCAGGACACTAGAAAAAGGATGACTGATTGCAAACCCTACATGTTATTCCAGAGATCTTCCCACGGGCAGGGTTTATCTGATCAGGATCATATTTCCCTAAAAATCAAAGGGAAGAGGGCAGAGTCCCCCATCAAGTAAAACAGACATCAGAGCCAACAGCCCCAGTATTTAGTAGCGCAATAATCCATGCAGTAAAAATCAACAGCAAACAAAAACATTAGCACATGCTCAAGCAGTGGTGCTGTGAGCACCACATGGGAATCCCTCAAAATGAAGCAGAATTGATGGTGTATCCTCTAAGTTTCTATGCATTAGAACATGACTAAATTACTGTAATTCCCTTTAGGGCCGATGTAATAAAACTCACACTAAAATCGGAGTCAAATTTTAGCGCAGGTTTGACTTAATGCGCTCGTTAAATACATGGGCCCCCACGGGATGCAGTAAGCTCATGGGATGCAAATCAAATAAGAGTTTAAAAAGTACGCTAATGAGAAACCAAGCTAAAATGTGAGTTAACCTGAAAAGGCCACACTAATGCAGAAAAGTGGTTTCAAAAAGGAGTAAAAAGAGGTAAGTGCTTGAAACTGGAAGGAATATGACCAAAATGACTTTGCATGCAAGACTGGCACTGGGCACTCCAACTTGGGCACAATCTCACATGTAAATCCATTTGGGCAAGGCATGATGAGTAAAATCAAAGGGTAAGCTTTCCATGGAGGGCACCTACAGCCAAATAGTACATACTTTGGTGCTGTGCCCCACACAGTAGCGAGGACTCCTAGAGTGATTTGGCATGGGTTGTGTTGGCAGTGCACCAAGGAGAAGGTCCAAGTGCTCCAGCAATGGTGCTCCCATGGATGCTGCAGGCTCAGAGAACGGTGGGGGCAGCGGCTTGATGCCCTGTAGGGCTCATCCCACCGGCAGGCGCACCCTGCGCTCCTCCTCCTCAAATGCTGTGGATGACAGTACAGCTTGAGGAGGAAGAGGCGTAACCTGGCTCCCCTTGGAGCCCCGAGGGGAATCTGTGCCCAGCATCAACATTGGTGGGGACCGCCTCGGGCCCTTGACCTTGAAGGGTGTTTTTCCTGCATCAGTACGGGACCGATTCGGGGGCATCGCACATGAAGCTGCGCCTTCCCAAGCTTGGAGCCATGGAAGGAAGGTGATCGGTGCTGGTGCTTCCTCGGTTTCCCCCCAGTGCTCGGCCCGGTCTTTCCCTGGCACAGAGGATGATGGCAATGATCCAGACCTAGAGAGGGAAGAAACAGACACGGGGTAATACCCAGCACCTATCTCCAGCTGGGGAATTGGTGAGGGAGAGGACAAGATGGCTCCAATACCTCCAGTGTCTTCTTTGCCGTGGGGTGTTGACGCCCCAACATCGAGGTCAAGGGATCAGACTTCCTGGTACCAAACAACTTCTCCATCTTATCCAGGCATGCTCGACGACCTTTGGGGGTCATCTGAGCACAAAAAAAATCCAGCCATGCACATTGTGCAAGGCCCCCAAGGCACAAGACGCAGACCTCGTGGGGGGGTCTATCATGGACAAAGTCCGAGGGCACTGGGGGCAGCAGCGGAACCCGGAGAAAGCCATCAAGAAAAATAACTGCTGAAGAGTCGATGGCCGGCAGCCACCGGAAGATGGCACCATCTGTAATCGACCGCAAAGAACGCGATTAACTTACCACAATGCCTCTAACTAGGGCTGGGAAAGATTGAGGGGACCCGGTGTGGGAAAAAACGAGAAAGAGAACTCAAAGTACGGTTTTTCAAAGGAAAAAAAGAGCATGAGCTCCATATCCGCGAAGCAATAGCTCTGCGGAAAAGAAGAAACTGAAGAGGGACTCTGCATGGATGCAAGGATAGTGGAATGCTGAGCAAACTCAGGTGTGCCTATTCAAAGTTCTAGAAACTTTGACATAAGTTTTCCATGCTGGGCTCCATCTGATGATGTCATCCACATGTGAGGACTACGATCCAGCTTGTCCTAGGATAACAATAGCAGCTTCTTCTCCTCCTCAATGAAGTTCACTGGCAATCATCCTAAAACTGCAGGGGCTATTACATG
This sequence comes from Rhinatrema bivittatum, assembly GCF_901001135.1. Classification (NCBI taxonomy): domain Eukaryota; kingdom Metazoa; phylum Chordata; class Amphibia; order Gymnophiona; family Rhinatrematidae; genus Rhinatrema; species Rhinatrema bivittatum. Next base: position 622,583,756 of record NC_042616.1, on the reverse strand, counting down.
GCTCGACTTCCATCTTCTGTTGACTGAGCCTTCACACAATTTGGGTTCAGTTGCACACTCCCTTTTAGGGTGACTGGCTTATTCTTACATAAAGACATATTGAGACTTTTGTTGACTTTTTTTCCATTACAACAGGGAATAAAATGCTTGCGATTGGGCAGTACTCCCACATTTTTCATTCACTACATTTTGCATTGTGTCATGCTTTTATATTCTGAAGAGAGGAGATATACAATTTGATGAAAGAAGGGAGAATCACTAGGCACAGCAAAAGTTGGCAAGCTGGTATTTACTAAGCTTGGTTAGTTTGGCATTTTGCTAAAAATAAGGGTAATGCATTAACCTAACACAATAAACTGTGACCTGATTGCTATTGAGTAAACCATGGAAGTTAGGGAAACCACTATTGTTTTTTTATTATGTTATGGGCTCAAGTCAATTGCTGATTTGACTCATAGCTGTGTAATATGCTAATAGCTTTTAATCAATGTCATTGTGATTGTTAAAATGTGTCTGCTTTTTTTGTAGAATTATGTATGTTCAGTATAAACCTCTTGGATTTTGTTTTTATAACTGAAACAAAGATCATAGACATGACGACAGAAAAGGACAAATGGATCATGCTTATCAGTTTCCCAGACTGTAAAAGTCAAGGCCCTCTGAGTAGGGCCTTGGTTGTTGTCTGAATGTAATTCTCCTTTACCCCTTGCCATTAAAGCAGAGAGCAATGTTGGAGTTTCATCAAAAGTATCCAGCTTATTGGTTAAGGGTAGTATCAGTCACATCAGCTAGTTACCCCCATGCACTCTTTTCTTCATTTCCATCCTCTAGCTTTGAGGGATCCACAATGTTAATCCCATGCCCCTTTGAATTATTTCACTGTTTTCGTCTTCACCACCTCCTTCGGAAGGGCATTCCAGGCATCCACCTGATATTTCTTGATGTTTGTTCTCAGTCATCATTGCTGAAGTTTCATTTTGTGACCCCTAGTTCTACTGATTTCTTTCCAATGGAATAGGTTTAATGACTGTGCATCATTAAAACCTTTCAGGTATCTGAAGGTCTGTATCATATCTCCCTTGCACCTCCTGTCTTTCAGGGTATACATATTCAGATCTTTTAGCCCCTTCTCATAACTCTTCCATTGCTGACCCTCACACCATTTTGGTTGCTCTTCTTTGGATCGCCTCCTTCCTGTCTATCATTTTTGAGATATGAGTTCCACTATTGGATGCAGTACTCAAGGTGAGGCCTCACCAAGGAACTGTACAAGGGCATCACCACTTTCTTTTTCTTACTGGTTATTCCTCTCTCTATACAGCCCAGCATGCTTCTAGTTTTAGCTATTGCCTTGACACATTGCTTCGCCACTTTCAGATCACCAGATTGGACCTTCTCACAATCTGTGGGCATTAGTCATTCACCATCCATCACATACAGCTCATTTGGATTACTGCACCCCAGCTGCATGACTCCACACGTCTTGGCACTGAATCCCAGCTGCCAAATTCTTGACTAGACTTCAAGTTTTCTTAAATCACTTCATTTTCTCTACTCATTCAGACGTGTCCACTCTGTTGCAGATCTTAGTATCATCCGCAAACAGACAAACTTTATCTTCTTTTCCTTCCACAATGGCGCTCATCAAAATAATGAATAGAACAGGTCCCAAAACTGATCCCTGTGGCACTCCAATTAACACAGTTCTTTCTTCAGAGAAGATTCCATTTACTATTACATTCTCTCTCCTGCCAGTCAGCCAGTTTGCAATCCACTCCACTACCTTGGCATCCATTCCCAAGCTTCTCATTTTGTTCAAAAGTCTTCTATACAGGACTGTGTAAAAGCTTTATTAAAATCCAAGTAAATCACATTGAGCGCTCTTCCCTGATCCAATTCTCTAGTCACTCAATCAAAAAATTCAATCAGATTTGTCTGACAGGACCTTCCCTCTGGTGAAGCCATGCTGCCTAGGGTCGAGTAACCCACCGGATTGTAGATATTTCACTATCCTTTCCTTCAGCAGCTTCTCCATTCATTTTCCCATCACCGAGGTGCAGCTAACTAGCCTGCAGTTTCCAGCCTCCTCTCTGCTCCCACTTTTGTGAAGTGAGACCACCAGCGCTCTTCTCCAATCTCACGGCGTCTCTCCCTTTTTCAAGTATCTATTGAACAGGTCTTTCAGCGGACCCACAAGCACATCTCTGAGCTCCCTCAGTATCCTGGGATGTATCTCATCTGGCCCCATAGCCTTGTCCACTTTCAGTTTTCCTAGCTCTTCCCATACATTCTCTTCTTTAAATGGCATGTCGTCTACTCCACCCCATCTACGATTTTGTCAACCAGTGGTGGTCTTTCTCTAGGGTTTTCTTTAGTGAACACCGAACTGAAATATTTGTTTAATATTTCTGTCATTTTTTCGTCGTTCTCCACACAATGATCTTTGTTACCTTTCAATTTCACTATACCATGCTGGACCTTTCTCCTTTCTCTGATATATCTGAAAAATGTTCTCTCACCTCGCTTTACCTTTTTGGCAATCCTTTCTTCCACCTGAACATTTGCTTTCTTGATTTCTTTCGTCTCCATCAGTTTCATTAGATATTCTTCCCTGTGTTCTCCTTTTTGGGATCCTTTCTACTTTTTGAATGCTGTACTTTTTGCCTTTATTTTTTCAGCCACCTCCTTTGAGAACCAGATTGGTTTCTTATTCCTCTTAGTTTGTTTACTTTTCTAAAATTTAGATTTGTTGCCTTTGTAACTGCTCCTTTTAGTTTGGCCCACTAATGTTCCATCTCTGTCATTTTCTCTCAGTTTTCTAGTTCTACCTCCAAGAATGTCCCCATTTCAACAAAGTCTTTATTTTTGAAATTCAAAACTCAGGTCTTCATATGACCTCTCTGTATCCTATTTGCAATATTCAAACTATACTGTTTTACAATCCTTAATGCTCAGGTGGACACCCACCTGGTTATTAGAGACATTATCCCTGTTAGTGAGCATTAGATCGAGTATAACTTTCTCCTTCGTGGGTTCCATTACCATTTGTTTGAACACAGCCACTTGCAGGGCATCTCCTATCTCGCTATTTCTGGTAGATTCCGCAGAAGGGATTCTCCAATATATCAAATGAAACAAACATCATAATATGCTGTCTTTTTATGATAGAATTAAAAAAGACATTTCTAAGTGAATGTCATAGCAAACCATTCATATATTATCGGTACTATGATATCTTCAATATTTGGACATGGGGAAAAGACAACTTTAAATGCTTTTCCAACTCCTTCAATGCATTCCAACTTACAATGAACTACTCCGTAGAAAGAGATAACTATTTAGACACTACAGACTCAATGGACACTTACAAACATCAGTATATAGAAAATCAACTGACAAATGCAATTACGTTCACAGATCCAATATCTATCCTTTACACACTAAAAAGTCCGTTACACTAGCATATTTGTTCTGATGCAAAGGACAACTCAAAGTTCTAACTGAATCCTTCATACAAAATGGTTGCAACTCCTAAATCATCTATAACAAAATCGCATCCTGGCTCAAAACACCTAGGGAAAACTTACTACAGTACTAGGAGAAGAAAGCTAGGAATTGGTTTCAATCATATCTCCATGGTAGAATGCAACGAGTTGTAACCAGAGAGACTTCTTTGGATTGGTATCCCGTACAGATGGGAGTCCCAAAGAGGTCAACTCTTTCAGCACTGCTATTTAACATCTATCTGGCCCTCATTTGCAAGCTATTAGCTGGATTCTGTGAAGGCTTCCATCTGAATGCTGATGATATACAGTTCTATATCCCTTCGCTAAGTTACAGCATAAAACTACTATAATGTGTTTGTGTATATCCTCTATAAAGAGCTGGCTGACTCACAATAAACTAGCTTTAAATATGGCTAAAACTCAAATTGTTGCTATCCATAGTAGGGAGACAATAATACCACCTACTATAAAGACTGGAGATGCTAAGATTAGTATTCTCCCTCATTTTAGAAGTCTGGGGTAATAACTGGCACCAAATTAACAATGACCCCCAGATTAAGGAGGTACTCAAGGTGGGCTTCTGTAAACTGCGCTTTTTATGCTGTATTACATCATTTCTGGACCACATATTTTCATGTAGTGGTCCAAACCATGATTTTTCCAATAACTGTTTACTGCACTGCAGTATTTCTTGGTTTAACTCTTACCACCATCAAGACACTCCAAATACTGCAGAATGCAGCTGTTCGGTTAATATCCAGCAATCATATTAGATCTCACATCTCTCCCGTACTATTTGACCTCCACTAGCTACTGGTTCAATGGAATATCAAATATAAAATTGTTGTGCTGACACACAAACTTCTGGCACTAGATTCGCTGCCTTGCACTAACACCTTGCTCCAGATATATAATGTTGGGAGGTCGCTATGTTCCTCTCAGTGAGGTTTATGGGATATTCAATAAGTGTGATACGCCAGACTTGCTGACACAAAGGAGTGATCTTTTTCTATCGCTGCCCCAATTCTCTGGAACTAGTTACCACAAGAGTTTCGGCTGACTGACCATCAAAAGACCTTTAAAAGAATGGCTAAAACGTTCTTCTTCAGATTGGCATTCCTGTAGGCTGGCCTTCATGCGCTGGTTTACATTTTTGGCTTGACTGTGTGTTTGTCTTCAAATTTGTATCTATTGTTATCTAACAGAGGGAGTTAGCTTTATTTATTTTTTATGTTCATTTTAATAATGGTTATATACGTTACTTCTGTTTGTTCTAATTTTGGTTATGAATGTTACTTCTATGCACTGCCTATTGCTTTTGGGTTAAGTGATATATAAATTAATTAATTAAATTAATGAAGCAGGTACTGTTCATAGTAACATACAACCCAGAGCTAGAAAACCTTACTCAACCCCTTACACCACCCTTGATTTTCCTTCACAGACTTGTAGTGACAGATAAAAACATAAGGTCTAGCTGACACTGTACTATTTAAACTCAGTGTAACTGTGCTGTCTCTTCGCTGACCTGATGAAGGGAACATTGCAACTTGCTATTGAGAGCAGATATATTAAGTCTAATAAAAAGTTATCACCTACAACTTGTTAGTCAACTCTTATTTTCTACATATTAAAGGTTGGAAATGTCACTATCTGTTCCTATCCCAAATTCTACTAATTGCCTGATGCTTCTGATTATGCAACGGTAAGGCCACTGGAATGTTCTTTCTAAAAATCTAGACCACAAGTGGAACCTATGGCCTAGTGGTTAAAGCAATGGGCTGCAAACCAGGAGTCAAATTCTACTTCTCCAACTGACAATCCTTGTGAACCTGGGCAAGTCAGGTCATCTCCCATTGCCTCAGGTATCCATTAAGATTATAAACTCTTTGGGGAAAAGACATCATACCTGAAAAACAATTTAAAAGGTGGCCTATAAATACAAATAATAAATCATTATTAATAAAATTAAATATTGACATTTGCCAGAGACTCAGAGAAGAAATAACTGTGTCTGTGCAAGCAATTTAAATTGAGGACACATCATTTCACATGCCCTATATCAAAATAGTTTAAGATTTTACAGGGCAGCAAACTGTAACCTCTCATGAAACTGAACTAGGACATGGCTCAGCAACTGCCCCAGTCCCACATACAATTAAGTATAGGTCAGAACAAACTGCACAGAACATGAAAAGAGTTCATCTTTTTACCCAGCACTCACTAGAAAACAAGGAATGTGCCCAGCAGCCAAAATCTCTTTTTAATGTCCTTTGGTGTCTCTATATGCAAAGACCTTCTACCCCAGGTGCTCCTTTCTTGTTATCTGGCACAATGCAGGCAAAGGTCACAGGACGTACTCATTTATTGCATCCCTTTACTCTGGGCTACTTTTTCAAAGGTTCACCGCTGAGACTATAATAGTAACAAACCAAACAAAAAAATAATTTCTCACTAAGACCAGCAAGAAAAGGAGCAGAGCTCCCTGCTCCCCTGCTCCTAGTGTGACTATAACTACATTTAAGATGAAATTAAACTGTTCCAAATCTGTTAATGTCAAAAATCAAACTGATTTTGGTCCTAATAATCCTTGAAAAGAGGTCACCCATTACATTATCAATTAGACAATGCGGAACAATTTGATTGTGAACTTTATTTTACCCCCGCCTTTCCCCTCTCTTCAGTTTCCAGTTGTAAGTGGTTTTTCTTTCCAAGCAATCCTTCATTCCCTTGAGGATAAGAGGGCATATCTTCATAATGTAAGCAATGACTCAGCTTTAAAAACTGATGTGCCATGAAATTCCTTTACTTCATATTTGAAAGGATCCCTTTTCTTTTTCCGTGTGTGTGTGATTTGTTTTATACATTGGAGTAATCAATAACGAGTTTTCCACTTCTCTTCACCTTCTTCTCCATTTCTCCACACCATTGGTCAGTCTTTTCTAATACAGAGCATTTTTATGTTATAACCAGTCTAACACCCCGGCAAACCTTCACATTCTTCTGGTTTTAATTCTGTTAGTATTTATTGGAAAGGAATCATGAGATCCAGCCACTCTTGTACAGGTCTGCTTGTGAGTTTAATATCTTGAAGATTATTTTATATACTCCTGAACAGAAGGGCAAGGCTGCAGATCTTTCAGTCATTGTCACAGAGATCCAATAGTGTAATATACCTAAACAAGCATGCATGCATTCTCTTAATTTTGTTTCTACCTTCCACAACCTGGTCACTATATTCTGTGAGGGTTCCAGATCTGCAATAGAACAACTTCTGTGAACACTCTTAATGTTAACTACAGTCTGTGCACCTAAGATCAGTGGGATGATCCATTGTATCTGCTCGAGACCTCTCTCTGAGGTAATCCAAAGAAAGAAAGCAAGCAACATATATTGTGTACCTGAAATCTATTCTGGAGCACAGTGAAAAGAATTCTTTTAACCCCAAAGATGACAATCAGTGCTAGTCCCTGGAAACCTTAGAACCTAAATACATCATGATTCTTTTCAATTCTTTTTTCTCAAATGTTCACCTGATTTTCCTTTTGAAGTTTTTTTGTGTTACAACTAATGCTGTCTCTCTAACAAAATGTTCCCTAATTTCACCACACACAGTGAAGCATGACTCCGAAGGTTTGTGTAGTGTGTACTTCATGTCTCTTTAGCCTGAAAGGATGCCCCCTTGTTTTGTTTTTGCTCTGTAGGTATAAAGATCTCCTGCACTGTTTGTGTGTGATCTATTTGTGTTTAAACAGTGATACTAAATTCCATCCTCAACCATTTCTATTTTATGTTACACAGCCTTAGCTTGGACTGAGAGAGGAGGAGCAGCTTAGTAGTTACAGCAGCAGGCCGAGAGCCAGGGAAGCCAGGATTTAAATTCTGTGGGTCCCACTGATGCTCCTTGTGACCTTGGGCAAGTCCCGTCATTCTCCATTGCCACAGGTACAAAGTAGAATCTAAGGCCTCTGGGGAAAGGGAATTCCTACTATCATGAATGTATCTTGGCCTTAAGCTACTTCTGAAGAGATGCTAAAATATAAAAACAATCTCCTTTATTATCCTTGTGACTCTTCATTAGACTTTTTCCTGCACTGTGATTTTTATTTAGCTCGCTTTTCTAAATCTGCTCAAAGCAGCTTATAGCATTACTAGAATTCAGACACAGTAGGTCCCTGCCCAAACAGCTTACAATATTTCCTGAGGATAAGTGCCCAAAACTGAACTGCCAGACTCTAAATTTAGCCTAACCAGGGCTTTTTGTAATGGAAGGATGACAATGACATCCTTGTTCCTTGCTTCCAAATTCAAACTAATGCACACCAACAAGTATTTGGCTCTACATGGTAATACTAGTTTTCCATATTCATTCCAAGCTTGTCATTACCGAATATGTACAGGTCTCCTTTCTGATTACTGCTGGCAAGTACTGTTAAAAATATATTTCATCTGTCTGTCATGTCTCTAGATTTAATTAAATTTTGTATATATATATATATATATATATATATATCCCTCTGCAAAATCAGTGAGTACTGCTGACTATTTACAATGTGACAGAGTTTGGAGTCCTCTACACAAATATTATATGAATATATTTGAAACTCAGTTGTGTCTTTTATATCAAAATTCCCCACATGTAACTGTGGTCCCTTTAAGCATATGCATACAATGGGTCAGAAGACTTCAGATAAGACCAGTACAGTGAAAGGCTAGCAGGTCCAACCATTCACTCTGTTAATGGATAGTTGTTTTTCCCCTAAATGTTCTTTAGTGGAGAGTTTTCAAATTTCTTTCAGAACCCTCACTTTTTTATAATATTCTTTACTGGTAGGGTTGTGAATGCATGGAGAGGACTCCCAGTAGAGGTGGTGGCAACAAAAGCATTAACAGAATTCAAAAAAGCATGGGATAAGCAGAAAGGATCCATAATGACAAAGAAATGAAAGTCGTAGATCAGCTGGAAATCTGTGGCACTGCACCAGGAGTGATGCTGGACAGATTAGATGGGTTTAATTGACTTATCTGCTGTCATATTCTATGACAGTAGTAAGAACAGGGTTGGGAGATTGCAGTATTGCTAACAATTTCTCCCTTAATTCCTTGAAGAGCAGCGTCAAGAGGAAAAGGTGATCACAACAAAGAGTGGAGAAAAGAAGCATAACCTGGCCATATTGTGGACCAGAGGATAGCCAAGTTGATTGAGCAGGTTACAACACCTCAGAAATCTATCAGAGGACCTAGGGGACTGAATGTTCAGACAACAGTCTCACTAGTTTTGAGAGCTCTCCAGATTATTACCAAGATTGATAGTAAGACATGGTGGTGGTGAAGGGGTTGCTGGGAATTGGATTAAGCATAGGATCTTGTGTGGTCATCTATCCAGGTTGGTAGAAAAACAAAGAGGAAGTAAACAAACTACTTGGTTAAGGAGAACAAGTTTGCTTATAGCAAATGCTATTTTCCAAAGATAGCAGGATGAATTAGCCATTATAAGTGGGTGATGTCCTCCGGTGACACTGAACAGACTTGTTTCTCCTAGCTAGTACAATTTTTAGCTCTACTGAGCATGTGCAGGAATTACTGCATAGGTGTTGCCTCATGAGTCGATTTTAAAGCTAAATTTAGCCAGGAACTCAACTCTCCAATGAGGTGTGCAGATATTTAGCATTGCTAATTCATCCTGCTAGCCATGGAAAACACCATTCATGGTACGCAAACTTGCCTTTTCTGTCAATAAGCAGAGCTGAATTAGCCATGACATGTGGGAAGTCCCAAGCTGAGGGTTGCAGAGGAGTGTTTACTGAGTAAGCAACCCAGACTCCACCATGGAGAGGAGACTACTGAATGAACAGGCTATGAAAAACTGCTTGTCTGAATTTACTGTCACTCCTTGAGAGATTGTCCAGACAGTAATGGGACGAAAAGATGTGTACTGACAACCAAGTAGCAGCTTTACAGATATTTTCGAGAGGTATCCCTCATAGATGGGACTGGGAGGTAGGTAGAAAGTATTAACAGGAGGTGGTAGTACAGGAAGGGGCAGGGCTTACAGACATCAGAGGGAAAAAGCACAATAGAAGGAGCAAGCACTGGGAAATATGGGGAAGAGAATGGAACCAGGAGATATCAATTGTGGGGCAGGCATCATTTGAGGCGAAGTTCAGCAGTGTCATCGATCAGGAAGGAGAGACAGTTGGCCAGTATTTACAGTGTTGGGGGAGGGAGGAAAGACAGGGCAACTGTAGTATTAGTGCAAGAAATGGGAGACAGTCAGGGTATTTGGGGATGAGAATGAAGCAGGATAAGTGTGGGTAGCGATAGATCGAGAGGGTCATTCTGGTGTGAAAGGAAGAGAGAGGAAAGAAAGTATCAATAGTGATGTCAGTGTGTGTAGGTTTGAGGCAAGAGAAGAGGTTCCAACAATATGCAAATGGAGAAGCTGTTAATTTCCTTCACTCTACTCCCAGTCATGCTGCCTTCTGCACATGCTTATTGGTGACAGACCTATGTGGTGACCCACAACCTATTTAAGGCTAAGCCTTCAGTACCTAACAAGAATAATAAATGAGGCACCACTAAAGTCATAGGGCAGTAATTCACAGAATTTATACATACCCACAGCAAGTCAAAGTTTATTCTTACCTGACAATTTCCTTTCTTTGAATCCAGCCAGACCAGTCCAAATGTATGGGTTATGTCTACCAACCTGCATATGGAGACAAGGAATAACAGGCTCACAAACATTACCTTATAGAATGTCCTGTGCTGACATCAGCCTTCCAGTATTACCTGTAACAAGCTCAAACATACTAACTGACAAATTATTTTATTCTTTCATTTCTTTTTTTTTTTTTTTTATAACCACTGCCCCCCAAGGAAACAAAAAAGAACAAAAAGCAAAGAGAAAACTATATACAAAAAATAAAATTGCAAGAGACTTACCTTTCACCTCTGAGTCACAATGTGATTGAAAAACCATACACAGATGACTGATATAATATGTTTGGCAGGAAGAGGGAGGTTCCTGGACTGGTCTGGCTGGATTCAAGGAAAGGAGATAAACAGATAAAAATAAATAAATGTCACCTTCCTCTTCATCCAGCCAGACCAACCCAGATCTATGAGATGTACTCAAGCTAATCCTGAAGTGGGTGGGAAACTGCCAAACCCACATTCAATACTTCCAATGTAAGAAATGGCTCCTCCCTAACTCTAATATTCAAATGATAATGCTTCACCAAAGAGTGCTGCCTTATAAATCTCCAAGAGTGATACCAGCTAAAGCTCCACCCAGGAAGCCCCTGGAACTCTAGTAGAATGTGCCCTGACATTCTTGTTCAACAGATGACCTCTATCCACATAGGCAGCAGAAATCACTTCTTTTATCCCATGCGCTATGGAAGCTTTTGAAGCCATTTCCCTTACCTAGAACCACTAAACAAGACAAAGATGATTTGATTTTGATTTTCAGAAAAAAAAAATTATCCACCTTAAAATACTACATAAGAAACCTTCTCATCTCCAATCACCGAAACAATCCAAAACCATCTCAACATGGATCCCTATTTTGGAACGCAAACATGTCACCTAAATGAAATGGAAAGAAAGGTACTACATGAAACACAACCATATTGTCTATAAAAACCCAATCATTTCCCTACCGAAGTTGGCTGCAATTCCAATCTTCTCTCAGCAGAACATACCTCCACTAAAAGAACAGTACCCTAAAGCTTAACAGAAATGTCTCAAACTGATTCAAAACTAGGACTGATATTGAATTTAGAAAGAACCAGATCTTTGATTGAGAACTAATGTGCTTTACTCTCTTAAGTAAATAGGAAACATCTGATCAAAATGGAATAGATCCTTCAGATACCCCATCTCTAAAGTAGGTCACAAGTGCTACCTGAACCCACAGGGATTACAGAGTCAACCCTTCAGTAACCCCTCCTGCATAAAATCTAAAATGTAAGGAACCGAGGTACTATTAGGCAATTTGCCTGCCAGCACTGCAATTTTCATAATTTCATCAGACTCTAATATAAGCCAAGGAAGTAGAAATCTTCCTAGTCCTCAAAAGAGTAATAACCACCTCTCCAGAATATCTTTTCTTAGCTAATCAAACCTTCTCAAGGGTCAAACCATAAGACAAATCATGGGGCACCTGAACTGAACGGGCCCCATGATATTAGATCCCTCACTGCAGCAGAAGCAAGGGTCTCTGTCCATGAATGTGATTAGGAATGCATACCAATATTATCTTAACCACTCCAGTGCTACTAGAATGACAAGGCCTCGATAACTTACAAACTTCTGTAATTTCTATCTAGGTAAGATCCTTCCCTCTCTGCCAATCCTGACTAGAGGCATTTACATCCTCACTCTTTTCGTTAACTGAAAACCAGACCACTTTTGCATTCTTGCTGACCACCATGAGAGGCTCCCTTCAGTTTCGCAAAATTAGACTGAACGCAATTGGGAAAGAGACCATATTCCGTGATCTACAGCATTCTGACTGACAAAAAAAATCAACTGGAACAATCTTCATACCAGTTATGTGTGATGTTGAAAAGGCTCATAAGTTGTTTGCTGCCCAGCATAACAGAAGCTCTGCTTATGCCACAAACTGAGAACTCCTGGTGCTTCCTTGATTCATATAAACAACCGTTGTTGCTTTATCCAACAGTATTCTGACTGACTGTCACTGGAGGAAGGACGCATGTCAAAGTAGCGCTAGCAAACTGCTCTGGTTTCCAGTCGAATGATGGACAGGAACGCCTGCTGAAGGGGTCTCACATGAACTCTCACTCACGGTACCAAAACCATAAACGCCTCCATGGAGCCCCACAGCTGACGGTAATAACCCACTCCATCAAGTGAATATGAAGCAACCGTGTTGAACAGGGCACCCATGAATTCCAGAGATTGAGAGGGCAGAAGACTGCTATATAAAGTGTTCACCACTCAAACCAGCTCTTGCAACAATTGGATCCTTCTGGTTTAGAGTTTGTGTGTGCCTGAAATAAAAAGCAAACATAAGGTAGGTAATTGTTTAGAGTTTGTGAGTGCTTGTGTAAAAAGCTAGAAAATGGTCAGTTACTCACCTTGAAAAGGTGATAGAGTAGTGTAATTAATTTGAATAGGTGCTGAAATTTGTTAAACAAGAAGAATAGCAGAGAGTCACTCAGGCTAACTAATTGAAGTGAAAATCAACGAAGGGGTTTTGTAGCACTAACTTGCTTTTGAAGCACAAGATATATTGTAGGGGAAGAGCTCAGTAACCCTCAATCCTGTGGGAATATTGAGAAGAGAAGATTTTTCTGCTGGCTGAAGAAGATCGATGAGTATTTCTTTGGGAAATTTTAAGACTTATCAAGTCTGGGGAAAAGGTGAAATAGTGGGGTGTATTCTTTAGGGTGTATGACTAAAATAAAAAGCTAACATAAGGAAGATAATTGTTTAGAGTTTGTGTGTGCCAGAAATAAAAAACAGAAATCTGAACGACAAGAACTTTGAAGACATATATATACTCGCATTAAAATAAGTGATTTTAATTGCAATAAGAAAAATCTATGAAAAAAAAGGAGCCTGTATAGATGACCAGTGATTATAACTCATAGACGCACTCTAGTTTCAGACCGTGAACACTCTACCAATGAGTGTAATCCGCGTCTTGGTTATACGAAGGTCATCTTAGTCATGCCTCACATTAATATATGGTGAATTTATCACTTGTAATATGTTCTAATTCACCTACATGAGTCCTTAGATATTTTTAGAAATAAAAAGCTAGTATAAGGTAGGTAATTCTAAAGTCTGTCTTTTACATTCAATGCTGCTTGAATGTTCTTTGCTTTTGGACTTAGCCATAGAAGTAGACCTGTGCCTACTCCAGCCAAAAAAACTGGAAGCCCCCTGGCCTATAATCAACTGGGATAGGAAGTACAAGGCTTTCTCTGCAGAAGCCACCTTTAATCCAAATCCTTTTAATTCATAACCAGGACTCGGATCACAGCATGCTAGTCTACCATCTGCTGGAGAAAGAAAATACTGGCAGGCGGATGTCAGCATGGGACCTTATACAGGGTGACATATGTGAGTCCATTATTCTCTGTCGCCATCTGCTGGTCAGTGAGCATAACCATACATCTGGACTGGTCTGGCTGGCTGAAGAGGAAACAGAATTTACAAGCAGTATTTTAACCTAACTAACCTGTTGGAAGGGAGCATAGTTCCCAAAAGTTAGTCACAAATGTATTAACATATCAGTAAAATGGTTAACTTGTTTTTGACCATAATTTCAACCTAACCAACCAAAATTTACCAAGGCTATTATGCTCCAATATATGTTTATAACATTTTAACACTGTCAAGTGCCTCTCTCAAAGGAAAACAATTACTGTTTTTAGAGAGTAAAGTATTTTCAATTAGCCTCTTTCCACAAAATCAGCACTTTTTTGAGGAAAAGGGGCTGCAGAGTACATATGTAAATTAAAATCATTATTCTGGAATGCCTATGGAACTTTGCCTCTTACGCATTGAATAAAGCTGATTTTATCTTTGCAATGAGACAAAACAGCCTTCAAAACATTTGCTAAAGGGTTATCCTGCATGGTACCCACTTTAGGCTGCATCAGCGGCTTGTTAAGTGGCGCCTGGAATGAAAAACTGAATGGAATGTGAAAGGGAGGTCACGTCAAGCTGGGATGTGTCAGAGATAGATCTTGCTGCTAATGCAAAGTTTATTCAAAACTATGCACTTCTAGCTGCCATGGACAAAGCTGCTCCCCATCCTCAGTCCTGACGTCAGCAGATAACTACCCACTTCTCTGGTCTCTGCACTACGCTTGGAATTTCCTCACTTGCAAAAGGAGCTGGAAAATTTCAAGTGCAGACCCTTAGCTTCAGAATCAGCATTCAACAAATGACATGTTATTCAAGCACAGTCACTAAAAAGGACTAAAAGAAAATGGGGCAAAAGGTTTTCTTTGCACGTTGCTGAAGCAGCAGCTGAGATAAGCACTTGCCAGTGAGCAGTTTTCTTACAGGGTTATGAAATATACTTGCCAAGTTTTTTCATTTAAAATTACAAATGCTGAAATAACCGATAACGCAACTTCTTCCCCACCCCAATCATCGCTTAAAAAATACACACAGCACATGATAGTTGCATTTTTCTTGTAAATGAAATAATTTAAAGGGCTTGGTATATATATGGCCTAAAATGGAATAAAAAAATTACAGAAAAGTTCACAGGAGCTGCATCATATAATCACAAAATGGCAAAGACAATCTTGAGAAATCATATTATGATTAGTAGATAGGCATCCAAATCATGTAATGGGTACTGGCTACAGCTCTACGCATGAGCACTTCTCATGCTTCTATGTTCAAATAGTAGACCTTCAAACACCATCTCACAAAGAAAGTCACATAATTACAAACTGATTTTTCCTTAATGGTACTTCAGTTCTTTATCACTGCAGTACTTTCACTATGCACTATTAGATTAGGATTTTACCAATTTTGTGCTAATGTTACAGGCATATAGGCCTATGAAGCCTATATGCCTGTAACATTAGCACAATGTTACAGGCATAGGCTAGAATCGGTCTGTTTCTCTCCTTATGCAGAGCAGGGGCGAGTAAACCAGAGAGGGGACCCCCGAAGGTGGAGAGGATACTGCCTGCCCAATCAGGGAAGAAAAGATGGCTAGGCTGTTGAGTCTGACTGCCATGGAGGCACTGTAAGCTCAGGAGGGAGGTTAGTGCCAGAATATAGTAGCATCATTGTATGCATGCCATGACTTAGATATGTGTCTCTTTTGGTGGACCAGAGAGAGAAGCTGCTTCTGCTGTGGTGGTCCCAGATAGGGATCTGTTTATTCTGCAGCAGAGCGGGACATAGGAACAGCCACTGTGGTGCTCCACAACCCCGTAAGACCTGCCACCCTCAGGTCTCAGCCCGGAGAAGTTCCTGCTGCTGGATCCCTACTTAGGTAGAGAGATCACAGCTGTTGCCTGCCAGGAGAAAAGAAGTGGTGAGGTTGGGGAGGGGAATGGGAATGGGAAAAGAGGCCAGAGAGAATGAAAAAGTAAAGGGGAGAGAGTGAGGAGGTAGGGAAAGGAGGAAAAAAGTCAAAAAGCATAAAGAAAAAATTAAATCAAAACATGAGAAAATAAAAATAAATGATCAAGCTAAGAAAAATATAAAAAGAGAAAAATTAGTAAACGTTTAAAAAAAAAAAAAAAAGCAAAAACAAAAAGGTTAGGCAGGGTGGAATGGAATGTTTCTCAGTACCTAAAAAATTTTGGCTGGCACCCAAGTTTCTGGAAAAATGTTCCCACTCTTACCATTGTGGTGTGTGGATTGTGTGCCTGGGTGTAGTATGGCGTGTGTTTCTCTGTCTGATGTGCTTTGCTCTGTGTGTGTGTGATCTTTGCCTCTATGTGTGAGATAAGATCTATCTGCCTGTGTGTCTCTCTCTGTCTGGGCAAGATGTATCTGTCTGTGTTTGTCTGGATGTGTTGGGTTTATGCCTCTAGGCTATTCTGGGTCCCAGTATATGAAAGTAGGAGAAGGAACGCTAAGATATTATAAAGAAACAATGTGAACCTCGCTTTAGCAATGTGCACAACACTGTGCACTGCACTAACAGGTTATTTTCTAAACACATTTACATATACAGTTGGTGTGAGTCCTCAATGTGCATTAAATTCCCCCCTGAGGAAGCCTATCATGGCGAAACAATAAGGCGTTTGTTGAGGTTTAAGGAACCTTTCCCACTATTAAAACAACAATACAAGCTGAGAAAGGAATTGCTTCTTGCCAGTTTCTGGGGTTTGCAGAACCTTTTTGCTGCCAAACCATCGTTATGAGCTGAGAAAAGAAATACTTACACGGGCGGATTTTCAAATCCCTGCTCGCGTAAATCTGCCCGGATTTACGCGAGCAGGGCCTTGCGCGCCGGCGCGCCTATTTTCCATAGGCCGCCGGCGCGCGCAGAACCACGGGATGCGCGTAGGTCCCGGGGTTTTCGGAAGGGGGCGTGTTGGGGGCAGGGCCGAACGACGCGGCATTTTGGGGGCGGGGCGCGGCGTTTCGGGGGCGTGGTTTCGGGCCGGGGTGTTCCGGGGGCATGGCCGCGCCCTCTGGAACCGCTCCCGGGTCCGGTCTCGGCGCGCCAGCAGCCCGCTGGCGCGCGTGGATTTACATCTCCCTCCGGGAGGCGTAAATCCATGGATAAAGGTAGGGGGGGGTTTAGATAGGGCCGGGGGGGTGGGTTAGGTAGAGGAAGGGAGGGGAAGGTGAGGGGAGGGCGAAAGAGAGTTCCCTCCGAGGCCGCTCCGATTTCGGAGCGGCCTCGGAGGGAACGGATGCAGGCTGCGCGGCTCGGCGCGCGCCGGCTGCCCAAAATCGGCAGCCTTGCGCGCGCCGATCCAGGATTTTAGAAGATACGCGCGTATCTTATAAAATCCAGCGTACTTTTGTTTGCGCCTGCTGCGCAAACAAAAGTACGCGATCGCGCAGTTTTTCAAAATCTACCCCACAGTTTTTTGCGCTTCAAGTAACTGAAAGACATTTTCACTTTTCTGTTTTTTTCATATAGCAATTGGGTGTTTCACCATGAGACCTCATGCGTCACATAGATAGGATTTTATATAATGCTGGGGAGGAGCTGGCTGTCGTGGTACATGTGGGCAGCAACAACATAGGAAAATGTGGGAGGGAGGTTCTGGAAGCCAAATTTAGGCTCTTAGGTAGAAAGCTGAAATCCAGAACCTCCAGGGTAGCATTCTCTGAAATGCTCCCTGTTCCACGCACAGGTCCCTAGAGGCAGGCAGAGCTCTGGAGTCTCAATGAGTTGATGAGACGATGGTGCAGGGAAGAGGGATTCAATTTTGTAAGGAGCTGAGAAACCTTTAGGCGAAGGAGGAATCTTTTCCAAACGGACGGTGTCCACCTTAACCAGGGTAGAGTCAGGCTGCTAGCACTAACCTTTAAAAAGGGGATAGAGCAGCTTTTAAACTAGAACATAGGACAATGCCGAAGGTTGCTCAGCAGTGCATGATTTGGAAGGCGGTATCTTCAAACGATATTAATGAAGCAGGGCAGTTAGGGTATCCCAACAGAGAGGTTCCAAAAAAAGCAAAAGTAGTCCATGTGCCCATAAGTACAGAATCACTTGAGCTGGAGGAGCCAAGATGGCCGCCGCCAGCAGACGCTGAACCGAGTTGCTCCGCACTGCGCTTGTAATTCCCTGTTTAAACTTTCTTGAGAGGTTCTACTTACTCAATATCCCTCATAAGCGCAAAGGAAAGGTGAGAGTTTATCCCTCAAGCCTCCCTAGTCCGGCGGGACAACGATATATCACGGACTTCGCGTCGGTATCTCCGGTGGTGGGAACTTCAAGCGCCGCTGCGGTGGAGCCGGGAGAAGCGGCACTATCGCCTGGCGAGATCACCCTGAGCCCACCAGCACCCCGAGGACTGTTGAGTAGCTCTCCCCTCCGTATGAGCAGCGGGATTGTAACCCCGGATGCGAAGTTAGCAGCGGGCGAACAACGAGAGGGATCTACTCCTCAATACGGAGCAGGGCTTCCCCTCCCCCATCTGTTGGAGGTATGTGAAAGACCCACGGAGACATTGGTAAACGTGGGTAATGAGGAATCACAAGGGACATCGAGAGAGGATCCACTGGGGGAATTGGGAGAAAACATTCTACGTCCCCTGGAGTTTGAGAAACCAGCAGTTATAACACTGGAAGCCATTTGGGAATTAATGGCTACCATGGCTCGTACTCTGAATACTCAATCCCAATTGATTGGCAAATTTGAACTAAAAGTTCAGTCTGTAAAAATAGAACATACTTCGTTGATTCAAAACCATACAAATTGCATTCAAGATTTAACTGTTAAGGTAAACCAGACACAGTCCCAAAATTCCTTAATTATGAAGGATTGTTTAATATCACAAAGGAGACTGGAGTCTGTTGAGAATTATTTACGTTGTTCTAATGCAAGATTGGTTAATTTCCCCAAAGTAATGGGTGAGCCTGTTTTCGTGACTTTCAAGCGCTTTGCGATGGAAACACTCAAGATTGAAGCTGAAAAAGTTCCCACTGTTAAAAAACTCTTCTTTCTAAGGAGTAGTTCACAAATTTCCAATGGAGGAGAAGGAGAGGTTTCCAATAACTTGACACAATACTTGGAGAATTCTGAAATGGAAATCACGGAAAGGGCTACCCTGTTTGTCCAATTTTATACTGAAATAGAAAAAAATTTCCTGATGAAAGCCTTTTTTCAAAATATCCATAATGATTTCATGGGAGGGGTAGTGAGGGTATATCCTGACCTATCACGCCCAACCCAACAACGAAGGAGATTATTTTTAGCTATGCGCCCAGAGGTTTTGGCCAAAGGGGCTAGCTTTGCTCTCCGTTTTCCCTGTAGGTGCATTGTAAAATCTGCTGGGAATCTATATGTTTTTTTCATGCCAGATCAACTGAGAAAGTTTTTGGATGGAAGGGCCTAAGTTAAATGCTCGGAGTCATAACTATAGAGAGATACCAATATTTAAGTGATTATTATTTCAATAATGTACTTCTCTAATTTTCCTTTGGTTTCCCCCCCCCCCACTTTTTTCCTATGAAAAACAAATGAAACTCTTGGTAACCATTGGATATGAATATATATGATAATGGTAGTTATATTATCTTATGTTAAATATGATTTCTGTAATTTCAGTCAAGGTATATTCTTGTAATTATATTGAAAAATTCATAAATAAAGAATTAAAAAAAAAAAAAAAAGAATCACTTGAGCTAAAAGATTCCATATTATCCCTGTCAACCGAAAAACAGGTTGTTAATACAAACAAAAAACACACTTTGAAATGTCTGTATGCCAATCCCAGAAGTCTAAGACGTAAGATAGGAGAGTTAGAGCGTATAGCAGTGAGCGATGCAATAGACTTCATTGGCATCTTAGAGACAAGGTGGAAGGAGGATTACCAATGGGATAGTGATATACCGGGGTAAAAATTATATTGCAATGGTAGAGAGGAGCAATTTGGTGAGGGGGTGGTGCTTTATGTACAGGATGGCATAGAGTCCAACAGAATAAAGATCATGCAAGATCTTTATCCTGTTGGACAACAGAATTTTTATGCTTAGAAATCCCATTTGTGTTGGGGAAGAGAATAGCGACAGGAGTATACTACAATAAAATGCTAACAGAAATTAAGGAAGCTAACCAAATTAGTAGTGCAGCAATAATGAGTAAATGTAACTACAACCCCCCACCAACCCCCCACATGTAAACAAACATGTGGATAAAGGTGTGTCAGTTGATATAATGTACTTGGATTTCCAGAAAGCATTTGACAAAGTCCCTCATGAGAGACTTCTTAGGAAATAAAATGTCATGGGATAGGGGGCAGTGCCCTATTCTGGATTGCCAACTGGTTAAAAGAAAACAGAGTAGGGCTAAATGATAAATTTTCCCAATGGAAAAAGGTGATAATGGTGTGCCTCAGGGATCTGTTCTGGGACCACCGCTTTTTAATATATTTATAAATGACCTGAAAATGAGAACAAGGGAGGTGATCTAATTTGCAGATGACACAAAATTATTCAAAGTTGTTAAATCACAAGAGGATTGTGGGGGAGGAAATGACATCATCGAGGCTGGTGGATGCTTAAACCCAGGCTCTTCTCCCTGGCAATTCAATATCCTTCTCAATCGCAGGCATCTTGAAACATTTTCACTTGCCACACTCTACCATTAAAGGGGGAAATATTGCTGTCATCTAAATGCAAATCTGTAGATTTCAAGAAGTATTCATACCAGAAACGCTCTTTCGATCGAGAGGGTGCGGCGGACAAGATGGCACACATGCCTGAAACACACTCTATGAGGCTTTGGCTGACATACCAATGTCTGTAGAAAACATCTGCAATCCAGGTCTGAATTTCAGAACTGGTTTTGTGAATTATGGCAAGACAAAAATTTATAAAAAAAGAAATCATGGAAATATTGGGAGAGGTAAAAGAAGAGATGGAGGAAATTGGGCGGCGCCTGGACGACAGAGACCAAAATGGATTTTCAGGCAGAAGAACTCCGACTTATGGGCAATGAACTTACAAGATGCTCCAGAAAACCAATGAGACTATTTTCACCAAATTAGAGAATCGGTCTAGAAGAAATAATCCCGGAAACGCAGGAATACCAAGATTGCGCTTTGAGGGCCAGATTTTTAAAAATACGTGTGGACGTAGATTTGTGCGTGCAACCAGGCGCACACAAATCTACACCCGATTTTATAACATCCGTTCACATGTTATAAAATCCAGGGTCGGCGCGGGCAAGGGGGTGCACAATTGTGCAACTTGCGCGCGCCGAGCCGCACAGCCTTCCTCCATTCCCTCTGAGGCCGCTCCAAAATTGGAGCAGCCTCAGAGGAAACTTTTCTACTGCCCCCCCCCCCACCTTCACCTCCCTTCCCTTATCTAACCCATCCCCCAACCCTAACTAAATCCCCCCCCCCCACCTTTGTTGCAGAAGTTACACCTGCCCAAGCCAGCCGGCTGCCGGCGCGCCATCCCCCGGCACAGGTCGCTGTGCAGGAGGACTCAGGACCAACCCGGGACCGCCACCATGCCCCCAGCCCTGCCCCTGCCACCGGCCCACCCATTTTTGAAAGCCCCGGGGCTTGCCCGCGCCGCCGAGCCTATGCAAAATAGGCTCGGCGCACACAGGGGTAGGTTTTCGGGGGTTACGCACGTACATTTGAAAATCTACCCCTGATTGTGCAGCAGATTTGTCAATCTCTCAGGCCCATCTCGGAAACAGAAAAATTACATCAAAACATGGTGAAAATAGAGCGAGCACATAGACTATTTAGCCAGAAATTGGCAGATAAACCTAGAGATGTGATTGCATGTTTCCATAACTTTCAGGACAGAGAGCGCATATACAGATTGGCGAGACAGTTTACCTCAGTGAAGTGGCAAGGCCTTGATATCACAATTTTTGACGATCTATCTACCACCAGATAGATGGTGGTAGGGTGTGCGGTAGATAGATGGTGGTAGGGTGTGCGGTAGATAGATGGTGGTAGGGTGTGCGGTAACTGGCCTTTTACGATGGGACAACATTCGCTATCGCTGGATGCACCTCTTTGGGCTCTCCTTCGCACTCAAAGGTACGACCTATAGAGCCAGCTATACTGACTAGACTGACCCAGAATTACTGACCCAGAATTGGGTAAAAATTCATTATCTGTGACCTGTCGGAAGCCTGACACACCTAGATGACAACAAGTCGAACGAGGAAGCAAAAGACCTAGGAGGAATTCAGACAACTCCAACGCATCCAAGGACATTACATGAATCTGAAGGGACTGTATCTGCTCGAGTATTTTTCTTTATTATTCTTGATCAGATGATGTTTTGTGGATTTAAGCAAGTGTTTCCAGTTTAATATGAGAGATGATGTACTACCTAATAGATTGAGTTAAAGTTAATGAAGTTCTAGATATGAACCCGCAAAATGGCGGGTTCACCTGGGGGTCTTGATGTCTAGTCCTCCTATGATTGGATGAGGCAGCCTAAAAGAAAAGGCTGCATATGTTTGATGCAGGCAGGGATTATAAGGGGGAGTGGGTAGCTATTAAGGGGGGGGATTAAATGATTTAGAGGGGATTATGTTTGGGGGTTTCTTAGAAAATGGGGTTAATGCAAATGTGAAGGAGACTCTGCTAGGAGGTTCATGCAAGGAGAAATCTGTGGGAGAATATTATGGACATTGTTTATGGCTCAATGTAGCACTGAATGGCGATTGTATTGCAGATTTAGACCCTGTTGGTACTAGGAAATGGCTGATTTTAAAGTGATGTCCTTAAATGTGAAAGGACTTAATTCCTATAGTAAACTTAAGCAACTATTCCTGGAGCTCCAACAGCTGCGGATTGCCATTGCCTTAATACAAGAATCACATTTAAAGAATCACTGTGAGTATTTAATGCGGAGTGCCTTGTTCCCAGCTCAATTCTTAGCACCAAGTACTAAAGGGACAAAATATCCAGGAGTGGGGATATTGATTCGTAAAAATTTTCCTTTTGAAGTGATCCAATATGTGAAAGACTCCAACGGGAGGTATGTAGTACTGGTGATTTCAGTGGGAAGAATTAAATATAAAATTGTGAATCTGTATGCTCCTAATACACAACAAGGAAACTAGACAACTCCACAGGACAAAGCATGACTCATGGGAAAGACCGCAAATGTTTTAAGACTGTTATGGCAAAACTAGATTTACTTGATGTCTGGTGTACCAGATACTCCAATTCTAGAAATTATAGGGTTTTTTTCATGCTCACACCAATCATACTCTCAAATCGATTTACTACTAGTAGGGAGAAGAATAGTAAATGGGGTAAAACAAGTTTCCATAGAGCCAATCACATAGTCCGATCATGCCCCAGTGTGGATGTTGTGGGAATTTCAAAATTTTGATAGGGGGCAACTCTACTGGAAACTTAATGACAGCCTGCTGGAAGATGGGGAATTTGTTCAATGTCTTCAGAGAGACATTCAGGAATATATATCATTCAATGACACAGGAAAAGTCACACCAGTAGTGCTATGGGAAGCCATGAAGGTAGCAATCCAGCGGAAATTGATTGCTAAAGCAACACAGGTTAAAAAATTGAAGGAAAAGGAGAGAAAGGATCTATTGGGAATCATTAAGAATCTGGAGTTAAAGCACAAAAAGAACCCTACTTCACAAAATTGGAAACACCTAGAACAGCTAGCTGCTTTAGATTCTACCCAAATAGCTTATCATTTAGATATTACTCGACAGAAAGTTTTTGAGGGGGGAAATAAAGCAGGAAAATTACTGGCCTCCCAATTAAAAGCGGTACAGTCCCAAAACCATGTGGTTAAAATTAAAGATGTGGCTGATAAGATTCTAACTACCAATAGAGACATTCGGCAGAGGTTTTTATTCTTTATTATAAGGTGTGGATGCTAGTATTGAAGAGGCCGATATAGAGCGATATCTTGGTGGTCCTTTCCCTACCACAGTTATCAAACAGCCTTCCTAGATAAGGAAATCACCCCACTAGAAGTCCAATCCGCAATAAAACAGCTAAAACAGGGTAAATCACCGGGATTAGATGGATTCACAGCTAAATTTTACCAGACATTCTCTACATTGTTATCACCAATCTTAGCAAGAATGTTTAATTTGCTTAGAGAAAAGGGTGTCATTTCCCCATTCTCCAATAGGGCAGGAATTACCATCTTAGCTAAGCCTGGATGTGATCCTTCATGTTGCGGATCTTATCATCCAATCTCCCTTATAAATTTAGATTTGAAATTATTGGCAAAAATCCTAGCTGATAGGTTAAAAGGTATTATCGGTCAAATTATCTATTCTGATCAATCAGGGTTCATACCTGGGAGAATGGCATCAGATAATGTTCGGAAAGCAGTTGATTCTATATGGTGTGCTTGACGCAATAAGGTCCCCTTTCTGCTTCTGACAGTAGATGTGGAAAAGATGTTCGATTTAGTCCACTGGCCTTTCTTATTCCATCTATTGGTCAAGCAGTAATTTGGCACATCCTTTATTAAATGGATTCGCAAATTGTACAATTCACCTAAAGCATGTAATCAAAATAAATGGGGGCTACTCACAAGCTTTTAGTGTAGCCCGTGGGACTAGACAGGGATATCCGTTGTCCCCTTTACTCTTTGCTTTATTCTTAGAGCCATTTGCCATTAAGATCTGAAGCAACCCACAGGTGAGAGGGATAGAAGTAGGGGATTTCACATCCAAATTATCCCTATTTGTGGACAACATTCTTTTTACTGTAGCAGACCCAGAGAAATCTCTCCTAGCAATTGTATCTGAAACTTCTAGGTTTAGCGAGGTTTCTGGCTTCAAAATAAATTGGGATAAATCAGAGATTCTGAATATTATGGCCCCACCTACATAGGTACAGCACTTGCGAACAGTCTTTCCCTTCAAATGGGCCCCTCAAAAGATTAAATACTTGGGGGATATACATAGGGAACTCAAGATCTTTTTACTCTGAACTACCCTACACTTCTTGGCAGGATTTATAAAGAATTGGAGGAATGGAGTAGATACCAAATATCCTAGTTAGGCAGAATAACGGTAGTGAAGATGAACATTCTCTCCCGAACTGGTTATTTATTGCAAAACCTACCTATAATGGTACCCACTAAACTTATTGTGCAATGGCAAAGGCGGCGTCTTAACTTTATCTGGCAAGGGAAAACACCCTGAGTAGCAAGAAGAATGTTTGGTATAGTGCAGCCCCACATCTACAGTCTATCAGACTGTACAGATTACAAAATCCCAAACCATGGGTACTCTTTGATCAGGCAATAATGGGAGTTATGCCATTGCAAGCATTCATATGGCAACCGAAAAGGTTGTGGTGAACAATACAGGCAATTCCTGACACCCTAGCTACTACACTATGGATATGGGATCAATGGAAAACAAGACTGACAGGTGAGAGGAAGTATTACAAGAGCACGGCATTGTTTCATAATCTTATTCCCTCCTGGGTCACCATTGTCCGCATTTCAGAATTGGAAGTCTAGGGCTATCACTAGGATAGAACATGTTTGGAGCCCAGCAGGAATGTTAGACTTTACTAGTTTACAATTGAAATTTGGTCTACCCAATACAGAACTTTTCCCATTTTTGCAATTAAAACATTTGTCTGACAATCGAATTGTGCAGGATCTGTCTAGAGGAGTATCCTTTTTAGAGCATCTATGTAGAGGTGCAGTTAAAGTGACAAAAATGATTTCAAAATTATATGCTTTTATGAATACTGATCTACCATCAAATCCTTCTCATATAAAAGCCTGGAAGCAAGATCTAGGGGCAGAGATTTCAGATGAAGGTTGGAAAGAACTATATTGTGAAATGGGGACGGGATTAATTTTGCCTGCTCTTATAGAAAACTGATACAAACTGCTATTTAGATGGTATTATACTCCGGAAAGGTTACATAAGATCTTTCCAGCAATATCAGACAAATGTTGGAAAGGATGTTCTATCAATCGTTCTTTTTTTTCACTTATGGTGGGAGTGTACCAAGGTCCAAGATTTTTGGGTACAAGTTTTCCAACGGATTAATAATGTACTTCATGCCCACACTACATTCACTCTAGTTCAAGCTCTTTTAAATACGCTTGGAAGATAAATACAATAAGAAGCTAATTAAACTCATATTCACGGCTGCCCGGTGTGATTTGGCAAACCCCAGATATCCCACAGTTAAAAGATCTTCAGGGACGAGTATCCTTGATTTACCGTTTAGGGAAAAATATGGCCTTTCAGAAGGGAATGATAACCTCCTTTAACCGCATTTGGCAGCCATATGAGATTTGGAATCATTTGCCACAATCATTCCCACATTACAAGCTTTGAAATACAGGAACATGTTAGGCTACATAGATGCAGAATGCAGGGATGCAGAATGCAGGGATGACACAGGGTACATGCCCAATATATGAGGAGATCTCCTGCCGATGTAATACATATTTACATTTATAGGTTTCATATTGATGGGAAGGGATGGGGGAAGGGTAAAATTTGTGAAAATTTTAAGATCTACATTGTGATAATGTGATTATATGGTTGGTTATTTGCAACTGTTGTTACTTCAGCTGAACATACCTTAGGGTGTTTCAGCCATGATATTTATTTATTTAAAAGCTTTTATATATCGGTATTCGTAAGTACATCGTATCGGTTTACAAGGAACTTAATGCAATACATGGAACAAGGTGCATAGTAACTTGGAGGCAGAGATGTCAAAGGAAAATGATAAATATGAGGGGATACAGTATAGAGATATTAAGGGGAGTGGTTTCAGTTTTTTTTGAGGACATGGAGTTTGAAGAAGCACTCTTTTATGGTTACATTAATGAATTTTTTCAAGTTTAGTTGGTTGTCAATGGTGAACCTGAGGTCTCGTACATTTTGCGGGAAGGAGATAGCGGCGGGGAGGGGGTTACTGTCAGGGGAGGGCACTATGTTATGGTGTACAGAGATAATGAGGAGCTCGGTTTTTGATGTGTTTAAGGCAAGATGGACGTTTGTGAAGCGAGTGTTAATAGCAGTAAGGCAGTTTTCCAGGGTCTTGAGGGACATGGATTCTTGGATTGGGATGATTTGGACATCGTCTACGTAAATAAAGTGAGTGAGGCCAAGGTCAGAGAGAAGTTGGCAGAGGGGCAGCAGGTATATGTTGAAGAGGGTGGATGATAGAGAAGATCCTTGGGGAATGCCTTGAGTTAGTTGGATGGGTGTGGATTCTGCATTTACAATTTTGACTTTGTAGGATCTGTTTTTGAGATAAGATTTAAACCAAAGCGGGACTGTTCCAGTGATGCCGATTTCCCTAAGACGGTTAATTAGGATGTTGTGGCTTATGGTATCAAAAGCAGAGGAGATGTCCAACAGGGTGAGAATGTATGAGTGTCCATGGTCTAGTCCTTTGAGAAGGGTGTCTGTGAAGGAGATTAAGAGGGTTTCTGTATTGAAGAACTTACGGAAGCCAAATTGAGAAGGGAATAGAATCTTGTGATTTTTAAGTGGTCTGATAGTTGGGAGTTGACAACCTTTTCCATGATTTTAGCTAGGAAGGGAAGGTTTGAGATGGGGCGATAATTAGCTGGGTCAGAGGGTCGAGATTGGGTTTTTTAGGATGGGTTTGACTATGGCCTGTATTAATGAATCTGGGACGTTACCCAAGGGAGAGTGAGCAATTGATTATTTTGGCTAGGGGTTTAACAATTGTTTTTGGGATGGACAGGAGGAATTTGGTGGGTATTGTGTCAGATGGGTGAGTTGAGGGTTTTGTTTTCTTTAGAATAGTTTCAATTTCGGTGGATGAGGTTGTGTCAAGTGAGTCTAAAATGGCATTTGGATTTTTTTGGGGAGAGATGGTGTGGGGGGGTGGTCGTGGGGAAGCAGAGTAGGATTTTTGCTATTTTATCATTGAACAAATGGGCAAGGTCCTCACATTTGTTTTTGGAGTCCTCATCAGAGATGGCGGGGGGGGGGGGGGGAAGGGGGCACTGTTTTTGTGAGTTTGGCTACATAAGAGAATATGGCTTTGGCATTATACTGGTAGTTATGAATTTTAACTACGTAATAATCGTGTTTAGTCTTGAGGATGGTGGTTCTATAGGAGTGTAATGAGGATTTGGAGTCCAGGTGGAGGTTGAAGTCTCCCAGTATGATGGCTGGGATGTCTATGTTTAGGTTATCAGTTATAAATTCGATTAGGGAAGAAGGGTTGTGCTCAAGTACTCCTGGGGGGCGGGGGGGGGGGGGGGGTAATAGACTAGGCATATTTGGAGTTCTTGGGATTTAAATAGGCCAATTTCAAAACTAGGTGGGATGTTGATGTTTAGAGGTCTGCGTTTGAGATTTTTTTTAGCCGCTAGCTGGAGACCTCCGCCTCCTTTTTTGGGCCTTGGGATGGAAAAAATGTCATATGTTTGTGTGGGGAGCTGGTTTAGGAGAACTGTGTCCGAGTGCTTAAGCAGGTTTACGTGATTGCACAAATCTCAGGTTTGCAATCTAGAAGGAGGTCATTGAGGATGGGGGCTTTTTTCATTAAGGATTGGAAGTTGAAGAGCAGAATGGATAGAGCGGTGAGGCCAAGGAACTGAGTAAGAGGGGAGATCATGATTGGTATCAGGGATTTATGGTGTGTAGTAGGAATGGACAAGTGGGGTGTTGTATATCGGTGGGTGGGGTATTTGAAGCTGGGGATGGGATAAATAGTCCTGGTTGACAGCATAGGGTGATGGGGTGCAAGGGTAATGAGGGCGATGGCAATTGAGTAGTAAAGTGTAAGGGGGGAGGGGGGAGGGGGAGTAGTGTTCTAGGAGGGAGTTGCGATGGGTGTGTTGTAGGGGGTCAGAGCTGGGGTTGGAGTGTGTGTGTGTGTGTGTGTGTGGGGTGTATGTTCACAGGGGGCTGCGTTAAAGGGGTGTGCCAATGTCAGTGGTCTGCAGGAAGCTTTGAAGCCTGTTCGATGTCTCCATCCCTCCAGTGGCGTCAAGGGTGGGGTGCTGGGCTGAATCTGGGGCATTGAGGAGGGGCAGCAGTTTAGGCCTACCGAGAGAGGAGGGGTTCTTACCCCGGCAGATAGGCACCAATCGCGCAAGCCGTCCGGTTCCAGGCCTCGGGATGGAGACTACAGGTGGAGTCGTCTGGTCTGGGGTCACGGTGAAGGCTTCGAGTGGAGGTTGAAATAAGTGTTGCTGGGTCAGGAAGGTGGAGAATCCGGCCTGTGGGAGGTTTTACGGCCTGTTCGATGGATCTGCCCCCCAGTGAAGTTGTTGCCTGAGAAGATTTGAAAGTTCTTACTGTTTTTTTTACGTTGTCGAGGTTCTATGGAGCTTGTGGTTTTTCTGAGTATTCGTAGACTGTAGATGAGGGAGGAGTAGCTGATCTTTGTTAGGAATTGCTAGGCAGCACCTTGGGGCTGCACCTTGGGGCGCAATAAGTGCTCCTTAGGCACGCTCCTTAGGCACGCGACGCCTGCGTCCTGCTTCTCTTTTTAAAACAGGAGATTCCGGTCGCCCGATGACGCAGTCGAGGGGCGGGTCTATCGACCACGAGGTGGAGGGGTGCAGGCCGGTGCGATAGTCTAGTTCGGGCCCTGGACACCGGCTGGTCTGCGCCGGTAGCGCGGGTGCTCGGTGCGGCCGGGGATATAATGATACATGAAAATTGTCATTTGTTATTTATGATCTTCAATAAATATTTAAATGGAAAAAAAAAATCACAAGAGGATTGTGAGAAACTGCAAGAGAGCATTGAAAACTGGGAGACTGGCCATACAAATGGCAAATGAAATTTAATGTGGCAAGTGCAAAGTGATGCACTTAGGAAAAAGTAACACAAATTATAGCTTATCTATTTATTTATTTGTTAGCTTTTTTATACCGACATTCATGGGTACATCATGCCGGTTTACATTGTAACTGTTTAACAAGAGGAGAAATACAATTAATAGGAGGGGGAGCGGGAGCAGCGGAGAAGAAAGGAGAGAGAGCAGCAGCATGAAAGAAAGGAGAAGGAAAGAGATTGATAGGAACAGAACTGAGAGCTGTAAAAAATATAAAATATATACATGATAAAATTAAACAAAATATGTACATGTTATGATGGCAGATACATGAAATACATAAAGGGTACATGGGTACATGAAATACATATTATAACGGTAAAATATACAAGATAGAAATAATTATACATGTTATCAAGGAGGATATGCATGGGAAGCATAAGTGACTGGAGACAACCGCTGGGAGTCAGGGTGGGGTCGAGTGAAAACGAGTGGCAGTAAAAGGGGGTAGAGTGAAACGAGTGGCAGTAAAAGGGGGGGACAGAGGGTAAGAAATTACTACTTCTTATTATCTACATTATGAGAAAGACAGAAGTCCTGGATGGAGATGACATAGTAATTAGGGTCTGAGCTATGTTTGGTCCACGTCTGGACAGAGGAATGTACATTAGGAGTCACCACTCAGGAAAAGGATCTAGGTGTCTTCGTTGAAAATACATTGAAACATTCTGCTCAGTGTGCAGCAGCAGGCAAGAAAACAAATAGAATGCTAGGAATTATTAGGAAAGGAATGGAGAATAGAACAGAGAATATCATAATGCCTCTGTATCACTCCATGGTGTGACCTTATCTTGAGTACTGTGTGCATTTCTATTCACCACATCTCAAGAAAGATATAGCAGAATCAGAAAAGGAACAGAGAAGAGCGATCAAAATGATAAAGTAGATGAACAATTCCGCTATGAAGGAAGGCTAAAAAGGGTAGGACTCTTCAGCTCGGAGAAGATATGATAGAAGTCTATAAAATGATGAGTGGAATGGAATGAGTAAAAAATCAGTTAACTCTTTCAAAAAGTACAAAGACCAGGGGACATACAATGAAATTACTAGGTAATACCTTTAAAATTAATAAGAGAAAATATTGTTTTACTCAACGCATAATTAATTTCTGGAATTCATTGCCAGGGGATGTGGTGAAAGCTATTGTAGCTGCACCTGTTAAGTTTATTTTTCCTTCTGACAGAGATATGGTATTGAAATTGTATCTGAGGAACCGGACTGTTAAGTATTATAATCAACAAATTTGGATCTTCCCTGATGTTACCAAAGTAACCCAAAATAGAAGGAAAGAATTTTTAGCCTTGAAACATCTGGCGGATCAACTAGGAGCTCAAATGACCATTCGCTATCCGAGTAAATGTATGTTAAAGCTGAATAATATAAATTACATCTACTATGAGCCTACAGACTTGAAAAAGTTTTTGGAGGCAAAAAATCTGATTGGGGATTTGGCAGCTAAATAAGGGAATAAGGGTATTTGTATAGTGAATAACTGGGTAAAAAGTACTCCTTTATATGTCAATGATTAATTTTTCTTGTATATGCTCAACTTAGAATTCTGATTCTTGTTATTTCCTTGAAAAAAGGATGTCTGAAAGTGGGAAATATATAGTTTAAACATAATTTGTTCTGTAGCTAAAAGAAATTGTCTCCCTAATTTTCTTCCTGTTAACTATGCTGATGTAAGTAATTTTGTAAAGCAGACATCCATATGGTCTTATGACAAATGTATTGTCATGAATTTGTAAAAGATAATAAGTGCAAATTAAAAAAAACAACATCATAGGTGGATCGCATGTCATGTTTCCCTGCTTCCAGACCTAGCGAAGCAATGGCAGCAAGCACCTCCTGCAAAATCTTGGACATGCTTCCAGAGATTGTGGTTGTACTGAGTCATGTAAAGTTGGTAGGCCGCAATGCGGGCAACCAGCATGGCGCCTTGGAAGATTTTCTTCCCTATGGCATCGAGTTCCCTAAGCTCACGACCCGGAGGAGCAGATGCATGGGTGCGGGAATGCCGGTCCTTTAAGGCGGACTCCACGACCACCAACTGGTGAGGGAACTGCCTCCTCTCAAATCCCAGAGCCTGTTGCACCAAGTAGGTAGCATCAACCTTTCTATTAATTGGGGAGATGTAAATTGGGTGCTCCCAGATATGGAGGAGAAGTTCCTTAAAAATATCGTGGATCAGAACTACCATGATATCCTTAGGAGCGTCAATGAACTGGAAGACTTCGGCATCTTGTGACATGCATCCTCCTCCGTGAATATCTGAAAGGAGATGGCCTCAGCCATAGCCCTGACAAACCCCACAAACAACAGTTCCTCAGGCAGTGACTGGCACCGCTGCTCTGGGGGCGAAGGCTCCGAGAGAGGGTCGTCAAAGAACTCGGAGGATGAGTCTGCGGAGTCATCACCAGAAGGGTCATAAGGACCCTCTTCCTCACTTGGGCCAGGGGCATCAAGGGCGAGGGCCATGAGGGACATGGACCCTGGGCTCGGGGGCTTCAGAGGCCACAAGGGCACAGACTGTACCGATGGATCCTGTGGCATTAAGGGGGTCATCAGCCGTGGCAAGCCGGAGGGGTCTGGCAGCGGCTCAGGGAACCGCAAGCAGGGGCGCCCGGTCCCAGGGGCCTCATCCTCCTCGGAGTACCCGAGGATCGAGATCGCTCTCTGGTGGGGGGAATCTGTGGCCGATGAGGCATCGAGGGCCCTCGGGCACCGGCTGCCTCGGAAGGGCACCAAGAAGGACGTCCGTACACTCTAAGCAGGGATGCTAGCATCAATAGTGGAGGCTCAGGCACTGTTATGGAGGCCAGTGGCGCCAGCAGCTCAAAGCTCTGCAGGGCTTTGAGTACTGCCAATTGCACCCTGTGGTCCAACTCCTCCTGGAAGTCCTGAGTGGTCAGGACTGATGGAGGGGGACGAGGAGTCGCCGGCTCATCCTCGGGACCCCGAGGTGGCACGGTGCCCTGCACCAGTATTGGTAATGATCGCCTCGGGCTACCAGGGGCACCGGAGGATGGGGCCTCCGGTGGCCAGTGCTGCTTCGATGGCAGCTTGGCGGCTGCCGATGCTGCTCCAGAGCCAGAACCATGTCGGGACTGTGATCGGTGCCGGTACTTCCAGGATCACTTCCGATGCTCGGCCCAGTCTTTCCCCGGTGCTGAGGAGGTTGGTGCTAACTAGAGGGATCGTGAGAAGCAGAGACGGAGACAGCTCCCCGCAATCCTTGGGTGTTAAAGAAACTGACACTGGAGTGGAGTATTTTGAGGTCCTGAAAATAACAGTGTCAAGACATGCCCGATGCCCCTTGGGTGTCATCTGATCGCACAGACAGCACCCACGGACATTGTGCATGGCCCCCAGGCAGAGGATGTAAACCTCATGCAGATCCGTGATGGATATGGTCCGCAGGCACTGTGTGCACTGACGAAAACCGGTTGACGTCATGAAAAAGACTCAGCATGCAGTCAATGGCTGACAGACATGCATTATTCTGTGACACCAGTACTCAAAAAAAATTTTTTTAATTGTGTTAATTTGTCTATAAGGATTTTTTTTTTATTTACACCTCTTTTTTGGAATTTGATAATATAATACTGCTGATTTAACAATGTTATAACAATAACAACTGTAGATTTAAAACAATTTGCAAATTACTATCTTGCTGTTGACTGCAGTTAAGCAGGGGGTTTCTCGGAGGGATTGTCTCCAGAAGGGGTGCTTTATCTGACTGGCTTCTTGAAAGTGCTTCTCAGTGCTGCTGCAGCCAAGACTCTTTCCTCTAGCCAAGCTATCTAACCAGCAGCAGTGTGCAGAAAGACTATACAAATAGTCCACTTCCCAGCAGCCTCTGCTGCAGGGTTACCACCACAATGAATATGCATGAGAGCTAATCTTATACATGTTCATTATGGATATCCTGAAAACCTGACTGGTTAGCTGTACCTCCAGGAGAAGGTTGGAAACACTGGTTTATCAATTAAAACCTAAAATTAGGAGTCCTAATCATATTTCATCACATAGCAAATTAAAGGTAAATAAAAATAATATGAATGCCACAAGTCAAATGTCAACATATAAAGATCTGTATCAGGCCTTGACAATTTTTATTTGGATCTGAGATCCAAAGGCTAGGGGGGGAGAGGGTAAGAAAACTCCCTCCGAGCTCTATCACAACTTCTTTAGGAACTGATTTACTAAGGCTGTTTTCCCATTCTATTTCTACGGGGGAAAAAAGCTTAGTATATCGGGCCCTTAATTTCAATTTAAAGCAGGCTCCCACCAGCTTCCCTCTCCACCCCTCAACCTTGTCTTCAAGTCAGCCACCCCCTCTTCCCCCTACTTATCAGTCAATCACCTTCCCAGCCAGCCATTCCCCCTCCTCCGAGACAGTCAGTCACTTCCCAAACACCACAAGCCAGCCAGCTTTCCCCCATCCTCCAAAACAGCCAATTTGAAGCAGAGCATCCCCAAACACCCCTGAAAAAATAGAGTACTAGATGGCAGCCACGATATTTATCCAATTTTTGGAATGGCAGTGACCCAACAGAAAAAAAGCAAAATATAAATTTTAGTCTCTCCAGAAACCTATGTCTCTGGTTATGATTATATGAAGATCAACTCTTACTCTGATAGAAACCTGACAGCATGCTCTCACGGAGTGAATAACTGGTTTTACAGTAGTTGCCAGTCAGGATCACTTTTCCACTATTTATCCTCCAGAGGCCACATTTATTTTGGGTGAATCAAGCCACGATTTTGTGAACATTAGGGTACAGCATCACAATTACGAAGGAAGGAAACACTGAGAAAATAGCCCTCAGCTTTGTGTGACTGTGTCCCAGACCGTTGGCACACACACAATTGAGGAGCAGCAGCTGTTTTGAGATGCTAGAGATGTTCAGACTGAAGCCCTCTCAAACCACTTCACCACAATTCAATTAGATGATCTATGAGACTGCTGTCTCAATGCTTACATATATTTTGTTAAAGGTGGGGTTGTGTAGGGGAAGAGGCTGTTACAAAGCATCGGTTATAAAAAAAAAAAAAAAAAAGTTGTGGCCTTATACGAGCCAGCTTAGTTTGCTCCCTCCACTCATTAAGTAGGTATTACGTCGGACATGTGGGTTGGAGTACATGAGTAAAATGTTAAAATCTACTCTTAAACAACACCAAGGGTACTAATTTGTTCCTGGTACTCACCATGGAGGGTAGATGTAAATGATATCCCAAGGAGCAACTTTGAGGAGTGCTGCTGTTTCTTTAGTGAGCAAAACCATAAATTTGTTTTCAGCATCGGAGGAAGTGTCTGCGGGAAGGCTTACCAACTGCTGGCAGACAGCAACTTGCATTGAGCACTCTTCATGCAGCGTCACAATCCTCAGTTTTAAAACACCAGGTCTGTCACCTGAAAATAGGGAAATAAGCATGAAACATCTGGAAGCATGAACAATATAGGTTTTGGGGGGGAAGGGAGGAAGAATTTCTGAAGAGAAATGAAAAAGCAAAAAAATTAAAATAAAATGCCAAAATGCTACACTGGTTCCAAATCTACCATAAAACGGACTTCCAGTGCAATAAATGCTGTTCACTGAGGAAAATAAATATTGCAATTCCTCCTTTGCAACAGGCAAAGACACACTCAAGCCATAACAAGGCATTTTTTTAAATTTCTAAGGCACGATAATCAAAATCTGACATTTAATGCCTGTGTACACAACATCCTGGACAGTTTCATAACTCCAGTCCCTCCTCCATCATGAAATCCAGCATGTTCACCCTCCCTATCCGCTATTGGCCTTCCATCATCAGAAACTGAGCAATGTTACATCATAAAGGAGCTGAGACAACTAACAAATTCAAGTTCCAGGTGCATAAAAAAGCAGAGGAAATTAAAAAAAAAAATACTGTTAAAAAATGGGAGGATTACATTTTGTGTTTAAAACTATATTGATGTTTTCTTTAAAAAAAAACCAACAAAGAAAAAAATGGCTTAAACCAATTTTGTATTTAAATACAAAATGTCAAGAAACTTAAAAAAAATAAATACATTGCTGAATTCATGAATATCTGTTAAAAAAAAAAAACCCAACAAACTTTTAGAGTTAATAGTCTATTCCTATATGACAAATCTGAATGAAAATAACCAATCACTGATGTCTAAGTGTAGAATTTTGTGAATACATCACAACAGGTCACGTATAGTATTGTACTGGAACTTGTTTGGGACTCTGTGGCTGTTATACCAAATAAAGTCACAGGGGTCACTGGCAATGAAGGAGATGCTATCATAGTTACCTCGTCCCGAATCAACACAGAGTACCACCTGGTGGTCCACATATTTGTGTTATAGTTTATCCTTGGTATAGCTCTCCTGAGGTCATTATTCAAATTACGGTGCAGCTCACAGAAAAAAAAATGAATTTATTTGTTCAGCAACTGCCAGTTCTGGAGATCGATGTAATAAAACGAGAGTAAATAATGTGCGCTCAGTTTAAGCACATTTTTTTAAATTGATTTATAACATTTATCTATATAAATAAAAATGTTAAATAGTTTGTACAAAATCGCTAATCTCAGAAACCACTGCACCGATTGCTTTCAAATTTGAACACAACCTTCCTTTCGCATACGGGAAAGTTCTTCTGTACTTACATTACAGATATGTCACACTTGTGACAGGTAAAATAGGTTTAAAAATTGGTTCCACAAAACAGCGACATCTGGTGGACATCAGTGCAACCTCTTATACCTTTCACAAACACTCACACACCCCCACACACATGACAAATGTATTTAATTCACACACCCTCCGAACACACAGAAATCCACACTCCTCACACCCCCCCCCTCAACACACACACATGCCAATTGGACTTCACACACCCTCCCAAAACACATCAAAACGCACCAAATTCCAGGCTGCTACACCGGGGGGCCACGCACATGTCCCATGTTGGCAATTCCCACACCCTCCAAACTCATACAAAAACACCCTCCTCACACCCCCCACGCATATGCCTGTTCTACTTACTGCCCACACCCTCCGAACACACACAAAAGTGGAAACAGGTCCGTGCTGCTCCAGCGGGGGGCCAAGAACGGTCTGGGACACATCGCGTATACTACGGTCGTCGGCTGCCAGCAATCAACATGGCGCCGACGGCCCTTTCCCTTACTATGCCGCTCTGAGACAACAATGGCGGCAGTAGCCCATGTGACACAGTAAGGGCGAGGGCCCGTCGACGCCATTTTCAGCACTGGCAGCCAGCGGATCTTTGCCCTTACTATGTCAGGGAACCTAGCGCTCCCATTACTCCTCCACAGTGACATAGTCAGGTCAAAGGGCCGTCGGAGCCATTTTCATTGCTAGCAGCCGACGGCCCAATCCCGAACCGAACACCCGCTCCACCGACTGACTGTTTGCACAGGTATCCGGGGGGGGGCTGCACGGTGGGGGGGCTGTAGTTATTTTCTTGTGCGCGTGGCGTGTTCAGGGGGGAGGGGGTGTTTCGGTCATTTTGCAACTCTCGCGGGGGGGGGGGGGGGGGTTTACTGTATTTCGCCCGGGGGAGGGGGAAGGGCGTGTGGGGTGCGTATTTAAACACTGCGTTTATGGTGGGGTTCTTTTGGGGTGGAAAGACGGAGGGCGCACACAAACAAAAACACAAAACGTCCCTGATCTCGGAAAGGCACCAAATTAGCCCTCGACAAAACACTTTACTAAATAGAGAGTACTAACTTGGTTAGGCACTCCCCTATTTTGATACAGAACACGCACAACCTCCCACTGACGGACCACGTTTACCACCACCAATTTCTATTTGTGTTTTTTTCTCAATCGGCATCCTAGCTGCTTCTTACAGTCTGGGTCCTCTTACCTAAGAAAGCATACATTTCAGGGGAGGGAGAATGAGGGGAGAGGTGAGTGTGAGGGGAGAGAGTTGGAGTGGGGACAGGGGAGGGAAGGAGGGGTGAGTGACCAAGGGGGAGGAGGATGAGTGACTGAGATAAATGAGCAAGGGGAAGGGGGAGGGAGGGTACAGAACCTGACTCTGCCACTGCAACGCGTGGCCGGGTACCGCTAGTTACAAATGAAATAATCCAAGAATACAGAAAAACATCAAAGTAAATCTAATATTATGTCCATACGTTTATTTTATTTAGCCCACGTCTAGGGGGAATGGAGGAAGGACAAGATTATGTGTGTGTCAGTAGCATTATTACAACCTAACAACCCCTTACCATCCTCATTAAAGTTGATACATTAAACACGGAGACTTATCTCTTA
This sequence comes from Rhinatrema bivittatum, assembly GCF_901001135.1. Lineage (NCBI taxonomy): Eukaryota > Metazoa > Chordata > Amphibia > Gymnophiona > Rhinatrematidae > Rhinatrema > Rhinatrema bivittatum. The sequence continues at coordinate 622,545,966 of NC_042616.1, read as the reverse complement.
GAAACCGATCCAACTGCAAGGGATCCAAAAACATGAATTTATTATTCTGATAAGTAATTAAACATTTGCATGGGAATTTAAGAAAAAAACTAGCACCTAAATCTAGAGCACTTTCTTTAAAATGAAAGAAAATGTTTCCTACTAGAGCTACTCTGTTGGTCTCCTCATTGAAGCAGGATAAAGATTTTTTTAAAAAAATATTTTCAATGTAAAGAATTGGCTTTTTGTGGACAAAAGATTCAGATCTTTCCAGCACATATTTTCTTTACTCATGCGCCTGAAAAACAAGTTAACTTCAAATGCAGTAAGCCAGGGGTTCTCAACCTTTTCGGATACAGGGAATACTTTTCAACATCCAAATGTTTTAAGGACCCTCATTTTGACCCCAATCTCACTCCCCTCCCCCTCAGTCTCTCCTCCCTAGTTTTTATCACTCTCCGCCCTGCACCTCCCTTCCACCTTCAGTATCTTTGCCTCTCAGCCTCTCTTTCTTTCTGCCATCTCTCATCACAAGTCTCTCTCACCAGACTTACCCCAGTTTCTCGCTCCCCCAAACCCCTCTCAAGTTTCTCAAGCTCCAGGCCCTCGCCACCAGTCTCTCTCATCCCAGCAAATCCTCACTAGTTAATTTCTCTCTCCTCAACACACACTCCACCATCCAATCTCTCCCCCCCCCCCCACAAGTATCTTTCTCCCATGGACCTCCTCACCCTGGTGGTCCCCCCATTAAGGTTACCAGAGTTTTGGTGGGAAAATCTGGGACACTTGGAGATTTTCTCAATTGGGAGTGTAAGGGAGCCTTGAAGTTCAATGACTGAGGCACGAGGAGGGGAGGGGGTATGGAAGAAAAAGAGTTGCAGGGCATCAGTTCCATTCAGCCCATGATGACAATATCACCTCCATCCAAGTAGAAGTAGACAGTCCAGGACAGAAAGCGCTGCCATACGACAGTCAGAAGCATTCTGCAGCATCCATAGTTTAGAGAAAATAAAAATAATACTTTTGGATTTGGCCCCAAGATTCCTTATATTGGTTAATTAACATTCTCTTTCAGAAAATAAAATAGTTTTCCACACTTTGATATCTAGTTTTGTCTGCTTCTCTCTCTTTATTCATTCTCTTTCATTTTTCTACCTATTTTTGTCTCTTGAGTGTTTTGCTTCCTTTTTTCCTTCTTTGCCTCTTCAGTGGCTGTTGCTTCACCTGACATTCCCTTTTTCTTGTTCTAACACACTTCCCCCTTTTTCCTTCTCCCTCCTTTTCATTTTCTCCTTCTGATTTCTCTTCCCTTTGTCCTTTTGGGGGCAGGTGGGTAGCAGCAGTGGAACTGGAAGGATGGAAGAAGATGGACAGCAGCAGCAACATCAGGGAGGGAGGCAGGCAGCATCAGCAGGTAATAATGTCCAGCCTAAGGCAACAACATGGGTCACACTGGCAGGCGGCAGCAACATGCAGCTTTCCGGCTCCTACTCTCAACCTCTTCCATTCCTCTCTTTCACCAGCCCCTCCCACTCCCCCTCTCTTCAATCCTTTAACAGATTTTCCCTACCTATCAACCCCTACATCAACTCTTACCCCTTCTCATTCACTGCTCAAGCCCCTCACACAATCCCCATGTCCCTATGTTTGTGAGTTCTCATGCTCCGTGTCCACCCATCCCAGAGTATCTGCTTTCCCAATTTCACACTCAGAACCCCAAGTCCTGCTCTCCTCCAATTCAATCTCTGAGTAACCCTACTCATCTACGAACAAAGTACATTGGAAGAAGAAAAGATAGAAACAAAGTCAATTTAAAGCAAAAGACCTTAATCACTTTCCTAAAATCCAGTTAATTATATATTTTACACAGCAAAGCAATAAGATTCCAGAATTTAGGGTCTGCATAAAAAGGCTCTTTCTCCACCCAGCCAATTTAACTTCCCTTAAATACGACAATACAAGAAGCACTTCATTGAAGGATCTAAGATTTTCTGCAAGCAAATAAAGAGAGATCTTATCCCTCACAGGAATTGGAGCCAAATCATGAAAAACTCTGAACACCAAAGTTAGTATTTTAATTTGAATATGAAACTGTAAAGGCAGTCAATAAAGGTTCACAATAGAGCAGATGCATATTCCCAAAAAAGAGAAGCATTAATTAATTTAGCAGCATTGTTTTGAACAACTTGAAGATCATGGAAAATATATTTTGGAAGCCCTACATACACACCATTGCAATTGACAAGTCTAGACAACACCAATGTTTGCACAACAGAATGCTATAGAATATTGAAATAGATTTTGAAAAGTGCTTTAACAGTATGAAATAAGATAAAATCAATCAACTTGCAATTCCCAAACTCTCCTATAGTTTTGGAATTGTAGATTCACTCCTTAAAGTTCTTAAACAGTTGGATGTAAGAACAAGAAAACTCCTCCATGCCAATGGAGAAATTACTACTTACCTGATAATTTCCTTTTCTCTAATGTGGGCAGGCCAATCCCCACCAGTGGGTTTATGCACCTCTGCCAGCAGATGGAGACAGAGTAAGAAGTAGACATCACAGTTATATAGTCCTGCCCCGACATCAGCCCACTGGTATCCTCTGGAAAAGCCAAACTGTGGACAAACTGATTAAACTAAAAAATGATTATTAACAATAACCACTCTTGCTTACGACCAATAGGAAACACTGAGCTCAGCCAAAAGAATAAACATATTCACCAAACCGAGGGGCTGGTTAAGCTGCTTACCAGTCTTCAAAAGAATAACAGGAACAACACTCTGCAATGTTTGCACCAAAAGGCAAACCAAAGGTAAAAATGCAGCAGCTAAGGGCGGGTCAGGGATTGGCCTGCCCTCATTAGACAAAAGGAAATTATCAGGTTAATAGTATTTTCTCCTTCAAAAACATTCAGGCAGGCCAATCCCCACCAGTGGGATGTACCAAAGTTACTCCCGAACAGGATGGGAGGCTGTCCGCAGTCCAATCAACACTGCCCGCGCAAATGCAGCATCCTCTCGAGCATGATTATCCAAGCAATAATGCTTGAGAAAGGTGTGCAATGATGACCAAGTCGCCATTCGGCAAATCTCAACATGCAACAATAATCTAAGTTCCACCCACGATACTGCCTGAGCCCCTGAGGTTCGTATAGCACTGCTATACGAACCTCTCTCTTCAATTCCTCTTAATTCTTCCACTCCGAGGATAAGCAAAAGTTCTCCACAATTTCACCTTTGTTTTCTAAAAAAAAAAAGTCACAAAAAAACACAGAAATTCATTCATTCTCTCTCTCTCTCTCTCTCTCTCTCTCTCTCTCTCTCTCTCTCTCTCTCTCTCTCTCTCTCTCTCTCTCTCTCTCTCTCTCTCTCTCTCTCTCTCTCTCTCTCTATATATATATATATATATATATATATATATATATACACACACACACACACATACACATACACATACACATACATACATACTGTTATTATAGGACTTCAAAGATGCTCAACAGCATCAACAAATCCTAATACTCAAAAAGTGTTGTCTGAAAGTGAATGGCCAAAATCAGTCTCCATCCTTAAGCTTGTACAATTGTTTTGGTGAGTGGCAGGAATAAGTGAGAATTTTCTAGCACACGAGGGGAAAGAGACAATAGAAAATTTGCAAAATAAGATAAAAATAACTCTTTAAAGAATGAGACCAACAAACAAGGAAAACCAACTGGCAAAAGCATAAATACAGTGAGAAATAGGGAGATTATTTCAAAAACCTCACAAGGATCAAAACCTGACTCAGAAATGGCTAAGATGAACAACTGATAATTTAGCACAGGATAATGAATTATAGACAAGATGGCTCACAGCCAGCATATAAAAGATAGTAAAACAGATAAATGCAGATTCTGTAAAATAGAACTAGAAACGGTTGCACACCTCACCGCTAGATGTCATTACCAACCAATTTAAGAACACAACCAAACACCAAAGAGGGCTGAATTAGTCATGACACATGCGAAGTGGACAACTGGATAATAGGCTACACTGAGTTACTGTCGCTTCCAAAGAAAACTGTCTGGAGAGTAATGGGATGCGAAGGTGTGAACTAATAACCAAGTTGCATCTTTGCAGATGTCTTCAATGGAAATGGCTCTTACTTGATGATCCTTGACAGTGTATGGTATCTGGAAGCCGGCCAAAGCATAGCAGTAAGCAATACAGTCCACTACCCAGTTGTACAATATGCATTTGGCAACAGCTATTCCCAATCTGTTGGGATCATAAGAGATGAACAGTTGAGAAGCTGGACAATGTGGTTGAGTTTTCTTTACATAATATGCCAAGGTCCTTTTGCAATCCAGTGTATGAAGGGCCTTCTCCCCTTGATGTGCATAAGGTCTTGGAAAAAAATGTGGGCAGAAGAATGGATTAATTCAGATGAAAGGCAGAGACTACTTTGGCACAAACTTGGGGTGAGTGTGGAGTACCACTCTGTTGTGGAAAAACTTCAGGTTCAGAGAGTAATGAAACAATGCTTATAGTTCACAGACTATTCTAGCCGAAGAGATGGCAACTAGAAAACACAACTTTCTAGGTAAGGAACTTTAGGGAAGATGACTCTTAATGGTTTATAGGGTGGCTTCAGCAGTTGTGCCAATATGATATTGAGATCCCAAACCACCGGTGGCTTGGCAACCGGAAATTTCATACACCTTTCAAGAATTTCGATACCAGAAGATGTATGGATAATGGCTTACCAGTCACTCCAATGTGGTAGGCGACAATGGCATGGATATGTACCTTAATTGATGACGTACTGATACACAACTAGGAAAGGGAGAAGAAGTCCTGAAGTAGATCCTTTGGCGAGCAAGAAAACAGGTTCAGGGCATCTGCCTGACACCAAGATGAAAAACACTTCCATTTAAAACTGTATACTCTCACAATAGATAGTTTCCTGGCTAAAATCACAATGTCCTCATCTTCCTTGAATAATGACAAATGAGATTAAAGACACTCAACATCTATGCTGTCAAGTTGCGGGAGTGGAAGTTCAGATGATATAGATGATTCTCCTTTTGAGTCAGTAATGCCAGATAGGATCCCAAAGGAATCAGTGGGCAGATTAAGAACCTGACAAGTTAAGAGAACAACATTTGCCTGGGTCACACTGGAACGATGAGGATAAGGTGTGCCCAGTCTTTGAGCACCTACTGTACAGTTCTCACTACCAACAGAAGTGGCGAAAAGATGTACAGCAGATTTGCATCCCACTTTAGCAGGAAAGTGTCCAAAGCAGATTTGAACTTGCTGTGCAGAATGGAGCAAAATGTTTACAACCTTCCTGTTGTCCTCTAACACAAACAAGTCACTTGATGAGTGATCCCAGAGGTCAGATGGCTCATAGCTCCAGGAGATTGTTCTGAAACAGACATTCTGTCACTGGCACAGTCACTAACCAGACCCTACCTAACATTACAGGTAGGGTCATTACATAAAGCAGAAATCAAAGAGGAACACTTATCTCTAGAACTTTTGGATCTAGCTACCAAAAGAGAAATATTTTAATCTCCAGAGTGTGACAAGGGCAAAAGCAGTTGATCCCACTGGGTGTGGAGGCCCCACTGGAGAATTCTCATGTTGAAGTAGGTCATGGAGATGACATACACTGTTGCTGTCATAAATCCAAAGACAATCAGGATTATTCAGACTGAGAGCGGATCCCGCCGCAGTTAGTCCTGCATCAAGGTTCAAAGGTAGAATGCTTTCTCCTCCAGAGGAGCTATTCATGCCCCAGTGAACTTTATTCTCTAGGTAAGAGCAAGGTTCAACTTGGAAAAATTGATTATAAGAACATAAGACTTTCCATACTGGGTCAGACCAAAGGTCCATCAACACCAATATCCTGTTTCCAACAGTGGCCAAGTCAGATCACAAGTACCTGGCAGGATCCCAAGGGGCAGATAGATTCCAAGCTGCTTATCCCAAAGAATAAGCAGTGGATTTCTGCAACTCTACCTTAAAAATGATCAATGGCACATCCTCTAGCAATGAATTTTTTAGCTTAATTATGCGTTGAGTAAACAAAATATTTACTCTTATTAGTTTTAAATGTATTACCTAGTAACTTCATTGTGCTTCCCCTGGTCTTTGTTCTTTTAGAAAGAGTAAACTGATTAACGTTTACTCATTCCATTCCATTCATTTTATAGACCTCTATCATATTTCCCCTTATCAGTCTCTTCTCCAAGCTGAAGAGCCCTAAGCTCTTTAGCCTTTCATAAGAGAATTGTTCCATCCCCTTTATCATTTTGGTAGCCCTTTCTCTGTACCTTTTCTAATTCTTCTATATCTTTCTTGAGATGTGGTGACCAGAACTATACACAATCCTCAAGATAAGGTCATGCCATGAAGCAATACAGAGGTATGATATTATCTGTTTTATTCTCTACTCCTTTCGTAATAATCCCTAGCATTCTATTTTCTTTCTTGGCTGCTACTGCACACTGAGCAGAAGATGTCCATGTATTTTCAATGAGGACACCTAGATCCTTTTCCTGAGTGGTGACTCCTAACGTGGAACCTTGCATTCTGTAGCTATAATTTGCCCTTATCCACATTCAATTTAATTTTCCAATTGCATGCCCAGTATCACAGTTTTGCAATGTCCTCTTGCAATTTCTCACAATCCTCTTAACAACTCTGAATATTTTTGTGTCATCTGCAAATTTGATCTCCTCTCTTAATATTCCAATTTCCAGGATCTTTATAAATATATTAAAAAGCAGTGGTCCCAGATCAGATTATGAATCCTAGCAACTGAAGGAGCTGGATTGTTTCCTGCAAGGAGTTCAACACCCCTGGCTTGGAAAAATCCCATCACTAGCTAGACATATTGATAGGGAAAGATACAAATTCCCTGGCAACAAAGATGTGCTATTGCTACTGCCAAGCATTTTGTATAGAACCTCGGGCCACCAAGAGCCCGAGGGGAAGAGCCTTGTATTGATAGTGAGAGAAATTCACCATGAATCTGAGGTATTTCAAATGAAACTGATGGATGGGTATGTGAACATATACATCTCTTAGATTCAGAGTGCACATCCTGACTCTCACTTGAATGAAGGGCAGGATGGTGTGGAAAGAGTTAATTTTTAATTTCTCCATAACAGACTCTTATTTAGTCTTCTTACATCTAAGATGGGATTCAATCCCCTTATCTTCTTGGAGATAAGGAAATAGCAGGAGTGGAACCCCTTGCCAAGATCTTTGGGAGGGACATGTTCTATCGCCCACTGACTGAGAAGCAATGCCATCTGGAGACTGAGCTGAGGCAAGTGAGATGGACTGAAGGTCAAACATTGGTGTGGTGCTGGAGGATGGGAGAAATGCAACCGGTGACCAGATTCTACAATTTTGAGGACCCAACAGTCCAGAAACACAGTTGGGGGGAGCTTTGATAGAGGAGCTCCTGTTCGACTCAACAAGAACCCAAAGAGGCCCCACCCCGAGAGGAGAAATGACTCTGACCTGTGAAGTTCCATCTTCCAGACTCTCTTCCTCTCGGACCTCAGTGACATTTGGCCACAGTCATAGCAATTAGCTGAGTCATGGTCTGGACCCTGGCATTTGTAATAAATATCATGGCCCTCGGTAATTGACATCCTGTACTCACATACACAGTCCTTGAAGTCATTGGGGGGTGGTCTTAGAGCCAGATATGATGTATTTTTTAATTTTTTAGAAGCATTGAAAAGTGTTATTGAAGCAGCAAGACAGCTCAAAATAAGTTTGAAGTAAATAAGTACAAAGTTAAAAGAGAGAGAGAATACTTCTGGCAAAAGATCTGACAATTAAAAGACTGAGAAGATCATAAGGCAGCACATGTGCAGGAACTCCAGTGGTAAAACTTTACTGAGTTAGAGAGATGGATCCATTCAGTACCATTAGATGACATCACCCACATGTCATGGCTAATTCAGTCTTGCTTGTCAATGGAAAATCATGTCAGAAGCCTTGCATACAGAAAATAAAGTGACACAGCTCATTCACTGGAAACTAAACACCTTAATATCACCGTACCAAAAAAGTACTGGGATCACGACCATGAGAAAATTGTTGAGAATGAAGTAGGTGTGATCACCTGGCACATTCCTATTCCAAAACTGCAAGAAAAACAGATATTGTGGTAAAGGAGAAAAGCACAAAAATGGCATTGATGATAGAAGCATTAGTACTCAATGACTATTCTGTGGACCATTTGGACAGAGAAAGAATGGTCAACAAATGATACAGAGAACATGAAAATGTGGCAGAAAGATACTGAAATTGTTCCAATTGTAATAGATGCCACTGACCTGATTAAAAAGAACTTCCAGATGCATCTAGACATGTTGTCTACACATGAATTCTAGAAGAAAGCTCTCTCTGATATAATGCAAGTATTAAGAAAGCATTAGTAGTAAATTTGAGAGACTGAGATCATATTCATCATAACAGGAACTAACCTCATTTATAAGTCCCCAGGGTAAAGTATGTGCAAAATTAACCCAGTTGGAGACATGATCTCAAGAGAGATCAATGTTACGCTCGCCGCCCGCAGCAGCCCCGTGGTGTAGCCCTCTTACCTTTCTAAGCAACTTCCAGGCTCCAGCTCCCCGTCGCCAGTGGCAGTGGGCCACCGGCTCCGAACCCAGGCTCCAGCCAGCGCCTCCAGCCCTGTTCCACTTCCTGGGACTTCCAGCCAGGATGACTCCATCCATCGGGCCTCTCCGCGGGGTTCGCGGAGAGACGCCACCAACAGTGCTGCACCCCTCCCTAGGCGCGCGCGCATCTGTAAACTTTTTAAAGGGCCCATGGTGGGAACCTGGCCATGGACCCGTATGCTGATGTCAGATCCTTCAAGCGTATAAAATGCTCAGGCCTCGCACTGAAGCGTTGCCTTTGCAACAGGTCTCCTCGGTTCCCTGTTTTGTTCTGAGTACTCGTTGCCTCAGTGTTTCCTCGATCAGTGTTCCATTGTGTCTCCAAGTTCCGGCTTCCTCGTTGTCTTGTCTGTCCATTGATTGACCTCCTGGTACCGACCTCTGCTACATCCGACCTTGCCTGCCTTCTCCAAGCCTGACCTCTGCTACTTCCGACCACACCTGCTTTCTCCGTGCCTTGACCATTGCTACGCCTGACCACGCCTGCCTTCTCCGTGCTCTGACCATTGCTATGGATGACTACGCTATAGACTCCTTTGTGTCCAGAGTTCTTTGTTGCTTGCTACACCATCTTATTGCTGCCAGCTCTTGCTCAAGTTTGTCAGTGATGCCTGTCCCTATCCTCTGGACTTGGATTCCCAAGGCTCCGGCCTGTCTTTGCTCAAGCACCTTTAGTTAATCCTTGTTCCTTGGTGCTTGGGTTCCTGTACTGGGACAAGTCTATGATAGAACTACGCCACCTGCTGGCTGCTGTCTCTGGGCCGAACTTCCTATCTTTGACTTTCAATCTCGAGGCCCTCCTAAGTCCTGCCAGCCCTGGCACCCAAAGGCTCAACCCGAGGGGAACGTGGGCTGGTATAGCTGAAACTCCAGTGGCCTCTTGCTTCAGCCCACTCCACCTGCTCTTGCCTGCGGGTTGCATCAACCCCACCTCAGCCCAAGGATCCACCTCTAGCACAACAATCAAATTATCCTCGCACAAAGGACACAATTGCTTCACTATTTGGATATAGTACGAGATGGACTTAACAACTGCAGAAGTTTGGATAGTCAATTTAATTGGGAATCCACAAGAACTCTCAAAATACAAACAATATCTGATGGAACCACCTGCAAGCCATTCAAAGTGACATGACCTGAAAAAGTCAAAGATGATTTCCTCATTCAGTTTCTTCAACTTCCTTGCACAAAGCTCGAGTTTGTTCTCCCTCAAAGTGGACAGCTGAGATAAACCACCATTCAGCTTATTTAACATAATGCCTATAGCTTACCCCAAAGGTATGCACAGCTGTATGTCATCAGTATACATCAAAAAAGATAACCCCAATTTCCAAATCAATCTAGCCAATGATATGATTAAACAAAATAAGGGAAACAACAGCCACTTGAGGTACCTTACAGCTAAGGAGCACTGATGAAGATGAGAACTCACCCAAAACATGTTGAGTATGGCCCTCCAACTAAGAGGCCAACCAAATAAAACACCAGAAATACCTAAGGAAGAAAGAAGACTGATCAAAACTTGATGATCACTGGTATCAAAGGCAGCAGTAAGGTTCAAAAGGGCCATTGCAATATCCAACCCTTCTGTGCAGATTCCAAAGCAGTGAGTCAAGCAAAAACTATAAGAGAACACTCAGTACTGTGAAGTTTCCAAAACCCAAATTGACACTTATTCAGAACAGAAAAAATGATTATGTTGAAAAGTATCCACTTATATGATTTTTGACAGAAAAGGAAGATAGAATACTGGATAAAAGTTAGCCAATTGCATAGGATCCAAGGACAGTTTTTTTCAATCGAAGTTTAACAATAGCTTCTTTTAAAGCTTTTGGAAAACAATCCTTAGAGAAAAATAAAATAATCAACATTAAGAAAAGCTCGATCAAATCAATTCTGGCAGATTTAACCTGACAGGAGGGACAACTTGAAGGTTGCTGCTGCTGCTCCTCCTCCTCCCTTTCTCGTTCCTCTCTTTGATCTCTGGCAGGGTGGTGATCAGAAGCTTCTAACCCACTCCTTCTGCCACCTGATTCTTTCCTTCTTGTGTAGATCCAACAGCTGATTTTTTACAGTTTTTTTGTGGTTTTGATATTATACCGCTATGTTGCCAAATAATATCGGATGAAAGATCCACTCATTGATTTCTGGGGAATGCACATATCACTTCAGATTCATATGAAATACTCCCCTGATGAAGCCCATATACTGGGTAAAACAAAGGCCTTTGTTGGGACTGAATTGGGGATTAAACTGTTGAGATTGTGAGACCCAGTTAGTAAGAACGGGATTGAATTGGGGACAGAATTATTAAGAACGAAGGATTCAACTACTAAGAAGTGGTTTGAAGTTCAAAGACTGGGACAGCTATTAAGCCAGAAATATCGTTTCAAAATCCTGTGATTGAGTTAAGAACGACTGATTTATAAAATAGGATTGTTACTAAGTATATTAATATAGCTTCAAGAACTCATGACTCTATATGGGGCAGCATGCTGCCGACCTTAAACAATTTGATGTTTAATGAGATCTATGCATAATAGGTTAGTGTTCAGAAAATACCCACATAGTGATTACAGTGATATTGATTCTAAAGCTGCATATATAGCTTTATTGAATGTATGAATAGTGAGTGTACGTTGAGCTCATAGTGTGCATGGTGTGTGAATAAGTATGCTAGTAGAATATGAGATCACTAATTGTTGAAGCTAGACTGGTATCTATTGCCATTGTTGTTTTTAAAATGTCATATGTATGATTTTTTTTATTTGCAATAAAAATATTTGTACATTTAATATATAGGCAATATTTATGGTAATTCGCTTGATTACATAAATATTATTTTGAGTACCCATACTTTGAATGGTTAGTTAAAGCAGGGATTCATATACATACATACACATTCATATATATACATAATTGAAACAGACCTATTATATTTTTGGGGATCTGATAGTTTCCTCTTTCCTGTTCCTTTCAGTTTACAGTCAAATATAACTTGCCCTGACCAATGCTAAAGCACCATGAGTCTTTCTTCACAGACAAATAGGGGTTTCCCTTCATTTTTATTTCCTCACCCTCACTAGAACCCAACCATCACAGCCACTATACTCAGCTGGGGCCCACAGACCATGGCTCTTTTCAGAACCCAGTACACATGCATCCTGAATGCCTCCCACAAATGTCACTGTTGAGGAAGGGCCGGCAGCACCTCAACACTTGCTGGCCTGATGATTAGAAGCCATATCTGGGAAAGCCTGCCAGATATGTAAATGTTTCTATCATAGTCCTCTTTCCCTTCAGGTTTCTAGAGTTCCTAAGTCTCTGCACTGCGCTTGTGTTATACTTTGGTAGTCCTATTCTTAAGGGCTTCGATCCCCTTAATGTTCTAACAAATGTCTTCACAGCACTCCAGATAGGATCCTACCACAGCCTAAACAAAGATATTAGCTCCCTTTTTTCTACTGCCCACACCTCTTCTTATTAATAGGCTGCATCCTGTTGGCTTTTCCTGCTGTGCTGCTTTATTACACGCTGACTGGCAACCTTCAGCTCATTTAGCTATTACTCCCCTTTCCTGTTTGCTAATTCTTATCAGTTAGCAAGATAAGTGGCTGTTTTACTGAGCTAATAAAGCATTATTTTACACTACCCCCTCTGCCCCAGCACTGAAGCACAATTTACACATACTTTACAATTCCTCACTTTTTTCACATCATCCTTCAATTTTTCCACCTTTGCTGGAATATAACAGAGTTATATAACTGTCAAAGCTGTACTCCAAATATAGCAGAACTGCAGTCCTTACAAGTGAGTGACATCATTCAAAGGAGCCTGACCCAGAACCTTTATGTCAATGTTTCTAGAACTTTGACAGTGGGCTACGGGGCATGACCAGAATGGCATAATACTGTGCATTCAAGCAGTGGCCCCTTCAGTCTCATTTCTTAGCTCAAATATGGGAGAAAGCAACCCCAAGGAGAGGTGGGCGAGGTTCATGAGGCATGACATCCTGCTGTCCTCAGAACAGCTGGTACAGGTAAGAAACTCTGCTTTCTCCAAAAACAAGTAGGATGGCAGTCCTCTCAATTAAGGAATCTCTAGTTACAGACTGCCCCAAATGAAAAAAAGGGGGAACTAATGTCAAAGTACAAAAGAAATGTTTTTGGTGGCAATAAGCCTTTTTTTCTTTGTATTTCTCTTATAAAGGGGAAGCCTGGAACAAAAACAATGAGCTCTACAAGGAATAGAGTTGGGTTCTACACCACAAACTTTCTGCAGGACAACCTAGCCAAACCTACTGTCACATTGGGAGACCCAGTCTAAAGAGTATAATGTGAATGTAAGGACAGAACTCCATGCTGCAGCCTTGCAGATCTCCTCCATGTAGACCAATCTTAGGTGGGTAATAGTTGCTAACATAACTCTGGCCTATGAGCCTTGACATGACCTACCAGTTTCAGGCCTGCCTAAGTATTTATTTATTTATAGGTTTTTATATACCGTCATTCAGTGTTCCATCACAACGGTTTACAATAAAAATAACAGACTGAGATGCAATCAGCTAGCTGATTGAATAAAGTCTAATTTTCAACAGCAAACCAAGTCTATTGGTGTCAAAAAATAAAAAAGCTGGATAGACTTTCTATAGGCTTCAGTCCGTTCCAGGTAAAGGCACTCTTATAGTGCAAACTGTGCCGTACTTGTTCATCTTGGGAAAGAACGTTGGAAGGATGAATGACTGGTTAAGATGGAATTCTTACACACCTTAGGTAGAAACTTAGGATGGGTGTGCGGAATCACCCTAACATGAAAAACACTTGGTGTAAGGGGGCTAAGTCAATAGATCCTGGAGCTCGTTGACTTGGTGCAATAAATTCACTAAACAGCAAGGAAGGCTGCTTAATAAAGCCGTGAGAGCAGAAATACAAAATAAGCAGCCAGATGTCCGATCTGTAATAATTTATTGTGTAGAGACAAATATGTGCAAATGAGCCCGACTCCAGCCGAGTTTCACCCTCCTTCAATAGGGCTGCATCAGGGGTATTTGCATATATGAATTCTATATCTTCATCAGCAATTTATATGTATAAACTATGAACGATACCAAATGTAGCGCTCCGAATCCAGAGTAGTACTTTTCAAAACAAATTGAAAACAATGCTCATTGCTTTTATACATATAAATTTATACATATAAATTGCTGATGAAGATATAGAATTCATATATGCAAATACCCCTGATAACTACAAACTCCATTGGGAACTAGAGCCAGACCTAGCTGAGCTGGAACCCTAGGTCCTGGAGAGACACCTTTACTATCCAAGCCTCAGCAGCCCTCCTAAAGCTTCCTTGAACGGAATTAAGAGACAAGCGTAGCGGAAGAATTGTGACTAGATATTGGTCCCTCCCGATGCAGCAAGTGCGAAACACGGGACCGTGTCGGGGGACTTCAAGAGTACTATGTTATAACTGCTGGAGTTGCCATAAATGAACTTCTGTTAGTGTTCAATAAAGACTTCTTTACTGATATTCACTTGTGTGGAAGTAATAACTTTATCCTGCACCAGTGTCTCTGTGGATTGCTGCATGTGCATGGTTTATGCTTCTTTGGACTATTAGATTTCAATTACCCCAATATTGACTGTATCATCGGGACATGCTACAGAGATAAAGTTTCTGGATGGAATAAATGACAGCTTTATGGAGCAATTGGTTCAGGAACAGATGAGAGAAGGAGGAATTTTAGATCTAATTCTCAGTGGAGCACAGGATTTAGTGAGAGAGGTAACGGTGGTAGGGCTGCTTGGCAATAGTGATCATAATATGATCAAATTTGAATTAATGATTGGAAAGGGGACAGTAAGCAAATCCATGGCTCTTGTGCTAAACTTTCAAAAGGGAAACTTTGATAAAATTAGAAAAATAGAAAAATACTGAAAGGAGCAGCTACAAAGGTTAAAAGTGTGCAAGAAGCGTGGTCATTGTTAAAAAAAATACCATCCAAGAAATACAGTCCACATGTATTCCACACATTAAGAAAGGTGTAAGGAAGGCAAAATGATTACCAGCATGGTTAAAAGTCGAGGTGAAAGAAGCTATTTTAGCCAAAAGATCTTCATTCAAAAATTGGAAGAAGGATCCAAAAGAAGAAAATAGGATAATGCATAAGTGTTGGCACTTAAATGTAAGACATTGATAAGACAGGCTAAGAGAGTATTTTAAAAGAAGTTGGCTGTAGAGGCAAAAATCTCACAGTAAAATGTTTTAAATATATCCGAAGCAGAAAACCTGTGCGGGAGTCAGTTGCACCGTTAGATGATTGAGGGGTTAAAGGGGCACTTAGAGAAGATAAGGCCATCATGGAAAAATTAAACGATTTCTTTGCTTTGGTGTTTACTGAAGAGGATGTTTTCATGGGTAATGATTCAGATGGACTGAACCAAATCACGGTGAACCTAGATGTGGTAGGCCTGATTGACAAACTGAAGAGTAGTAAATCACCTGGACCGGATGGTACACACCCCAGGGTTCTGAAGGAACTAAAAAATTGAGTTTCAGACCTAATAGTTAAATTTTGTAACCTATCATTAAAATCATGCATTGTACCTGAATACTGGAGGGTGGGTAATGTAACCCCAATATTTAAAAAGGGCTTCAGGAGCGATCCAGGAAACTACAGACCAGTTAGCCTGACTTCAGTGCCAGGAAAAATAGTGGCAAGTGTTCTAAACATCAAAATGACAGAACATATAGAAAGACATGGTTTAATGGAACAAAGTCAGCATGGCTTTACCCAGGGCAAGTCTTGCCTCACAAATCTGCTTCACTTTTTTGAAGGAATTAATAAACATGTTCATAAAGGTGAACCAGTAGATGTAGTGTATTTGGATTTTCAGAAGGCATTTGACAAAGTTCCTCATGAGAAGCTTCTAGGAAAAGTAAAATTCATGGGATAGGTGGTGATGTCCTTTCGCGGTTTACAAACTGGCTAAAAGACAGGAAACAGAGAGTAGGATTAAATGGACAATTTTCTCAGTGGAAGGGAGTGGGCAGTGGAGTGCCTCTGGGATCTGTATTGGGATCCATACTTCTCAATATATTTATAAATGATCTGGAAAGAAATACGACGAGTGAGATAATCAAATTTGCAGATGACACAAAATTGTTCAGAGTAGTTAAATCACAAGCAGATTGTGAAATTACAGGAAGACCTTCTGAGATTGGAAAATCGGGCATCTAAATGGCAGATGAAATTTAATGTGGATAAGTGCAAGGTGATGCATATAGGGAAAAAATAACCCATGCTATAGTTATACAATGTTAGGTTCCATATTAGGAGCTACAACCCAAGAAAGAGATCTTGGCATCATAGCAGATAACACATTGAAATCGTCAGTATAGTGTGCTGCAGCAGTCAAAAAAGCAAACAGAATGTTGGGATTATTAGAAAGGGAATGGTGACTAAAACAGAAAATATCATAATGCCTCTGTATCGCACCATGGTGAGACCGCACCTTGAATACTGTGTACAATTCTGTTCGCCACATCTCAAAAAAGATATAGTTGCGATGGAGAAGGTACAGAGAAGGACAACCAAAATGATAAAGGGGATGGAACAGCTCCCTTATGAGGAAAGACTAAAGAGGTTAGGACTGTACAACTTGGAGAAGAGACGGCTGAGGGGGGAATATGATAGATGTGTTTAAAATCATGAGAGGTCTAGAATGGGTGAATGTGAATCAGTTATTTACTCTTTCGGATAATAAAAGGACTAAGGGGCACTCCATGAAGTTAGCATGTGGCACATTTAAAACTAAACGGAGAAAGTTCTTTTTCACTCAACGCACAATTAAACTCTGGAATTTGTTGCCAGAGGACATGGTTAGCGCAGTTAGTATAGCTGTGTTTAAAAAAGGATTGGATAAGTTGGATAAGGAGGAAAAGTCCATTACCTGCTATTAATTAAGTTGACTTAGAAAATAGTCATTGCTATTTCTAACAGTAACATGGGATAGATTTAGTTTTTGGGTACTTGCCAGGTTCTTGTGGCCTGCATTGGTCACTGAAGGAGACAGGATGCTGGGCTTGATGGACCCTTGGTCTGACCCAGTATGGTATGTTCTTATGTTGAAAATGTAGCTATTATTGCTACTATAAGATTATTCTTTGTTAACAAGCAGGCATGAATTAGCCATAATATATGAGTGATGTAATCTGTCAGTGCAGGCATGGATCCAGCTCTCAGAACCCATAAAAGTCTTACAGGTAAATTTTAAAGGAGCGCACATGCACCCATAACGTGCGGATTGGGCACATGAACAAAGATAAGCTTAATTTTATATGGTGCATTCAAGTACACACGTATCATTTAAAATATCACTGCCACGCATATGTGTGCATGTAGTCATACAAATGACCATATTTTGCCGGGGGGGGGGGGGGGGGGGGGGGAGAGGGAGAGAGACTTAAGGAGACAATCTGACATTCTATATATCTCCCTGTCAGGCCAATACAGTAAGGACGCGGAAGAGAGAGTGCGGTAGTGCCGGGCGCACCCTTGTTTGCCGCACGCACAGTCCGGATCACATACCGCTCGATACGGTATTTAAATGGCATGCAAATGCAAGCCGCGTCCATGAAGCGTAATCCATTTTACTGTATAGAGCGTTATACAGCATCCTGGGTGCACTGGTACCTGTCATTTCAAATGACATTTGAAATGACAGGTACCAGGAAGTGGATACAGGAGAAGGGCTGGTGCAGTTTGTTTTGTTGTCCTGTGCAAATGATTGCTTCACTGCCTGACCCCCTCACCCCCGGGACAAGACCTTTAGAGGAGACAGGATGAGGCAAACTTTCCCCCAGCCCCCGCTCACCTGCCCTGGCCGCGTCCATGGGTGCCGGTCTCTCGTGCGGGCGCGCTGGCAGCTCCGGAGCAGCCCCAGTCCTGTCTCCCCTCCTCCCGAGCGGCTTCAGCAGCAGCCCAGGGCGGATCGGGCGCTCCCCATGCGAGGCGCGGCTTCCAGCAGCCCCCACTGGCGAAGGTGCATGAACGCCCGCCTGTACGTGTATGAGCGCATGCCGTGACCTCGGACGTCCAGCCGGGCGCTCAGGTCACGGCATGCGCTCATGCACCTTCGCCGGCGAGGGCTGCTGGAAGCCGCCTCGCATGGGTAGTGCCCGATCCGCCCCGGGCTGAAGCCACTCTCACCGCCGGCAGCCCCCGGGAGGAGGGGGAGAGAGAACTGGGGCTGCTCCAGAGCTGTCAGCGCGCCCGCACGGGAGACCGGCACCCATGGATGCAAACCAGGGCACGTGAGCGGGGGCTGGGGGAAAGTTTGCCCGATCCTGGCTCCTCTAAAGGTCTTGTCCCGGGGGGTGAGGGGGTCAGATAGTGATGCAATCATTTGCATGCGCTCATGCACCTTCGCCAGCGGGGGCTGCTGGAAGCCGTCTCGCATGGGGAGCGCCCGATCCGCCCCGGGCTGCTGAAGCCTCACAGGAAAGTTTGCCCGTGAAATTTCTTCTCTCTCTGCTGGGGCTTGGCCTGACGCTCCACACTAACGCAGGGGTAAGGGTAGGCGGTAAATTAGCAGGTTAAACACGCGGCAAAACTGCAGGTTAAAAAGGCAATAATCGGGGCGCATGATACTGGATCGGAGGGAATAGCTAATCCGATCGTTTACATATCATATACATGCCACGGGCGGAAAGGGTTACCCATTGATTTCAAGAAGTGGTAAGGATGGGTTAAAAGGGATAGTGAATCGCGGGTTGGACTTACGCGGCCAAATTGTGGGTACAAAGCGAGTTAGAAGCAGGGTTACCGCGGCCGCGCTTTACTGTATCGGCCTGACTTTAAGGGGGCACTTTCAAGGGTTTTTGGGGGAGGGGCAGTGGAAATCCACTATGGGGAGTTGTCTTTCTTGGGTCAATATAAAATGATGTTCAGAGCAGGAATTGTGGTTCATGCTACATATTTTCTAAGTTAAGCTCTGGAATTCATTGCCAGAGGATGTGGTTATGGCAGTTAGAGTAACTGGGTTTAAAAAAGGTTTGGGTAAGCTCCTAGAGGAAAAATCCATAAACTGCTATTATAGAAACATAGAAATGACAGCAGAAGAAGACCAAACGGCCCATCCAGTCTGCCCAGCAAGTTTCGCAATTTTTTTCTCCTCATACTTATCTGTTACTCTTGGCTCTTAGTAATCTTTTGGTTCTATTTCTCTTCCACCCCCACCATTAATGTAGAGAGCAGTGCTGGAACTGCATCTAAGTGAATTATCTATTAATTAATAAGTAATAGTAGCTTGAGATTTATTTAATGTTTGGGTACTTGCCAGGTACATGTGACTTGGATTGGCCACTGTTGGAAACTGGACCCTGGACTTGATGGACTCTTGGTCTAACCCTGTATGCATATCTTATGTTCTTATGAAGCTCCATAGCTCTTAGCAGGGGCAGTTGGTCTAATCCAGTCCAGCAAGGCCAAGCCATGGGAGGCCAGTGAACCATTACTGGGCCCTTGGGTAGTAGCCAAAAGGCAACCCAGAAGGGACATGGACCTTAACAGCCTTGTGGAAATCCTATGAGAAATGAGTGAATTGTACTGATGAGACTAATTGAGAAGATTTGAGTACTGAATTTCATCTGAATTAAGGAAGAATAGATCTTTTTTGTGCTGTGTGATTCAAATGAAGATTTGGAGGATGAGTATTTTGTTTTTGTCACCGATTTTGCTGTAGTATCAATGCTGTGAACCCAAATTTAATCAGTGAATTTTAGTATTTAACTAAGACTGTTGGAAACCACAGATTTAGAAAATCAAAGTTTCTTGTTTGAAAATATCTTTGAAGCGAGATCCTCTTTTATCCCAAGGTGTGAGTTCATCAAAGGCGTCTTTTAGAGACATAGTGGAATTGAAGATTTGGGATTTGATAGGATGCAGTTAGAAGAGTCACAGAGAGGAATAAAGTATTTTGGATTTTAGTTCCTTATCCAGCTTGTTGAGGAAAACAATCCTTGCCTTTCTACCAAGTCCACTACACCCATCTTACTTAATCAAAGCTTTGTTTTGAGCACAGAGACTAGTGGTTAATTCCCAAACAGGCATCAGACGTACATCAGCCATTTGTTGTCCCCCAACAGGGGTTACATATATTTATACTTTTTTGGAGTCAAATGGTCATACTTTCTGCTTATAAAAATACCCTTCCCCAAGTCCCCTTTTCAGTTATGCTTTTATAGGTGTGATGCCAGTGCATGGTTCTGATGAGGGTCAGCCCAGTATCACCTTAATGGGCCTCTCAATATACAAGACAGAGAGCTAGTCTGCACCCCTACTTATTACAATGCCAATGACCCTATTATCATGGTTGCTGGAATCCAGGTAACCCACATGGTACAGGACTGTAAGGCAGGACATTACACTAGACAAGAGCTGGTCTTCCACCTAGCCAGCCCCATCCCCCACAGGTTGAGCCCTTGAGTTCTGGAGGCCAAAAGGTCTTTGCAGGAGCAGTACATTATGGTAAACAGTCTAGAACAAGGTTGGAGAGACTGGAACAGGGCTGGAAAGAAAAGACTGGAGGCAGAATCAGGAACACTGGCAAGGCTGGCACTGAGGACAGAGAGAAGTCAGGGACAGGATACTAGGTTGGGCAGGGCAAGACATGATCAAACAAAGACAAGACTGGGCAGAGCAGACAGAACAAGACTGGACAAGGACTAGGCAAGGCAAGACAACACAGAACAAAGAACATAAAAGCCTGAAGGCAGCAAGCTGGAAGGCCGAAGGCCACTAGGCTAGGCAAGGCGTAGAGTAGGCCACAGAACAAGGCACAAGGAATGGCCTAGATAGGCGCAAAGTCAAGGTTCAAGACAAGAGTAGGCCCGAAGGTCTCAAGGCAAGATACACGATAAGAAGGGCCAGGTCAGAGAGCCAATGGTGACTCCTTGAAGAGACAAACGTGTGCTGGCAAGACTGGGTTACATAGGGCTAAGTCTTGGGCTAAGACTTGGGCGAGGTGAAAGCAGCAAGGAGGGGGTTAGCAAGGCTGGTGGTAAGGCTTTCTGAAAGCCTCTGCAGGTGAGGGGAGAGTCATAGCAGGCAAGACTAGAGCACAGAGAGGCTGCATGGCAGGTGAATCTGTGACAACCCACTAGACTCCAGCTGAACTCCACATTAACATAAGAGGTAGAGTTATAATACTAGACTTTCATATAGATGAGCAGTACCCATGATGGCATCTTCTTACACTGGCCTTATAAACATAGAAACATAGAAATGACGGCAGAAGACGACCAAATGGCCCATCCAGTCTGCCCAGCAAGCTTCACACATTTTTTTCTCTCATACTTATCTGTTTCTCTTAGCTCTTGGTTCTATTTCCCTTCCACCCCCACCTTTAATGTAGAGAGCAGTGATGGAGCTGCATCCAAGTGAAATATCTAGCTTGATTAGTTAGGGGTAGTAGCCGCCGCAATAAGCAAGCTACACCCATGCTTATTTGTTTTACCCAGACTATGTTATACAGCCCTTATTGGTTGTTTTTCTTCTCCCATGCTGTTGAAGCAGAGAGCCATGCTGGATATGCATCGAAAGTGAAGTATCAGGCACATTTGGTTTGGGGTAGTAACCGCCGTAACAAGCCAGCTACTCCCCGCTTTGTGAGTGCGAACCCTCATTTCTTCTCCCCTGCCGTTGAAGCAGAGAGCTCTGCTGGATGTGTGAAGTATCAGTTTTTCTTCTCCCCTGCCGTTGAAGCAGAGAACTATGCTGTATATGCATTGAAAGTGAAGTATCAGGCTTATTTGATTTGGGGTAGTAACCGCCGTAACAAGCCAGCTACTCCCCTCTTTGTGAGTGTGAATCCTTTTTACCACATTTCCTCTTGCTGTTGAAGCTTAGAGCGATGTTGGAGTCACAGTAAGCATGTGTATGTTTATTTAATAAGGGTATTGTCTCCAGGCAGTAGCCATCATTCTGGCGAGTCACCCACTCTTCATTGGCGGCCTCCTGACTTTATGGATCCACAGTGTTTATCCCACGCCCCTTTGAAGTCCTTCACAGTTCACTGGCTTTCTCTAGGAATTCATCTGTAAAATTCAATTTCAGTTAATTTTGATGAACATTGTTCTTTATAATAGAGATTTTTTGCAGAATCCAACAGTGCAGAGAAAAGACATCAGCAATCACCAATGTAGCACTGATTCAAAGAAATAAAGGAGTTCTTAAAAAACAGGCTCATCTTCAAAAATCCTTCATGCTACTCAAGCACCACTCAACCACAGTACCTTGCACATTACATTTTTGAATGCCAAAGAAAAATGTATGCATTTAATTATAAAGCTAATTCTTGAAATTTCTGGGATTTCTAACATAGCCTTCTAGAGTTAAGGGAAGTAAAAATTGTGCTTTTAGAGTTATCTCTAGTTTACCTAAAGCACAATATATATTTGGCACTCTTTCCAAGCCACAGTCAGGACAAGTTTTCAGTGCCTGATAGTCAAAAATATGGGTAGGCCTGGTTTTGAATAGTTAACAGTATTGTTAAAGGAACTGGCAATTATGCTAACTCATTTCATCTAAAGTACCTTCCATTCACAAACAAATAGCCAATTT
This sequence comes from Rhinatrema bivittatum, assembly GCF_901001135.1. Classification (NCBI taxonomy): domain Eukaryota; kingdom Metazoa; phylum Chordata; class Amphibia; order Gymnophiona; family Rhinatrematidae; genus Rhinatrema; species Rhinatrema bivittatum. The sequence continues at coordinate 622,523,663 of NC_042616.1, read as the reverse complement.
TCTCAACCACAAAATTGCATTTCTAGAATAAATACATCTCATATTTTCTTTCTATTTTGCTTTTCCAGAATAGCCCTAAATCATTCTTTTACAAAGTGACCACTGGAGGGAAAACTGTTACTGTTTGCTCTTACTGTAAATCTCTCTCTAACTGGTACTCATATGGAATAATAAAAACATTTTAGTTCTGAAAATAATTTTAAAAAATCTGCATCAGCAAACTTAAGTCTCCAAAAAAGGAATAAGCCATCACAACTAACCACATCAGTTCACTGGTATATATGAGAATCAATTCAGAAAAAAATATCAGAATTATATGTACTCTGCAACAATTTACTTTGTTATGATATATGAATGATCATACTGAATTACTGGAAATGTAACAATGATTATCACTAAAACAGGGAAAGAAAAACCACTTTCTAGAATAGGGGGGTTCTAGAAGATCCCAAGATCCCAAAGTTCACAAGACTGGGGTGTTTCAATTGTTTGGACAGTGCTACTCTTTTCCATCCTGACTTGTGTTGTCAACATCTGTAAAGCCTTCACTGAAACGGCACTGGATCAATATTGAAGCCTGTATTGAAACACCATTTATTCAGCAGTGAAGTTTGGCATGCTGGATAGTCCAAACCTTTCCTTAAATCTTGCTAGATCTCACTTCATTTTTTCCAACCTTCCTGGCTGTCTACCCTATTGCTGATTTTGGTATCATCCACAAAAAAGGCAAACCTTTCCCAACAGTCCTTCTGCAATATCACACTTTTAATATGCTCCTTTTCTTGGTAAATGGGGCAAGTTCCATTTACCACTAACCTTTGCTGCCTCCCACTCAAGCAGCTTCTAATCCAATTATTCAATTTAGGGCCCATACGAAGGAAATTCAGTTTATTTATAAGTCACTTATGTGGAACCATTTTAAAGGCCTTTCTGAATTCCAAGTATACTACATCCAGTGCTCTCCCCCAATTCAATTCTTTGGTCACCATGTCAGATTGATCATATTTGTCTAACAAAACCTACATTGGATCTTGTAATCCACTGGATTCCAGAAACTTCACTATCCTGTGTTTTAGCAGTGATTCCATTAATTTACTCACCACAGAGGTCACACTAAGTGGCCTGTAGTTCCCAGCCTACTCCTTACTTCCACTTTTATGAAGAAGAATCACATCTGCCTGTGTCCAGTCTTCTGGAACTACTTATGACAATAAATAAGCATTGAAGAGAACAGTCAGCAGAGCTGCCAGAATTTTTCTAAGTTCCATTAAAATCCTCAGCTGTATCCCATCTAGCCCCATCGCTTTATCTACTTTAAGCGTAGCAAGCTCTTCACAAACACACTTTCTGAAAATTGTTTGAGGTTTACCTCACTTTCAATTTATTTGTGTCCATTATCTGTTGTCCTACTCCTGGCCCTTCCTCAGTGAATAGCAAACAGAGGAGTACCTCAAGGGTCTTTCTCTATCTTCCTCTCTTTTTAATATTTATTTACATTCCATAGCTAAATTGTTTCGTTCACGGAACGTGATGTACTGCATATGCATGTTGAGAACCTGCACAAGCTTTGTTGGCACAATCTTTTCCAGTCATTCTTCTGCTCTTCTTAGAACCTCTAGAAAGAAATGAGAAAAAGAGACCTACTTTTTCCTCAGCTTACCTGAAAGTAGAATCAGCTGGCTTCCTTTCTGGGAAATCTTGTACCTACATACCAATTCCCTTTGGGGCAGATTTTCAAAGGGTTACACACGTAACCCTTTAAAACCTCTCCTGTGCGCGCCAAGCCTATTTTGCATAGGCTCGGCGACAAGGGGCGGGAAGGGGGCGGGGCACCGATCCGGGGGCGGGACAAGGCCTCCAGCATGGCGGCCGTGCAGGCGTAAATAGGACAACAAAGGTAGGGGGGGGAGCAAAAGGAAAGTTCCCTCCGAGGCTGCTCCGATTTTGCAGCGGCCTCGGAGGGAACGGGGAAAGCCATTGGGGCTCCCCTAGGGCTCGGCGCACACAAGGTGCATAAACAAAGCAGCTCTTTCCCTCTATAACCTAGGAAACAGAAAATGAATGCAATAAATATTTGTTTTTCAAGAAACTAAAAAGCAATGAAAAAATTATCCCTTTTTCAAAATTAACTCATAATACTTGAATCAAAAGCCAGAAAAAATACCTGTGTTTATAATTGAGCCCCTGCCACTAAAGTTGTCAAATCGCTGCCTTTTCAAGAGGTTTTGTCAAGAAATGGAAGCAAAATATGAAGTTCTTCCCTACCACACAGAAGTTTGTTGCCTTTTCAAAGGACAAGTCTTGAAGGACTTGACTGAACTTTGAGCAGAAGTTTCACTTAAAAACCAAACTGCAAGCCCTCTCTCAAAATACTTTGACAAGGAGGAGCTCACTCATGGCTTGACTTTCTTAGTGGATGCTTTTGGCCATATAACCAAAGTAAATCTTTCAATTCCAAGCTTTTTTGGCCAAGCTTCCACGCTGGAAGAGGAGACCCAAGATGAAGAACTATGTGAACTTTCTAACACTGGAGGAAGTGCTTCTGCAGGCACTGAACTTGAGTAAAGTTCAGAGTTGAGAATGACAACACTTTGTCAATTTTTCCAAAATCTGCAGACATCTGGAAACACTATAGAACTCTTTTGAAGGTTACTTCTGCTCAGATGACCTTAAAATTGAAATGTGGATTCGTAAACCTTTTCTTCATGACAGACAGCATTATTAATGCAGACCTTGCAAAACGTGCTCTCATGGACTCGAGGGCAAAATAAATGTTTGTAAACCGTTATGATGGCTTTATAATGAATTCGAATGACTGTATATAAAACCTGATAAATAAAAAAATAAAAATAAATAAATGATGAGACCTGATTTTAACTCAGAGTCTTGAAAAATTCAGGTAGTCTTTGATTCAAGTTTACCTTCATCTAGCAATGAGCATTATGGGAGCTCTGATTGTGTTTGCAACTACATACCTCTATTAGTGGTATGAAAATCTATGGGATTTCAAAGACCACTCCACAATTTAACTTCTTATTCAAACCAATCATCATTCTTCTTATTGAAATTTATTTTTGTGCAGAGTTCAATTTTTTTTTTTGTTTCTTTGCACAATTTGGATTTATTTCAGGTTTTTTTTTTTTCAGAAAGAGGCCATTAATTTTTGCATGAAAAAATGAAAGTAAGCAAGACTTTGTAAAGATTGTTTGTATATTCTGTCTATGACTATGTGAAGGAAATCAATTTCCAATGCAATACAACTGTATACAAAATTTTGCATGCAAATATTTTGTGCATTTTATTCTAGGGCGGGAATCCATAACTTTAAACAGATTCTCAAAAGGGTCCATGACCCCAAAAAGATAAGAACTGCTCTAGAATTTTGACAAAGGTAACGTTATTGAAATTGTGCAGTCCAGTGTTATACAATGTATTGAAGAGTAGTCTAATTTACAAGATATTCATACTCAAATTAACCTGGTTCACAGGCCAAATGCAGGCACATACATTTCCAGAATATTCATTGTGGATATAATGAAAACCAGACCAATTTGTGGCTCACAAAGAAATTAGGGCCCACGATACTAAATCATCAACTTTCCTTCAGCACCAAGAATCCACAGTATTACCTTCATCTATATTACAGTATCCCAAATGAAATTCTGGAAGACACCCAACAGGTCTGGTTTTGCAGGAGTAAGAAAACTAATCTAGTTCTTACATCAAAGCTATGCAAATATACTCATAAACAGTCAATGTGCACATCCTGAAACCCAGACGTGATGGAGGTTCTCCAGCAAGGGGCAGCTCAAGACAATCTGTAGCCTGAAGCGAGGAACATGAGATGGCACCTTCCCCCACCAAGGTATGATTCAGGTCAAATCAACAAAAGGGCCAAGAGAAGAAATCCCTCTTGCAGTTTTACTGAGCAGGTATCCCTTAGAGTCCAGCTGTTTCAAAGATTTGAAATGCTGGGGAAGGAAGGCAACAGGAGGGGGGTCAGGATTCTCAGAGGAGCAGCAGATAATGTGTGTCAGTGATATTTCTAGGAATCTGGTAACTCTGCCACTTTCCTAGCAACCCTATCACCTATGTCTCACTATTTCCTAGCATTTTCCCTCATGGTAAAGAGAAGAATGGGTGAATGACAGGGGAAGGGGGAGCTGTGGGAGCCACACACTCTCCCATTCCTCATACAGTCTTGCTCTTCTACATCCCTTCCTTTCCCCCTTCTCATTCCCCTCTTTCCCTCCCCCCCCCCTCCACTCATTCCCACTCCCTTCCATCCCTTTCCTTCTTACTCACTCCTTCCCCCACGTCCCTTCTAACTCACCACGCCTCCCTTTCCCTCTCCCAGGACTTCTTCCTTTGTTGGAATGGCACTGCCACACAGTCTGCTTCCTGCTGGTGATGTAGAAGAACCCCACCAGAAGGTCATTACATTGTGCTTCCAAGTGGGTCTTCTTCCTGCCAGCAGGATGTAGGAAAAGCCATGACATAATTAAACAGCGCTCCCGCACGGCTATTTCTCCTTCAGCAGGCATATAGATGGACAATAAGGCAGCCATTACAGGGGCTTTTGGAGGGCACTTGCTGCTACCCAAACATTTTGTCACTTGAAGCAACTGACTTACCCTACCTAATCACAGAATTGCCCCCCTGTTGTCTAGTACCAGATTTGGGTATTACTGATCTCTGCCAAGTCTAAGGAATTCCAAAAATATGGTTACAAACTGGGAACAGCAAACATAAGAAAAGCTGGAAAAGAATCAGAGGACAGTGCTAGCTGTGGTAACTCCCTCTTTCCCTCCAGGTCAAAGATATACGTGATCCAAAGTTTAACAGAGACTAGAACATTTTGTGAACTTATACTTTCACATATAATTAAACATGCAACTCTTGACTTCCAGGTTACAGATAAAACCCTGGGTAGAGCAGATAATGCAAAATACACAAATTTGCTATTTGTTTTATTACTAAATATTATTACTGTTATGAAATGTTAACTCAGTTCATCTTACTTCTTACAAATGGCTGCTAATAAAAGAGCTCTGAAGAAACAAAATGGTAACAGAGAATGAAGTCCGATTCAGTCAAAACATTTGACACTTGTATTAGAGTGCAAATAAACAGGAAAGCAGCCATCCACATAGAAGTATGGTTTATCAGTTTTCAAATACTTCAGAGCAGAGAGACATCTTGAAAACTGCACATACCACTGGAGAGTGGAATGTTATGGAATGATGCCTTAAGCCTGTCCAAAACCGCTTAATCAGGACTGATAAACTTAAATAAATAAATAAATAAATAAATAAATCACCAAAGAAATAGTATGTCTCAAACAATGCACAGTAATGGGTCTCACACACAAAACAGCTGTTCACGACAGAACCAGAAAAGATTTACTTATTTATGTAACGTATCAGTTCTAGGCATGTATCAAGCATGCAATGGTAATGCTGTGTTTGTTAGCGTGTGTGTCTGCCAGGATCATTGTCATTTTCCAGTTGCTCTCAGGGGAAGAAAATATGAAAAATGTGCCAAGAAGAAACAAGGGACAGTCTGCACGTTACAGCAGAACATAACAAGGAAAGTTATGACCTCACATTTGAAAATGAGGATATTTAGTCAAACCTGGTGTCAAATGTGGTAAGACAACAAGTTAAGAACTCAGGAATTCTTTTCTTGTTCACACTCAAGACCAAATAGTACCCACAAAATAGTTTGTCAAAAAAAGAGCAAATCCAAGAGCAGTTTGAGTACATGGAATTCATGAAAAACAAGTCTCAATCATTCTTTCTTACTCAACTGCATTTGTTCAACTGTAGACAAAACGAAGCAGTCTGAAGAGCAGCCAGCATACCCACATACTCATGAAAACTGAAAGTAGTCCCTCCACATGCACAACTCATTCTCTATTTCGCCTCTCACAAAAAGTGCACTGTCCTGAGGGGTAACAGCTTGCAAAGCTGATCTCTAGTGCCTCTCACATGGCACTACTGACTGAGACAAAGAAGAAGGCTGGACTTACCTGCCATGCATAGCAAAATAAATAAAACAGAAATCGGAGTACAAAACTGTGCTCCCTTGGGGGTGCAACAGTCCAGGAATTTTGAATTTAAAATTCCAAGCAGTTTTTGAGCTAACAAGGGCAAAAAAAAAATTATAACATAATTTAAAAAATTGAACATTTTGGGTCTTTTCCCCCATTTTCAGGGCAATTTTGAACAGCCTACACGGTCTGCAATGAATGTGGGCATTTTTAGCCAGTGTACCTTGCAGCCAACTTTCCAAAGGAAACTGTACACATCATTTCACTTTCAGAATTAGAAACTGCAAAGTATCAGGCCGATTCAGTAAAGTCCGCGGGAGAGTGGACGAACGCCCGCTTCGCCGGTGCGCGTGATTCAGTATTCAAATTAGGTGGTGCGGTAGAAACAGGCAAAAGGAGGCGCTAGGGACACTAGCGCGTCCTTAGCGCCTCCTTTCAGCCCGGAGCGGCGGCTGTCAGCGGATTTGACAGCAGACGCTCAATTTTGCCGGCATCTGTTCTCGAGCCCGCTGACAGCCACGGGCTCAGAAACCGGACGCCGGCAAAATTGAGTGTCCGGTATTCGGCCCGACAGCCACCAGCCCATTTTAATTTTTTTTTTTTTTTTTACTTTTTTTACCCTTCGTGACCTCCGACTTAATATCGCCATGATATTAAGTTGGAGGGTGCACAGAAAAGCACCGGTGGCTGCACATTTTACTTACTGAATCGCGCGGGCATGCCTAATAGGGCCATCAACATGCATTTGCATGTTGAGGGTGCTATTAGTGCCACGGGTTGGACGCGCGTTTTCCGCCCCTTACTGAATAAGGGGTAAGGGAAAACGCACGTCCAAGAGCAGGTTAACAGTGTGCTCTGTCGGAGCGCACTGTGCTGTATTGACCTGTATGCGAGTTAAAACTTCCTGCATACTTTGTGCCCGCTCTTTATGCAGCAGCTGAATGGGGGGGCGGGGGGGGGGGGGGGCAGAACGGTTTGCTTATACTTGAACATCCAAAGCATGCGAGAGGTTTAGCTCCTTGACCTAAACACGCCCCTAGGAATGAACGCCTATATTTAAACCAGCTAAATTACACATGCTACAGAATCTGTGCATATGTTTAGCTGGATAAAGGGGAAATTTTCAGCCGCCATTTGTGTTATTTTGCCCTTCTGTTTAACCGTTAAATCATTTCCCTAAAAAACTGGCACACTGGCAGGGGATGCAACTGAATATATATAGCAAGTTGGAAGACAGTATAAATTGCTATATAACAGCACTGACATAATAGCCATAACGACACCATGAAAGGCATCCAGAGGAATTTTTTCACCTTATACAAACCCCCCCCCCCCCCCCCCAAAAAAAAACATGGCTCCAAGAGAATATGCACTTCAGAAATGTTAACCTCAGTCCCCTCCCTTTACACATCAATGTAGGATGGCCTCTGTTCTAAAAAGCATAGTACCTTCTCAACCTTATTTCCCTGTGCAGGAGTCTCATTATCCCTAATTAAACAGGTGTGTGTGTGTGTGTGTGTGTGTGTGTAGGTTCATATTGAGCATGTTCACATTCTGATGTCAGAGTGGAAAAATAGGCATGCAACCAAGAATAATGCCCACACTCCAACAACAACAACAATAGCTCTCTAACCTTACAGTCATCTTTTTATTATCTTCTTAAATGTAGCACTGGCCATGCACATACACTATAGAACTGGAGCAGATCAAAGGTCCAATTTGTTTAGCATCCTGTCCCTGACAAAGGAAATGAGGTATTTCAGAAGGGGGAGAGAAAAAGGGTGAGAAAGGAGGCATGATGACTGTAAAGGAGATGGGTTTTATTTTTTCTTCCTAGCTTCTAAAAATACCTGTTGGAAACGAAGAATTTTTAATGTTTTTCCAGCACTGGATAAAAGTTCTTTTAGCTGTAGGTCTAGCACAAATTGTTACAGCTATGCGTGAGTGAGTTGAGACTTCTTTGATGATAGTATATACAAGATTGCGTGAGCATAGACAGAATAGAAAAGCACAAACTAAAGGAAGCAGCCCTGGGACAAATTGACCAGTAGCCACAACTTAATATTGCATATGTGCTCCTGGCAATCTAACCCATCCCTCTTCCCTCTTCTAAACTCATTCCCCTCAGCCCAGCAGCAATTTCACCCTAAATTCCTGATGGGGCTTGCAGGGTCAGGGAGATCCTGGGTAACAAGGATTAGTATGGCTTGAAAAGGAGAGGCAATTTTGGAACAATTTTGTGGTTTGCGGTCCCCAAAGTAAGTCCTCTCACCCACTCTTTTTATGACATTACATTTGCATGTAAAATAAGAAATATGTATTTACCCATAGTTATAACATAGTAAATGACTATCTTTACTAGATAAAATCAATAGGTTAAAAACTCAATTCCCTATCTGTTCTCCCACAATAGCACCTGCAGATTTACATGGCCTGGTTAAGTAGTCTACGTTCAACAGAGTAACTAAACTAGAAATCAGTCAAATCACTGCTAAAATTAAGTCTGCTACTCAGCCACATGACCCAATTCCAGCCAGCTCCTTGAAACAAGTACACCATGTTATCACTCTGACAATCACAACCCTAATTAATCATTCTCTATCAGAAGGTATTGTCCCACATGGATTAAAACAAGCAGTGATAAAACAGATTCCTAAAAATAAAACTGGTAGAATTGATGATTGGGACAACTATAGTCCAATATCCAATTTGTCTTTTCTATCAAAAGTACTTGAAAAATCTGTATTAACCCAACTTGTAAATCACTTGGAAGACCAAGATATCTCTTCCCAAATAAATTCGGATTTAGGAAACATCATTCAACTGAGACACTACTCCTCTCATTAACAGACTCTGCTTTACGAGGATCTGATGAGGATGAATCTTATCTTCTCATGCTAAACAGCTGCCTTCGACACTGTGGAGCATACCCTGTTGTGCCATCAGTTGAGCAACATTGGGATTGAAGGTAGTGTGCTCAAATGGTTCTCGTTTCTTTTTAAAATAACATTCCAAGTCAAACTAGACAATCACATATCCGATATGTCCAATATTGATAAAGGTGTTCCTCAAGGCTTATCACTCTCGGCAACACTATTCAATAGCTATATGCTCCCACTGTGCAAATTACTGGCGGATCTAGGAATCACATTCTTCCTGTATGCTGACGACATTCAGTTTTACATCCCATTCTCCAAATCTTAGTGACAGTATATAAAACCAAAATAAATAAATAAATATAATACAATATAGACACTTTCAACCTTTATGAAAGCAATACAGCAGGAACTTTCACATCTTAAACGGCGGTTACTACCCCAAACAAAATATGCCTGATACTTCACTTTCAATGCATATACAGCATAGCTCTCTGCTTCAACGGCAGGGGAGAAGAAAAAAGGGTTCGCACTCACAAAGCGGGGAGTAGCTGGCTTGTTACGGCGGTTACTACCCCAAACCAAATAAGTCTGATACTTCACTTTCAATGCATATCCAGCATAGCTCTCTGCTTCAACGACAGGGGAGAAGAAAAACTGATACATCACGCATTTCCAGCATAGCTCTCTGCTTCTACAGCAGGGGAAAAGAAAAACTGATGCTTCACGCATATCCAGCATAGCTCTCTGCTTCAACGGCAGGGGAGAAGAAAAAACAACCAACAAGGGCTGTACAACATAGTCTGGGTAAAACAAATAAGCATGGGTGTAGCTTGCTTATTGCGGCGGTTACTACCCCTACTACCCCTAACTAATCAAGCTAGATATTTCACTTGGATGCAGCTCCATCACTGCTCTCTACATTAATGGTGGGGGTGGAAGGGAAATAGAACCAAGAGCTAAGAGAAACAGATAAGTATGAGAGAAAAAAATGTGTGAAGCTTGCTGGGCAGACTGGATGGGCCATTTGGTCTTCTTCTGCCGTCATTTCTATGTTTCTATGTTAAACTAACATTAAACCCTAAAAAGATTGAAATCATTTGGTTAAGTAGAAACTCATCAATAGCTAAACCACAGACTCTAGATCTGGGTAATTTTCAAATTACTCCCTCAAACCAAGTACAGGACTTAGGTATCAGCTAGATGAGAACCTTACTATGAAAAAGCACATCAATAAATTAATTAAGACAGGTTATGCCAAGTTGCAATCTGTACTGCAAATTCTTTCCTCAGACCTAGACTACTGTAACTCATTATTTCTAAGTCTTCCCACATGTCTCTTAAAACTATAACAAGTACTTCAAAATGCCTCAGCAAGACTTTTATTAGGAACTAGGAAATTTGATCACATTACACCCTTGCTGATTTCACTACACTTGTTACAATCCCGAACCTATTTTAAATATCAATATTCAAAATCATTCATGAGTAACACCGGTATGATAAGCATGACATTACAACCATACATACCACAGCAAACACTCAGATCTCAAAATAAAGGACTACTGAATATCCCCACAATACGGAGCACACACCTGATACAAGTAAGAGATCGTGTATTCTCCACAAAGGGGCCAAAACTTTGGAATTCCCTACCTGAGATGGTATGGCTGATACCAGAGAGAAAGAGAATTAAATGTAAGCTAAAAACATGGCTTATATATAGCAAGCACTATATATCTTGTCCGGTTTCCTCTTGCTGGAGCGGAAGTCCATATATTCCATCATGCTTTTATTAATCACATCAAGAACTGACTTCCAAAAAAGCTCCAAGTGTGGGCACACCAAGAAGCAATGGTATAAGTTGCCCTTAGCAGCGCCACACCGGCTACATAGAAAAGACTGGGTAAGCTTCATATAAAACCAGCGAACATCATCACAGTAAATATGAAGAATTTTGAATTGGACCTCATGTAGCTCCACGTCAGGTAACATGGTTTTTCAAAAATGTATACAACCTAATTTAAAACAGCAGAATGCAGATATCGACTATAACAAGAAGGACAAGAGATACTAATTGATACATGAAGAACACATGTAAAGTGAGACTGTTAAAGCTCCATGCACTGAACAAAACGTGAAATTTGTTATATTAATATATTTTCTATACCTCACATCTTTTGCTCTAGATCCTCAGTTAATATGTAGTGGAATAGATATTAATGCTTGCTGATGAATACTAACCCTGTAACCCCTCATTACATGCTGATGTATAGCTATGAATGTTATTTTTGTAAACCATTGTGATCTTTAAATGGAACGACAGTATATAAAATGTCAAAATGTATTTATTTGTTGAGTTTTATATACCGTCATTCAGTAGAGCCATCGCAACGGTTTACAAAAGTATATATTTTTCTTAGCAGTTGTGCAACAGTAAAAATAATTTGAACAATATCAGAAATAAGCATATCAAGTCCAGAGAGCATTATGATGTTGGATGAGGAGGGTATGCAGGTTCAGGGTGAAGAGAATGTATTAAGAGGTTTACAACTGAGAGTTCAGTTGAGAGTTGGGATGATCAGAAGTCTGAAGGTCAATGTAGAATTTGCGGAACATTAGTGTTTTTAGGTCTTTTTTGAATGTATAGAATGAATGAATTTTTTGAATGAATAGAAATTGTTAATCTATCCCTTTTTCTTCAAACAGCCATGTTCGACTTCCCTGTTTTAATGTAACTTTTGCTTCCTGTGTTAACTGGTTCCCCCCCCCCCTTGTTTATTGTAAACCGGTACGATAAGACCTTGTCTTGAGCATCGGTATATTAAAAGAACTTAAATAAATAAAATAAAATAAAATAAATAAATAAATGTTTTTAGGTCGTGTTGGGTTCTCAGGAATTTAGGTAGGGTGTTCCAAAGTTTAGGTGAGGCAATTGAAAAGGCTCTTTCTCTTGTGATTGCCAGATGCGCAACTTTGATAGGGGGAATGTTTAGGTAACCTGAGTTATTAGAGCGTAGGTTTCTTGGAGGATTTTGAGGGATTATGTTTAGGGTGTTAAGCCCTTGATCATTGTTTAGGATTTTGTGGATTATGGTCATTGATTTGTAAGCAATACGTGCAGTAATAGGGAGCCAGTGAAGTGAGGTCAATATTGGTGTTATGTGTTCACTTCTTTTTGTTCCAGTTAGGACTCTGGCAGGTGAGTTCTGCAGTATTTGGAGTGGTTTGAGGGATGATAAAGGTATTCCAATTAGTAAGGAGTTGCAATAGTTGAAGGTGGAGAAGGTAAGAAGTTGTAGTCCAGTTCTGAAATCATAGGGGTTGAGAAATGGTTTCAGGTGTCTTAGGGTTATTTATTTAAATAAAAAGTAAGGGTCCCAATACAGATCCCTGAGGCACTCCACTGCCCACTCCCTTCCACTGAGAAAATTGTCCATTTAATCCTACTCTAGTCTTTTGGTGACAAAAAAACAAAAGATGTGTGGACTTTCTATGGGCTTCAGTCCACTCCAGGCAGAAGACAAAGGCTCTCTTGCAGTTCAAATTATGCAGTGCTTGATTAGTTTGGTGGATAAACTGATTAAAATGGAATTCTGACACCACCTTAGGCTGGAAGTCAGGATATGTAGTCAGAATCACCCTGTCATGATGAAATTTGATATTAGGTGGATAAGTTACTAGAGCCTGGAGTTCTATGACCCTGTCTGCAGAAATGACCACCAACAAAAATATGACCTCCCAGGTCATAGTAGTGCAGTGACTCAAAGGCAGCTTTCACCAGCTGGGACAAAAGCTCATTCTGTATTGGGTTGCAATATCTGTGCATACAGTTTGTAAGCAATTTTGCTCCTTAACTAGTTGATTTTGTATGTTAAATTTTTCACAGCGAAGCAGGGAGCCCAAACCACGGGTCACTGGGGAGGCAAGATTCATATGTCCAGGAGTCATTCCAGAGTGCCTGGCTTCATAGGCGAATGGGAGGCAACCCGCAACTCAAATGCCTAATGCATGAGAACACAGTTGCAGCTGGGGAGATGCTGCAAAGAATACCCAGCTGGAAGTACAGGTAATATATGATGAGACCATGTGCTGTGCACTGGTTTCAAGCACAATGAAAGAGGGCAGACCATAGCTGGGTAACATGACAGGGGCCTGGTACGGTAATACAGTAAGAAATCCTACTGCAGCTATGGTAGTCATGAAAAAAATGTGGCTGCAACGCTGCATAGCAGCGGTTACAGAAGGTAGAAGTGCTCTAGTATTGGGCTCAGGGATATGGATGTATGTTATTTTAGCAACAAAAGCCGAGACCTTTATTATTGCATTAATGGTTTCATTTATGTCTCAATGGGCTGGGGGAGGGAAGGAAGGTGGAAGAGGGGTGACCAGGTGGTCACTGTTTACTATGTTAAGAATATATCAGTAAAAAGAAGCAAGAAGGATAATAGGAGGACAGGACCAAGCAGAAAACATAGTTCGTGAAAAAAAAAAGGCCTTAGATATCTACAGAAAAGCATAATTCAAAAGCAGGAACTTGTATTGCGAACATATGGCAGAAAAGATTGACTGAAGGCAAATAACTACTAACTGCTGGTTAGGACACATCTGAGACCTTAAGGAAAAGGACAAGTGTATTAACAAAGGCAAGCTTCCCTAAAATGGCACAGAAATGCAGCACTGGCATTTTAAAAGCAGTATGAAAAACAGCTAAAATGTAAGAAGACTTTACAATGTATTTGTTTATTTAAAGTTTTTTTTATACCGACATTAGTAGCAACATCATATCGGTTTACATTAGAACTAAAGGTTGAAAGTTTACAAATAACAGGTTACGGGGAAGGGATGAAAGGAACCAAGTTGCAAAAGGAACTAAGAAAGCAAGCAGAAAACTGCTGAGTTAAAAAGGCATAACAGTTACCACTGTTATGAGAACAGGACCAAGTGTTACCACTTGGTCCTGTTCTCTCCTTTACCTCAAGTTCTAAGTTCCTACAAAGTTAGCCTTGTTATTTTATACCCACTTGTTTGATGTAATTTTCCAATATTGGTTCTGTGTAAACCGAAGTGGTATGTACTAGTACATGAACTCCGGTATATAAAAGCCTTTAAATAAATAAATAAATAAATAAATAAATAAATAAGCAAAGGCAGGTTTAGGGGGTAGGTGTTGTGAGATATGAAGCAGTTCCGTTTTGGAAGGGTTCAGCGCAAGGTGGAGATTAGAGATAAGGGTGTTAATGGCAGTAAGGCTGTTCTCCCAAAGTTTTAGGGCATCAGATAAAGAGTCTAGAAAGGGTATGATGATTTGCACGTCATCAGCGTATAGAAAGAATTTGAGGCCAAGGTCGGAAAGGAGTTGACAGAGTGGCATAAGGTAGATATTGAAAAGGGTAGATGAGAGGGCAGATCCTTGGGGGGACACCTTGAGAGAGTGTGTGGGAGGTGGATTCAGCATTGCCTACTTTAACAGAGAATTGTCTGTTAGAAAGGTAGGAGGTGAACCACTGGAGAGCTGAGCCAGAGAAGCCAATGTCAGAAAGGCGAGAAAGTAGATGGGAATGGCTTATAGTATCGAAAGCAGCGGAGATGTCAAGTAGGGCAAGGATGTAGCAGTGTGCTTGGTCCATGCCTCTGAGAAGGTAGTCTGTGAGGGACAGTTCAGTATTCAGATGTTTATGGAAACCGAATTGGGAGGGGTGGAGTATCTTATTGTTTTTGAGGTGATCAGAGAGCTGGGAGTTGAGTACCTTCTCCAAGATTTTAGAGATGAAAGGGAGATTGGATATGGGTCGAAAATTGGCTGGGTCCTTAGGGTCTAGCGATGGTTTCTTAAGTAATCGTTTAATCACTGTGTGCTTAAGGGGGTCCGGGACGATATCTGTGGAGAGGGAGCAGTTTTTAATGTTGGCTAGAGGTTTGGCAATGATATTGGGTATTGCGAGGAGGGCTTTAGTCAGAATGGTGTCTGTGGGATGGGAAGGTGAACGAAAATTAAAGTTGTCTTTTTGGAAAGAATTGAAAAAAAATCAGGCATAGGCAGAGTATAAGAAAGTGTTTGAGAAAGAATGAAAATATTTCAAATTTGTCAAATAGACAGCCATAAAAATGAACGGGGCTGGGCAGCAGTGGCATCCTTCTGAGATGGATTTATGCTTGTCAATGTATTTGGCTCTGAAAACAATATAAATAGAGGAAAGTCTATGGGTGAAGATAAGGACTTTTCCAGAGAATGTAGGGAGGCCCCCTTCTCCCATAGACAGAAATATATTTTTTCAAGATTTTAAATTCCAAATTTGCTAACAGTTGCTATTTTGCAGAATCCAACTGTCTCTTCCAATTTGGTGCCTGGAGACCATAGAGATGTGGCGTGAAAAAAAGCCATAGTGAACAAAAACAGATATCTAAGTTAACAACTGCTTATCACTCTGACCAGCAGCACTCTTGGCATTCGAAATGCTAAGTTCTCAGGGTAGGTGCTTCCTTTTATGAAGCTGCTTTATGTAACAGTGTGACAAATAATTTGTTCCCTACTATGTGGTTAAAAGCTGAATTCACTATTAGACCCGCCTTCAGCTCCTGCTTCAGAGAAAAGGGGACATAAGGACAAATTTATTGCTGGCGTGATTCTCAGTGCGGTTAACAAGTTCAGGCATTGGAGAAGGATAAGCAAACAGAACTTTGGTGCTTTGCCATTTCCCTTCAGGCAGAGGATTATGATTTGGGGCATTCTTTCTCAGTTGACAATTTAAAAAAAAGGTCTAGATGGGTACAGGGCGTGCTAGTAACACGTGAGTTCCTAGTGTATTTCCACCATTCTACAGGAATTTTCCAAGAGAAGGCATATAAGAAATCCTCATGTCCTAGCACTGATAGAAAATGAAATTGCATAGACAATGCAGGCTTATTCAATATTCTATAGGAAGATGTATGCTAGGCTTCAGCCTATGGAAATCTCCATACAAGATAACATTATAGAGTTGAAATGTAGTTTTAAAATGTGTGGAGTCATAAAGCAGCAGCAGCCAGATTTTGAGGATCTTATTTCCTATTTGTACATATTTGTACATATTTGTACATATTTCCTATTTGTACATATTGTATATAGGCTATTTGCCATTTCTATATACCCA
The DNA here is from genome assembly GCF_901001135.1 of Rhinatrema bivittatum. NCBI lineage: Eukaryota > Metazoa > Chordata > Amphibia > Gymnophiona > Rhinatrematidae > Rhinatrema > Rhinatrema bivittatum. The sequence goes on along the minus strand of NC_042616.1, from coordinate 622,507,602 downwards.
CTAATATTTAATTCTAATTTTATTCATATGTTACAATGTTCCTTATATTTATTGTTTAATCAACTGTTCTCTTGTTACAATGTAAAATAGGGCAGCTCCGGCTCTATTCAACCTGTTTTCTGGAAACCGATGTGATATCTCGATCGAATGTCGGTATACAAAAGAAATAAATAAATAAATAAATATTACTCATTTCTCTGCTCCCTCCCCTCCCAACAAAAAAAAAAAAAAAGAAACCCACACAAATTAACAATTTGGTCTTGAGGAATGGAAAAATCCTTTATAAAAATAATCATGTTAACACCTCCATTTTTTAATTCTGAACTTTGGTAATATTTAAAAAAACAGTTATTCTGCAGCTTTTTAATAGATATGACTTCCACTCTACAAAGGCTATCATTAGACAGATAAAAATGGAATGTTTGTGTCAGCCAAGGAGCTACACGTTCTACATGGCATTCCACATACATCTCAGCTGGGACATCACAGCTGAAATGGCAGCTAATAGGTTAAAATTACTGCAGTTCAGCCTCTTTTCCTAGTCCCATTTGGCAGATGGCTCCACCATTTAGGCTACTGTACTTGACCTTGTTAGATGCTCTCGTTGCCTTTAGCTTGGGGCATCTAATCTGAGTTGTGATCAATCATCAGGGCTTAATACTTGATAAGGAAATGGAGAAAAAAAAAAAAAGAGAAAGCCTAATGACTCATGTTCTGGGCAAGCCTGGTGGCTCAGCATGGATATGCAGAAGATCCCCAGTTCAATATCTCTGTCATCTAGGGTTGGGGATGCTGCAGAGGCAACAGACCCCCAAGGGGGAAGGCGTCATGGCCATCACTCAAGAGTAACACCTAGTATTCAAATTCAGGGCCAATGATTGCCCATTTCGAGAAGGAGTCCTGGAGCATGGCTTCTAGCCCATCACTACAATAACCAATAAAATAATGGAAAAATCCCTGGCAGCAGGATCCCAACCTTGGTTTCATCTGAGCTGGAAGCTCAAAAAAGCAAGAGGAAACTGCCAGGTCAAAAAAATAATTTTAAAAAACTCAATTTCTCATCATTAATTATTGGGGGGGGGGGGTTATACCATTTCTTTATTTTCATTAACAGGCCTTGGTCAAATTACCTGATTTATATTTTAGTTTATATTCCCTATAGCCGTTTGGCTTTAATTGTTTTAATTCAAAAGGAATGCAGAGGATGGTTATCAACATTGCTTCTTCAAGAAATTTCTAGATACTTTAGGGGAAAGGGTAGGCAGGCATCTCATAACATCCCAGCATGAACTAAGTAAGGATAAACATGCACCAAAAATGTAAGTAAGGGGCACGGCCCTTACATGCAAAAAGTGACCTGCATGGTATTAATAGACTTAGCCTGGAAATCTCCTCTCTCGGATCTCATTTCAACTATTCCAGTGCTTGTGGACATGCAGTGCCACCCAAGCACGCTACCCACACAGCCCCAGACGCTCCATTAACAAGTGATTTCTATAAACCATCTCAGGGTGGAGTTGCTCATATTTTGGTGTCCCGGGAGCAAGGAAGTGAAGGTAAATAGGAAACTCACAAGAGCCCCCTTTCCTGCCAAGCTTTGTGTGGTCCGTCTCCCAGGCATGGGGAGGGAAAGCAGCCATAGAGTTAGGAGAACATCCTAGCCCCAAAAACATCCCCAAAAAGAAAAAAAGAAATCCCATGCTGATAGATTTAACACACTTATTGCACTGGAAAAAGAAGAGAATTAAGAACTGGCTGGCAACAATAACATAGCAAGGTTTAAACAGGTTCTCTCTGAAATACTCCCCCCCCCCCAAAAAAAAAAAACACTTCTCTTTTTTATATACATACAATTTATGCTTCAAGAAAAAAAGTGGAACACTAATGTGTGAATTGCAGAGGCATATTATTAAAATGAATGTTTATTTAAATAAGATATTTAACATATGAAAAATCAGTTATATACACTTCATATACAGAGGTCATTATAAAAAAAAAAAAAAAGCTCCACCTGAGCCAAGTTCACTTTTTTCTTCAAAGTGTATGTAAGGAAAACATGACTGAGTTTTCTTTGCCTGTTGTTTTTTCTATGTTATATCTATCTATCTATCTATCTATCTTTGGAAAACAATTTGAAATGTTTAAACACAGTCAAACTTTTTCTTTCTTGTAAAAAATGCCTTGAAACATTATTAACAAGTAATTTCTTTTCATGTAGGACCTTAAGTTGAATACCACTATGAGTCAGCTAAGTATTGTCTTTGTATATCTCTTTTCTTTACTCTGACTGTGATAATACTCCAGATTTGTATTTTAAGAAATTGTTTTCTCTTGTAGGCTCTTCTGGAACAGAGTCCCTTGAGGAAAGTATTATTGTCTTTTCTTTCTCTCAGTTTGTGTCAGTAGTGTTTCTCACAGTCTTTGCTTTACTATTGAGCTAAGTGTAACTAGTCTGGGTCAGACCTAGTATGTGATTTCTCAGATATGAAGTCTGCCACACTTCTCTGATTCTTGGTCTTGATCCAAGCTCTGGTGCGACAGTCTGTATTGCAACAGACGTCTCCCGGGCGATGGTTTCCAGATGTAGCGCGTGTCCTCCGAGCGAAGGTTCAATGGCCACGGCTACGTGCATCAGTCCTTCCTTCATCGTTCTTTCCTCCAAGGACCTACTGCCTGACTGTACAAAATCAATAATAAAGTCTACCTCCCAGGCACCGAGAATCTTCCACCAACTAGGTGTTTCGCTAGCGAGATGTCACGTGGCTAACTGAACTGATCAGATAAATATAAAAAATAAATAATCACAATTTCCCTAATCTTCTCTAGAACCATGTTCCTGTTTACTTATCCTGTCCCCTTACCTTGGCACAGAGCACAAGAGTCACTTGGAATTAAATTCACTTTTTTCTTCTTCAAATTCTCTCAAGCACACAGTAACATAAGTGTTACCGGTCCCTGTGACTGTCCCCCTCTGGTGCAGGCCGACTCCACCAAGATTTCTCTGAAGTCTGGCAGAGCTGGTGAACAGCACTTCTACCTTCATCTAGCATCTCCTGTCTTCTCTCCAAGTTTCCACGTGAAATCCTTTTTCTTCAGAGAAGATTTCCTGCTCTACTGACATTATGGAAAAAAAAAAACCGTGCCATTTAAAAGTTCTCACATATCTTAACCTTGTACCTCTCAACCTTCTTAGTACCATGGCACAACTGCCAACCGAATCGAGATACCGTAATTTCTCTCTTTCTTTACATTAGCTGTGCTGTCCCCAAAATCCCAGGGGACTGGTTACTTTACATTCCCGGTGCTCTTACGCTGGGCATCTCACTTGCAAAAGCCACGAGGCTTTCAGATTTGCTGCAGGAGATAGAGAGCGGGCAGCACGGTAAAACCTGCTATGTGTTCTTGCAAAGACTGGAGCCATAGCCCAGGGGCCTGCTCCCGCACACCCTGTTGCATTCTGGTACCTCTGGGGTGGTGGTGGGGGATCTTGATCACCACAGTGGGGGGGGGGCTTGCTCAGGGCTCTATGCCGTCTATGTGCCACACCCCCCACCCCACCCAGTGTCTATTTGTTTACAAGTGCAAATGTTGGACGCCCTGCTTCTTTCCCCATATAAATACCTCTTACCTGCTCAAATAAAGCAATGCCGGTGTTGATCTTGATATTCCTGTGCCATCGATACCCAAAATATGATTGCCAGGCACCAGTTCACACCAGTCTGTATATAATACAGATCCAATTTGAACCGAATACAAATGGACAATCGTACTCCCAGCAGCCATTTATATACCCCTAGGCAGGATTATGACATCATATTGGGGGAGCAATGATACATGTGGATAAATTGGAATTTCTGATTCCGACAGATGTATGCCCTTTTGACTGAACTTTGGCGCGCCCACAAGCCGCACGCATGATACTGTATGGACGTCCAATACAATAAACTGAGCAGCCTTTCGAACCTTCTTTTTTTGACGCCGTTGTGATTTGTGTCTCATTTGAATACTCTCTCGCCCAGGAGAGGTGGCTGTGCGCACACTGAAACCGCGGGTCTCTAAAACAGACGCACATATTTAGTGCATCCATATTGTATCGGGTTGTTAGTGCTAGAAACCTAACTCCAAGGCGAGGAAGATTTTCCAGGGCTAATATGATTCTATGGGAAGAAGCTAGAGTTCTGGTGACAGGATCTGTAATCAGGATTTTCTGTGCAGAAAGCATTTGTGTGTGTGCATAAACCATGTTTTTCTGTGCGCTAAGCCTTTTCTTTACAAACATTTTCAGGTTTGTGTGCATTTTTCTTTTAACTCACAATGTATACCATTAGCTTACTGCATCAGGAGTTAAAAAAATATGTTTAGTGCGTGCATTAAGAAATTCTGCATTGAATTTCAACACACAGTTTTAATTCTCAGCTTATTACATTGGCTCCTTTAATTTTATAAAAAACATTAACTTCAATTTCGTATTGAAATTTCAAATGGCACCCAAAAAAAAAAAAAAAAAAAAAAAGAACAGAACTTTAGTTTACTTTGTTAACAAGCACCTGAAATTCTGATCTGTAAATTTAAATTAATTTTCTGAGAAATTATTCTGAAAATATTCTTATGAACAGAAGCCATTTAAACACGGTCTTCTTTTTCGTACAACTCTTCATTTTCAGGTACATGAGATACATTACTCGCCTTTTCCTGACAATTCAACAGTAGGTTTGGCCTTACAGCCATTAGCTTAGAAATCCTGTCATTGGTGAACCTGTTTCTCCACCAAGTGCAGGAAGCCCTCGACTTAAGAGGTTTCAAATTACAACATTACTAAATTGATATCCATTATTCAGCACAACATTTGTTTCAACTTTAAGACATCCCGAGCATCTCCCAACAGGCACACATTAGTGTAGGGCTTAATTTGTAGACAAAAAGGAAGTAGAATGGGGGTGGGGGAGGGGATTGAAATGGGCTGGGCCAGGGCAAGATGTGACCTGTACAAAGGGAAGGGACCAAGGCTGGGTGTGAACTCTCTCACACATGCATACCTGAACACACACACTTCACATTCTTAGTATGCTCCATGAGGACTGATAGGCAAAGGATGGCTGGGGGTTGGAGATGCAGGATCACTGGGGTTAGGAAGAGAAGGCAGATAGAAAGAATGATGTTCTCTCTCTCTCAGCCCCTCCTCTTCTCTATTCTGGTGATCCTGATCCTCCAATGCCAGTCTCCCCCATAAATACCCCAGTGGTCCTAAAGCCCCTAAACCCTGGTGATCTTCAGGTCCCGTCCTCTCCCTGGAAAATCACCCTCTCCAGCAACTCTCCTTCTGTCCATCCTTGGCCGGTAACGTACAGGCCTCCTCTTCAAGCCAGAATCAGCTGGCTCATCTCTGACTTTGGGGGGGGGGGGGGGAGGGGAGGGGGAGGAAGGGACAGGAGTAGACTGGTGTGCACTGTCCACTATCCTCAGTTTCCTTAGACAGGAGTGTGGGGGCTGTTCTTTGCCTCCTTGAAAGTGGAAGGGAGCAACGCCATATGCTCTCCTCACTCACTCTCTTGTCTCTCCTTTCCTCCCACCACACTCAATCATATCCCCTCCCCTCTTTCTCCACCATTCTCCAATCGCTTTACTTATAGATTGCCACCCCCACACTCTGATCATCTCTCTCAGATCTCATAGTCCCTTCCGATCCCCTCACTCATATTCCACAGTATCTTTGATCCCCTGATTCACTCTGTCCCTTCACTCCCTCAAAACAACTCACAGCCTCTTCAATCTCTTCGCTCACTCTCCTCCCTCCCTCTGATCCCTTCACTCACTTCCCCACCCCCATCCCCTCAGTCATTCTCTTGGTCCTCTCGCTCTCACTAGTGTGGTCACCAGCAGCAGAGGTGGCAGGGCCTGGGATGACAGCATGAGCAGCAGGAAGCCAACACACCCAGGAATGGCAGAAGCAATAGGGCCGACAGGCTTTCACTCCATGTCTTTTTTTTTTTTTTTTTTTAACTTGGTTAATGTCCCTCTCAGCCTCCTAAATTGTGCTGGCAAACTGTACTAAAATCAAAGCCATGTGGCTGCCCTTATCTCTGTTCTTCGCTGCCTTCTCCCAGAGCTGTGGGGGCCATAAATGATCCATGCAATTACTGGCTCTGGTCTGTTTCCTCAGGGCAGCAAGAATTGATATATACTGCCGGCTCTGTTCTACTTTCTCAGATCCCAGAAAAATGGTGGCAGAACACTGGTTTTTCTGCCAGAAATGAAACCTTGAATAATGGAAACAAAGAGAAGTTGAACACAAATCTGAAAGCTGTAAGTAGTAGTAGGGCCCTTCATCAAGATCAGGGTTGAAGCCTTGACAACTGACACTTCTGTTCATGAATTTCAAACTTTTGCTAATTCAAGCCCTTTGTGAGTCTGCTCGTTGCTCTGCAATGTCTGTATCAGTATCATTCCTTCCTCTTCTGTTCCCTGCAATACAAGAGGATCAGTGGAGGGAGGACTGGATTAGGGAGCAGAGTAGCGGTTTCTCTTCTCTGTGTACTCCAAGATCACCTCTTCCTCTTCTCTTCCCTGCAGGCTGCCAGGAGAGGAGAGGAGCTGGAGTTAAGCCTGAAAAGAAGTGCAAGAACTGCATTCCCGGCCATTCCCCCACAAATTAAGCCCTGCAAGGTGACATTTAATAGAAAGAGTACCAGGGGCTTCCTCTCCTGAAAAAACAGTGCCAGTGCCCGCAGGCATGACTTGGCATTTTTCTCTTTAGACAAAAAATGCTTTAAAATGTTTCTATGCTTTTTACAGTACTATTTATTTAATTCATTCTGGGTTATTTTGGTGAGAACAGGACATTGGGGACTGGTGCTGGAACCGATCTCCCATTTAGAACATTGTTCTTATGGGGCAACTGATTTCGACTTACGACACAGTTTTTAGGAATAAATCGTGCCTTAAGTTTGAGGACTTTCTGTATGTGTTCTTCCATAGACTAACCGTATCCCCTTCGATGCTGCTTTTGGGGGAATGGAAAAAAAGAACACTGCACGTGAACTTAAATCTTGACTATTCATCAGCCCCTTCCAATATACTCCCGGGGAAACATAACAGAAATGTTGCCACACACACACTCCCTTGTCCAAGTGCAATCATGAGTTTTACACTGTGCAAGATTTTCTAAAACTTTCACTGGATCAAGTTCGCCTGCTGAGACTTGTGCAATGTAGTCCATTGCTTCTTTTGTTTCATTTTCTTGCAACATTTGTCCCTCATATCAGGGTCCAAGTAATAAGAATAAAGCTTAAAATAGAAAAAAAAAAAACTTGAAGTCTGCACCCCCCCCACCCACCACCCCTCTTTACACAGAAACAGAAACCAGTTGAGTGGGAGGCGACCAAGGGTAAATGAAGTCCACTCCAAGGAGGGCGGATATATTACTAGCAATGTACCTCGGGGACTGGGCCTCAGATCAGTTCTTTTCAACATTTTCATGAGCAACATTCCCAAAGACTGTCATGAAAGGTTTGTCCTTTTGCCGACGATGCCAAAATCTGCAATGGAGTAGACCACGAGGAAGGTGTGGAAAATATGAGGCAGGATCTAGCGAAGCTCGAGGAATGGTTTAGGGTCTGGCAGCTGAGATTTAATGCTAAAAAAATGCAAAGTTATGCATTTAGGATGCAAAAACCTATGGGAGAGGTACAATATAAGGGGTGAAATTCTAAGAGCGAAAGAAGAGTGGAATCTGGCGATGTGGGGTGTCACCATATCTGATCATCTTAAAGTGACTAAACATATGCATCAAAATTCCCATTTTTCCTAACCTAAATATTCCTTCCAAACATTTGTTTGGAACTCCAAGAAGTGCTGGCGGATCCGCTAAAGGACCTGTTCAATATATCCTTGGAGACAGGAGTAATGCTAAAGGTCTTGAAAAGGGCAGTCGTAGTCTCACTTCTAAAAAAATTGCTGGGTGCACTGGATGAACCATTTTGGTCTTCATCTGCCATCATTCACTATGTTACTATGCTCCATTTCTAGTTACAGCCCTAACAGAAGAGGTACAGCTTTCATTAGGCTTCCAAGAAGGCTGGGGTAACCTGCATGGAGGGACTGTGGTTAAAACCCAAACCCAAACCCTGAACATGAACAGGCCAGATAATTTTGGGGGCTGTGATGGACTATTACAAAACACGGTAATAAGATAACGAAAGCAGACCTGGGAGTTAAACTGAGCAGCAGTTTAACTCCCATTAATGTCTAAAGTTCCAGAACTTTAGACATTAATGTAGACCGAGAAAACGTCTGACACTATAAATATATTTGAGGTCATATTAGCTAAACTTTATCCAACCTTTATTAACTGGACAAAGATTTAGTATAGTAACTTAACAGACAAACTTTAAATTAGTGGCTTTGTTTCTGAACCTGTTCCATTTTCATACCAGCTATTCCCCCTTGCACTGGAACAGCTAGGAAATGGGATAAGCTATGATATCTAACAACTGGATTTTCATACGGAAATGTGTAGACCTAGATTTAGTTATATGTTGATGTTGCCATGATTTATGCACAAAACCCAAGATCTTCAGTGCCTTGGGTTATTGAGATAATACTTCTATTTGGGAAATTGTCTGGTCTTAAAATCAATTGGAAAAAAATCCTAATACCTATTAGAATGGGGAATTTTCCTCCCTACAATGTCTCCTATGTCAACTGTAGACACTAAGGGGCAAATGCAATATTGGTGTGCAAAAAAACGGGCACTCATAATTGAACACCTGCTTTCCTAAAACGTGCTCGCCCACCTCTCCCGGGCGCGCGATGCAATAGAGCAATGAGCTGCCGTGTAAAAAAGGGAGCACTAGAGAAAACTGTGCATCTCTAGCGCTTCCTCTGAATCGGGCACCCAGGAGATGTGGCAGTCCGTCAGTACGGGTTAGGAAAATGGACTCTCAAAACAAACGTCCACTTTCTCTGGCTGCCAGCACAATATACATGCCCTGGACCATGTATATATTGTGCATGTATATTGGGCATCCAGAAATTTTGTTTTGTTTTTTTTCCCCAAGATTTTATTTTTGCCCAATGCTGCTTTCTGTGGTTCCTCCAACTTTGCATCGCAATGATACTAATACGAGGAACCATAGAAAGCAACCTTAATGCCAGCTTCCAGGCTAGTATTAAATTTGTTGAGTTAAAATGGGTGCATTTGCTGCATGGGAATTTTTTTTAAATCGGACAGTAATAGTTAATAGTCTCATCAACTTGGAATTCAGGTCATGACTGCTATTAGCTACACACTGATTTGGATGTGCTGATCCCACTATTGCATCGGGCATAAGTCTAGCGCGTCCAGAACGCGCATCCAATCATGCGTTTAGCAGCGCTGACCTGGGCGCCCGATATTTCATTGGCCTACGTTTTAAAATCTGGGCATTTGGGTAAATGAAGATATAAATAGAGTCTCTACTCATAATCTTTACCCCTAAACTGGAAAAGATACAGAAAGATCTGTGAAGCTGGGGGAATATTCTGTTCTCTTTAGTTGAGAGGATGAATGAAGACAAAAGATGGTTCTACCTAAATTATTAAAATGTATTTAAAAATATTTATTTTACCATATTGAGATATTTTTTAAAAAGCATAGAGGGACTGGCATGCAGATTTCTTTGGGAAGAGAATGGCCTCAGAATAAATCTGAATACATTGCAGAAATCCTGGAAGGAATTGTTAAGCGCCAGGCCATTCTTTATGATGCTTAACAGAATGAAGGAATGGTGGTTTACATTGACCACATTTCAGATTATAATGCTGGTGTGCCTATGTGGTGGGCTGCTTTAACAACCAGTACAGAATTCCAGAGATGAACATAAAACACATAAGAATTTGCCATACTGGACCAGAGGGTCCAATAAGCCCAGCATCCTGTTTCTAACATTGGCCAATCCAGGGAACAAGAACCTGGCAAATACCCAAACACTAAGTAGATCCCATGCTACTAATGCCAGTAATTGCAGTGGCTATTCCCTAAGTCAACTTGATTAATAGCAGTTTATGTACTTCTCCACGAACTTATCCAAATCTTTTTTAAACTGCCCTAACCATATCCTCCAGCAACAAATTCCAGAGCTTAATTGTGCACTGCGTGAAAAAGACTTTTCTCTATTATATCCCCCCTCAGCCATCTCTTCTCCAAGCTGAACAGCCCTAACCTCTTCAGCCTTTCCTTATAGGGGAGCCTTCCATTCCCTTTATCATTTGTCATTCTTCTCTGTACATTCTCCAGTGCAACTATATCTTTTTTGAGATGAAGCGACCAGAACTGAACACAGTACTCAAAGTGCAGTCTCACCATGGAGCAATACAGAGGCATTATGACACTTTTGGTGTTTTATTCACCATCCCCTTCCTAATAATTCCTAACACTCTGTTTGCTTTTTTGACTGCAGCAGCACACTGAACCGACAATTTCACTGTGTTATCCACTATGACATCCAGATCTTTTTCCTGGGTGGTAACTCCTAACATGGAACACCTAACATCATGTAACTACAGCAAGGGTTATTTTTCCCTATATGCATCCCAGTGCCCTTGTCCACATTAAATTTCATCTGCCATTTGAATACCCAATTTTCCAGTCTCGCAAGGTCCTTCTCTAATTCATCACAGTCTGCTTGTGATTTAACTACTCTAAACAATTGTGTGTCATCTGCAAAGCTGATCACCTCACTCATCATATCCCTTTCCAGATCATTTATAAATATACTGAAAATAACTGGTCCAAGTATAAATCCCTGAAGCACTCAACTGTTTATTTTTTCCACTGAGAAAACTGGCCATTTAATCCTACTCTGTTTCCTGGCTTTTAACCAGCTTGCAATCTAATGGAGGCCTCAATTCTCCCACTGGCTTTGTGGGAGTTCCTTTACAAAGGAAATATAATAGATCCCAGGTTAACATCTATAATAAGACTGAGAAAACAGATATAAAACAAAAACAAAAATATATATATCTAGGGATGAACCGCATATTGATCTTGCAGATACCTTTATGGAAAGATAAGCATTTCACTGATTTTGCTGCTCCTGAGGGCTTCAGGCTTTGGAGAAATAAGAACAAACACTAGCTTAATTAAATTCAGATAATTTTAAAAAATCTAATGAGTAATTTAGGGAAGAATTTGATCTCTCTACTATTCAGTTCTTCAACTATTTATAATTAAGGCATGCAGTAGTAGCTACAATTGGTTCATAACCTGTTAGGCTTCAGTTGTTACCAAGGAAGGTACTGCTCCAAAACGTCTATCTTGATATTATACTTTTAAAATACCCTTAATAACCTGAAGGATGCACTCTACAGAGTTTAAAGAAATGGAATATGGATGAGGTACAGTAGTCAGAGAAGGCATAGCTAGAGGTATTATCTGATACAATAATCGTGGCAATTAATGCAAATTTAAGAATAATTTTAAATGTATATACAGAATATATTTTAGCCCTGATAAACTCTTTAGGATGGGTGTAATATCCTCTTCTATGTCTGACAAGTACAGTAGAGAAGTAAATACTTTTATTCATATGATCTAGCAAGGATATACTACAAGAATATGATGTTGACAATTAAGATCACTGACATTTCAAGTATGTTTACACTCATTCTGTTAAAAAAAAAAAAAAAATCTTAAAATGTGTAGGCCATCATTCCAATGGAACAAACTATTTGCACTGGTAGAAGCTATAATAATGTTATAAAATCTAGAGGGCAAAGTTGGCACACTTTAATATGGAATAACATACCGGTATTTGTATGTTTTGTAAGGGTGCTTTGAAAACGTTTTCTCTATGAAACCAGGCTAGTTTGGTGAGAGTAAAGAAATAAAGATAATTACAGCAATGAGATTGTACAGATCAGACTTGTAAAAACCATCCAAAGCTGCTGATATGCTAGAATGTATGCTGAAGGTCAAAAAGTAAAACTAAACACAACCCGCGAAAGAGCCATATCCATCGCCAGACCCACGCTATGGAACTCAATACCAATGAAAATAAGAAATCAACCAAATATCAAAAAAGACCTGAAAACCTGGCTTTTCACCAGAGCCTACTCAAACTCACTCAATCAGCAAGACCACCATCCAACCACGCAACCCAACATGTGCGTGGTTGGATGGTGGTCTTGGATGAAAAACGCTCCGTCCCTCAATCAATTAAATAACTCCCACCATTTGAACACCTAAGACAAGGTGCAACTGACCTCACTCACTGCCCCTAGCCTTTATGTAACAACACTTTCTTTTTAGATAGATCAACATTACCATTAATGTATGAACATTGCTCAGATATTAGACTTTAAAAGGTAATAATTATTTTATATGTAATCAACTATCAAACCCCCAAACCATCGTTCTTTTTGACATTTTGCTGCATTGACTTTTGTAACCAAGTTTATTTCACGAGCACTGTAAACCGTTCTGATGGCGAAACCAAATGACGGTATACAAAACATATTAAATAAAGTAAGTAAATAAATAAGTCAGCACTGAGTTTTGTTTTTGCCTTACAAGAATCCTATCTGATTAACATACATGAGATAAAATTATAATGCCAACCAATTAGTAAAATCTTATGCAAACAAATCAACTCACTGATGTGTAAATTAGAGTGGTGACCTATTTAATCTATTGTATCACTAACGTTCTCTGAGTCTGCTCCTCAATTGCCTTGCTTGTAATTGCATTCTTCAGGGATTTCCCATTTCTTTCAATAAAGATCTTTCTCTTTTAGCTGGCTGTCAGCTCTATACTGTTAAATGGTGTTCGTTATTTGTGCAGATAATAAACATGAAGACTGACTAGGATTGTATATTATAGTATCTCCATAATTGTGAGTATTATGGAGAGAGAGAGAGAGCAAGCAACAAAATCACAGATATAACACAAGGTTCTTACCTGAGAATGTTATGCAATTTGATACATACTGATGTCTCCAGAAACTAACGGCAGACCTCTCTCTGTTCTGCAATCGATTTAACCTCTCTGCTAGCCCTCCCCTGCAGAGGATAAAAGAATGCAGCATAAAAGCCAAGAAGGATCAATTTTGCCAAACAACAAGTCACTTGACACAAATGAATATTTTCTTTTCGCAAAACAAAGGGACAGACTCAAAGAATTGTAATCTTAAAATATATTCAGACATTCAGTTGTCCCCCAGGACGTTTTATCCCAGTAAACATTTTTTCACCATTAAGAAATGTGCACCAAATTTCAGCATTCTGTCTTCTAAAGCTCATTTTCTTGTTATCTACCTATCTCTGAAATTAAGTTTTCAAATATCTCCCCCTGCTCAACAAACATCTCAAAACAAGCACATACAATTTAAAATATTCCATATTTGGCACATTGCTGTGGGTGAATCCGTTTTTAAGAGGGAGATTATACAAATCTATTTTTATAATTCATATCCCAAATGCATGATGTTACTTAAAATCCTGCTTTACCTACTACAGATGCTATTACTAATTCTAGAAGACTACTGAACAGAAACAAGTTTTTTGGAAGTGCACTTTCGCCTTAGGAATGAAATGGTAATCAAACTACTCTTAAAACAATTTATTCATCCAAACACTTCTCTAAGCACTATCAATGACAGAGTGAGACCTGACTACTTTGAAGGCTCTTGGGTCGAGGATTTTTCTAATCCCATATAACTTATATTTATAAGTAGCAGAGGCATTCACACAGCTCAGTATAGTCATGTTTTTCTTTATTTTTAACCTAACAAAGGCATCATTTTTGTCACCATGAGCCAATGCTGATGTGGGTATTTATTTATTTAAAAGTATTTATATACCGCTTTTTAAAATAAAATTTTATCAAAACGGTTTACAACATGTTAAAATAAAGTAAAAATAAAATATAACTAAAATAAACTTAAAATACATAAATTTAACTAAATAGCTAGATAAATGTTAGCTAAAACAAATTATTAAATAACAAAATAATAATAATGGTAACATGCCATGGGTAAAGAGTAGGGAGGGTAAAAGGGATGGAGGGGGGGAGGAGGGGGGGGGGGTAGCAACTTATCGAATTGTAATGTCCTAGAAAGAACACGGATGGGATAACAGAGGAGAGACGTTAAGGTAATATGTATCTGATGAGAGAAATTTAGGGGATGGAGTTTCATTTTTGATCGGGGAGATGCTTAGTGGGAGTGTTAAATGCTTGTTGAAAAAAGAATGTTTTTAAAGCCTTTTTGAAATGATGAGGATTTGATATTAAACGGAGTGGGTTGGGTAAAGAGTTCCAGAGAGATGGTCCTGCTACTGAAAAAGCTCTTTTCCTGGTGATATGTAATCTAGCCTGTCGTGGTGATGGAATGTCTAAGAGATTTTGAGTAAGTGATCTTAAGTGTCGGGTGGGTTTGTAAATGCGGAGTAAGGTGCAAAGCCAAGTGGATGTAGAGTTGTAAATTAAACTATGGATGATTGAGATTACTTTGTATTTTATCCTGTATTTTATGGGTAACCAGTGAAGGGAATGTAAAATAGGTGTAATGTGATTGTGAATGGAGGTACCGGATAATAAGCGAGCTGCACTATTTTGAACTAATTGTAGCGGGTGAATTGATGAGTCAGATAGACCTAGATAAAGAGCGTTACAATAGTCTAGACCAGAAAATATAAGAGATTGTAGAACAGTCCTGAAATCACGATAGAAAAGAAGAGGACGAAGACGTTTCAGAAGCTGTAATTTGTAGAATGATTTCTTTGTTAGGGAGGAGATTTGTTGTTTCATAGATAAGTCTGTATTTATGGTTACACCTAGATTTATGGCATGGCAGTTAATTGGGATGGTTGAGCCATTGAAAGTGAAATGAGATGGTGGGCCTATAGAGGAATCTGTAATGGATGTTAAATGGACTAATTCAGTTTTTGATGGATTTAATTTTAAACGATTATGAGATAGCCAAGAGTTAATGGTGGAAAGATAGAGTGAAACTAAAGATAGAGTATCGGACCAGGAAGTTTTGTAGGGGACCAGAAATTGAATGTCGTCTGCATAAATTTTGAATTGTAGGTTGAGTGATGATAAAATATGACAAAGCGGAAGAAGATATATATTGAATAGTATGGGAGATAATGAAGATCCTTGGGGAACGCCGGATGGAATTGTGTAGGGGGTAGAGGATTGATGGTTAATATTAACTTGTTGAGGACGATCTGAGAGAAAAGATGAAAACCAACTTAATACTGTTCCAGTGATGCCTATTGCTTGTAGGCCTGAGATGAGAATTTGGTGATCGACCGTATCAAATGCTGCTGAGATATCTAAAAATACTATAATGTAATCTGTATATGAATCAAATGCCCGGAATAATGTGTCAAAGGTAGATAGGAGAAGTGTTTCTGTAGAGTGTCCCTTTCTGAAGCCGTGCTGGTTAATGTGGAGAATGTTATTTTCGGATAGAAAGTCAGAAGGTTGACGTAAAACTGCAGATTCTATTAGTTTAGCTAATGATGTGAGGGAGGCAATAGGTCTGTAGTTATTGAGATCGGCTGTACAAGAAAATTATTCCTTACCTGCTAATTTTCGTTCCTGTAATACCATGGATCATTCCAGACGATGGGTTATGTGCCCTGTCCAGCAGATGGAGTCAGAAACAGATTTCTGGGGGAGGTGCTACACTACGTCACCACCCTCGTCATCATCCCCAGTATCTAGCCTAGCAAAGCCAAGCCCAAGAGGAAGAGAGGGATCAAGTAAATGTATTAACTAAAATTTAAAGTTTGAAAACTGTTAAAGAACAGAATGATAACCTCAACAGAGAACTTATTAACACATAAATATTTGAACAAAACAACTTTGAGTGCTAGAGTGAGTAGAAAAATAAGGAGAGCATAGTCGAGCAGAGATAGCCCACCTTAATTAAAACTTTCAATAGTAATGGGAGGGTGTCTGGAATGATCCATGGTATTACAGGAACGAAAATTAGCAGGTAAGGAATAATTTTCTTTTCCCTGTACATACCAGGATCATTCCAGACGATGGGATGTACCCAAGCTTCCCTCTTATGGGCGGGCCGTGGATAGCCCTGCTCGGATGACTCGATCCCCAAAAGAACCGTCTGAAGATGTGGAAACATCCAGACGATAGTGCCTTGCGAAAGTATGGAGAGACTTCCACGTCGCCGCTCTGCAAATCTCCTGGGCTGAAACAGAGCTAGACTCTGCCCATGATGCTGCCTGTGCGCGAACGGAATGGGCTTTAACCCCCAAAGGAGGTTGCTTACCGGCCCCAATATAAGCCGAAGCAATTGTCCCCTTCAGCCAGCGAGCAATAGACGTTTTGGATGCCATGTGACCCTTCCTGGGGCCCGACCAGAGAACGAAGAGATGGTCGGAAAGACGAAATTCATTGGTAACTTCCAAATAACGCAACAGACATCGCTTTACATCCAAAAGACGTAAATCCCTGGGTTCGTTTGATTTGAAGGAAGGCAACTCAACTGACTGATTGAGGTGGAAGGCCGAAACCACTTTAGGAAGAAAAGATGGGACCGTGCGGAGAGACACGCCGTCATCTGAAAAACGGAGATACGGTTCTCGACAGGATAGTGCCTGTAGTTCTGAAATGCGTCGCGCTGAACAGATTGCCACCAAGAAGATAGTTTTAAAAGTCAGATCTTTAAGAGAGGAAATTCTTAAGGGTTCAAAAGGTGAACCGCTAAGTGCTCGTAAAACTAAGTTCAGATTCCAGGACGGACAAGGAGGACGTAACGGAGGCTTCAAGTGACGCACCCCTCTAAGGAAGCGACCCACATCCGGATGAGAGGAGAGACGCGATCCTTCGCCACTATATAAGAGGGCGCCCAAAGCCGCGACCTGTACTCGAAGTGAGTTGTAAGAGAGGCCGAGATCTAGTCCTTCCTGAAGGAAGGAGAGAATTTGAGATACGGAAGCATTGGTGGGGTGGATGTCGTGAGATCCGCACCAATTTTCGAAGACCTTCCAAACTCTTATATAAGTGACTGAAGTAGATCTCTTACGAGCTAGTAATAGAGTCGAAATGACCTCCTCCTGGTAGCCTCTGTACCTCAGTTTGCGCCTCTCAAAAGCCAGGCCGCTAGACAGAAGCGATCGGCCTGCTGTAAAAATATGGGTCCCTGCCGAAGTAGGCGTGGAATGTGGCTGAGACGTAGAGGGCCTTCCATGGTTAGGAGAAGAAGATCCGCAAACCACGGTCGACGAGGCCATTCCGGCGCCACTAGGACCACTGGACCGTGGTGATTCTCGATTCTTCGAATCACTTTTCCCACGAGAGGCCACGGTGGAAAGACATAAAGTAGGATGTTCCGCGGCCAAGGCAGGGCTAGAGCATCGATTCCTTCTGCGCCGTGTTCTCTTCTGCGGCTGAAGAAACGCGGAGTCTTTGCATTGCTTGCTGTGGCCATGAGATCCAGGTGGGGAGGACCCCATCGGGAGATTATCAAATCCATTGCCTCCCCCGAGAGTTCCCATTCTCCGGGATCCAGGCGTTGACGACTTAAGAAGTCTGCCTGTATATTGTCTACTCCCGCTATGTGGGAGGCTGCCAAACGCAACAGATGCCTTTCCGCCCAGAGCATTAATTTGTCCGCTTCCAAGGATACTTGAAGACTTCGTGTGCCCCCCTGTCTGTTGATGTAAGACACCGTGGTCGCATTGTCGGAAAGGACCCTGACAGCTCTGTGAAGCAACCGAGGAAGGAACCCTTTTAACGCCAGACGTACCGCTCTGGTCTCCAGACGATTGATGGGCCACCGGGCTTGTTCCGCCGTCCATTGACCTTGTAGAGAGCTCTCCTGACAGACCGCCCCCCATCCTGATAGACTGGCATCCGTGGTGACCACTATCCATTCTGGTATGTCCAGAGATACTCCTTGAGCTAGGTTTCGGTATTCTAGCCACCAGTGGAGACTGTGGACGGTATCCATCGGAATTGGGAGTACCATCTGGTAGTCTTGTGAGGACGGTTTCCATCTGGAGAGCAGAGACCTTTGAAGAGGGCGGAGGTGGGCAAAGGCCCAAGGAACAAGATCGATAGTGGAGGCCATCGTGCCCAGGAGCTGAAGGTAATCCCATGATGTGGGTTCTTGAAGATCCAAGAATCGGAGAACCTGATCGCGAAGGGACTGAGCCCTTTCTTTCTTGAGGAATACCATGCCCTGTTTCGTGTCGAAATGTGCTCCCAGGAATTCCAGGGACTGGGAAGGAACTAGGTGACTCTTGGCATAGTTGACAATCCACCCGAGAGACTGGAGCATGCGGAGCACTATTCTGACCATCCGGCAACCCTGGTCCCATGACTTCGCTCGTATGAGCCAATCGTCCAGGTAAGGGTGTACCAGAACGCCCTGCCGGCGCAATGCAGCTGCCACCACTACCATGATTTTCGTGAAGACTCGTGGAGCCGTCGCTAGACCGAAAGGTAAGGCCCGGAACTGAAAATGTTGACCTAAGATCTTGAATCTTAGGTAGCGCTGATGATCCTTGAGAATAGGAATATGCAAGTAGGCCTCGGTGAGATCCAAGGAAGCTAGAAATTCTCCTCGATGTACCGCTGCTAGAACCGACCGAAGAGTCTCCATGCGAAAACGGGGGATTCGTAGAGACCTGTTCACCATCTTGAGGTCCAGGATGGGACGAAAAGTACCCTCCTTCTTTGGGACAACAAAATAGATGGAGTAATGACCTCGACCCCAATCGTAGGGAGGGACTGGTGAAATCGCTCCAAGTGCGGAAAGTCGGTCGAGAGTGGAAGCGACAGCTTCTTGCTTGTAACTGGATCCGCAAGGAGAGAAAAGGAACCTGTCTCTGGGAGGATGGACAAAATCCAATGCGTAGCCGTGCTTTAGAATATCCAGGACCCACTGGTCCGATGTAATTTGGACCCACTCGCTGTAAAAGAGAGAGATCCGGCCCCCCAGCCGGGGAACCGGGTCGTGGGTCCGACTGGCATCATTGGTTTGTCTTGAAGGAGGAGGAATTAGAGGAACCCCGTCCCTGACCCTCCCTGCCGGGACGGCGCCCTCGAAAGGGCCTGTTCCAGGAACCTGAACGTGAGGATGGGTTCCGAGGAGCTTGTTGACGAGTGTTTCGTGTCCTCCGCTGATTCCTGTATCGAGATCTGGAAGAAGAGTAGGAAAACCTTGAGGATCGTGGACGATCTTCCGGAAGCTTATGCACTGAATTCTCATTCAAAGATTTAATGATCTGATCCAAATCTTCCCCAAAAAGAAATTTACCCTTGAAGGGAAGGGATCCCAGGCGCGTTTTAGAGGATGCGTCCGCGGACCAGTTTCGCAGCCAGAGAAGGCGTCGAGCTGAGACTGCCGCTACCATGGAACGGGCGAGGACTCTGAGTAGGTCATAAAAGGCATCCGCCCCATATGCCATCACGGCTTCCAGCCGATCCGCCTGTAGGGCCTCAGCATCTGGTAACTCCTGCGAGGTAAGCAACTGCTGTACCCAGCGTAGACCTGCTCTCTGAGCAAGAGCACTGCAAATGGACGCTCGCATGCCTAGTGCGGAAACTTCAAAAATCCTTTTGAGAAAGACTTCCAATTTTCTATCCTGAGTGTCTTTCAGAGCCGTACCTCCCGTGACCGGTATGGTAGTGTGTTTGGTCACTGCTGATACAGCCGAGTCCACGGCGGGAACTTTGAGGATGTCCAGAAAATCCTGTGGGAGTGGGTAGAGCTTCTCCATAGCTCTACTAACTCTGAGGGTTGCCTCAGGAGTATCCCACTCACGGGAAATGAGTTGGAGAAAAGAAGGGTGAGTGGGAAAAGACTTGGCCAAAGGCCTTAAACCCGCAAGGAGAGGGTCACCTTTCCTTACGTTTGGTTGTGGTCCAACAGGCTCAGGAGGGGGGTCGATGTCCATTTCCGTCAAAATATGAGGGATCAGGTCCTCCAATTCCTCTGACTGGAAAATACGTAGAATCCTTGGATCATCTCCCTCCAGATGAGAAAGCAAAGTGGGATCATCTCCCGAAGGATCTCCCGGAGGGTCCCCCCCTGAGCACGAAACCGGGGGTGGAGGTACAGCTGAGGGATCCTTGGAAGGCTGAGGTGGAGCGCCAGAAGGAGAGGAAATCCCTTGGGAGGGGGAATCCCCCTGCAATGATGAAAGGCGGGCCAACTTTGGGGGAGGGGGGACAGAGAAGTCTGAAGAAGCATCCTTGAAATGCAAAAAAGCTTTGTGCATCAGAACAACGAACTCCGGTGAAAAAGCAGAAAATCCTCCGGAGGGGGCCCCTGAGGCCTCACCCTCTCGGTGACTGGGGTCTGCTGAGGTCCGCTGAGTTCTCGAAGGGAGTGCTGAAATAATCGGGGAGTCCTCCTCTGATAACCCCGCTTCCGAGTCTGACATTAAAATGGCTGCCGTTTCTGTGCTGAGCGGGAACGGGGCCTGTCTTTTTCTCAAATCGCGGTCCACCATTCCCTCGGCGTCCCCCTCAGCCGGACATGTTTCCCCATCGGGGAGGCAGCCCGAGCAACGCCCCTCCCTGACGATTTTAGCTCCCTGTCGGCCGCATATTACACAGGCCGCCGGGCGCGGCATTGAAAAACAATGAGGGGGGAGGGGCGAATAAGCGCGGCAAGTATAGCCTCGCGCTGAGATGACTGCGGGAAATAAAGAGAAAAACTCCCCCCTGCCGACCCAAGAACCGCCGGGGTATCACCTTCCCGGCAGCCGGCGGTCCCGGGGAATGAACTTCGCGGGACCGCGGGTCGACTAGATAGCGTTGTGGGGGGAGGAGGGGGAAAGTGGGGGAGAGGCTGGACCACCAGCGTGCACCCTCCGTCGAAAAACGTCGGCGAAAAAGCGCTGAGGTAACCTGAAAATTAAATTCAAAAAAGCAACACTTACCCCAGCCAAACAGAAACGGAGAGAGAGTAGTAAAGAGAGAGAAAAGAGGCTTGTCAGGAAGCCCCGGTGAGGTAACAAACCGTTACTGCGCTCAATTTCCCTCAATAGAAAATTTTTTTTTTTTTTTTTTTTTTAGACTTTTCCCAAATAAAGAAATTAGCTATAATATAAGAGAAAGTTTTTACTTGATCCCTTAAAGCAAAATGAGAGAAAAATTAATAATGAAGATAAAGTTGTGAGGAACCCAAGTTCCACAAACCGCATCTGCTGGAGTCAGAAAGATACTGGGGATGATGACGAGGGTGGTGACGTAGTGTAGCACCTCCCCCAGAAATCTGTTTCTGACTCCATCTGCTGGACAGGGCACATAACCCATCGTCTGGAATGATCCTGGTATGTACAGGGAACTTTTGTTTTTGATTTTAGAATTGGTAGAATGGATGTTTTTTTCAGATTAGATGGAAATTGTCCTGTTTCATCCACCAGAACAGACCAGTCTCATTTGAATTATATGTTGCGGCAGGATGGTGCTCTTCAAAATCCAAACAATCCAACTGAGCATAAGTCATATGAATGGACTTATTCAATGTTGGGAAACCTGCCGCTGGAATGGTTAATTGGGCTTGTGAGTTAACTTGGCAGTTGGATAAAAGGTGAATTACCATATATCACTCACTGCTTTAATCAAATCTCACTATTTAGCTAACATTTTCTGACATCTTGAAAGCTGTCAGCTTCTCAACAAAATTTCTCTTCATCTAGACCCTCTTAACATCCCAATTTCGACCTGTTTCTCCAAAAAGAACTAGAAATGCAGCTTTCTTCCAAATTTCACATTAACTCTTTATTAAAAGGATTCTTAACCACTTCCAATCTGACACCTGCAAAAGAAGTACTGAGATTCATTTATACAAGCATTTAATGCTGCCAGAAAACATGGTCCAGGTTGACTAGCATAGTGGGTTTTAAAAGAGATTTGGACAAGTAACTGGAGGGAAAAGTCCACAGAACATTAGCAGCCATGCAGACTAGAGAAAGTCACCAATATCCCTGGGAGTATCAAGAAACAGAACTATTTTTTGGGATTTTCTGGGTATTTGTAATATGGACTGGCTACTGCCAGAGACAAGATGCTGGCTTGTTGGACCTTGGTCAAGACCCAGCATGGCATTTCTTATGATTGTGGTTCTTGGCCTCTTCTAGTTACTCTCAGCCTCAGTACCGCTTTTTATACAGTTGGCTATTTAAATTTACTGGACTACTTCATTTTGGTAGCTTCTTCATGCCTTCAATCTTTTCTTTAAAAAAACCATGTAGTGATATATATTATAAATCTTTATTCATTTTTCAAAATTATTATAGAAAAAAACCTCCTTAAAATTCTTCTAAATTTCAAATAGACAAAAGGAATACAGATATAAAAACTCCCAACCCCTACTTACAAACCATTCATACTTCCATCCACACATACCTTATCTAAAAACACATTTTTTAAATCTTTTCTTATGTATTGAGATTTCTTAACTTCGTTTTTACAATCACAACCTTTTCTTCAAAGTAGCTTCTCAAGAGCAGAAATAAATTGTTCTTATGCTGTAAAATTTTTCATCACTACCAACAATCACAATCTCTTCTCATGTGAATTCTTGCAATGTGTTTATACTCTCTTCATCCTCCCTCCCAACATGTTTCGCCTTTTCAGAGGCTTCTTCAGGAGAGCATAAATACATTCACCACTGCTCACATATCTTCAATACATTCCTTTCAAGTATTCCCATGTATATTTTTCCTGTGCGTCCAAGAACAGTTAGACACACATATACAGATGCATTCCTCGACTCCCGGTTCTCGTTACATCATAACCAGCTCCCACAGGGTATCCACACTTGCGGTATAATCACATACATCTTCCTCTCGTTTGCCACACTAATTTCCAGATAAGATGCTCCCAAAACTCCGGCGTCCTATCGCCATGCTTTTCAAATGGTTTAAAGGGATATCCCTTTAAACCAGGTTAGAGGTTAGAGTGGCATGGATGACAGTTTTGAAATCATGAGTGTGGAGAAGGGGTTTGAGCTCTTTTTTTTTTTTTTTTTTTATAATAGAGGCCAAGAGGCCACACACAGATAGACTCCACATCCACATTACTAAAACCACATCTTGAGAAATTAGTTTGCCACACTAATTTCAAATGGTTTAAAGGGATATCCTCTTTTACCCTCTTGTAAACATGTTATTTTAATTTTAGTTTAAATCTTTATTTCCCCCACCTTTCCTTTACTCTCTAGTTATTATGTTTCAATATGTTTTAATTGTATTATGTTAAACTTGTTCGATGTAAAGTTCCGCCACAGGCACTAGTTTCATGTTACGCTGTGAACCGATGTGATATCATTGATGAATGTCGGTATATAAAACCTTTAAATAAATAAAATAAATTAAATAAATATCCCTTTAAACCATTTGAAAAGTATGTGTGTGTCTAACGGTTCTTGGACGCTCAGGGAAAATATACATGGGAAGACTTGAAAGGAATGTATTGAAGATATGTGAGCAGTGGTGAATGTATTTATGCTCTCCTGAAGAAGCCTGTGAAAAGGCGAAACATGTTGGGAGGGAGGACGAAGAGAGTATAAACACATTGCAAGAATTCACATGAGAAGAGATTGTGATCGTTGGTAGTGATGAAAAATTTTACAGCATAAGAAGAATTAATTTCTGCTCTTGAAAAGCTACTTTGAAGAAAAGGGTGTGATTGTAAAAACGAAGATAAGAAATCTCAATACACAAGAAAAGATTTTTAAAATGTGTTTTTAGATAAGGTATGTGTGGATGGAAGTATGAATGGTTTGTAAGTAGGGGTTGGGAGCTTTTATATCTGTATTCCTTTTGTCTATTTGAAATTTAGAAGAATTTTAAGGAGGTTTTTTTCTATAATATTTTTGAAAAATGAATAAAGATTTATAATATATTATATGTCACTACATGGTATTTTTTTTTATTATTTGTGATATATTATTGATTGCCAGTGTATTTGTATCATTCAATCTTTTCTTAGCAACTTGACCTTTTCTTCTTTGTTTTATGTACTGAAAATTTCTCAGATTCCTTGCAGATATGAAAACACTATCGCTGGACTATTACTCTTCTGCCTTTTCCTTGGATAACTCTTTTAATGCTTCAAACTCAGTCACTTATCTTGATAACATCCAGCTGCACCTATTCAGTTCATTTAGTGATCTTGCATTTCAAAACCTGTCTGCCTTGAGTTTGTCACATAGCAGCTGAGGGCTCAATATTTAAAATTTATCCGGCTAAGGGCCTGATTCACTAATGCTTTTCTCCCATTCTTTGTCTCTGGAAAAAATGCTTAGAAAATGAGGCCTTAAGTGAGTTAACTGGCTAATCTGGCTACCTCATCCAATATATTTAGTGGCACAGCTATGTTGCTGAACATAGACAAATACATTGCTAGTTAGCCAAATAAGCTTTATCCTAACTTTAGATCTACTATTGATCAGGTATAATTTATCCGGTTGACATAGAGGAATGTTTGAATATTACTACTTATCCAGCTACATTATGCAGATAAGTAGCTCCTCCACGAAATGCCCATTTCATGTGCCTCCCACTTAGCTGGATAAGAATTTCCAGATAAGAGGTAGCCACTAAATGCAGCCACCACTACTTAGCCAGATATATATATATTATATATATATATGTGTGTGTGTGTGTGCAGGGAAAAGTTCAAAATCAAGCATTTACACATGAACCTAAATATATATATAAATCCCTATGCAGTTTCACAAACCCCAGACAGTACTCATAATTATATAGAATCCTCCCAACCTTTAATACAACATTTATATATATGAGGATAAGTCACCATAAATAAAATAAATAAATAACATCCTTTTCCCAAAAATATTTTATCAAATATTTATTTATTTAACAGCTTTTTTATACCGACATTAAAATACACATCATATCGGTTTACATCATAACAGAAGGTGGAAATTACAAATAACAGGGGCAGGGGGAGTGGGACAAACAGAAAAAAGGAACGGAAAGAGACTCAAAACGGAGAGCCTGAAGAATTTGAAAATCAAATGATGTGAATAAGCAGAAAATGAACATATATACAGAGAATTACAGGGGTGGGTGATGCTAGGGTAGATTTGCGAATAAACAGAAAGAGAGCATATGTACAGAAAATTTCAGGGGTGAGTGGTGCTAGGGATATTTGTTGAACGGAGGGCGGGTGGGGGACAGGGATTGAAGCAATTAGTCAGGAAAGGCCTGGTGGAAAAGCCAGGTCTTTAGCATTTTTCTAAATTTGAATGGGCATGGCGGAGGTTGGAATGGGCATGGCGGAGGTTGGAAGGTAAAGCATTCCAGTGAGTCGGGCCGGCAACTGAGAGAGCACGGTCCCTTGTTGCTGAGAGACGGGCCTTTTTGAGAGTAGGTACTTGTAGTGTGGATTTGCGGTTTGCTCTGGTGGGGCGGGCAGATTGCGTGAGTTGGAACGGTTCACTGAGCCAAGAGGAGTTATGTTTGTGGATAGATTTGTGTATAATAATTAGAGTTTTGAAGAGGATGCGGGATGAGATGGGGAGCCAGTGAAGTTCTTTGAGGATGGGGGTTGTGTGGTCAGTTTTGCATGCATTGCTGATTATCCTTGCTGTTACATTTTGCAGAGTCTGAAGCGGTTTGATGGTGGAGTAGGGTAGGCCTAGGTACAGTGAGTTACAGTAGTCGAGTTTAGAGGTTAGAGTGGCATGGATGACAGTTTTGAAATCATGTGTGGAGAAGGGGTTTGAGCTTTTTTATAATAGAGGCCAAGAGGCCACACACAGATAGACTCCACATCCATATTACTAAAACCACATCATACTATGTCCCTAGTACATAATATTCAACTTTATCTTCAACTGAAGATACAGCAGGATGGGAGAACATGGACATTTTTGTTGAATAGTGGGGGTAAAAAATCTTTTTTGGGAAGGTTTTAGTAAAATCTGGTGACAGGATTAAAATTGAAAGTTGAATATTATGTACTAGGGACATAGTATGATGTGGTTTTAGTAATGTGGATGTGGAGTCTGTGTGATAAAATACGCATATTTATATATTTATTTATTAAAACCACATGCATACAAATATACATATAGTCCTTGGTAAAAGGACAGTTGGCAAAAAAGATTATCACAAAGTATTAGCCAAGAGGCCACACACAGATACATAGTGGTGAAAGAATGTAGATACTAATCAGGAAAAAGAAAACAAGACTGGAATTTTGGAGAGATAAGAGAGAAACAGAAGGGATTGGTAAGATCAAACAAATATGATGCATCTTCAGTTACCACTAAATTAGTGGTTCTCAAACCATTTCAAATGACGACCCTCTCAAGACCCAATACAAAAAGAGAATGTTTACCAGCTGAACAAAGACTGCAAATAAAGTGAACAAAAACTCTTCTTCAGTCATGATTACTTAAGCTCTACTTTTCACAATCTCCCCCATCCCAAATTTTCCATTTTCAGCATTTATAAAATGTTGTGGTTTACCTCGCAACTCATTCCAGAAATCAGGACCATACTAGCTCCTTATCACTTTGAAGGTCTAGTTCAGAATTGTTCTTCCTGTTTTTAAAATCCTTTGTGGATTTAGTTTTGCCTGCTTCATTAACTTCATTTCTACTCTTCATCCTGTCTGCTTCTCCCATTCTCCTAATTTTATCTTATTTATCTTACAACCCATAACCTAATCACAGTTGGTGGCAGATCTTTCTCCACTCATATGACGATTTACAAGTACCTTTGAACCTCAGCAATTCTCTCTTTCT
The DNA here is from genome assembly GCF_901001135.1 of Rhinatrema bivittatum. NCBI lineage: Eukaryota > Metazoa > Chordata > Amphibia > Gymnophiona > Rhinatrematidae > Rhinatrema > Rhinatrema bivittatum. Next base: position 622,480,855 of record NC_042616.1, on the reverse strand, counting down.
CCCTATTACCCAAGTCCTAATTTCAGTTTGATCTGTTATTTAAAAAAAAAATAATAATTATATATATATTTTATAAAAGATGTTATATAAAATTAAACTGCAGTAGGTAGAATTGTGTTTTATAAAGATTGTTTTTCACAAAGGATTATACAAATTATTTCAAAGACATATTAATAAAAAATACTGTAAAATAAGTATGTTATATCAGTAACTTCTCAGAACTTGTATCCTGTTTCTCATGATTTTTGATGTTTACTATGACTAATCTTTTTCCCCAGTTTCCCATGCAGAAATTACAGTCCTCAGTTCTGATTTTCCCAGGCTTGGGCCCAACTAAACATGCCAAGAACATGTCTTGTTGCCTGAAAAAAAAAAATACTGTTGGGTTCCCATATGAAACAAATAACTGAAGAAGAGTATTCATATACTCAGACTTTTCCAATCAACTTCATCTTTACACTAACACCCTCATTTTAAAGCTTGGCATCCTCTTTCCTCCTTTACAAATTTTGATGCATCCCTCATTAATACAAGAATTCTTTTTAAAGCAGCAGTGCCTCCTTCATTCAGTAAAAGTAGCATTTGTCTCACTTAGGACAACACTTATGACAGTGAGGGAGTCAAACAACAGAAACCACTTTTTCAGAACGGAACCTCTTTTTTTTTTTTTTTTTTTTAAACACCGCTGAAGTTTATTCAGCTGGTAGCTTTAAAAAAAAGAGAGAGACCAATGGAACTTTGATCTCTCTCTTTATTCACCTCATTTACTAATTCTCATGGCCTCTCTCTCATAGTGCATGGGCTTATGGACACGGACACCAGAACCTCTCTCCCCCCCATTCTCAAAAGTCTCAGAGTAGAAATGACAAAAAAAAAAAAAGGGGGGGCAAACATTTGGATATCTATGTCCACAACTGTAGCTTCTATTTTTATACACATAAAGGCCTATGTTTTAACATGTTAAATACAGCAGGTTACTACAGGTAATCATTACTAAAATGACCAAATTACAACCAGCACGTTACATCTCCCCATACTTGCTGCTAACCAGCTCTGAGACACTGGGATATTTGTGGTTTAAAGTTGGATGAGCCAAAACCCAAAACAAATCGATTGTTTTCTTCCTCCTGCCAGTTCACTAATCTGAGGGAGGAAGGGTTGCAGTGGCTATGGAAGTTTAGATGTCTAGAGGAGGGAGAAAGGGTCAGGGGACTTGGCTTCCTACCCAATGTTAAATAGTAGCAGAGGAGGGTCAGCATCTATTTAACCACACCTCCCAGAGCTGTACTAAATTTACCACAGTAATGCAGCTATGGTAAATTGAGCACACCTTAGTAAATAATAGGGTAATGGCTAAACAATTCATTACTCTGTTAGTCACATACTTTCCATATTCAGTCATGCAAACGTTTTGTGTGACCATAAAATTTTAACATGGCCAAATTAGCATGCTTTTACCCCAAAGTTAGGGGGTTAGTACACAGCACACTTTTGAATGCAGGTATTTAATGTGTATTATAAATAGTGCAGCTTAGGACACAGGCTCCTTATTGAGGAGCAAAGGACTCAAAAAAAAAAGTCACAACTTATGATCAGAACAGACTGTAATCATGGGGTAAAATCAAAGTACAATCACATTTTAAGATTCTATACAACTCTAAAACAATGCAGCCAACATGTACAGAGACAATTTGTTTGATACTGATAACTTCAGGTTGCTGCAATGGCCTAGTGTCAAAACTGGGCTTTGAAATGCAGGAGATGCAGGATCAATTCCTGGATCCAGCTCCTGTTTCTCACACTGGTTGAGGATACTGAGGGAGACTTTAAACACAGAGGAAGGGGGGGGGGGAGAAAACTGCCCCCCCCTATATCATTAAAATAAACTGGAGAAAATTTATTTTCACTCAATGCACAATTAAGCTCTGGAATTCATCGCCAGAAGATGTGGTTAAGGCAGTTAGCATAGCTGGGTTAAAAGGTTTGGACAAGTTCTTGGAAGAGAAGTCCATAAAGCAAAATTGCTTACCTTGTAATAGGTGTTGTCCCAGGACAGCAGGATGTAGTCCTCACATATGGGTAACGTCATTGAAGGAGCCCTATTGCGGAAACTTTTCTGTCAAAGTTTCTAGAAACTTTTGACTGGCACTCTGAGCATGCCCAGCATGCCATGATATTCTCAGCCACAGGGGTCTCCCTTTAGTCTCATATGTAGCAATAAGCTTTAGCAAAAAAATAAAATAATAAAACGTATCGGACCCAACTCCGCGGGGTGGCGGGTGGGTTTCGTGAGGACTACATCCTGCTGTCCTGGGATAACACCTATTACAAGGTAAGCAATTTTGCTTTATCTCAGGACAAGCAGGATGCTAGTCCTTACATATGGGTGATTAGCAAGCTAGAGGCTGAGTCATTTTTTAGTGAAGCAACACTGAAGTATTGTTGGTGAAAATGAAGTAGCCGAAGATAACAGCAGGTTGGATGTAGGAGATGGGGTTATACTGGAAACAAGTTCTTTGACAGATTGGACAAAGGACGACAAGATTCAGCCTACGGACAAACAGTAATGAGCTGCAAAGGTGTGAAGAGAACATAAGAAAATGCCATACTGGGTCAGACCAAGGGTCCATCAAGCCCAGCATCCTGTTTCCAACAGTGGCCAATCCAGGCCATAAGAACCTGGCAAGTACCCAAAAACTAAGTCTATTCCATGTTACCACTGCTAATGGCAGTGGCTATTCTCTAAGTGAACTTAATAGCAGGTAATGGACTTCTCCTCCAAGAACTTATCCAATCCTTTTTTAAACACCGCTATACTAACTGCACTAACCACATCCTCTGGCAACAAATTCCAAAGTTTAATTGTGCGTTGAGTAAAAAAGAACTCTCAGATTAGTTTTAAATGTGCCCCATGCTAACTTCATGGAGTGCCCCCTAGTCTTTCTACTATCCGAAAGAGTAAATAACCGCTTCACATCTACCCGTTCTAGACCTCTCATGATTTTAAACCCCTCTATCATATCCCACCTCAGCCGTCTCTTCTCCAAGCTGAAAACTTGCTGTTTTACATATGTCAACAATTGGCACTGAATGATAGTGTGCTACTGAGGTTGACATTGCTCTTACTGAATGTGCCTTTACTCGCCCTTGGAGAGGAAGGCCTGCTTTTTCATAGCAAAACTGTAAGCAATCTGCTAGCCAGTTGGAGAGAGTATGTTTACCCACTGCTTTACCCGGTTTGTTTGGATCAAAAGAAACAAAGAGTTGAGTGGATTTCACGTGGACTGCAGTGCGGTCTAAGTAATATGCTAGCGCACGCTTACAGTTCAAGGTATGTAAGGCCCGTTCTCCTTGGTGAGATTGAGGCCTTGGAAAGAATGTGGGCAAAACTATGGATTGGTTCACGTGGAATTCCGAAACTACTTTGGGAAGGAATTTTGGATGTGTCCAGAGAACCACTCGGTCATGTAGGAACTTTGTATAGGGTGAGTACGTGACAATTGCTTGTAACTCACTAACCCTTCTAGCTGATGTAATGGCTATAAGGAAGATAGTTTTCCATGTGAGAAATTTAGGATCACAGGAAGTCATGGGTTCAAAAGGAGCATGAGTCTTGTTAAGACCAGATTCAGGTCCCATTCTGTGACTGGTGGCCAAATTGGTGGTTTGAGTTAAACCTCTCATAAATCTACTGACAAGAGGTTGTATGGATATTGGTGCATCTCCCATCCTGTTATGGTAAGCTGAGATTGCACTTAGGTGTACTATGACAGATGAAGTCTGGAGACCAGAGTCTGAAAGATGACAAACAGTCCAGCAGAGAAGTTGTGGGGCAGGAGAAAGGGTCAATACTCTTTTGCATGCACCACAAAGTAAACCTTTTCCATTTCGAAGAATAATTCTTTCATGTTGAAGGTTTACGTGAAGCTATAAGCACTTGAGATACATTGGTTGAAAGATTGAGTGGTTGTAAAATCAAACTTTCAACATCTATGCTATCAGGAATAGGGATTGAAGGTTGGGATGGCGCAACCGACCCTGATCCTGAGTTATGAGAGTGGGAGCTACACCCAGGCGAATTGGTTCTCTGATCGAGAGGTCTAGAAGTATGGGAAAACATACTTGTCGAGGCCAATGCGGGGCTATGAGTATCATGAACCCCTTGTCCTTTTGTAGCTTCACTAGAGTTTTGGTTATGAGCGGTATTGGAGGATACGCAAATAGAAGGCCTGAGTTCCAAGGGCAAGCAAAGGCGTCCTTGGCTGGCTGGTGTTTCTGTCTGTGCAGAGCGCAGAACTTGTCCACTTTGTGATTCAGGTGTGATGTAAAGAGGTCTATTGTTGGTTGCCCCCAACGTTGAAATATCCTGGTCGCTACTAAGGGATCCAGGGACCACTCGTGTGGTTGGAACTGACGACTGAGGCGATCTACCACTACATTGTGGATGCCCGCTAGATAAGTTGCCCATAGAAACATGGAATGTGTCAGGGCCCAGTCCCAAATTTGTGCGGCTTCTTGACAAAGGAGATAAGAGCCTGTACCTCCCTTTTTGTTCAGGTACCACATGGCTACTGTGTTGTCTGATTGAATCAGAACAGTCTTGTGTGAAAGGCAGTCTTTGAACACATGCAGCGCATAATGTATAGCTCGAAGTTCCAGGAAATTGATTTGAAATAATACTTTGAGTTTTGTCCAAGTACCTTGGGTGTGGAGATTGTCTATGTGAGCTCCCCAACCCAAGGTGGATGCATCTGTAAAGTTATAGTTATCTGTGGGACTGGTTGCTGGAAGGGTAGGCCCTTGCGCAAGTTGTCCTTGTTCGCCCACCAAAGTATAGATGAACGTAGCTGGTGGGTTACTTGAATTGGAGAGGACAGTGGTTGAATGGCTTGGATCCATTGTGACCTTAGTGTCCATTGGGATATTCTCATGGCTAGTCTTGCCATAGGAGTGACATGAACTGTGGAGGCCATGTGGCCCAGTAAAGTTAGAAACTGATGAGCTGTTGCTTGTTTCTTCGAGTGCAGTGAGTTTGCCAATAGGGAAAGGGTTTCTACCCGATTCTCGGGTAGAAAGGCTTTTGAGAGGATGGTGTTCAATTCTGCTCCGATGAATTGAAGCAGGTGAGACAGTATGAGATGGGACTTTTGATAATTGATGAGAAACCCCATGGAGTGAAGTAGAGTAATTGTTCAGTTGAGAGAAGTTAGTGCTCCTTGTTGAGATTGACTTCTGATGAGCCAGTCATCTAGATAGGGGAAGATGTGGACACTTTCCTTGTGTACGTGTGCTACTATTACTGCCAGGCATTTTGTGAATACTCTGGGAGCTGAGGCAAGTCCAAATGGTAGTACTCTGTACTGGAAATGTTGATGACCCACCAGGAAGCGCAGATACTTGCGATGAGGGGGGAATATTGGAATGTGAGCGTAAGCGTCTTGTAGATCCAGAGAACAAAGCCAATCTCCTGTTTGAAGAAGGGGAAGCATGGTGCCTAGAGAAACCATCCTGAACTTTTCTTTCTTTAGAAATGTGTTGAGATTTCTGAGGTCTAGGATGGGACGTAGGCCTCCGGTTTTCTTTGGAATGAGGAAATAACGGGAGTAGAATCCTCTGCCCTGATGAGTCCGGGGCACCAGTTCTTCAGCTCTGACTCTCAGAAGGGTGGATAATTCTGCTTGAAGATGAATTATGTGAGTTTCGTGTAACGAAAGAGGTTTTGGAGGAGAATCTTTTGGAGTTGAGAGGAAACTGAGTTGGTAACCTCGAGATATTATTGAGAGTACCCATTGGTCTGTTGTTATCTGAAACCAATGCTTGTAGGAGGAGGAAACTCTACCTTCTACTGGCAGGTTCAGTTTTGGATTGTGGAAATGGCTTTGGTCTCTGGTGGTGGCCTCAAAAACCTGCAGCCGGTCCTGTCTGCGGTGGCGGTTGAAGCCTAGCAGCTCTAGGCTGTCTGGGTTGAGATCTTTGTTGCGGACGAGAAGATCTACCCCTGGATGCTGGTGGATAATAACATCTCTGCCTGTAGAAAGGTTTTCATGATTCTTTCCTTGGTGGACGGCGAGACAATGATGAAGCAGAGTCTTGCGGAACAGACGACAGTTGGCGCAATGTCTCCGTGTGTTCTTTCAGTTGGGCCATGGCATTCTGCACTTTCGACCCAAAGAGGTTGTCACCTATGCAGGGCAAATCCACCAGTTTTTCCTGTACCTCAGGCCTAAGGTCAGAGGCTTTTAACCATGCCCAGCAACGTGCACTTATTCCTGAGGCTGCTACTCTCGAAGCTGTTTCAAAGTTGTCGTAGGCAGCCCAGATTTCATGCTTTCCAGCTTCAAGTCCTTTGTGTTATGGCCTGAGCTGCCTCTTGGTACTGCTGAGGTAGGGAGTTGGAAAGTTCCTGCATCTGCTTCCAAAGATTCCTCTGGTACTGCGTCATATATTGTTGATAGGACGCAATCCTTGAATTGAGCATAGCTCCTTGGTATACTTTTCTGCCTAAGGAGTCCAGGAATCTATGGTCCTTTCCAGGAGGAGTGGAGGAATGAGGTCTTACCCTTTTTTAACTTCTTTTGAGCAGACTCGACCACAACAGATTGATGTGGTAACTGTGATTCTTGGTAACCAAGAACATGTTGGACAAGATAGGTGGTATCTACTCTTTTATTAATAGGTGGAACCGAGCATGGATATTCCCAGAGTCTATGTTGCAGCTCCAAAAGTACCTCGTGGACAGGAATGGCCAGGACCTCTTTTGGAGGGTCCATGAACTGTAAGACTTCTAAAGTCTGCTGTCTCGTGTCATCCTCAGACACTAAGTTGAATGGTATTATGTCTGCCATGTCCTTTATAAAATTAGTGAAGGACAAGTCCTCTGGTGGAGATTTCTTCCTGCCTTCCGGAGGAGAAGGGTCAGACATGAAGCTTTCTGACGAAGTATCAGTATGTTTGTCTTCCCATGAGTCATATGGCTCTTCTCTGGAAGGGGAAGTGGGAGAAGACCTCTGTGGTCGAAAAAGTCCTGAAGGCCCTGGCTGAGGATCATCAATAGGTCTCTGTCCAGGAACTTCCTCAATTGGTTTAGTTGGGATAGACTTCGGTGGAAGAGCACTGACAATGGCGTCAAATCTATCCATCAGTAGTTGAAATAAAGCCAATTCTGGTTGACCTGGAGCCCCAGGTAGTGGCATCGGTGTCGTCGGGGTTGGTTCCGGCATTGGTCCGGGTACCAGCATCGGTAGAGGCGTCTGCATTGGTGTCGGCAAGGGCATTGGCGAAGGTGGATGCTCCTGTAGCACTGCTTGGCGGATAAATCCGCTCAATTCCTCCATGATAGCTGATGCAGGCAGAGCAGCTACACATGGTGGTGGTGGGGGCGTTATCAGTCCTTCCACAGGGCCCTGTGGAGGTTCGATGGCTGGCACCTCGATAGAAGGTAAAGGCCTCGGTGTTTCCTGCAGGCGAGGCCGCTTGGCAGTCAATTTCTCCAGGAATAGCAGAGATTCCGGAATCGATGGATGGTGATGCCGATGTTTCAGTTGATGTTCCACCGCTGACTTAGTCGATGCCATGGATGGGATAGGTGATAAAACGGTCCCCTGAACCTTCCTGATGACATTTTTTAAGGATCAGTCGTTTCGAAACTCTGGCCGGAGATGACCGAGTGGACGTCGATGGAGAAGGTAAAGGTTGAATATGGAACAAGTGTTCCATCTTTTCTTGTCGCACCTTCCGACCTTTAGCAGTCATTTCAGCACATTTTGGGCAAGATGTTACGTGCGATTGGCCCAAGCAAAGTACACACTCGAGGTGTGGGTCTGTATTGGACATGGTCCGATTACAATTGGAGCTATACAAATTTGCAATCACCACAATATCCAGACGCGTCTGGATATTGTGATTGCAAATTTGTATTAGCTATTGGTTTAGCTTCAGTTTTCTCCGATACAGTTTGAAATACAATTATTTTATCCTCACTTTGTTCGATTTGTACAGATTACAATTGGGACATTTTTTGAATCCCGTGGCCATGGTACCGTCGACAGCCGGTGAGAAAACTTTACTCACCGGCCGGTGGTAACAAGGGAGACCCCAATATGGGAGAGAAATTACCACTTTTAAATCTGATTTTTAGTCAGAACTGTGTGAGAAAACTCACACAGGCTCCTGCTCCGCGATGCCAAAAGCAGCATGGAAAAACGAAGACTAAAGGGAGACCCCTGTGGCTGAGAATATCATAGCATGCTGGGCATGCTCAGTGGGCTCAGAGTGCCAGTCAAAAGTTTCTAGAAACTTTGACAGAACGTTTTCCGCAATAGGGCTCCATCAATGACGTCACCCATATGTGAGAACTAACATCCTGCTTTTCTTGGGATAAACTATTAAATAGACAAGACTTGGAAAAAGCTACTATTAATCCTTGGGTATTAACAGTATGAGATCTATCTACTGACTGGGATCCTGTCAGGTACTTGTGACCTGGATTGGCCACTGCTGGAAACAGGATATTGGACTTGATGGACCCTCAGTCTGACCCAGTGAGCAATTCTTATATCTTTATGTATGACGTTCTAGTGTCTGCAACACTTAATAGCTGCCCTCAGAGTGCACTTCTACCAGATTTGAAAGGAAGCCACAGTCTGTGCTTCACAACTCCGTACAGTCACTGCAATGGCAGGCCTGAGCAGGGACAAAATGGAGGTAATGCCACATAAGCTGCCTATGTTGCCTTAATCCAAAATGCCAGAGCTGGACACTCAGGAATGAACATTAACAAGAGCGATATCATCAATGATATACATTGTAAGTCCACTGGAAAAGCAGCACATTGTTCTTCATTGTTTATGCTGCATCCTTTGAATTGTAAATATGCCAAAACATGCTGAAGTTAGCAGTGATACAAAATATGTATCACTGATGAAAATCTTGTAAAAATTAACAGCTCTCTCTAAGGAATAGCCTAGTGGTTAGAGCAGTGGGCTATGAACCCAGGAGACCAGGGTTCGAGTCCCGCTGTTGCTCCTTGTGACCTTGGGCAAGTCACTTTACCCTCTATTGCCTCAGGTACAAAACTTAGATTGTAAGCCCTCTGGGGATAGAGAAAAACCTACAGTACCTGAATGTAAACAGATGTAATATCTCAGATCGAATGTCGGTATATAAAAATAATAAATAAAATAATAAAAACAAAGTTATGAACGTGGAAAATAATTCAACTTTGATTGTAGTTACAATGCCACATTCCACAGAATTACAGCTGAATTTTAAAATGGCAGCATGCGTAAAAATCGGCACTTACGCATGTGGCCAGGCCCTGCGCTTGCAGTGCACGTGTTCAAAAGGGCCCGTCCATGCGCTTAAGTGCTGATACGCGTACAAGTTCTGGGCCCTGATAAAGGGGCAGGATGGGGGGGTGTGGTCTGCGTGGGACGGAGGCCATTAGCCGCTGTCCCGGGGAAGCGCGCGCCGGCTGGCTGCCAGAGCGTGCAGATTACTTCTGCTCCAGAGGAGCAGTAAGTAAGAAAACAAAACAAAAGTAAGTTTAAATGAAGGGTTTAGGGGGTGGGAGGGAGGGGAAGAGGGAGGGAGTTTAGGTGAGGGTAGGGAAGTTTCCTCCCAGTCCGCTCCCTAATCGGAGCGGACTGGGAGGGAACTGGGGAAAGCCCGATTGCGTCGTCGCACGTAACTTACTAAATTCCCCCCCCCTCCCTGTGCGCGGCCCGCGGATTTTATATCATGCGCATGCCGGTGCGTGCATGGTATAAAATCCGCACATCCATTTGTACGCGCTGGGAACCGGACGCACCTTTTAAAATCTACCTCTTAGTCTGAGACGTTGGAAATTCTCCTTTAACTCTGAAAAAACACAGCTGGCACGTTCTCATTAAAAATGAAACTCAGAAGAACAAAGGAGGCAATATTCAGTAAACCAGCGAGCGGACAAGTTATCCAGAAGAACATCCCGCTGAATATCCACGATTAAAGCTGTCTACTACATGTAGCCAAAAAAAAACTTAAAAATCCAACCGGCTATTTCTGAATATAATTGGTTAGATTTTAATGTTATCCAGCTGCATGTGGCCAGGTAATATGCCACTCAATCAGGTATATTCAAAATGTGTCTGGTTAAGTGGCATCAAAGAAGGCAAAAACAAAAACCTCCAGAACCTTTAGACCTGCTCCTACCTAGAGCCCCCCCCCCCCGCCCACCCCACAAAGACATACGGGCTTAGTGCTCAATTCCCGCCTCCGCACACTGCCCCCTCCCCACCACCACCCACCCTGGCCACAACCCAACAAATACACATTTTGAGAAGCTCCTATTGTCCCAATTGCCTTCCCTTCCCCATTTTTTAAAATCTAAATCTGGCTCCTTCCTGCCCCCCTCGCCACCCTCCACCTCCCCTTCCCTAATCTGCAAAACCCCAGCTGGGAGTGCAGTATTGCTTTACCACCCCTCGGCACTTCCAGCGCAGCTCTGGCAGCAGTGCCGGAGGCGTACGCTCCTACCTCAGGGAAGTAGAAGTTTCTTAAAGTTTGTATTTGGTGGGTTGCAGGAGGAAATCAGGCAATAGACCTACACCTTTCACTGTTTTTGGAGCTGGGAGCTTCAAGGATCAGGCCTGAAATCTCTAAAGTTTTTGGGTTTTTTTAAACTGCCCTTTGCTGCTTCATAACTAAATATCATTTGAATATATCCGGTTAAGCGGCAAGTTATCCAGCCACATGCAGCCAGATAACTTTAGCCCTGCCACAGAACAGCCCTAAAGCTATTTCGCTAATTTAGCCCGATACAGCTGAAACTCAGCTGTTAGTTCGATAACTTTACTCCACCTCAGAACCCCACCCCCCCCCCCGTACATTATCATAATTTTAGCCAGATAATGAGTTTCCAGCTATAATGGAGCCAGATAAGTGTCCCCAATATTCAAAAGTCAACATTTAACCAGATAACTTGTAAATTATCCGGCGAAATGTTTTTGAATATTGAGCAAAATATGTAGCTAATACATAATATAGGATCTAAACTCTTCAACCAAAAGAGACAGCAGTTCACAAGGCCAAATACAATAATAAATAGGCCAGAAAAAGGCTAAGCAATGTTCATGTTTATTCTTCTAATTTTACACAAAATAGTGCTTTAAAATTCTATTAACAATAGGACAAAATCTGTGTCAGATTTGATCACTGTCGCATCATTCAGGAATGTTGTCCAGTTGTTTTACTGGAACTGCTGGCAGAGTTCCAGTAAGAAATTCCATCCAACTACTGAAAGTTATAGTAACCCCTGAGCATTACAGTCTAAGATTAGCTTGTGTTATTTTTGGGATGTACACCAGTACTTAAAATATCAGGGCAATGCACACTTTCCGCACATAATTTTTGAGTAACATATCAAAATTCTTGTTGTATGACTACATATTTACTGTAAAAAGAGAATATAATTATTTGAAAACATCACAATTAGCCTGGACTTTATTGGTGAGTACATTCCATCAACTAGTTAAACTCTAAACATTTATTTAGTTGGTTCCTTCTAATGAGCCATAAAGTATAATTATTTTCAGCTTCACTACACTCTATAATGTCTCTTATTTCTTCAACATTAGAGAGTCTCTCTGCTCCTTTCCACCCCCACAGGAAACACAGGAATTTAAACAGGAAACAATGTCCGAATTCAAAAGAAAGTCTCACTTTTTGAAAACTCTTAGTTTCTTAGTTTGAACTAGTTAAATGAAGCTGTGTTTTTGCAGCATCCTGTCCCAGTCAGGCAGGCTGTATTCTGGTATTCCCCCGGCAGGAGTGGTACAGAGCTCTACAGAAAAGCAGGACAGAGTTTTTTGCCTATCCAGCGACTGGCAGGACTTCTCTGGCACAGGGCATGGCGGGGCCGGGGTCAGGACTGGCAGCGGTCAGGCAAAGTCGGAGTCTAGGCTGAGGTCGGGGCTGGCAGAGATCAAACATACATTTATTTATTTATTTTATGTTTTTCTATACCGGCATTCGCGATAGGTATCACATCATGCCGGTTTACAATTAACAAAGGGGTGTCAAAAGAGGATACAATAAAAAAACATTAACATGTTTTTTATTGTATCCTCTTTTTACATAGTAACATGGTAACAGTAATGACAGCAGAAAAAGGCCAAATGGTCCATCCAGTCTGCCCAGCAAATTTCTCCATGTAGGTTACCCTCATGTTTCTGTTAAGAGTAGTATCAGCTGCTCTGTGCTTGTTATCCCCAAGCCATATGTTAAGGGTAGTAATATTTACAATCAAAACCAAGCAGCTGTCAAACCCATAAAAAATTATTGCTAGCTACATTTTTACGGGGTGATCAGCCTTCTTACTAATTCAATGTTGCTTGAATGTGCTTTGCTTATGGACTTGGTTGTAGAAGTAGTGCACATCAGTACACCGGGATGGTAAAAATTCAGGACCAGCATTGGCTGTCATCTGAATCCAATTCCCCAACAGAGACAAGGTTAAAAGACAGTTTTGAGTCAAAGACAAATATCAGTCTGAGGAAGAAGGACTAGAAAGGCAAGACAAAAGCAGGACAGGGGAACAAGGCTGGATGAGGAGGCAAGGCTAGGCAAGGAAGAAGCACAGAGACAGAGCTAGAAGCAAGTAAAACACAAAGGCAAATGAAAGGCAACACATATACAGGCAGGAACAGGGTAAAACACAGGCTAAACTGTAACAGGGATGCACAGCGAGGTCTAGCAGGCTAGATAGGTCACTGGGACTTGGCTGTAGAAGTAGTCTTGGGAACACAGAGACAGGGTAGGCCACTGGGAGGCCTAGACAAGGCACAGGAAAGCCACTGGGAGGCCCACAGGGAACCAGCCAGTCAGGAAAGGAACACTGGAATAAACAGAACAATACAAGAAGGCCTAAACAGGCAACACTGAAACATGGACAAGGCAAAGATAAACAGATGGCCTAAGCCACCTAGAATCTAGACCCACAGGTAAGAAGGGTCACCGGGAGACCCAAAGGAAGCAGTCATGACAAGACAAGGACAGGACAGGGAAAGGTACACACAGATACAGGCAAACAGGAACCAATGGCAAAGCAAGTTTAATATTAGACAAGACAGGCAACAGATAAGATGGGCCACTGGGAGGACTAGACAGGACCTAGGGAACGAATGAACAGGGGCAAGACAGGGGCAGATAAGAACACTGGAAACAAGGCAAGGTGGTTGCTAAGGCCACACGAAAACAAGGCAAGACAAGGCCACTAAGGTCACTTAGAATCAAGGCACGACAAGGCCGGCAAAGGCCATACAGAAACAAGGCAAGGCCACTAATGCCATATGGAAAACAAAAAGGCAAGGCAAGAAGGCTGCAAAGGCTACACAGTAATAAGAACAAGCGCAAGGGTAGTCAAAACAAGGAGCCGAGGTGACTGTGTTCCACCAAGGAATCTGTGAGGGAAGTTCTTATAGGGCTGGCTTTTCTGCATCATGCAGCCTTCAAAGCGGTGGCTAGAGAAGGGTAGAGCATGCTTCAGTGAGGGCTCCTGCTGGCAGGAAGGGTGCCTAGCAGCCAAAATCATGACATTCACACAACACAATTTTTTTTGTAACACATAGTTAAAGCATGCCATCCTAGAGAAACCAATGTAGCTATAATATGTAGCAAGGTGTCAACTGAACACTTAACAGAAGCTAAAGTCGAATGCCACTGCACACAGAGCAGTAAATTAATTCTTTTTTTTTAAACCTATGACAAGTTTACAACTTCTCACTTTTGTTCAAGGTAGAATGGTTTCCATGCAGTGGCTATACCCACAGCTGAGTTGAACAATGAGGACGAAAAGCAGAGAAAATTGATACTTTCAGCACACTCATCCTCAGCTGTAGCACCAGCTGAATTCCTGAAGGTGTACAGTTTTACACACAGGGAGGGAAAGCCATTTCAGCATGTAAAACTGTTTTCTTACCTATGAAAATGGGGTTTTAGAAAATTTCCCCATCCCTCTCCTACTGTGTGTGCAGGTAAAGCAGCAGGATGTCAGTCCTCACACATGGGCGACATCATGGGATGGAGCCCAGCATGGAAAACTTATGTCAAAGTTTCTAGAACTTTGACTGAACCTCATTGAGCATGCTTATGTATGCAATATACCACGTGTCCACGCAAGGTCCCCTTAGTCTTATAGCATAGAATTCAGAATAATAATAAAATAAAATAATGAAAAAAATCCATGTTGGAACTCCGCAGGGTGGCGAGCAGGTTTCCTGAGGACGGACATTTTGCTGTCCTTTGAGAACACCTATTGCAGGTAAGCAATTCTACTTTCTCTGAGGACAAGCAAGATGGAAGTCCTCACACATGGTTGAATCCCTACCTACAGGTTGCCCCCAACATAAAAGGGGACCCAAAAATAAACAAACAAGTGCCAATGGGCACAATAACCCATTTTGTTGGTAATGGGGGATGGAGGGAAGCCTGAACAAAAACAAAAGGCCCTAGCCAGGAACAGATTTGTGTTCTACACTTTAAACAAGTTCTGAAGGAACTGATTGGCTAAGCCTACAATTGCCTTGGGCATCCCTATCCAAACAATAATGCGATGTGAACGTATGGAGAGAAATCCAGGTCGCAGCTCTGCAGACCTCCTCCATGGCATCTAGTCACAAGTGGGCCACCGATGCTGCCATGGCTTGAATAGAATGAGCCTCGATATGACCCCCAAGATGCAATCCCATCTGGGCATAACAGGAGATGATGAAGTCTGCTAGCCAATTACAAACTGTCTACTTCACAACCACAATCCCCAACTTATTCATATCAAAAGGAACAAAAGTTTGGGTGGACTGTCTACGGGTTTCTGTCCGATCCAGTTAGAAGGCCAAGGCTCTTTTGCAATCCAAATTGTGCAGGGCTTGTTCGCCTTGGTGCAAAAAGGGCCTGGGGAAAAATCTAGACAGCCGACAGTCACTCAGCAGTGAATGGTTTGGAGGAATGTATCCTTGAAGGATACTAATGAAGCAGGAGAGTTAGGGCATCCCAACAGAGAGGTTCCAATAAAAGCAAAAGTAGTCGATGTGCCTATATGTAAAAAAAATCACCTGAGCTAAAGATTTCCAAATTATCCCTAACGACTGAAAAGCAGGTTGTTAATACAAACAAAAAATACACTTTGAAAAATCTGTATGCCAATGCTAGAAGTCTAACAGGTAAGATGGGAGATTTGCTGTGGGCTTCATTTAAGGCAAAAGAAAAAGTTTCCAGAAGTATCTTGCTGGAATTAGCTTGGGGACAGGAGACTCTGAGCCTAGCAGGGGTCTATCAGGTGCTTAGTATTCCAGTCTGTGGTAAAGAGCCAAGAGACAGGAAGTGCTGAAGTTTCAGTGTCCAGTTAAGAAAAAACTGTTTATTAATTTGTACTAATTCTAGAGGGCTTCTGTGTTATATTATATTGTTCCCTGGGAAGTGCTATTATAATCTCTCTCTTTTTCTAGATATTAACATTGCTGTATTAATTTGTTGGGGTTTATGCAAGTCTCAAAAGAAAATACCTCTAGATTTAATTAGATACTGCGGTCACTAAAATCTCTCTTTATTTGGAAATAGCTGCCACTAAACTCTCTCTTTGTCTAGATATTGATATTGGTGCATAAATTTGCTGTGGGCTTCATTTAAGGCAAAAGAAAAAAGTTTCCAGAAATGTCTTGCTGGAATTAGGTTGGGGGCGGGAGACTCTGAGCCTGGCAGGGGTCAATCAGGTCCTTAGTCTGCTGTGATAAGCCAGGAGATAGGAAGAACTAAAGCTTCTTGTGACCAGCTAAGTAAAAAAGTTTAATTTAGCAAGCCAACCTGGGGGAGGGTCTTTTGAAACTCAATTGCAGATACAGGGTCCTGAGGACAATCTTCATCAAGTGTTAACTGTTTAACTTCCACCCACCCCTGGGGTTGATTTTCTGATACAGTCTACCACAAAACATAATTGGCAACAATAATAGGTTAGAAATTTGGTAATTCCTCAGGTATTATCCAAATTTACCAAAATGAGGACTAGCCAATGCAACCATTGTGGAGCCTTTAATTTGAGGGAAATCATCTGGAAACCTAGGGCTTGCCCCATTTGTTCAGAACTCTCTTCCCTGAAAAAGGAGCTGGCTGAAGCTAAAGCTGAATTGTCAGCCATAAAGAAAGTTTCACTCACTTCACAGTATTCAGTAATTAATTTCCCCATTACCACAGAAAAAGCAAAACTCAAGGAAAAAAGGTTTACAGTGGGCTCAGGTAGGATAAGTCCTGTGTCCCACAGACACCCATTCTACACAATAGTGCAGTCCACATGTTTAACCCCCACTTACACAGAACATTAAGGAACCCAAAAATCAATGGGATTACTGTGGGCTCTGGTAGAGTAAGACCGGTGATGCAGAAACACACGCTCTCTCAAGTGATAAGTTTAAAACACCTTCTCTCTACTACATAATGATGAAGCTCTTGTGGAAGAGATTGAAATGGTATCTGAAAAGAAAGAAGAAACCCAATGCATACAGAAATTCCAAAATACAATCAATACAATCAATAACCAAAGGAAAAAGCTAATTGTGCTGGATGACTGTCATCAGAGGCACTAATTTGGGAATTCTTTTAGAGGGAAACACTACAGTTATAAGCCTCCCAGGATCATCGGCCAGCAGAAATGCTATTCAAATAGTCAAAGTGATCAAAGAAGAAAGCAAAGACTCTAAAGTTAATGCCAGAAGAATAGCTAAATATAAATATAAAGATAGCTAAAGCTAGAAGAATGCTGGGCTGCATAGAGAGAGGAATATCGAGTAAGAAAAGGGAAGTGATTATCCCCTTGTACAGGTCCTTGGTGAGGCCTCACCTGGAGTACTGTGTTCAATTCTGAAGACCGTATCTCCGAAGAGACAGAGACAAGATGGAGGCGGTCCAGAGAATGGTGACCAAAAAGGTGGAAGGTCTTCATCGAATGACTTATGAGAGATTGAAGAATCTAAATATGTACACCCTGGAGGAAAGGAGAAGCAGAGGTGATATGATACAGACTTTCAGATACTTGAAAGGTTTTAATGATCCAAAGACATCGACAAACCTTTTCCGTCAGAAAAAAATCAGCAGAACCAGGGGTCACGATTTGAAGCTCCAGGGAGGAATACTCAGAACCAATGTCAGGAAGTATTTCTTCATGGAGAGGGTGGTGGATGCCTGGAATGCCCTTCCAGAGGAAGTGGTGAAGACCAGAACTGTGAAGGACTTCAAAGGGGCGTGGGATAAACACTGTGGATCCATAAAGTCAAGAGGACGTGAATGAAGAGTGGTTGGCTCGCGGGAATGACGGCTACTACCTGGAGATAATACCTTATTCAATAAACATACACATGGTTAATGCAACTCCAACATTGCTCTAAGACTCCAACATTGCTCTAAGCTTCAACGGCAAGAGGAAATGTGGAATAAAGGATTTGCATTCACAAAAAAGCGGGGAGTAGCTTGCTTGTTACGGTGGTTACTACCCCAAACCAAATAAGCCTGATACTTCACTTTCAATGCATATCCAGCATAACTCTCTGCTTCAAAGGCAGGGGGAATGAAGAACAACCAACAAGGACTGAATTACATAGTCTGGGTAAACAAATAAGCATGGGTGTAGCTTGCTTATTGTGGCGGTTCCTACCCCTAACTGATTAAGCTAGATATTTCACTTAGATGCAGCTCTATCACTGCTCTCTACATTAATGGAGGGGGTGGAAGGGAAATAGAACCAAAAGGTTACTAAGAGCCAAGATAAGTATGATAAGTATGAGAAAAAAAAAGTACAAAACTTGCTGGGCAGACTGGATGGGCCATTTGGTCTTCTTCTGCCGTCATTTCTATGTTTAAAGTTGATCTTATCATCCATCTGGGAACCAATGACCTTGCTAGAAACAGCATCCAAGAGGTAAAGAGAGATTTCCAGTTTCTAGCGAAGCAGATTAGCCACATGGCGACAACCATTGCCTTTTCAGAAGTGTTACCTGTTCATGGAAAGGGGAAGGAGAGTATATGGAGATTTTGTAAGACCTATGACTGAATTACCAGAAATATACCCATTGTGTTCCATAGAGAACCTTTGCACATTGGGTTCTGTGGTCTTTTTCCTCCTCCTTAGCCAAGAGTTCTTGAATCTATGTTGTTTAATTAAGATATAAGATTTGGTTAATAATTTAGTGTGGAAGTTTTTAAGGAGAGACCATCCATAGCATCATCAGAAGTCACAGGGGAGTCATTCCCCCAGGGGTCATAGGTGCCCTAGACTCAACTGTCCGACTTGTGATGGGGCCGGAGGCACTCGGCCTCCAACGAGGGCAATGATTTGACTGACTGTTTTGGCCTGGGACCTGGTGCCACCTCTGATATCACAGGAGCTGCCTCCTCCAGGAACCAGGGATGACAACTAGATCATATGGTGGCATTGTCAGTGCCCCTCTGGGCGTCAGTGCTGTCCTGGGAACTGATTCCAGGGATGGGGTCAGTAACACGCAGAGTGGCACATGCAGGGATTCAAGCAGTGGCTCAAGCGGCAATGGTGCCAGTGTTGTCATTGCTCCAACAGAAAGGCACGCATCGCCTTCTCCACTGCCTGCTGCATGTACCTATCCAATTCCTCCTCAAAAATCACCAATGCCAGGACAGGCTGGGACCCAGGAGGTGTAGCCATATCCTCTTCAGAACTGGAGAGGAGGATCGGTGGCAGGCATCATGACCTGTGGAGACTGTGGTGTACCCCTGGCATTGATGGATGACTGGCTCTCCTCACATCGGGGTCATGTTGAGGGCATCACAGCAGAAGCTGGTTCATCCCTATGCCCAGCACTGTGCATCGACAGGGACTATTACCAATGCTTCTTCGGCTTTCCTCAACGCTCAATTGGTCTTTCCCTGGTTCAGAGGTCGAAATTGACAAACCCAACATGCTCGATCTGGAGGAGCCCAACAATGACTGGTCTCCAGCTTCTGTCAGCTAATGACCTAGATGGAACCAGTGGCTCCACCAATGTCGATGGCTCAGTGTCCATCAGCGTGGCTCTGGGGTCCCTCAATGCAGATGAATCAGTCTTCTCCGGCCCAAAGAGGTACTCCATCTTGTCAAGCCAGATCTTATGTCCCTTCGGGTTCATCTTCACGCACTTGCTGCAAACCCAGAAGTCATGCAATGTCTCAAGGCAGAAGACACATATTTCATGGGGATCTGTGATAGACATGGCCTTCGTTCATCTGGAATATCATTTAAAACCAGAAGTGGACATGTTGTCGTGAAACAAAAGAGATAAGAAATTGAAATAGATGTTGAAGGCCACCTATGATTGACAGGCAGTGAGCACACTGCCACCCTAGGGGATCAACAATGAAAATAAACTTTCCCTAAAATGTTGAGAAACCTATCTAGGACACTAATGTGGGAACCGGGAGAACTGCACATTGACCATGTGAGGAAACAAAAGAAAAAAGTACAAAACAGCATTTGAAAAAAAGCAGAGCTCACCTGACCGCGAGACATGAGGCTCTGCAGAAAAGAAGAGACTGAGGGGACCCTGTGGACACATGGTACATTGCATGTATGAGCTTGCTCAATGAGGCTCAATCAAAGTTCTAGAAACTTTGAAATAAGTTTTCTGTGCAGGCGCCATCCAATGTCAATCTTGTGCGAGGACTGCCATCCTGCTTGTCCCTCAGAGAAACCTATGCACATCATACATCTACGCGTGTAATTTTACCCACAGTGTGAAGGGGCATTTCTGGGGATGAGATTGGGAAAGGGCTGGCACTTATGTGCATGCCTTTGAATTTTCCAAAGCATGTATGTCTTTTTCCCCCTTTCAAAAAACTACCCGCACAAATTAGCAGGTGTAAACATCTTGTGATACAGCAGGAGGAATTATATTAATTTAATTTTATCAAACCAAATTCCCAAAAAACATACAGGAAATACCCAAAATGGACAAAATCTACACAGATGAGAGGAAGCAGGAGGAAACAATGCTACCATTGTTAGAGCGAGTTCACAGTTTAATAACTTGAGGCACAGAGTGGCTTATCCAATGCCACAAAGCATCAGTCATTCAGAAGATCCACTTTTTGGGTGTATGGGACATTTTCCCTCAGTGGCTAGATGTGACTGTAATACCTTCTCTCACAGCTGAAGTGTTGTTGGGCATCATGAAAACTTGGTGGACGGCATGTGAGATTCCTCTGTTAACAGTGTCCCATTCCAATCATCTGCTTAGAAAGAATTCTTGGACAGGCATGGGGTGTAGAATATAACATCTACATTATAATTATTATCAGGCCTCCAATGACAGAGTAGAGAGATTGGTATACATCATTAAACAAGCATGGGTGAAGACAACTAATTTTTTGGAAGGTGTATGGCACAACCAAGATCCTGCCTAGATCAGGCCAGTTCTCCAAAACATAGATCAAGTAAAACTGAGACTGATCAGGGAGGCCAATGACAACTTTGAAAAAGCTACAGGTTTCTTTGGCCAAGACTGATCAAAATGTGTATGTTCTGGCCTGATGGCACAGTGGCAACAAGGAAGCCATTACTTAGCCCACCTTGAATCTCATCTGACATATGCAAAGGAACACTCAGGGGTTACTATAGCCATATGAAAAAAGTTTTGTGGTTTGATGCTTGGCAAAACCACAGCACAGCATATCAATCAGAGAACACCATCACTATTGTAAAGTATGGCGGCGGTAGCATCATGTTATAGGGATGTTCTTCATTGGTAGGGACTGGGGCATTTGTCAGGATAGAAGGGACAATGAATAGAAAAAAAAAACTACAAAAAAAATCCTTGAGGAAAAATCTGCTGCCTTCTGCAAACAAGCTGAAACTAGGCCAGACGTTTGCCTTTCAGCCTGACAACAACCTGAAGCGCACAGACAACGTTAAACTGGAGTGGCTAAGAAAAACAGGTAAATGTCCTAGAGTGGTCCAATCAGAGCCCCAGTCTCAACCTAATACAAATACTGTGCCATGACTTTAAGATTGCTGTCCATCAATGCTCCCCAAGGAACTTGACAGAGCATGAACAGTTTTGTAAAAAAAGAAAAAAAAATAGTCTAACATTCAGAAATCTAAGTGTGCAAAGTTGGTGGAGACCTATCCCAATAGACTCATAGCTGTAATTGTTAACAAAGGTGCGTCCACCAAGAATTGACTGACAGGAGTGGCGACTTATCCAACTGTTCGATTTCAGGGTTGTTTTTGGATCTCTATATGATTTGTATCCCAATAAAACATCTTTTTGCCCTGAAAGGATGTGCTATTGATAGGGGGAAAAAAACCACCTCATTTAAAACACATGCAAGTCTGATGCACTAACAAAACACAATGTGAAACATGTTCAAAGGGATGTAGACTTTCTATAGCTACTGTTTAAGGAATGATTCCTACAAAAATTGTTAAAGAAATTATTACTATTAGTATCAGTCTCTATAGTATGTTAGAAACTGGGTGATTCACTGAAAATAAAATGGAAAGAACTTTACAAAATGTTCCTTGATACAACCCAAAGCAAACTTAGGATACAGTTAGTTCACCAGTGTTCCTATACCTAGGGATGAAGAAGCCCCCATCCACAACCTGAAGGTTCCCTCCCTACCATCTCTATTTCCTGCACATTTTTCACAGAGACTGGAATTACCCTACTGCCAGCCTCTTAGCTCAGCCCTATCACCTACAGCATCCTAGAAACACCGAACATCCTGTGGCCCCCAACTTAAAAAAGAATCCACCACCCCACACAATGGAGGTAGCAGTCCTTTCTTCGACAACGCTGACACCTCCCAGTTTCTCCAAATCTGCCCCAAGGCTTCACTTTCATTCACACCCCTCACAAATACAAACAAGACAGATTTAACTATACTTTTCAGGAACATTCTCAGCCTAACCTCTTCAATCTCCAGGGAACTTGATGAAATTGAATCATCTTCCTTCAGGCTGACTTGCATTCCAAATGCAGATTCCCTAATATATAACCTACCATCAAGCATGAATGAGACTCTCCAGGACATCCTTGGCGCTCATATCAGAAATAATAAATGAGCATCCTCAAACTCTCATCCAAGGTGGCTTCAAACACCCATATTGATGACAAAAATTTGGAATCCACAGGTTCTCTCTTCACACTGGAAACTAAGTCTAAATCAACTGATGATTAAGCAAACACATAGCAGGCCATAGCCTCAAATTAATGCTAGCATCACACTATTTTCTCCAAGAGCTGGAAATTGTAAACATCCAAAACACCCCATTGCCTTGTTCAGATCACTACTTTATACAATTTGAGATATAACCATCCCCTGTACAAAATTCTTATCCATAAAACTAGACAGGCCAATCACAAACCTTGACCCAGACTTCTACAAACTCTCCAGAAATCGGAAACATCCAAACCCCCACCATTCACCTCATCTAACAGTTAATCCACCTTTTATTTGGTTAATTCCTGGCATTCTTACCTCAAAAAGGCTATAGAAATATTAGCTGAAACCCTGAGTCTGAAAACACTAAAGGAAATGGAAAGACAACTAGAATGTCTCTGGCAAAAATCAAAATCTCAAATGGATAAAACAGCAGGAGATACCAAGCAATTTACTGTAAGGCCATTACAGAAGCCAAAAAAATCCCCTATTTCTCAAGAACTGCCCAAGCAAAAAACTCACCAAGAGAACTCTTCCAGCATATTCCAGGGAGGCCCCACACCTCTATCCCTTTCTCTAACAACAGAAATTCACTGCAACAAGACAGCCAATTACTTCTCCAACAAGATTAGCCATATCAGAACATCACCAAAGATTGATTTCAGATGGACAACTCCTGTAAGAGTGGAAACTAGATGTTTCAGCCAATGAGGGGCTATGAGGATCATAGTCCCCTTGTCCTCACGAAGCTTCAAGAGAGTCTTTGCCACTATGGGAATCAGAGAATAAGGGTATAGAAGATCCTTTCCCCAATGACGGGCAAGTGCATCTGAGGCTGGTTTGCCATCTGACCTGTACAGGAAGCAGAACCGAGGCACCTTCCTGTTGCAAGGGGATGCAAAAAGCTCTATGTCCAGACGCCCCCAGAGGCAGAATATTTGATTCGCCACCCCTTGATCCAGGGACCACTCATGGGATCTGAAGGCAAGACTCAGTCTGTCTGCTACCACAATCTCCATCCCAGTTCAGGTACATAGCCCTGAGCACCATCCTGTAGGACAGGGCCCATGACCAGATCTGGATCGCTTCCTGACACAGGAGATGCTATCCCATACCTCCCTGCTTGTTGACATACCACATCGCTTCCTGGTTGTCAGTTTGGATCAGGAAAACTTTGTTGGCGAGCCGACATCTGAAAGCCCATAGTGTGTACCTGATTGCCCGAAGCTCCAGGAGGTTGATTTGACAGCAGATTTCCTGAGCAGACAAGAGACCCTGAGTGCTGAGTCCATCTACATGGTCTTGTCACCCCAGGGTGGATGCACCCATGGCTAAGAATTTGGGTAGGGGGTCTTTGAAAAGATATCCTCTGTTCCAGATTTGAAAGTACCCACCGCCAGAATGAGTACCAGAGAGGCAGGGTGACTCGGATGCAATCCTGGAGGTTCTACGGGGCCTGGCACCACTGAGACTTCAGGGTCCACTGGGCTCTGCCAAAGTGTAATCATGCCAAGGGAGTGACAGCCACATGACCCAAAAGCCTCAACATGTGCCAGGCTGACACCTGCTGGTTCTGCTAATCTCTGCTGTGAGGTTTTCAACGTGGCAGCCCTTTGACAAGGCAAGAAGGCTTTAGCCTGAGCCATGTCTAGCAGGGCTCTTATGAAGTCCAAGATTGAGGTGACAGGCCAAGATGAGACTTTGGCTGGTTAATGATGAACCCAAGAGACTCCAATACCCTGATGGTCAAGTTTTTGGTCTTGACGGCCCCGGTCTGAGATGTGCTCTTGACCAGTCAATCGTCCACATAACGGAAAACATACACACACCCACCACCCCCCCCCCCCCACCCCCCACCCCGCAGATGTGCATCACCATCCCAGCCAGGCATTTTGTAAAGCCTTGAGGAGCTGGCGCTAGCCCGAACAGCAATACCCGGTACTGGAAGTGTTGTTTTCCCAACACAAATCGGAGATACTTCCTGTGACAGGGGAAGATCTCGATGTGCATGTATGCGTCCTTTAGATCAAGGGAGCATAGCCAGTCCCCTTTTTTTTTTTTTTTTTTTACAAAAGGGGGAATCAAAGTTTTTGAGAAATGTGTTCAAGGCCCTTAGGTCTAGGATGGGACAGAGTCCTCCTGTTTTCTTAGGAATCAGGAAATATCTGGAGTAAAATCCCCACCCTCTCTGACCTGGTGGGACAGGCTCAACCGCTCTGGCCATTAAGAGGGAGGAGAGCTTTGTTAGCAGTAATTCCTGATGCTCTACCAGCCACCAAAACGGGCTTGGAGGGCAATTTGGCAGGACATCAATAGGTTCAATTGGTACCCTTGACGGACAATGGAAAGAGGCCACTGGTCTGATGTTATATGGGGCCACTGGTTCGTGAAGAACTGCAGCCTGCCCCCGACTGGAGGGTCCAACCTCCTAAGTACGGGCGACTGGCCTACTCTCCCTACGACCTAGTCAAGTCCCCATCCTGGAGTTGACTAAGGCACTGGCTGGGGCTTGGGGCTCTCTGCTGCCTGGGATGGCCATGGGAACCATGATGCTGTTGACGGGAGTGAAGGGGCAGAGGATAGTACTTCCTGTGGTGAATAAATGATTTAGTGTGCCCCGATCTCACCAAACTCTTAGAGGAGGAAGATGGGTCCAGAGTTCTGGTGGCCACTTGTTGGAGGGTTTCAGGGTGGGCCCGGAGCTGGGCCACCGTGTCCCTCACCCTATGTCCGAAGAGATTCTCCCCAGTACATGGCACATCAGCGCGTCGTTCTTGTACCTCCAGTCAGAGATCTGAAGCTATGCCATTCTGTGGGTGCCGGGTCCTACTTCAGAGACCATGATGTCATCTCGAAAACATTGTAGGTCGCTCGAACCTCATGTTTTCCGCACTCCAGGCCCTTATGCGCCAGTTGAGCACCTCCTGCACCTGCTTCCAGATGTTCTGCTAGTACTGGGTCACGTAGAGCTGATAGGAAGCTATGCGGGCAATGAGCATGGCCCCCTAAAACACTTTCCTCCCAATAGTGTCCATTGTTCTGTGGTCTTTCCTCGGGGGGCAATGAGGAATGGGGCCGAGAAGGCCTAACTCTCTAAAGAGCAGATTCAACCACCACCAACTGGTGGGGCAGCTGACACATATCGAGTCCAGCAGCCTACTGGACGAGGAAGACCACATCTGCCTTCTTATTAATGAGAGGCACTGTGAGGGGGTGTTCCCATATCCTCAGCCACTCCTTAAGGATACTGTGTACCGGGTCCACCTCGATCTCCTTAGGAGGCTCCACGAACTGGAGGATCTCAAGCATTTTGTGCCTGGCATCCTCCTCTGCCAGTAACTGAAATGGGATGGCTTCCGCATCACCCTCACAAACTCTATGAAGATTAAGTCCTCAGGCAGAAACTTCCTTTGCTCTTCTAGAGGAGAAATTCTGATGGGAGACCCTCAGAGCCCTCGGAGGACGACTCCGTAGTGTCATCCTCTCCGGGGTTACAGGGACCATCATCCTCATTGTAAGCAACACAGAATGGGGCCCTATGCACTCAGCCTTTGTCCAGAGGTGTAGGCACCAGCAAAACTGGAAGGGGGGCTTTACACCTTGGCATCTCTGCCGGCCTGGGTGGAGCTTCCTCTTCTGAGGAACTGGCAATGACCACCGTATCAGTAGAGAGAGGCTCCAGCACACTAGCAGGCACAGACACCATTCCAGAAACAGACACACCAGCTAGATTGCTAATGTACCGATGAGTGCATTGAGCTTCTCCAGAAGCGGTTCCAAGACAAAGGGTACCGGCTTCGATACCATCAGTGCCACAGGACCAATGCCCTGCATTGCCCGTTCCACCATTAGCTGGACTCGCTGATCCAGCTCTTCCTTGAACATTGCAGATGCCAACACAGATTGGGAGGAAGGAGGGGTGGCTAGATCCTCTTCTGATCCACGAGGCAGATCAGTGACTGGAATCATGACTGGTTGCTTCAGGGGCATGACAGTATGTTCTGGTGCATCCCTGTGGGCAGCACTATGCATTGAAAGAGACCGATGATACTTCGGCTTACCTCAATGCTCAGCCCAGACCTCCCCCGGTGCCAAGGCTGATGAAAAGAAACTAGATGTCCTCAGCCTAGAAGAGATCAAAGGATTTCGGTCTCCAGCACCCCATCTGCTGACAACACCGACGGAACAGACGGTCCCACCGATGTCGCTAGCGCAGTGTCCATCGAGGTGGCTCTGAGGTCCATCGATGCCGATGGCTTGGTCTTTCTTGATCCTAAAGCTGTTCCATCTTGTCAAGCCGAAGACAACATCCCTTCAGGGTCATTTGTGTGCATAAGTGGCAATCGTGGATGCCATGTGCTGCCCCCAGGCAGAGAACACATATTTCTCATAGGGGCCCGTGACGGTTCTCAGGCACCAAGAGCATTACTGAAAACCAGACAAGGCCATGATGGGACGAAATAAAAGAGATGCAAAATAAAAATCGATAGCGGCAGCACCGCCAATGGCCGGCAGGAACAGAGTCATCACCACCGCGGGCAAATTGACCGCAAAAGGAAACTTACTGATAAACAAAAACCCTGACTAAGAATGCTATTCAAGGATGGATTGAGAGGGACCCGGCGTAAAAAAAAATGCAAAAGGAGCAATAAGAGAAACTTTTCCAAAAACAGCTAAAAAGGTCAAGATTAGAGCTCATATACCACGATGCTTCAGCTCCACGTAAAACAAGATTGGAGACTGACTGCGTGGATGCGTGGTATTGGGCATGGTCAGCATGCCAAGTCAAAGTTCTAGTAAATTTGACATACGTTTTCTGTGTTGGAGCTCCATCTGATTATGTCACCCATGTGTGAGGACTACCATTCTGCTTGTCCTCAGAGAATCTATTATAATGCACAAAAGAGATGAAGGATTTCAACTGGTTTCTTAACTCATTACATTTCTGTTTTTAAGATATTCAGTTTCAGTAGATCAATCAATCCAAAATCAGTTTTAGACCTTCATTAAACTTGTTTAAAAAAAATGACGGGGTTCCTCTACTGTTGGATAAATTTGCACGATAGCATATGCTAAAAATTACAAACCAAATTTCAAAATCAGTTAACAGAGATTGTAAATATAGATAAAACAAAATGGGGAACAGGCATACTCTACTCTAAAATCCAAGGGTCTGAAAATCAGTTACCTAACATATAGGGTGATGTACCAAGCCATTAAACAGTATGTGGGGTCCTCAGAACAGCTTTAGGAAGACTGGATATACTCAAGGTCTTCTAAGAATTACATCTTCATTAAGGGGTAGATTTTCAAAGGGCTATGCACATAACCCCCGAAAACCTACCCCTGCATGCATGGAGTCTATTTTGCATAGGCTCGGCGGCGCGCTGCCTCGGGCAGGCGGAACTTTTGAAACAAAGGTAGGGGGGATGGGCCGAAAAAAAATTCCCTCCAAGGCGGCTCCGACTTCAGGGTAAGCCAACGGGGTAAGCCATCGGGTGTACATTTGTGCGCACCGGGTAGTGCGCACAAATGTACCCCACGCGCATAATATTTAAAATCGACCCCTAAGAGGATAACTTTAAAACATGTGCGAGCGCGCCCATATATGCAACTATGTGGATGCATGCATGCAAATGCGAGCAACCTATATAAAATATACATAAATCTACCCAACACATTTGCATATCAGAACATATGTGGCATGTATTTTAAACATAGCCACATAAGTTTTGACTCATCTGGCTAAGAGGTGACAAATATCTGGCTAAGTAGCACTGTGGTGATTTATCTGGCTAAACAGAGCTTACCTGGCTAAATAAGAAAGCCGGATAAGTAAAATAAAAGCATTACATAGGCAGATAAGTAAGAGACAAATAACTAGTATTTGAAGACTTATTCTTCTATCTTATTTATCCAGCTAAGTAGCGCTTTTTAAAACTTATCTAAATAAGTGGCGGACATCTGCTATGGGCACATATTTGTGCTCCTAATTGTAATCATTTTCATGAGAAAATGTAACTTGTATATTTCCCTTAGCGCTTGTCTGCTTTTATGAGAGTAAATTATCTACTTTTAAACATGCGCACATGAAGGAAATTAACAGTTAATCCAATAAATCCACCAGTTTGCCCATTCTATCTCTAGGTTATCAGCCTGCACTCCCCCCAGTTTACCCAGATCCCTTACCCAGTCAGTATTTGCCTATAAAGAATTATATTCTTACACCTGATAATTAGCAGGTGCATATATGCACAGCTAACACATCCTATTCGCAGATTTTAAAATAGCACTTTATACGTGTAAATGCTGGCCCCGCCCCAGAACACCCGGCCCTCTTTTTACATGAGCAAATTTATTTGTGCACCATTACTTGCGCATGTATGTTTGAGGTTTATAAAATAGCACATGTGCTACTGCACGCGCATGTGCATTTTTACGCATATAACTCTTATAATTCACCTTTAAATGCTCAGAGGATTGAGAATAGCAACAAACCAGGTTTTACTTCACATGAGAGAAAAAATTCTATAAACACAATTTTTTTTCAATACACACATATACAAAACCTTATTAACACAGTCAGGTGTCCAAAGATGTTTCAAATGCTGCCAAGGCCAGTTTGATGTGGGGGAAGGGTAAGCAGGGCAATAGCTTGGAACCCCAGGGTCACAGAAAGCTCAGTAATGTCACTGAGGCAGAGTTTCAAGATGCTTGGAACTGGTTAGGTCCGCTGGCCCACATGGAGGTCCATATTCAAAAGCATTTAGCACTTACCTGGCTAAATTCTAACTGGTTAATAAGATAATTGGCTAGAATTTAGCCGGCTCGATTAGAGGCGGTCCAGGGGTGTAACTGGGAGGAGCTGAGTTAGCCAGCTAACTGCAATAGTTAGCAGGATGACGTAGCCGGCTAAGTCAGATGGGGTCACAGAACTGTCCTAAAGTTAGGCAGCTATAGTTAGCTGGCTAACTTTAAGATAGCCAGTTATATTCAATAGTGTGGTTTCACTATTGAATATACCTTCAAAATTAGTCGGATAAGTTTATCTGGCTAAGTTTGCTAACCGGACTGATTCTGAATATGGACCTCTTAGTTTCTGCCCTGGCCTCAGTGTTTCTAACATTGGCTCTGAATGATGCAATTGTGTCAACAGTTTAGAAATAATTTTGGCTTCAGCTAACCTCAGAAACTTCTTCCTCTTTTTTGCGGAATCTTCTGGCGTTTTGGACGTCTTATTGGCCTGTTTCTGAGGCGTCTGTAAAAGGACTTCTGCTGACCTTAGCCAGTCGCTTGCCAGCCTCTTTGAGCTCTGTCTTAACGCCTCTCTGCCAGTTAATGCTGGTTTCTGCATTTTTCCTTGAGCAGCTGCTTCAGCATCTTCATAGTCCTCGTTGTCTACTCTATCATTGTCAGATGAATATTCAGAAATATTTGTTGCCATTGCCTGGAAAATATTAAAATGAATATATATATATATATATATATGTGCGTATATATAAATGTGTGTGTGCGCACACATATAGACACCCCCTCACACACACTCAAATTACATTGAAGACTGGTTCATGTTTTTTTTGGTGACATAGGTCAGAATATGAACTATAAGTGTCAATAAGCTCAACACAGAACATTATTATTATTCACCAACAAGGAGCTATTATAACATTTTGCTCTTCAGGTGAAGTTTAGAAGGGTATACATTTTATAATTTTTTTATATAAATGTCTATTAAATTTCAATGTATAAAGATAACAAAAACAGGCAAAAACTGACAATTTACATCACCCCAACATACTAAATTCCCTCCACCCTCTACTCCCCTTACCCCATGTGCTTCAGAAAGTAGAGGCAGGAACATCAACCCTAAATAGGATGACTAAATTATTAGCTTATAGATATCACAGAGGTATCTGAGGAAGGGGCATGAACATATCTCCCCTGTTAAGAAACCGGTAGTTGCTTCATAAATGTGTCCCGTATCCTGGGAAAAGCAGATCTCTTTCCTCTCAAAACCGCAGCCCAGGTCCAGAATTCTAAATTCAAAAGTTCCAAAGTTTCTGTGAACCAAAAATCAAACTCTGGATCCATTTATGTAAGATAGATTCCCGAGCAATGCAAGTCCCTTTAGTCAGGAGCTTACAATCAAAGTTACTACAGGCTACTTCATCAGAAAATATTCCCAGGATACATAAAGAGGCATTCACAGGGATCGAAGTACCCAGCAAATCATAAGAACACAAGAAATTGCCATACTGGTCAGACCAAGGGTCCAACAAGCTCACCATCCTGTTTCCAACAGGTACTTCATCACAGATTCCCAAAAACTATGAATCAGGGGGCACTCCCAGAGCCCATGGCTTAAGGTTGCAGTAGCCATAAAACATTTCAGACACTTCGGAGAAGAGATAAGTTTCATTTGATATGCCCTGTGAGGGGAAATAATTAACTTATGTATCAACCATAGATACTGCTCCCGTAACCTAATCGAGGGAATATTTCTATAGAAGTCAGCAATGCCATATAAAAATTCATCATTATCAACCTCCAACCCCAAATGAGGCACCTTCCTGTTGTAAGGGGATGTAAACAGATCTACATCTGGGCTCCCCCAGAGGTGGCATATCTGATTCGCTACTCCATGGTCCAGGGACCGCTCATGGGGTCTGAAGGCTCAACTCAGCCTGTCCACCACCACGTTCTCCATCCCATCCAGGGACATGACCCTGAGAACTATCCCATGGGACAGGGCCCACGACCAGATCTGGACTGCTTCCTAACATAGGAGGTACGATCCCGTGCCGCCTTGCTTGTTGATGTCGGTTTGGATCAGGACAACTTTGTTGGACAGTCAATCTCTGAAAGCCCATAAAACGTACCTGATTGCCCGAAGCTCCAGGAAGTTGATTTGACAAGAGCATTCCAGAGTATACCAGAGACCCTGGGTGCAAAGCCCATCTACATGAGCTCCCCACCCCAGAGTGGACGCATCCCTGATTAGGACAAGTTTGGTACGGAGACTTCGAAGAGATCCACTATTCCAGTTTTGAAAGTACCTACCACCAGGACAATGAGTCCTGGAGAGATGGGGTGTTTCAGATGCAATCCTGGAGGCTCTGAGCGACCTGGCGCCACTATGACCTCAGGGTCCATTGGGCTCTGCACATGTGTAAACGTGTCAAGGGAGTGACATGGACATATGCGGCCATATGGCCCAACAGCCTCAATATGTGCCAAGCTGACACCTGATGGCTCTGTTGAATCTCTGCCGTGGTGGTCTTCAAGTTGACGGCCTTCTGGTGAGGCAGGAAGGCCTTGGCCTGAGCCTGGTCTAGCAGGGCTCCTATGAAGTCCAAGTGAAGTGAAGTGAAGGACTGAGATGGGACATAGGATTCTTTCTCAACTACCCAAATGACTCCAAAACCCGGATGGTCAAGTGATTGAACCTGGTGGCCCCTGCCTGAGATGTAGTCTTGATCAGCATATTGTCCAGATAAGGGAAAACATGCACCCCCAGCCTTTGGAGGTGCACCACCACCACGGCCAGGCATTTTGTGAAGACCTGTGGGGCTGATGCTAGCCTGAACAGCAACACCCGGTACTGGAAGTGCTGTTTTCCCACCATAAATCAGAGATACTTCCGGTGACTAGGGAAGATCTCGATGTGAGGGTATGCAACCTTTGGATTGAGGAAGCACAGCCAGTCCCCTTTTTGTAAAAGGGGAATCAAGGTACCCAGAGAAACCATCTTGAACTTTTCATTTTTTAGAAACTTGTTCAAGCCCCTCTGGTCTAGGATGGGACAGAGTCCTCCTGTTCTCTTTGGAATCAGGAAGTACTTAAAATAGAATCCTAAGGGGCGCTCTAGGGAGCCGATGAGAGTGGACGTCTGAGGACAGAGCTCCGCTCCCCGCAGGCCTAAACGCCGTCCAATTCAGTATATTCCACCCAAATCTTCGCACAATTTGCAGTATCAGTGAGGAGCAGTAAGACCCAGCAACATTTATGGCATCCAAGCGCCGGACAACGGATTTAAAACAATTTGCTTTTAGCAAGTCACCTGAGGCGCAGGAGTTGGAAATGGCCGCCGCTGCGTCGGAACCCGTAACCCCCCCGGAGGACAGCTCGACGGAGCTCCCTGCCG
Organism: Rhinatrema bivittatum; assembly: GCF_901001135.1. NCBI lineage: Eukaryota > Metazoa > Chordata > Amphibia > Gymnophiona > Rhinatrematidae > Rhinatrema > Rhinatrema bivittatum. The sequence continues at coordinate 622,448,520 of NC_042616.1, read as the reverse complement.
CAAGTTCGGTAGGAGAAGAGACTAGATTTAATTTCCCTACGAGGGATGAATTAAGGGGTTGGTTCATCGAACTGAGAGCGGAGCTGCGACAGCAGAAAGCTGACCTTATGGCGGCCATGTCCGAGCTCCGGGAGGATTTTGGCGCGCTAGGCCACAGGGTCGATGAGCTAGACATACGTGTAGAGCAGCACGGGGACTCTCTCAATCACTTACACTCTCAACAAGGCACCCTTCGCAAAGAAGTCTTGGCTCTCTCTGATAAAGTCGAGGATTTGGAAAATAGGAACAGAAGGAGTAACTTATGCATTAGAGGGGTCCCTGACACTGAAGCCTTTTCTGATGCAGCGGTGACAGCGAAGCAAATTTGCGCCTTTTTATTAAATCAGAACAACTCTGATCAGAATCTTGGGGTGGTCACGGAGGCTGACATCACACTGGATAGAGCGCACCGAGTATTAGGGCCGCGGAGAGACACAGGAGCCCGGGACATTGTTATCTGCTTCCACAACTTTAAACAAAAAGAGCGGGTACTGGAGTCATCTCGGAAGATGAAGGAGATCATCTGGCAAAACAATAAAGTGGCGGTTTATCAGGACTTAGCACCCTCTACACTTTCAAAACGGTTCGCTCTCCGGGAAGTGACTGCCAATCTACGAGAATGCTCCATCAGGTACCGGTGGACATTCCCTTTTGGCCTTCAGTTTCAGATTAAGGGGGTTACGTACAAGATTCAAACGCTAGAAGAAGCTGTGGAGGCTTTTCGGCAGGCTCAGTTACCAGCCTCCTTCCAGGCCCCTAAAATGGCGGCCACAACATCAAAAATGGACACATATCCAAGATGGCAGCGCGCAGCGAAAGGAGGCAAACGTTTGAAGAGGCAGTCTGATGTTTCCATACAGCCTACCGGCGTCCAGGGGTGAGACTGTGAATCCCGCTGCAAATCTATGGATTAATCTCTCGGCGTGAGGAGTTCCAGAGCTAAGGACCTACGTGCACCACTAATGGGAAGCTTTGGTGGCTGCCACAGGGTGGACAGTGCGCTTTTGGTTACAAATCCTGGATGGTTGTTCTTAATGTTTAATGCGTTTCCAAGTTTACCAGTATTAGTTAATTTTTCTGAGTGTTATGACGGTAAACCTACTTACCATATGCATAATTTTTTCTAAATATGTTATGGCCTGGGGGGGGGGGGGGGGGAATGTCTAACCTTGTCCACGTGGGAGGAGTGCACCCCGGATGGCTAATCCCACTATCAAGGTAGGGATTGGCTTTCAATTCTGCAAACTGACAGTCAGAGATATGAATATACTAAGGTGGAAAGCGGGGAAGTGGAGTTCTTTTTTTTTTGTTGTTGAGAGGGCCTCTGTGTTACGGCTATGGCTGCTGTGCAACCGCCTCACCACCAGGGGTCCCTCTAGAGCTGGATCTCCTGACAGCCCAGTCCATCTCCCTTCTCCTCTCTATGTTCTGGGCTGACCCTTATAACCCTGCCTGACAGTTCCCTCAGTGCTTCGGCATCGAGCTCGCCTGGGCTCCCTGCTCTAGCCTTCCTTGCTTGCTGTGCATTTGGTCCCTGGACCTTCCCTTGTGCGGCCTTCGGGCCTTATTCCTTGCCTTGCCTTCGGGCCTTATTCCTTGCCTTGCCTTGCGCGGCCTTCGGGCCTTATTCCTTGCCTTGCGCGGCCTACGGGCCTTCTCTGCCTTGCCCTGCTTACGGTGTGTGGCCTACGGGCCTTCTGTGTGTGTGTGGCCTACGGGCCTTCTGACCTGCCTTGCCCTGCTTACGGTGTGTGGCCTACGGGCCTTCGGTGTGTGTGTGTGGCCTACGGGCCTTCTCTGCCTTGCCCTGCTTACGGTGTGTGGCCTACGGGCCTTCTGTGTGTGTGTGGCCTACGGGCCTTCTGACCTGCCTTGCCCTGCTTACGGTGTGTGGCCTACGGGCCTTCTGTGTGTGTGTGGCCTACGGGCCTTCTGTGTGTGTGTGGCCTACGGGCCTTCTGACCTGCCTTGCCCTGCTTACTGTGTGTGGCCTACGGGCCTTCTGTGTGTGTGTGTGGCCTACGGGCCTTCTGACCTGCCTTGCCCTGCTTACTGTGTGTGGCCTACGGGCCTTCTGTGTGTGTGTGGCCTACGGGCCTTCTGACCTGCCTTGCCCTGACCCAGCCTGAACCCAGACGCTGCTACTTGCCGCCTGCCCTGACCCAGCCTGGACCCAGACATTGCTACTTGCCGCCTGCCCTGACCCAGCCTGGACCCAGACACTGCTACTTGCTGCCTGCCCTGACCCAGCCTGGAACCAGACACTGTTTCTAGCCATTCCTGTCTCTCTCCACCTGGAGCCACCCTGCTGGGTGGTGTTCACGACTCCTGACCAGAGCCCAAGCGTAACACTCTGTACCTAACATTCATCTCAAAGGGAGGGCAGTACTTCGCCCCATTAGGCAGTGGGAGCTATGTCCCCTTATTTTACAATGGGAACACAATTTCTTTAAATGTTAAAGGCTTGAATTCGCCCCAGAAGCGACTTATGCTTAAAAAGGAATTACAAACGCAGAAGGCACTGATCGCCTTCGTGCAGGAGACCCATGTGAGGAAGAAACATGAGCATTTGTTGCTGAACCCTCAGTTTCAGAGCGCTCAGTGGGCAGCGAGCACGAAGGGCTCCCGATATGCGGGGGTGGGTATCCTTTTAGCAAATTCCCTGATACATGAGGTACTGTTTAAGTTGAGTGATGAGAATGGGCGTTACTTACTACTCCATGTACGGATTGGCACTAAGGTTTTTACTTTTCTCAATGTATATTTCCCAAATATAGACCAGGGGGGTTTTTTAAGAACCATTAATAACGTTCTACAACGCCATCTACTGGGGGACTTGATCATGGGGGGCGATTTCAATGCTATAAGGGACCCACAGTTAGACTCATCACATGGTAGTGTGGCTCCAAAAGGCATGAGACAGGAGTGGGCCACGTTTTTGGAGCATTGGAGTCTCACTGATATATGGCGCCAGCGCCATCCCAGATCACGCTCCTATACTTTTTTCTCCAAGCCTCACAATACATATACCCGTATAGACTATTTGTTTCTGCATGTTACCCTACAAAACGCGGTCGGCTGTGTCGGAATTGACAGTATTACATGGTCGGACCATGCCCCTATTTGGCTGGAGATCCAATTTCAGGACTCAGATACAGGGTATAGGGCCTGGAGACTTAATGAAAGTCTCTTGACCGATAAGGCGTTCGTGAATGATCTAACTGCACAGATTAAAGCATATTTTGCTTCTAACCTGGTTGGGGATCAGGCTGTTACCACGGTCTGGGAATGTTCCAAGGCAGTGGTGAGGGGTCTTCTTATCGCCAGGGCAGCTCATTGCAATAGGGAAAGGGAGAAATCCCGACGGCTACTCACAGCGGAACTGGAGATGCTGACGCGACAGCATCAGTCCTCCCTCTCTTCGACAGTTTATGGCAAATTGCTTAAAGAAGGGATGCCTTGAGGGCCATTGATGACGCAGCTATTAGTCACTCTCTAAATCTCCTTAAGCAACAGTATTACGAAGGCAGTAACAAAGCCGGGCGTTATTTAGCACGCAAACTGAAGGCAGCAAGAGCACAAACACTAATAGCTAAAGTGAAAACCCCCAAAGGGCAGCTTGTCACGGCGTCAGCGGACATTCGCAACGCCTTCACAGACTTTTATGCTACTTTGTATTCTCCAGGGAGGGCGGTGGGGACGTCCAGTATCCAAGCCTATTTAGACACGGTTGTCTTGCACAAGCTTTCCCCAGCACAGGTTTGTATGTTGGACAAACCTATTGCCTTATCAGAGGTACTGGCCGCTATTAAATTGTTGAAAAAAGGGAAGGCCCCGGGGTTGGACGGTTTCTCAGCAGCTTACTATACAACCTTCCAGGAGACCTTGGCGGAGCCCCTGGTTGACATGTTTAACTCCCTAAGGGACGGGGATCGGTTAGACAAGCAGGCTAATACGGCTGGGATAACGGTGCTTGCGAAGCCGGGTCGCGATCCGGAAATGTGCGGCTCCTATAGGCCGATCTCCTTAATTAACTTGGATTTAAAAATTTTGGCTAGGATCCTGGCCGCTAGGTTGAACCTTCTCTTGCCCGAACTGGTTCATCCCGACCAAGTTGGATTTGTCCCAGGACGCCTCGCGGCCTCCAACGTACGTCGGATTGTGGATTTAGTAGAATTTGTCCAGCAACAGGGTATACCGTCCGTCCTTTTATCACTAGATGCCAAAAAGGCGTTTGATCTAGTTCATTGGCCATTTTTGTTTGCCACACTTAAAAAGATAGGGTTCGGGGCTTACTTTGTCGAATGGATTGAGAACCTGTATGACCAACCTTTTGCTAGGGTAAAGATCAACGGCAGTTATGGAGAGGCATTTGCAATAGGGAGGGGAACGCGTCAAGGGTGTCCACTATCTCCCCTATTATTTGCCCTTTTTTTTAGAGCCGTTCGCATCGCGGATCCGACATGCTATAGGGGTTAAAGGGGTAGTTCATGGTCGCCACCACTTCAAGATTTCCTTATTTGCCGACGATGTGATGTTCACGTTAACAGAGCCGATGTCCTCCTTGGAGGGGGTGATGTCAGAGCTGATATCTTTTAGTGAGGTGTCGGGTCTGCGAGTGAACTAAGATAAATCTGAGATACTCAATATTAATTTACCTGAGGTTGAGGCAGTTGAAATAGCGAAACATTTCCAGTTTAAGTGGACGGCAATGGCATTGAAATACTTAGGAGTCCATATCGGGCCTAGGGCCAGTCAATTGTTAGCCCTTAACTATATCCCCCTAATTCAGTCTCTACAGAAAGACATGGAGGGTTGGCAAAGGGGAACCTTCTCCTGGTTAGGTCGTATCGCCATCGTTAAGATTTATTTATTTATTTATTTATTTATAGTTTTTATATACAGGGAGTTCCTGTATACAATACATATCACTCCGGTTCACAATTAACAGAAGAACTACTGCCGGGGGGCAGTTTACATGGAACAAATCTTGGAACAAGTAAGAACAGTTGATCTAAATAAATAGGAAAAAAACAAAACTAAGCTCACTTTAAGTAAATAAATAGGCAATAGATAGTCTTGATTAAATAAGGCAGAAAACCGTACATTAAAACCAAAGGACAGGGTTGTTAAATCTTCTAGTTCTTAGCTCTCAGGGAATGCTTGCAGGAAGAGCCAAGTCTTGAGTTTTGCCTTAAAGGTAATATGGCACGGCTCAAGGCGGAGGTCTGGTGGTAGAGAATTCCAGAGAGATGGGCCCGCAGTTGATAGAGCGCGTTTTCTCAGGGAGGATTTTGCAGGCTGGGTAATCAATCTGTTTTGGTATGCTCTTCTAGTCGGCTTATCCGAAGTATGAATTTGTAGCTTGAAGGTTAAGTTGAGTGGGGATATGTTATGTAGGGCCTTATGAATCATCATGCTGCTTTTGAACTGTATCCTGTATTTAATGGGGAGCCAGTGGAGGTGCTGGAGGATTGGGGTGATGTGGTCTTTTTTTTTAGCGTTGGTGAGAATTCTTGCTGTGGCATTTAGGACCATTTGGAGAGGTTTGGTAGAGCATGCGGGGAGTCCCAGCAGAAGTGAATTGCAATAATCCAGTTTCGGGAGAATGATGGCCTGGAGCACTGTGCGGAAATCTCTGTAGCGTAGAAGTGGCTTTATTTTCTTTAAAACTTGTAATTTAAAGAAGCATTCTTTGGTGGTGTTGTTAATGAATTTATTGAGGCTGAATCTGTCGTCTAGAATTACACCCAGATCTCTGACTTGCGGTGAGGTGGAGTATCCTGAGGTGTTTGGAGAGTTGCTGGAGGTAGTCAGGGTAGATTTTTCCGGTGCTATTATAAGGATCTCCGTTTTATTGGTGTTTAGAACCAGGTTGAGGCTGGTTAGAAGCTCGTTGATGGTTGAGAGGCATTTATTCCAGTAGGCCATGGTCTTGTGTAAGGTGTCTGTTATAGGGATTATAATTTGAATGTCATCCGCGTATAGGAAATGGGTAAGCTTGAGGTTAGTGAGGAGGTGACAGAGTGGGAGAAGATGAACGTCCTACCAAGGTTATTATATTTTTTTACGACCATCCCCATTTTTCTCCCTTCGGCGCTTATAAACAACTGGCAGAAACTCATTTTTGGGTTCATTTGGAGGCGACGGCCGCCCAGGGTAGGCAGGTCGACACTGTACCTACATAAGGTGCAGGGGGGACTCGGAGTGCCGAATCTCGAAAAATATTATGGGGCCGCCCAACTCCGAGCTCTAGTAATCATGCATAAGTCCGTTGCGCCACCGCAATGGGCCTTATTTGAACAATCCTGTCTTGGCCATCTCCCCCTTTCTGCTCTCCCCTGGCAGGCCAGGAGCACCTGGACGGGGGTCACCTATGTCCCTTTTGCCTTGGAGACCACTATGCAGGTGTGGCGCCGCTGGAGACTATTATTAATAGGCTCTGAGCAATATACACTGTTGACTCATATTTTTAGCAATGCTCTTCTCTCGCCCACGGTTGGGGGTGGCCTGGTCTCACAATGGCAACACGCAGGTATTGTGCGTATCAAAGATGTCGTTAGGGCAGCCACCATACTATCTAGTGCGGATTTGGGGACCCAATACCATTTAGAGCAGGTTGACTTTTTACTGTATGCTAGTGTGTACCATGCTCTTAAGCGCCAGCTCCGCCGTGGAGCTCTTCGCTTAACTACAACGTTATTTGAAACTATCTGTCTTAATGCTCAATATGTTAAAGGAATTATATCTAAGATATATGTTTTGCTCACTAACAAAAAACCAGTTCTCTTCCGACAGCTACATCTATGGATGCAGGATTTTGCCCACCAATTTTCCGACCAGGCCTGGGATCTGATTTTTCTCTCAGCATTCAAATGCTCGATTTCAGCTAACATCCAAGAGAACTGTTACAAACTATTGTACAGGTGGCATTATTCTCCACATCAGATTCACAGGTTCATGCCGACCTCTTCGGACAAATGCTGGCGGGAATGCGGAGCAGTGGGTACATACTATCACATGTGGTGGCAATGCCCGAAGGTACAAACTTACTGGTCATCAGTTCTTGCATGGGCCTCTACTATTCTTCATCTGGATGTCAAAGCAGAAACATGGCATGTCTTGCTGACTTTGCCTTTGGATACTTATAATAAAGACACACAACGTTTTCTTCAACAAATTTTTATTGCGGCAAGACTGGAATTGGCACAACATTGGAAAGACACTAAACCGCCCAACCTGGCCATGTTACAGAACAGAGTGCATCACATGTATCAAATGGCACGGCTAACGGCCATACATTGGGACCGTTTACCGGCCTTCTCTAAACTCTGGTCTCCTTATCAGATTTGGCTAGACTCTCACCAATGACTATCTAGTTTTGATCATATTGGATTTTGCTCTTACACTTCAGACGCGCTTTCCATCGTTTTTTTTTTACTATTGATATGCTTTTCTGTATATGTTCTGCCTGTCAGCAGGGGTGGGGGGGGGGGGGGGTGAGTTGTATGGGATTTTGTTCAGGGGATTGTAGTGTATACAAAATGTTTTGACGGAGCATGCAGTTTGTGTACATGTTTTAGACCTGGCTTTGTTGTTGGATGTCTGCATGTCCTGTCAATAAAAATGTTTAAATTAAAAAAAAAAAAAAATAGAATCCTCACCAGGGCTCAACCGCCCTGGCCGGTAAGAGGAAGGAGAGCTCCACTAGTAGTATTTTATTTTATTTATTTCAAGTTTTTATATATCGGTATTCATTTTCACATCATATCGGTTTACACAGAACGGTTTAACAAAACGAAGAGGTACATAGAACCAGAAGAGTTAACATAAGGGCAGAAAGATTAAGATAGGTAACAGCATTAAATATAGTACTTCCTGATGCGCTACTGGCCCCAAAACCGGCATGGACAGCAATTTGGCAGGACACCAAATTGATTCAATTGGTACCCTTCATGGAAAAAACCCACTGGTCCAATGTTATACTGGGCCACTGGTTCGCAAAGAACCACAGCCTGCCCCCGACCGGAGGGTCCAACGTCCCAGGTATGGGCGACTGGACTACACACCTATAACCCAGTCAAAACCCGTGGAGTTGACTGAGGAGCCAGCTGGAGCTTGGGAGGCTTGGGAGTTCTCTGCTGCCTGGAACGGCCATGGGAGCCATTATGGTGTGGATGGGAGTAAGAGGGCATAGGATAGTACCCTCCTTTGGTGAAAGATTTCCTTGGTCCCTGTCTCGCCGGCCTCCTAGAAAAGGAGGAAGGATCTGGAGTGCTGGCAGAGAGTTGCTGGAGGTTTTCATGGTAGTCCCGAATTTGGGCCAGAGTGTCCCTCACCCTATCTCCAAAGAGATTTTCCCTAGTACATAGCATGTCAGGGAGTCATTCCTGTTCCTCTGGTCAGAGATCCGAGGCCCGCAGCCTTGCCATTCTGCGAGTGCCGATTCCCACTGCACAGACTCTCAATGCTGTCTCGTAAACATCATAGATCACTTGGACCTCATGTTTTCTGCATTCCAGGCCCTTATGCACCAGCGATATTAGTGTGTCCTGCTGCTGTTGAGACAGTTGCTCGGCTACCTCCTGAACCTGCTTCCAGATGTCCTACAAGTACTGGCTCATGTAGAGCTGGTAGGTTGCAATGCGGGTAATAAGCATGACACCTTGAAAAACCTTCCTCCCAAGAACATCAATCACTCTTTGGTCCTTCCCCAGGGGTGTCATGGAATGAGTCCAAGAGCACTTGGCCCTCTTCAGGGCAGATTCAATCACAGACTAGTGGGTCAGCCTTCTGGACTAGGTAGACCCCCATCTGCCTTCTTATTAACGAGAGGTACTGTGAGGGAGTGTTCCCATATCCTCGGCAGCAGCTCCTTAAAGATTTTGTGTACCAGGACCGCCACAATCTCCTTAGGAGGCTCCACAAACTGGAGGATATCAAGCATTTTGTGCCTGTCCTCTGTTAATAACTGAAATGGGATGGCTTCCGCCATCACCCTCACAAACCCTGCGAAGGTCAAGTCCTCAGGTGGAGACTTCCGTCGCTCCTCTGGAGGAGAAGGTTCTGATGGGAGACCCTTGTAGCCCTTGGAGGATTCCGAAGTATCATCCCCCCAGGGGTCATAGGGTTCCTCATCCTCACTGTAAACAAGGGATTGGTCCCTAAGTGCTCGGCCTTTGTACAGAGGCGCAGTCACCTGTAAAACTGGATGGGGGGGCAGGCCTCAGCGACTTTGCCGGCCTCAGTGAAGCTGGCGACAACCACCATATTGGTAGGAGGAGGCCTCATTGCCCCAGGAACTGACGCCAGCTAGATCAGTAACACTGAGCACACTGAGCTTCTCCAGAAGCGGTACGAGAGAACTGGATCCGGTGCTGTCGATGCTACAGGACCAAATCCCTGCAGCGCCCTCTTCACTATTAGCTGACTTGGCGCTTCAGCTCCTCTTCAAACGTTGCCGATGCAAACACCAACTGGGAAAAAGGAGGGGAGGCCAGATCCTTTTCTGACCAACGAGGTAGATCGGTGACTGGCATCAGGACCTGTAGAGACAGTCGCAGAACCCCAGCACTGATGGAGGACTGGTACTCCTCGCTGCAGGGTTGCTTTGGGGGCATCGTGGCATGAGCCGGTGCATCCCCATGCCCGGCAACATGCCTTGATGGGGACCGGAGCAGATGTTTCGTTTGTTTCCCTCAATGCTCAGCCTGATCCTTCCCCAGAGCCAAGGCCAATACAAGGAACCAGACATCCTCGGCCTGGAGAATATCGTAGGTGGTTAGTCTCCAGCGCCACTATCCACCGATGTCGATGGCTCGGTTTCCATCGGTGTGGCTCCTTGGTCCTTCGATACCGATGGCTCGAACTTCTTTGACCCAAGGAGTTGCTCCATCTTCTCAGAGTTGAAGCAGACTTTCCTTCGGGGTTATCTGGGCACACAAACGGCAATCCTGGACATCATGTGATGCCCCCAGGCAGAGGACACGTATCTCATGCGTATCAGGGATGGACATGGTCCTCAGGCACTGGGTACATCGCTGAAAACCAGACATGGCCATGTCAGACAAAGCAAAAGGGGCACGAACTGAAAACAATGGCGGCGGGTTGTCAATGGCCAGTGGGCACCAATGCACCGCCACCACAGGATATGGACTATAAAAGGAAACTTAACAGAATCGCCGAAAACCCTGAATAGGAGCATTATGAGCATGCACCAAGTGGGACCCAGCTATGGAATAACATGGAAAAAACGCAAAAAAGCAAGAAGGAAAAGTTTTCCACAAGACCAAAATACAGCCAAAGTGAGCTCACTCACACCACAAGGCTTACAGCTCCATGGAAAGAGACACGGGAGAGGGACCCCACATGGATATGTATTATAGGGCATGCTGGACTGCTCAGTGTGCCTAGTCTCTGTCGCCTCATTTATTGGTTACTGACTTGTCATATAATAGCAGTTATGGGATTGCAATAATGTGTTTGGCTTATAATGAAAAAAAGCACAATTGTGTTTAATTTTGATGGCACTGCTCTGGGGTATTATTTTCACAGTAGAATCCAAGTAAGTTGTATAGCAAATTATAGCTCTGGATTAGTATTCAGCTTAGTGTACAAAGCTGTAAGGATACTAGTCTCTTTTACTGATGCTCCTTTGCTTTATGGTGGGCTGTAGAAAGGAACCAGGAGACCAGGGTTCAAGTCCTGCTGTCGCTCCTTGTGACCTTGGGCAAGTCACTTTACCCTCCATTGCCTCAGGTTCAGAACTTAGATTGTAAGCCCTCTGGGGATAGAGAAATACCTACAGTACCTGAATGTAAACCGATGTGATCTCAGATCGAATGTCGGTATATAAAAAATAATAAAATAAATATTGTTTTTATTGCATTCACATAGAAAATCCACCAGAAATTCAAATACAATGAAAAAGGCAAGTTTTGTCTCCCAAATGATTTGCTCTCTTGTGCCTGTTTTATGTGCACGGTTCTGACACTTGCTTTTTTCAGTGTATTTGGATACATACAATTGATTGGTTTCCTGTTCAATTAGGTCCAACCTCCGTCCTCAGATGTTCTTCTCTCATATTGCTGCATCCGGTCTCAGATGGCTTCGACCCTTATGCCTCAACTTTTTCTCTGCTCTCCCTCCAGCCTTGGGAAGATGGCTACCGCCGCGTCTGCAAGCCGCTTTCTCCGATGTCCCCGGAACGGCTATGGCAAAGCCTCACGCCATGTTTCTCCTAAGGCCCTCCTAGGGTGCGCACACCACCCACATCTTTATCCACGTCATGGCGGGAACCTCAGGGGCATCCCCCTCGCGTGACATCACGCCATCCGGGTATTTAGCCCACACTTGTTTGCTAGCTCGTTGAGTTAGCAAGGATTGGACTCGTCCGGTCTAAGCTACTCTGCCGCTTTCTTGCTGCCGCTGGAAGCCCTCTCTGCCTTTTGGGGTATACTCAAACCTGTGTACCTGCTCCTCGGGCGCCCTCTGCTTTCTTTCAGGTGCCTTACTGGGATCTGGTACTCGTTCCTCGAGGGCCTGCTCTCCCTGCTTCGGTGCCTGTTACCATCGACTTCTGCCTGGTGGAATCATCTACCTTACAGCTACCATCTAGTGAGTAATCTAATTCTCAGTCTGTCTCATCTACAGTTCTGCCGTGCTGGGAAACCTACACCTGGATATCCCTATACCATCTTGGTGAAACGAGTTCCCTCTGCCGAGGGTCCCTGGACTGCTACCTCTGGATCAACTCACTACTGCCATCTCTGGTGGTATACATCAGCTGTGTTTGTGCGTCCTGAGTCTAGCCCAGTACTGTGGCTCCCCACGGGGCTCCTCCCCGTGGGTGTGGTCATCTCCCACAGTACCCAAGAATCCACTCAAACACCTCGAAACCATAACAAAAGACTCTCGAAGAGACAAACTAGACCAAACCCATACCTGCTTCTACACTGGCTACAGTATAGAAACAGTCATCTATCTCATCAATGATATGCAACTAATGATGAAACAAGGAAGATCTGGTCTCTTGATAACTTTATTCTCTTTTCCACATTTGATCTGGTTGATAAGCAAAGTTGGCTAATTAGATTAACACAAATGGGAAAAGGGAGCACTGTCTTCCTTGACCAGAAAATAACCTAGGATATGATAACCTCCAAACCCCAACCCTTACTTTGGAGTGTGCTTCAAGACCCTCTGTTATCTCCCATCACCAAGAGCCTCAGACTTAAAAATCTACATCTCACCGACAATATACAGATACTCCTCCCAGTACAAGACTCATGGTTAGTACAACACGTAAGTCCCGGGGTTCTCCGAGGGGGGCGTCGGGGGCGTGTCGGGGGGGCGGGCCCGGTCGTCGAGGCGTTTAGGGGGCATGTCGGCAGCGTTCTGGGGGCGGGTCTGGGGGCGTGGTTACGGCCCGGGGCGGTCCGGGGGCATGGCCGCGCCCTCCGTACCCGCCCCCAGGTCGCGTCCCGGCACGCTAGCGGCCCGCTGGCGTGCGGGGATTTGCGTCTCCCTCCAGGAGGCGTAAATCCCCCGACAAAGGTAAGGGGGGGTTTAGACAGGGCCGGGGGGGTGGGCGTTAGAGGATTCCCTCTGAGGCCGCTCCGATTTCGGAGCGGCCTTGGAGGGAACGGGGGTAGGCTGCGCAGCTTGGCGCGCGCCGGCTATACGTAATTGATAGCCTTGCGCGCGCCGATCCAGGATTTTAGTGGCTACGCGCGTATCTACTGAAATCCCACGTACTCTTGTTTGCGCCTGGAGCGCCAACAAAGGTACGTCAACGCGCCTTGTTTGAAAATCTACCCCTTAGAGAATAGCCACTGCCATTAGCAATGGTTACATGGAATAGACTTAGTTTTTGGGTACTTGCCAGGTTCTTATGGCCTGGATTGGCCACTGTTGGAAACAGGATGCTGGGCTTGATGGACCCTTGGTCTGACCCAGTATGGCATGTTCTTATGTTCTAACACCCCTCAGCTTATGCTTCCAAATGGCAGTGTCCTGGATGACTGCTGACTGATTTCAATTCACCTTAGATAAGACAGAGATCCTTTGGATGAGTGACAACTCACAGACTAGATAATCCCCCACCACTTACTCATGATGACAATACCATATTCCCACAGCAAGAAGTTATTCTCAACTCAGTCTTCACCATGGAAAACCAGATAGAAGCAGTAACCAAGAAAGCCTTCTGGCACCGCTGCATTTTTAAACTATTATGCCCTTTCCAACAACCAACTGATTTTAAAAACAGTCATGCAGTCAGTAATAATCTCCTAGCTAAGCCATTTACATTAGCTTAGCCTAAATGACCCTCTCCAAACCCCAAGCAATACAAAATGCTGCTGCTAGAGCGGTCACATGCAAAAGTACATGCGAAAAAGCGTCTCCTCTATTGGCCTTTCTGTGAAAGCACAGCACACAAAAGTGTGCTCCCTGGGCTTGCTTACACTAGTTTCAACTACCTCCTCCTCCTCTTCCTGGAGAGAAAGGTTTGGGGGGGGGGGGGGGGTTCCTTTTGTGTGTGCTGTTTTCACAGAAAGATCAAACTCTCCAAACAGCTAAGATTTTCTTTTTGGCTTTATATTTTATATTTTCTGCTTGATTTCTGAAATAGTCTGTTAATCTCAAAACTGTCTTACTTCCCTATAATAATCTCCTGCTAAACAACTGAAGTGTTTAAAGAGTTGGAAATTGCTGGCTGCTTTCCCTGTTCTAATTTGAATTAAATACTTTTGAAAATCTTTTGCTCTTCTCCCCATTCTAATTTCAAATAAGTGCTTTTAAAAATACATTGCTGCTTCAATACAGAATCTGCTTTAGGGAAACTAAGCTGTGTGTTCTTACTGGGGCACGATTAATAAAGAAAAGACAATGCCTTTGTCCCCAGGGGGAGGGAAAAGTGGTTCTTGAAATCAGTGTAAAGCAATCTTGGAGAGCACATTTTGGTGTGTTGTGTTTTACAAAAACGACAAACTCTCTAAAGAGCTAAACTTAGTTTTTCTGGCTTTACACTTTTTAATTTTTATCTGCTTGAAAGGATCATGCAAGGAGATGAATTATTTTAGCTTTTTACATTCCGCTTTTTGGCACATCAAAGCAGATTACATTCAGGTTCTCTAGGTATTTCCCTATCCCCGGAGGGCTTACAATCTAATTTTGTACCTGAGCCAATAGCCCACTGTTCTAACCACTAGGCTACTCCTCCACTCCATCTAACCAAATAAATGGCATCACTATCACAATAGATTTTCATTCTCCTGCCAAGTACAGTACTATAAAGTACAGAGGTGCCCACTCCTCTTCCTCACACTAATTTTGGTAAGTATGCCATAGAGTTGGCATACACTTGGCAAATATTTGTCCCTGGTAAGAGCAGATTCCACTAATTGTGACCTTTTGTGTTTTCTGACATAATGTATTTTATATACTAAATATCAACATTCATTGACCAAGGAAACCAGATTAAAGATAAAGGCTTTGTTTCCAGGCTAGTGACTGTTGCTATTTCATTAATTCAGACTTTTACCAATGCCATATTATGATGTAACACTTTAGAAACTAGCTTTCTGTGTCTGCAAGTAAAGCTATGGTTCCCTTCTTCACTTCCCTAACACTGCCAGTGATGACAGTTTTGTAATGCGTGCAAGGCTTCAGAGAGTACATAGTGTGACACACAAGGGGTGTCTAAATGAGTTACCAACCAGCAGGAAGCTGCAATTGCAATATCCTGTTCACTGGGGCACGGGTGACCAAAAGAGCAGCCAAAATTCACTTATTTCCAATCACTTCAGAAAGCGAGGACAGATAAATGAAATTGTTTGCATGCACAAAAAACCTAATATATTTGTTCAGCCTGGATTACTGAATATGGAAAGCATAAGCATAATTTGGTAATGGAAGGCAATAAATTGCAGAATTTAAAGTAAAAATGTTTATATTGCTATTATTTTTACTGTTACAGATTTCTTTCATGCATTAATGCAAAAGGTTCTCCAATTGTGAGGCCAGGTAAGTAAAGCATGATTTCAATCAGCATTGTTTATCTTTCACTGTAGCCCTCCTTACCAATCCACTGAGCACTGGGGAAAGATATCCAGGCATACAAGAGATAACAGGGCTACAGGATTATAATATGAGGGAAGGAGGCTAGTATTGCTGGGTATTAAGGTTTGGAATGGATAGAGGGATGGATTGATTTTTGTATTGCTGTGTCTAGTCAGCATAGTTGAGCTGATATGAATAGTCCTGGATGAAGAATAAAGCTGTTTCTGTTGGATGAAGTGAATTTGAAGGCAAGGTCAAAACATGCCAAACAAGAAGCTACTGAAAAAACTCCAGGATAACATGGAAGACTATAAGAAAATTTCAATGTGTTGGAATATCCCTTGGGTCACTCAATTCTGTCATTATAAACAGTTTGGCACAATCAATATACTACCACGAACAGGCCATCCCTCCAAATTCAGTAGCCATGAGTTAGGGAAACTACTGAGGAACGTTACAGAGAGGCCTAAATTAACTGGCTAAGACTGGAGTAAACACAGACTGTTCAACAATTTCAAGCTTACTCCACAAACATGGCTTGTATGGGAAGGTAGCACCATGACTGAAGAAAAGCCATATGATGTGCCACATAGCACTGGCAAAGAAATTCTTAGGGGGCATGCAAGAGAAGGTTTTGTGGACTGACTGGACCCAAAGAGAACTCTCTGGTCTCAACGCTAAGCAATATGTGGTATAAAATGAACAAGGCACATCATGCTGTTAACACCATCCCTATAGTAAAGCCTGAAGGTGTTGTGGGGATGCTTTATAGCACCAGGATCAAGGCGGCTTGTAAAGACTGAAGGAAAGATGGATGGTGCAAAGTACAGGCAGATCCTGGAAGGAAACCTGTTCCAGTCTGCCAGATACCTGACTGGGGAGAAAATTCACCTTTCAGCAGAACAATGATCCAATGCACAAAGCAAAAGCAACAATGGAATAGACAGCAAAATGAAAGTTAATGTCCGTGAGTGGTCCATTCAAAGCCCAGATTTGAATCCAATAGAAAATCTACTGCAAGACTTGAAGACGGCAGTCCACAGACCCTCCCCATCCCACTGTGCTAAGTTAGTAAACGCCTTTGCTAAATGACTCATGGCTGTTTTTGTTGTAAAAAGGGCTTTCACCAAGTACTGAATCAAGGAGTGTGAAGACTTCTGTAATGAAGACACTACTTTACTTAATGACTTTTGGAATATTTCTATATTTGTTCTTACATAATGAAAGTATAGCATATATTACATAGATCAGTAAAACAAATTCTTACTTTAATGCATTTTGATTTGCATTTTTTAGACAACAGAATGTGAAAGCCTGAACAAGGGTTTAAAGACTTTTACAAGGAACTGTATATGTTTCTGTAAAGTAGCCCACTTTATTTCCAGGAACAATTCTCAGTTGCAGAAAGAGTACAAAACATTTAAAGAAAAGCTCTCCTTGAGGTCTAGGTATGCCACTTTCTTCCTCCACTCTAACAGCACACACACACCAAACATGTCGACATTCCGCAATTTAGCAGGTCTCTTCAAATCCACAACATACCAACAAGCATAAATATTTTAATAATCACTGACATAAAATAGTTATCACATATTCAGGCAGCCATCCAAGCTAGAATCTTCACATTATTAACTTGTCTTTTTCTTAGTTCAACTACTCCATTTCCTAGGCCTCTCTGCTTTTCTTGCCAAACATTTTTATACCATTTTTCCCCCTTTCCTTGATCATCCTTCCCATCTTCCACCCACCACCACTAGGCAGTATGCCCGGGTTAGTTCTCGGAGCCAGCTTGAGAGCAGAAGGAAAGAAGCTTCTTCCAAACTGCTCCTTCAGGGCTTATCAATGTTTGGCAGGGGCTACTTCGGGGGCTTCCCTATCTTCCCTCAAAACACCTCCATGGTGTACCTACATAGAAGGCTCCAAAGGCAGACTCCTATGTGCCACCACTGAACCCACCAAGGAGAAATATATTGCCCCATCATGTCTGTCTTCTCTTTCCACCAGCTGTTCTGGGAACAAGTGCAAATGTTGCTGCTGACCCTGTCCAGCAGGATGTTGGAGAAGGAGCTGTTTGACGGGAGCGATCATATGCAGGCGGGGTTTCAGGGTTGGATTACCTGGCAGAGGGTTTCAGAGGGGGATCAGTTGAAAAGGTATATTGGGGGGGGGGGGGGGAGGAGGGAATGACAGATCAACTGAGGGATGTAAAAAGAGCTGGAGGAAGAGAGAGATTAGTTAGGGGGATATGAGAAGGGTTAGTGGGGAGGAAGTGAAGCTGAGAGGTGAGAGAGGGGATGGGGAAGAGAGGGCAAAGGAGAATGGAAGGGATGATATGATCAATTGGGAGGTTATAAGAAAGGCTTTGGAATGAGAGGAGATCAGCTGAGAGGAATGGAAAAAGGACTGAAGGGGAGAAAGAATAGGCTTGGGTGGTGAGAGGATGTAAGAGGTGGGGTGGAGACTGAGAGAATGATGAGCTGGAAGCGGTGGTGGCTGAGAGAGGGGATCAGCTGGAGTGCAAGAAGAGTAAGAATGAACTGACTGTTAGAGAGAGTGGGTACGCCACCCTCCGCTGATCTGTTTTTGTTGGCTAAAATGGGGTCACGTTGGCTAAACGTTTGGGCAGCCCTGTGCTAGTCTCGTGCAATAAACGCTTTATCCTCAACTGCTTTTTTCACCAAAATTAAATGAAACCAGTTAAATCGGAAGAGAGGGAAATCATAAGCAAGGAAAATAAAAACTTGACGGCCCACATGCTGCACATGAGTGCATGCAAAAGTTCCTTTTCTTGGAAATTTTAACAGCACATTTTCTTCTTACAAAAATATTGCTAAATTCTTTTGGATACCATTTTTAAAGCTTTAAAAAAAAAAAAAACTGGGACAAAAAGTACAGGAATAAATATATTCCAGACAGTGATTTAATGTTCTTCTACACAGAGATATCTAGGTATAAGCAGACAGTAAATAGCAGAGATGTTACCAGTGGGTGAAAAGTCAGACAAGAAAAGTGGTGTGCTCATATATGACTCTTTGGGATGGGATGACGCTTCTGATAATGGTAACCAGTCACTGGGGAGGTTCAGTGGAGGGTGAGGACAGAAGTGCAGGGGCAATCTCCACTAGCCTATGTACACTCAGCATTCCCTTCCCCACATGGCTGGTTCAAAGTCCAACAGTGATCTTTAAGCAGCAGCGGTATTAACAATGAAAGTCAGCACAGAGCCAATACAAGACCACAGGCCTTTTAATGTCCCCAATCCTTCCTTAAGCATGGCTTCCCATTAGCACATAAGAGAGCAGGGCGAATGCAGAGCCTTTGAGTGCATGCTGGTTCACAGGCCTCAAAAGGGAAATTGGTTCTTACCTGTTAAATTTTTGTTCCTGTAGTACCACAGATCAGTCCAGACACCTGGGTTTTGCCTCCCTTCCAGCAGATGGAGATAAAGTTTTACTGACATTGCTACTTAACCACACGTGCTACCTGCAGTTCCTCAGTATTAATCTATACCCAAGCCTATCACCACAAATGTTAAAAATGTCCAAACTTTCCAAAACTTCCAAAATATGAAAAATATTCTCTGCTTCAAAAAAAAAAAAAACAGAATGAGCGAGCGACTCGCCCCCTCAATAGAATGGGCAGGTTCTGGACTGATCTGTGGTACTAAAGGAAGAAAAATTAGCAGCTAAGAACCAATTTTCCTTTCCCTGGACATACCCAGATCAGTCCACAGTCCTGGGATGTAGCAAAGCTCCCTAACTCAGGGTGGAACCTGGAGAGTCCCGCTCACAGAACACTTTCACCAATAGATGGGGAACCCATACCTCCCACATCCAGACAATAGTGTCTTGCAAAAGTACATAGCGACTTCCAAGCCTCCGCTCTGCAAATCTCTTGTGGAGAAACAAGCTGAGCCTCTGCCCAAGAGGCCACCTGAGAACACGTAGAATGAGCATGCGATCCCTCCGGAACCGGATGACCACAAATAATGTAAGTGGAACCAATAGCCTCCTTAAGCCAGCGAGCAGTAGTAGCCTTAGAAGTCTGAAAGCCCCTCTTCGGATTGCTCCACAGAACTAAAAGGTGATCTGACCTCCTAAAGTAATTCATTACCTTGAGATACCTCAACAAAGCTCTTCTTATATCTAACAATTTGAGCTCCCTTGCATGAGGAGTGGACGCTTCCACTGTGGGAAAGGCTGGGAGCTCCAGTGTCTGATTCACATGAAACGCTGAATTCAAAATCTGAAGGAATGGGTCCTGACACTACAGAGCCTGCAACTCAGAAATCCTCCTAGCTAAACACATGGCCACCAGAGAAACAACCTTAAGAGTCAAGTCCTTCAGTGTCGCTCTCTGGAGTGGTTCAAAAGGAGCCTCACATAAACCCTTGAAGACAAGATTAAGATTCCAGGATGGACAAACTCATTGAAGTGGAGGACTCACATTCTTGGTCCCCCCTAAGGAACTGAATAACTTCCAGATGTGCAGAAATAGAGGATCCATCTATCTTGCCACAAAGACAACCTAGAGCTGCCACTTGAACTTTACATGAGCTAAGAGACAAGCCTTTGGCAAAACCTTCTTGCAGGAAGGATAAAATGTCAGAGATTGATGACCTGAGAGGGCAAACACCTTTAACGGAGCACCAGGACTTAAAAACCTTCCATACCCATACATAGGAAATATTAGTAGACTTTCTCTTGGCTTGCAACAACATAGTAATGAATGCCTCTGGATAACCCCTACGTCTCAAACACCACCTCTAAAAAGCCATGCTGCTAGACAAAAGTGAGCACCCTGTTCGAAAATATGGGTCCCTGATACAGAAGATCCTCCAGATGATCCAAGCAAATCGGTCCGTCCACAGCCAAGTTGATCAGATCCACAAACCACGGACACCGCAGCCATTCTGGTGCCACCATGACCATTTCTCCCTGATGCTTTTCTGGGTGATGCAACACCTTGCCCATGAGCGGCCAGGGAGAAAAGATAAAGTAGAACCCCCTGCGGCCAAGGTAGTACCAGAGCATCAAGGCCCTCAGTCCAGTGCTCTTGCCTCAGACTGAAAAATCGAAAGGCCTTGGCATTCAGATGAGTAGCCATTAAATCCACATGGGGCAGCCCCACCGCTCGTGAATGTGCTGCATCACTGACTCAGACAATTCCCATTCGCTTGGATCCAGCACTGTCCGACTCAAGTAATCCGCTTGAAAGTTTTTGACCCTGTGTGTAGGATGCCGCTATTCATTCACTCCAAGTGCTGCTCTGCCCAAAGAACTAACTCTTGTGCCTCCTGGGCTACTGCTTGACTCTTGATTCCACCCTGATGATTGACATAAGCCACCATTGTCCAAGAGAACACTCACTGACCGATCTCTCACTAACGTTAGAATTTCCTGCAAGGCTAAGCAGACAGGTCTGGTCTCTAGTCTATTGATAGACCACGCAGGCTCTTTCACAGACCAGCCACCCTGATCTGACTGGTGCTTTCACACTGCTCCCCAACCAGAGAGACCGGCATTGGTAGTAAGTACCACCCAATCCGGAACTTTGAGGTCCACACCCCAGACGAGATTGGAAGTTAGAAGCTACCAGGAAAGGCTCTCCTGTGCGACACCCTTGAGTGGTAACAGAAGCTGAAACTCCTCAGAGACTGGGCTCCACCGAGCCAAAAGCGCTCTCTGCAATGGTCTCATGTGAGCAAAATCCCACAGCACTAATTCCAGTGTCAAGGCCATAGAGCCCAGAACTTGCAAATAATCTCATACTTTGGGCACCTGTAACTGCATCAACCGCTGAATCTGCCCCTGCAGCTTCAGAATGCACTCCTCAGATACACCTTGCTGACTAGAGTGTCGAACCAAGCCCCCAGATACTCCAGGGACTGCATCGGTAACAGGCAACTCTTCACTACATTCACTATCCATCCTAGCAACTGGAGCACATTAAGAACTTTTTGAACCCGTTGCGTCCATTGGTCGCAGACGGCTGCAACCGCTCTGCCTTACCTTTTTTTCTCCCCCCTCTCTCTCTTTGGTCAAGATGGCTGTCTCCAGTGCCGAGTGCCTTGGCGTCTCCAGACCAGCATGGGCGTCCCCATCCGTCATGCTCACTCCCGTGGCCTCCTAGGGCGCGAGCACGCACATCGATGCTCAAATACACGTCATGGCGGGAACCTCGGGGGAGGCCCCACCGCATGATGTCAGTACCTCCAGGTATATCTAGCCTCCGCTTCCGCTACCAATTTGAGTTAGCAAAGACTTCGCTACTCTGCCTGCTCTAAGCTGTACACTTAGATGCCTCTTTCACGCTAAGGGCCTCGTTCCAGCAGAAGCTCGACACACCCGCTCCTCGGGGGTCTCTCGCTTCCAACTTCCCTTCGGGGTCCTCACTAACCAAGACAACCGCTCCTTGGGGATCTTTTCTCTCTATTCATTTCAGGATATTGGACCATTGGGTACTCACTCCTCGAGAGCCTAGCTACTTCATATCCTGGCACCACAGACCTTTGGTCCCACCATTCTATCATCAGGAAGACGCCTTCACTCTTTGAGTACCTCTACGATCCGGCGCTCCAACTCCACCCACCAGCCATGATGTTACCCGCACTGCGGGCTCCTGCCTATCATGAACATCTGGATGAGACTATACTTCTGAGCCTGTTGAGCGTATTAGCACTTCGTGGATCAGTGCCTTACCTTCCTACTTCACCATCTATTTACAGCAGTACAATAAAGACTCTATGCATTCTGTGTCAGTCTATCCTGGTCAGAGTCATCTCCATTGTGACCAAGAGTCCACAATGCCTCAAACACAACAGATTGCTAACTCCATGGACTTGGCTCAGCTCACAGCCCTGCATGCCATCCCTGGCCTAGCCCAGCAGATTACAGAACAACAAAGGTCTTTGGAGAACCTAGCTACTGCCTTCAATCAGTTACAAGTTCAACTGAACTCTTCAGCTCCTCCTGTAAAGGAATTGCTGTTTCCAGTGGTAACCCTCAATACCACTGTACCTTCACGGGTGAAGCCAATATGTGCAGAGGGTTCATCAATCAATGCAGCATGCATTTTTCATTACAGCCTACCCTTTTTCCCCACTGAGGCTTCAAAGACCACCTACATCCTGTCGTTCCTTGAAGGACGAGCCCTGGCCTGGGCTTCACCACTATGGGAACGTGAAGATCCTATCCTGAATGACCTATCAGGATTTCTACAACTTTTTAAGTCTGTGTTTGATGACCCGGCTCTCCAGACCATTGCTGGATCCGCCTTGCTCAACCTTCAGCAAGGTAACAAGCCACTTACAGACTTTGCTACTGAATTTAAGACTCTAGCATCTGAACTGCATTGGGACACTGGATGCTTACGTCCCATATTCATGGAGGGTCTCAACTCTCGCATAAAGGATGAATTAGTGGCTCATGATTTGCCTGATTCCCTCGAGTCCCTGAAGGAACTAGCAGGGAGAATTTACCACCGTATCTGCGATCGTACCCAAGAGGCTGAGTCTACGAAAGTCTACAGTGGGGGCTAACCGTCCTAAAACTGTGCCTATTACTTCCAGCTTACCATCTGCACCCCTAGAGGAGGAAGAGCCTATGCAACTAGGCCGAAGCTACTTGACCTCTAAGGAGAGACATTATCGCAAGCGCATGGGGTTGTGCATGTACTGTGGCCAATTGGGTCATGCAGTCCAAACCTGTCCCATTTGTCCGGGAAAATGACGGGCCTAGGATCTGCGGGAGGACTTCTCCTGGGCCTCACCTCTCCTACTCCTCCATTATCTTTACCTATATCTCTGCTTTGCTGAGGTGTCGAATTTCAGACTCTTGCTCTCATTGACTCCGATGCCAGAGGTAATTTTATTCTGAAGCACTTGGTCAAACATCTGAGGATTCCTACCACACCAATAGTTAAGCCTCTTCTATTGCCATCCATCCATGGAGAACCACTTCCTGGAGAAGTTTCATTGACAGCCAGACCATTGGCCTGCGCACTTGAGCCCTACACACAGAATCAATTTCCTTTCTAGTTTTGGAAAAAGCCATGCATCCGGTGGTGTTGGACCTGCCGTGGCTTCAAGACCATATGCCACAATTTAATTGGGCTACCTTGGAACTGTCCCGGTGGGGACCAGACTGTCATGGTCGGTGTCTTGCTGAAGTTTCACCGCTCATCTGCATGCCTACCACTCCATCATTACCTGGCTTACCTCCACCATACGCCTCCTTTCAGGATGTTTTAAGCAAGCAACTGATGTTCTTCCGCCACACAGAGAGCTCGATTGTGCCATAAATCTGGAGCCAAGTTCTGAACCTCCCAGAGGAAGAGTCTACCCTCTTTCTGTAGCTGAGACCAAAGCTATGTCTACCTACATACAAGAAAATCTACAAAAGGGATTTATCAGACCTTTCAAATCCTCTGCTGGTGCAGGCTTCTTTTTTGTAGGGAAAAAAGTTGGCACCTTACGCCCCTGCATAGACTACAGGGGTCTGAATGAGATTACCATCAAGGACAGGTACCCCCTTGCCCTTAAAATCTGAACTGTTTGATAAACTCCAAGGGGCCAAAATATTCTCCAAATTGGACCTAAAAGGAGCTTACAACTTAGTGTGTATTCGAGAAGGAGACAATGGAAGACTGCTTTTAACACCTGTGATGGACACTTTGAATACCTCGTCATGCCCTTCGGTTTAAGTAACGCACCTGCAGTCTTTCAAAATATGATGAACGACATCTTATGGGACTTACTGTATCAATGCGTAGTAGTATATCTTGATAATATACTGATCTTTTCTCAGGATCTACAAAGTCATCAGAAGGATGTTAAAGTCCTAAGACGTCTGCGTGAGTACCACCTTTACACAAAGCTTGAGAAGTGCGAATTTCACAAAGAAGCTGTACCCTTCCTGGGATATATCGTTTCGAAGAATGGTTTTCAAATGGACCCCAAGAAACTTGAGAGTATCCAGGACTGGCCTTAACACACAGGCCTGAAAGCATTGCGTCGCTTCTTGGGATTCACCAATTACTATCGATCCTTTGTTAAAAACTACTCATTATTGACAGCCCCTCTAACGGTTATGACCAAGAAGGGAGCCAACCCTGCCAATTGGTCTCCTGAAGCCATCTCAGCCTTCATGATGCTCAAGGAGGCTTTTCAAAAGAAGCCGTGTCTCTGCCACCCTGACCCACACTGTCCTTTCATCGTGGAGGTTGGCGCATCTGACATTGGTGTGGGGGTTGTTCTAAGTCAGTACAGCGAATCCAATGTGCTCCATCCTTGCTCCTTCTTTTCTAGGCAATTCTCACCTGCTGAGAGAAACTATGGGATAGGAGACAAGGAGCGTCTCGCGATCAAACTGGCTTTTGAGGAGTGGCGGCCCTGGCTAGAAGGCGCACAACACCAAATAGTAGTATACACCAATCACAAGAATCTAGAGTACCTTCGACATGCTCAACAACTCAACCACTGTCAAGCAAGATGGTCTCTGTTTTTCAACAGGTTCAATTTCCTTCTGAAATACCGTCCAGGAGAAAAGAATACCCGGGCTGATGCCCTATCGCACTCCTCCTCACCACAGGATGTGCCAGATGAACCCTGTCATATCATCGATCCCGCAAGAGTGGTCCTCGCAGCCACCCACACGGTACCTGCCAGGAAGACAGTGGTGGCCAGAGGTTTAAGAAAAAAAAGACTGTTAAAATGGGCACACGATTCCCATCTGGCAGGCCATCCTGGACAGTCGTACCTTAGCAATGTTGCAGAGATACTATTGGTGGCCAACCATGAAGAAGGACTTGAAAGCATACGTGGGTTCCTACGCTGTCTGTGCCAAGCAAAAGTCACCACCCGGGCAACCTTGGGGTTTATTACAGCCTCTACCATCACCGGATGAACCATGGACCCATATCGCTACCGATTTCATAGTGGACCTGCCATCATCCAGCGGCAATACCATATGGGTTACGGTCGACAGTTTCTCTAAAATGGCCCACTTTGTAGCATTATCAGGATTATCCTCTGCTACTGAGTTAGCAAAACTCTTCATTAAACACATCTTCTGTCTTCATGGGATACCCAAACATATCCGACAGAGAAGTGCAATTTACAGCAAAGTTTTGGAGAGCATTATGTCAAAAATTTGACATCGCCTTGGATTTAACTTCTGCCTACCATCCTCAGTCTAACAGTCAGACTGAGAGGATGAATAGGAATCTGAAACAATTTCTGTGATCCTATGTCAACTCTAGCCAGAACGACTGGGCTGAATTACTGCCTTGGGCAGAATTTGCCATCAATTCACATCCTGCTTCTTCAACGGAGTCTTCCCCTTTCCAACTTGTCTACAGGAGACAACCTTTACCTTTAGAGATGGTATCCAAAAGAATTTAGCCATAATTTTGTAAAAAGTAGATGTACTGTTAAAATATCCATGAAGGAGAAATTACTACTTACCTGATAATTTTCTTTTCTTTAGTATAGACAGGTGGATCCAGAACCAGTGGGTTATGCACCTCTACCAGCAGATGGAGACAGAACAAAGCTGATGTCATGGTATATATACCCTTGCACTGACATCAGCCTGCCAGTATTCACTGCAAAAGCCAACTGTGGACAAGCTAATTAAAACTTTATTTTTAACAAACAACCACTCCGGTACTCAGTCAACAGGAAACCACTGAGCTCAGACAAGGAGTGCAACAACATTAGTCTAGGGACTGGATTGACATGTACCAGTACTCCCTGGAACACTCAGCCAGGCAGGAAGACCATAGTATAACCATTCGGCAGCCAAGGGCAGGAAGGTGTATCCACCTGTCTATACTAAAGAAAATAAATTATCAGGTAAGTAATAATTTCTTCTCTCTTAGCGTTCAGACAGATGGATCCAGTACCAGAGGAATGTACCAAAGCTACTTCCAAACAGGGTGGGAGGCCGCCTGCAGTCCAGTCAAAACCGCACATGCGAAGGCTGTGTCCTCCTGGGCCTGCACATCCAAGTGATAATGATGGAAAAGGTATGTAAGATGGACAACGTCGCAGCTCAGCAAATCTCGATGGGAGACAACAATCTAATCTCTGCCCATGACACTGCCTGAGCCCTAGTGGAATCAGCCCCAACTTGACAAGGCAATGGCTGCTCAGCATCCACATACATGGCCATGACTACCTGGTTAATAACTGTTTATGGACTTTTCCTTCAGCAACTTGTCCAATCCTCTTTTGAACCCTACTATGTTACTTGCCTTGACAACAGATTCCATAGCTTGATTGTGTACTGAGTGAAAAAATACTTTCTACAGTTTGTTTTAAATCTGCTGGTTGCTAGTTTCATAGAGTGTCCCCTAGTCCTAGTGATATTTGAAAGAATAAATAACTGTTCCCCATTCACCTGTTTCATCCTACTCATGATTTTACAGATCTTGATCATACACTCTGTCTTCTTTTTTCCAAGCTAAAGAGCTCTAATCTGTTTAGCCTCTCCTAGTAAAGGACCTTTTCCATCCTCGTTATCATTTTTGTTACCCTTCGCTGCACTTTTTTTGTGTCTTTTTTGAGATGGTGCAACCAGAACTGCACACAATATTCAAGGTATCATGGTACCATAGATCTAAACAAAGGCATTATGATATTTTCAGTTTTGTTTTCTATTCATTTCAAAATAATGCCTAACATTCTGTTTGCTTTTTTGATCGCCATCAAACACTGAGACAAAGACTTCAAAGTATTGTCCACAAGAACTCAGATTCTTTTCTTGGATGATGACAACACAGAATCTAGCATTGTGCACCTGTAGTTTGAATTATTTTTCATTATGTGCATTGCTTTACACTTGTCCAAAATAAATTTCAGCTGCCATTTAGATGACAAGTCTCCTAGTCTCACAAGATCCTTCTACAGTTCCTCACAATCTGCTGCTGTGTTCACAACTCCAAACAATTTTGTATGATTTATTAATATGGTAAATAGCACAGGAACCAGTACAGACCTAGGCACTCCACTAACAACCTTTTTCCATGTGGAAAACTGACCATTTTGTTCTATCCTCTTTTTCCTGTCTTTTATTCAATTACCAATCCACAATAGGATACTGCCTTTGATCCCATGATTATGTTAAAATGTAAAATAGTACGACCTCTAGTCATATTATTCCAGCTGTTTTGATGTGAACCGATGTGATGTACCCCAAAGAATGTCGGTATATAAAAGCAAATAAATAATTTCCTAAAGAGTCTCAAAATCCAAATACATTGTATCACCTTTATCCTCATGTTTATTTACACCTTCAAAAAATCTAGTAAATTGATAAGGCAAGACTTCCCTTTGTGAAAATCATATTGTCTTTCTCCCATTAAACCATGCCTATGTGGTCAATAATTTTGTTTTTTTAAGAATAGTTTCTACCATTTTGCCTAGCACCAACATCAGGCTCAATGATCTATAGTTTCTTGAATCATCCCTGGAACCCTTTTTAAAAACTGGCAACACACTGGTCACCATCCAGTCTTCTGGTACCGTGGCTGTTTTAAATGATAGGTTGCAAATCACTGAACAGGTCTACAAATTCATATTTGAATTCCTTAAGAACTCTTGGGTGAATATCATCCAATCCCAATGATTTGTTATTCTTTATTCTGACAATCTGACTTATTATATCCTCCAGTTTCATAGTGATTTCATTTAATCGCATCAAAAAATGTTTCTGGTGTGGGTATGACATTTGTTTAAATTAATTGAAAAATTTAAAAAAATATACTGGGGAATACTGTGGTGTTTTTTGTGGGTATGACCCCAACATACTCCTGTAAAGACAGGGACAAAGAATTCATTTATTTTTTCTGCTATTTCCTGGTCTTCCCTGACCACCCCTTTTACACCTCAGTTATCTAGCAGCCCAAATGACTCCCTTACAAGCTTTTTGTTTCGTAAGTGAAAAGAGTTTATTACTTGTGTTTGCCTGAATGGCAAGCTTCTTTTTCAAATTCTCAGCCTGCTTAATTACTGTTCACATCTAACGCGCCAGTGCTTATGCGCTTCCCTATTTTCCTCATTTTGGTCTACATTCTTGCTTTACTGATTTTATGTGTTGAGATGTAAATTTTATATGACTATTTTTTATAATAGAAGTATATTGTGTGTGGTTTTAGAGTGGAGACTGATATGAGCATTTAGATTGTAAAGAAGGTAGCTGTTTTTTCCTCAGTGAAAGCTGGGAATAAAAACTGGGAGCCTTTTGAGGAATTTTTTTGTTCATTGTATTTTTGCTGCATTGTTTGCTTGTAAACTACATTTTTTGAGGTGGGTGGCATACAAATACAAAATAGAATACAACGAACAATACAGTATCCCCTATTTGGTTCATACCCAGCACTCCTTCCCTCTTATCACAAAGATTTGCAATAATCTTAATAGCCACAAATACCTGTGTGACCATTGCTCGGACTTATAGCCTTCTACAAGTCCATGGCCTATCTAGATGGCATCCATTCACCGTCAACCTGCTGCACCACCCCAGTCAACACCAGGAATGCATAGTCTGTCAAAAAAATCCCAGCTGTATGAGCACCTGCGCTTCCATTAGGATTTTTAGTTATTACTATACTTGCAGCCTGCCAAGCTGCTAGCCAATTCTATCATTACAGTTAATTCTACCATTGCTGCCTGTGTTTTTGCTAAGACTTCTAGTTATTACTGTTATTAACTTTTTCACAGCTTGCCAGACTGACCCATGAGGTTATTTGCATTTCTGTTAGCATTCTAACATTTTATATTACTCACTTTGCCATTCATTCTGGCAGGCCCCTCAAATTGTTCAACTAGAGTATTCTAAAAACTTTAAAACACATGCCACTAGGGGAAGAGCCAAGATGGCGACCTGACCGGCTGCACTGCTTTTGCTCGCTCCTGTGATTTCTTGGACATCTTTTTTACAATCTGGACTGCCAATGCCTCCGAAGAGGAAAGGGAGAGTGAGGACTTACCCCTCAAGTTCTACGATCCCTGCCGGGCAAAAGACGATTCTGCAGTGGGCCGGGATGACTGTGAAACTTGGGGCGAGAGATCCTGCAGTTGGGATGGACAGAGGAGAGCCCGCCCTGACCTCGGAAGAAGCCTCTCTCAGCCCCTTAGATGACCGCCCACCGCCAGCTGCACAGAAGGCCTCGACTCTGTGCTCTGGCTGGAATCCCGAAGTTGGAACCATTGCTTCAGAGGAAGAGGGAGCCCCGTCGGTGGCTGACCCCGTGCTGAGCTCC
This sequence comes from Rhinatrema bivittatum, assembly GCF_901001135.1. Classification (NCBI taxonomy): domain Eukaryota; kingdom Metazoa; phylum Chordata; class Amphibia; order Gymnophiona; family Rhinatrematidae; genus Rhinatrema; species Rhinatrema bivittatum. The sequence continues at coordinate 622,419,153 of NC_042616.1, read as the reverse complement.
TCGAGGGATGACAGGAGAGTGTTGATGGCTTCGACCTCTGTGCCTCACCTTTCTTCCTGCTCTCTCCACTAGCCTTGGGAATATGGTTACCACCGTGTCTTCATGCCGCTCTCTTCGGTGTCCCCGGAACAGCTATGGCAAGGCTATCCGCCATGTTTCTCCTGAGGGCCTCCTAGGGTGTGTGCGCGCATGCCACCCACGTCTTTATCCACGTCATGGCAGAAACCTCCGGGGCGTCCCCCTCGCGTGACGTCACGCCATCCGAGTATTTAGCCTGCCCTTCGTTTGCTAACAAATCGAGTTAGCACGGATTGGATTGGATTGCCTCCGGTCTGAGCTACTCTGCCACTTCCATGCTGCCGCTGGAAGCTCTCTCTGCCCTTCAGGGTATTTCATCTAACCTGGGTACCCGCTCCTCTGGGGCCCTCTGCTTTCTTTCAGGTACTCCTCGAGGGCCTGCTCTCCCTGCCTCGGTGCCTGTAATCCAACTACTTCTGCCTGCTGGGATCTCCATCTATACAGCTACCAACTTAGTGAGTAATCTAACCTTTATCAGTCTGTCTCATCTACAGCTCAGCACTAGGAACCTGCATCTGGAACTCCCTATACTATCATGTGCTGCTAACATCTATCATTGTGAAATGGGTCTCCTCTGCCAAGGGCCCCTGGACTGCTACTACTGGATCACCTCACTACTGCCACCTCTGGTGGTATTATCCAGCTGTATAATAAAGTCATCTTCTGTGTTTGCGAGTCCTGAGTCTAGCCTAGTACTGCGGTTCCTCACAGGGCTCCTCCCCGTGGGAGTGGCCATCACCGTAGAACCCAAAAATCCACTCCAATACCTCAAAACCATAACAGAGCGTCTCTGGCGTTTTGGATCTGGAAGGGGCAAAGGATCAGGCAATTGGAGAAGGTGAGAGGCCTGAATGTGACTCCCCTTCCACACCCGGAGTAATTTTGGTATCGCAGAAACCCATGGTAGTCGCTCTGGATTCCCTCTGGGATCTTACATCTGCAATGGTTAAAACATTTTCGGACTGTTCTTTGAAAATTAACTCTTTATCCCAACAAATGGATATAGTGAATAAGAAGTGTTCTCTATCGTCAGGAAACTTTGGGAAAAAAATAAAACTATGGAAAGTGAATGACACCATGTTAAAGCAGTGCAGTCCACTATTATTCCAAGACTGTGGAGCAATAAATAGAAAGGTGGAGTTTATTGAAAATGCTTTGAGACACCTAAATCTACAAGTGTTAAACTTTCCCTGGGCTGTGGGAGAAGTTCCACGCATTACTGTTAGAAGATATTTCCTAGAGGTGTTAGACTATACATCAGAATCGGCTCCCCCCGGATAAAGTTTATTTTCTGCCTACTTGAGTTAATACTCAATCGCAAGCGATTCCGATTGACTTAGAGATCTTAACTGGCTTCCTAGAATCATCAAATTATGAAATAGTGGAAAGAACCACTCTTTTGACATCTTTTTTCAATGAGAAAGATCTGAGTGATGTTATGAGAACCTACTTTAAGAAATCCAATATTTCTTTTATGAGTCAAAAAATTAGGATTTTTCCTGATTTGACCAAATCCACCCAGCTGAAAAGGAAAGGCTTTCTGGCCTTGCGCCAGGAAACCTTAGCCTTGGGAGTGACCTTTTTTCTAAGGTTCTCTTGCAAATGCATTATAAAATACAATAGAGATAATTATGTTTTTTTTTCTACCCGAACAGTTAAAAAGCTTTATTGATTCCAAGAAGGCTCTGCTACAAGTTAGCAGTATCTAGAGAGTTCATCATATTATGAAGTAAAGTAGTAAAGTCTTAAGCTTTTTCCTTAGCAGATTTCCTTGAATTCTCCTTATTTGCTCAATGTAGTCTTCCCCCTTCATAATTGTGGTCTAATGGGTATTTAAAATAGAAGAGTTTGTTGCCTGATATTGTGTTTTTGTTTTATTTTTTTTCATGTTTCTAAGTGTAATACCACATTACTGTACAAAGTGGATACTTTGTTTGAAATTGAAAACAATAAAGATTAAATTAAAAAAAATAAAACACATGCCACTAAATCATGCTTCTATTCTCTCCATTTTTTCACAACTAACAAACCTGTGCTTATCCTTTACTACTATTTTAGGCTTTTTTAGTCTCCACTACTTACTCCAGGAGGGTATTCCACACATCCACCACCCTTTCCATGTAAATATTTTTTTTTGAAGTTGCTCCCAAGCCTACCCATTGGAACCTCATACCCATGTCCTTGCTCAAGAACTCTCTTTCCATTCAAAAAGTTGTTAATGCACAAGAAATAAACCTATCAGCTATTTCACTGTCTCTATCATAACTCCCCTACCTCTCCCCAAGGGTATACATATGCAAATCATTAAATCTAATTAAATCTCATTTGGTGCAGAACACACACCATTATGGCATCCTCTCTCTAGCATGCCTCCACCCTGTCTATATTTTTCTAGAGGTATGGCCTCCAAACCTGGACAAAATGCTCCAGATGAGGCCTCACCAATAACCTGTAACACAGCTAGTTATGCCTCCCCCTCCGGACCCTAGCATCTTTCTGCCTCTGGACACTGCCTTGTCATACTGTTTTGCTACCTTGAAATCATAAGATTATAATCATTCCAAGGTCTCTTTCCTGCTTTACAGACATTTTATTTAATGGAAATTTATATTCCACAAATCCAAAAGAACAAGTTCTTCGCAAATCACAATTCATAAATCACAGAATTGCATCACTGTTAACAGATAAATGTGACACAGACCTTATAGCAGATAAACAAATGTAAAACCTAATGAGTATCTCAGCCCCATTACATGCTGCTAGGGTGATGCTCTCTCGTTCTAGGGAGAAACGAAAAAATGGCTACCTTTATTAGCACAAAAGCAGTACTAAGGGTGAATCTCACAGAATTCCCTCCAGCGCTCCTGGCCAGGAAGGGAAGTTATATTACCAAGGCATGCCCTCTAGGGTAGAAGGCTCTATAGTCAAAGAATAAAACCCAATCCACTGAAGTGCTCTTAAAAAGAACGGATTCTCTGGGTTAGTTAATGCAACAGAAGTCAGTGCTCTTATGCTGTTAGAAGCAAACAGAGAGAGGAAGGGTAGAGGGTGATAGAAGAGATGCTCAGTAAAGTGAAAGTCAATTACAAATAAATAAGATTCCAGTCACTATATAAAAATAATGTACTAAAAACAAAAAGTTCTCATTTCTGTTGCTGCATTTTTTTAGGTTTCCCACAGACTAGAATAAATCATACATTCATTTTCAGAAAATTATTCCATGCAACTCGAGTGACTGAAAGCTGGCATTCAGGGCAAAGCCAGTGAATCACCAGTCTCCCCTACAGCCAAGTTCAGCCAAAAAGCAAGTCATGACTCCTATAGTTATTATAAAAGGGGAGTGTTGGATAATGGGAAACCTGTGGGGTTAGTTTTCCTGCTTTCCTTCTCACCACAGATGCCAAGTGAGCTGAAACTGAGAATCCTGCACCTTGTACAAATTCAATCATGCAGTCAACAAGAACAAAAAAAAAATAAAAAATCAGATCGACATTTGCACTGTCATCAAGTAGTTGAAATGGAGTCAAAATTTTCTTCGGGCCATAAGCTGGTAAAAGATATAAAACAGTAGTCTCAGTGCCAACACGTGGTATTTTCCTAAGGCACACACACAAGAAATGGAACGATACGAGTTTGAAAAGGACAAGAAGGCAAGACCAAGATACAAGAGAACCTCAGGTTCAATGGATGGAAGATATTGTGAATATGCTGATCCTCTTTCTTGGCTACCCTACTGACATATTTTAATCAATAGAGCACTATCTGCCTCTTCATTTTAGATACCCTAACTGCCAAGTTTTAACACATCTCCTGGGAATGCTCCTGCACCTGCCCATTTTTTAAACAGCGTCCTTTCCCTTTTACATTTCTTGAGGATATGGTCATCCCAATCATGAAAAAGTCGATTCCAAACACTGCTGCATGCCCCCTAGGTCCCTAATGAATTTAATGCTTTTCATTACTATGTATTTGAAAAAACATCTATCCAGAGGTAGCCGCTGCAACGTATGTTAGTTGATCTGAAACTTGCAGAACTCCTATAAGCTCGGAGTGAAACAGAAATGCAAGCACCCTACAGATGCTCATGAAAAGAAATCAATGAACAGCAGGAGAGGTGGGGGGAGTGAGATAATTTGATGTACAAAAAAATATAATTTCATGAAATTCAAACAAAATGTTTATCCCTCCAGCCCCCCCCCCCCCTCCTTCCCCGAACAAAATCTAGCTCTCTCGAAACACCCCAGAAACTGAATTCTCATGTGAGGGCAAGACTGACATTCCTCACCCAGTCAGCCTACGCAGACACTTATCTGAATGAACCTGACCCTGCTTGGCTGCAGTCCAGTCATCCACGTCACTGCATGACTTAACAGAACACAGTGTTCTTGGCACAAACGCAAAAATGTTTTCAAGCTCCATGCTGAAGTGACTATCAGTGTACACTTCAAATCAATAGAACAGTAATAGAAGGCAGTAATCACAAAGTCAGCAGTTATCTGAATACACACGCGATGCAGGACAATTCTGTTCCCTGTTCAGTTCCTATATGCCCCAGTGACGGACTGCTTCCCTGTAACTCCTACCAACAGCTCCCAAGTTCCCAGCCCACACATACACATGCTTTCCCCTCCTGCCACCCTCCCGAGCTCAAACCTGGAAAATTCCAGCCCACCTTTTAGCTAGTGAGCAAAGGGAGTGACAACCGGCGAGCCAGAAACCACGAGTCACTTCCGCCCAAGACATGAAAGTACTACAGAACAGGCACCTCTGAAAAGTTATATCATATCCAGCCCCTATATCTGCATTCCATATCATGAGAAGCTCTAGCACAGCTCCTAGGATTACCCAACAACAGAAAATGCTTTATTCAGTTACAGGGTGCTTAAAAAAAAAAAAAAAAAATCATTGAAATTATATCACACTTTGTACCAACAGCTACATGGGACAAGTTGCTCTATAGCAACATAAACAATAAGATTTACCCTCTTAAGGGCCAGATTTGTTTCAAGCAAATGTAAGACTTACAAAAATGGAAAAAGTCCACAAATTCATTTCATTTCCAAAGTTTGAAAATCTGTGCAAAAAGGCGCTGAAGAACTTTTGCTCCAATGTCACGAACTGAAGAACAAAAGTTACGTAGGGCTTTCACACAAGTTCTACTAACACGTTTCCCCGCTTCCCCACCCCCGTAATTTTTTTTTCCCCTTCCAGTTGCAGGAAATTTAATTCTTGATCTAAAGAATCACAGTTTCAAAACTGTGCATGCAAACTGACCAGAGGTTTTCACATTCTCCATCCTTTCCACCCTCCCCCCAAAACACACTTTTGCCCAAAATTTGTTTGGTGTCGAGAATGTAAAATGAAATGAAGTTGAAGGACTCCCCTCTCCTTTTTGTCATTTGACTGTTAATCGCACTCTCATTATACAGACACAAGATGGCTTAGAATAGAGGCTCAATTACTTAACTGTGCCTCTATTTTCATGGAATTCGTCCATAAGCAGAAGGAAGGAAAGGCCAATTTCAAAATACTTACAGTATATCAATATTCAAGGAAGGTTTTGAATTTCTTTTTTAAGTTAGTTAGTTTAAGCTTTCTGCTTTTGTAATAGTCATTACATTATTGTGTCACCAATGGGGGTGTCAGATGGCAGGGTATCAACCACACCCCCATATTGTAAGGTAATCAATTTTAGTCAAAAGGCCCAAGAAGGGACTGCTCTCAGCTCCACAGCTCAGACTCTGCACTTGGATCTTAGTCAGAAAGGGGCCAAGAGCAAGGCTCCTGTTTACGGAGCCTGAAGAAAAACCAGCATGAAAAAAAAAAAAAAAAAGGGAAAGACAAATAAATTCAGCAACTGCCTTAAGTTTATAAGAACATTTTGCATTGGCTTTTCGCTTATGCTAGAAAGGGAACTTCAAGTGAAAGTAAAGACATGAATATTTTGAAACCTTGATGATATGAAGAAATGTCACAGCTGAAGAAACAGTGAAATGAGGGAGTAAGAGAGAGCCCCAGACCTTAAACAACTCCACTGCACTCAGTACCCATGGGGAAGACTTGGTCTGTACTTCTTTTCTTTTTTTTTTTTTTTTTTTAATTAACCCTGAAAAAGTTTTGTGTTTTTTTTTTTTATTAATATTACTGAGAAACTTTAATAACTGAGAGGATACCAGGCCAATCTTACCTGCTTCTAAGACACTTTAGCTCCCATCAGCTCAATGCAAAATCAAATAACCAGCAGTACTGCTGTTGCCATCCTACCATAAGACCTTTTTTCCCTGCCCCTCATCACTACCTCCACATCCAGGAACAATTCACAAAGTCCAGGAAGATCCACCTGAAGCCTTAATTCTATGTACTGTCTACTTCATTGCTTGCCCCTGATTAAAAAAAAGACGAATTCCAAACAAAATTATTTTTTTAATCTATAGATTAAAAAAAAAAAACCAAACGCACAACTTTTAATTTACTGGGAGTTAGGGATAAAATTTATCACAGAACATAAATAGCATGCCACAATCATTCTGGCTGTAGAAAGTCTGTTGCACAGTGTTTGAAGGACCCCTTGTATCCATGTGTATGGCTGCAGAGATGTTTTCCACTGTCAGGGTGGCCAGTACTCCCTGTGCTGCTAATGGTTCACATAGAGTGCACCTGAAGACCTTGCCCCATGCAAGCTCACGTGGGATTTAAGCCAGCTAGTTTTGCTGCAGTCCTCTGATGACTTTTCTGAATATCATTGCTGCTTATTTTCAGAGTTTATTTATTAATCAAATCACCCAAGGTGGTATACAAATCACAAGCATAATAAAAAAAAGACTAAAAAATATAAATATGACTACAAAGCTATAACATCATACTCAAATCATTTCAGTCCATCCTTAATCTGCTTAATACCACCACCCTCCCTGCCCCCAAGAATCTCATACCTGTGAGTATAACCATGTTTTAATTTTCATATGGAGAAATCAAGTAATTTAGCTCCATTCTAGCCTCTACCAGGAGATAATTCTACAACATTGAGGAGACAGTTGAGAAAGCTCTTGTTCATAACCAGGTATGCCTTAAGTCCCTAAATCTGGACACCACCAATAATGCCCCTTGATTAGAGCACAATGGTCAGGCAGGCATATAGCACTGCAATTTCTTTTGTAGATACTCCAGTCCTTTTCCTTTCAATATCCGGAAAGTCAGTATCAAGATCTTAAAATGGGTAAGTTATTTATAGCAGCCAATCCAATTTAAACAAAAGCGGCCTAATTTCCATTGTACGGAATACACCCAGCACTAACCAGGCCACCATATTTTGTACCACCTGAAGCTTACCAATGAGTCTATCTGGTAGATGCACATAGAGGCCATTGCAATAGTCTGTCTGAGACACCATCAGAACTTGAATCACTTTCTTAAACATAGCCATTTGCAGAAATGGGCAAAGTCTCTTTAGCATTTTCAACCTGTAGTATATTCCATGAAGTAACCAATATCTGGGTTTTCCACAATACCATGTGTGAATGAAGCTGTCCGATAATTAGGGAACTTTGCTTTATTTTCACAGGAATTTATCAATATTTATTACAAAAACACATTCAGAAAGCAGTGAAATAAAATGATTCATCATTTTTTCAGGTAATTTTTTTTTTTTTTTGTAATACACTGATAAATTTCCAGGAAAAATTAATAACTGGAAATGAAGGTCCCTACCAATATGACTTTTGCTTGTGCTGCTACTCTTATTCAATACCCTTATTCAATAAACAATACTCTTATTCAATAAACATACACAAGGTTAATGGGACTCCAACATTGCTCTGTGCTTCAACGGCAAGAGGAAATGTGGAAAAAAAAATGGATTTGCATTCACAAAAAAGTGGGGAGTAGCTTGCTTGTTACAGTGGTAACTACCCCAAACCAAATAAGCCTGATACTTCACTTCAATACATATCCAACGTAGCTCTCTCTGCTTCAACGGCAGGGGGGAATGAATGAAAATGTGATTTATATTCAGATAACAACCAACAAGAACTGAATTACATAGTCTGGGAAAACAAATAAGCATGGGTGTAGCTTGCTTGTTATGGCAGTTACTACCCTGAATCAATTAAGCCTGATACTTCACTTCAATGCATATTCAGCGTAGCTCTCTGCTTCAACGGCAGGGGGAATGAAGAAAAGTGGATTTATATTCAGACAACAACCAACAATGACTGAATTGCACAGGCTAGGTAAACAAATAAACTTGGAGAGTAGCATACTTATTGAGGCAGTTACTACCCCTACCCAATCAAGCTAGATACTTCACTTAGATGCAGCTCCGGCACTGCTCTCTACATTAATGGCGGGGGTGGAAGGGAATTGGAACCAAAAGGTTACTAAGGGCCAAAGAGTAACAGTTAAGTATGAGAAAACAACACGTGTGAAAGCTTGCTGGGCAGACTGGATGGGCCGTTTGGTCTTCTTCTGTTGTCATTTCTATTTTTCTCTGTTTCTAGGAGTTTGCCCTCTATTTGCTTATTTGTTCTGTATGTGAGTTTTTTGGTTTTCTACATAACTTAAATTTAAAAAAAAAAGGAATAGGAATTTATATAGCATGTTCCAGACACATCTGTATGCCAAAAATGCACTTCAGAGAGAAAAGGACACAGAAACCCTTGGGTTGGAATCAAACTTATGCTTATATCACAGAAATATTCACTGCCTCTCCATGAAGAGCTAGGGAAGAAATACAAAGCAAGCACTGAACAAAACAATGATTTAAACAAGATTAAATAGTAGATGATAAATGCGAATGTCAAACCTGGGTCTAGACAATCTAAGCATTATACCACACATTTTCTTTTTAAATCTTATTACTAAACATCAAAAGCCTGATTTTCAAAAGCATTTACACACTTAAAACTGGGTTTTACATATGTAAATATAAGTGGGCTTTTGAAAATTGCTACAACATATGACATTAAATTGTCAACAGGTTTCATCCACATTAAATACACTTGGGGCGGATTTTAAAAGGCCTGCGCGTGTAAATCCTTCTGGATTTACTCGCGCCGGCGGCCTATTTTGCATAGGCCGCCGGCGCACGTAAGTCCCGGGGCTTTGGAAAAGCGGCGGGGAGGGGGCGTGGTGCCAGCCCAGGGGCGTGGTCGAGGCCTCTGGACCAGCCCCCGGGACCGGAACACGGAGCGGGGCTGCCGGCTGGCGACAAAGGTGGGGGGGGAAGGTGGGAGGAGGGAGAAGGAAAGTTCCCTCCGAGGCCGCTCCGAAATCGGAGCGGCCTCGGAGGGAACAAACAGCGCGCACTGGGCTCGGCGCGCGCAGGTTGCACAAATGTGCACCCCTTGCGCGCGCCGACCCCGGATTTTATAGGCTACGCGCGTATCTTATAAAATCCAGCGTACTTTTGTTCGCGCCTGGTGTGCGAACAAAAGTACGTGATCGAGTATTTTTTTAAGATCTACCCCAGTATGTGAGTAAATGGCTTTTGAAAATTGCTATGATAGATATTACATTTACATGTGCAACTGCTTTGAAAATTGCACAATATCTTGGTAATATTTACTAGAAATATTTGGCAGAAACCAGCAAATAGGCACTAGCTCAAATAAATAAATTAGTTTCTAACCAATTCTAGAAGGATTTAGGGCAATCTATAACAAATTCAACCCCAAATATTGATTCAACAAAAATCTTCAAAGCCTCCACAGTGTCGATTTTCCTGGTAACCAGCAATGACAGCACTTCAGCTACCTGTAAAAAAATACTGCATCTCTTCTTGCATTCTCAAAACTGTAAAATTATTACTGCTATTTTTTTTTTTATTATTATTTACAACATTTAACCTTTGCTAAAATATTTTTTCTTTCTAAATGAGAGCAGAGAGGGATGTGTAAACATTTAGGTCTAGAGCCACTAAGCTACGAAGTTTTATTACAGGAGGGGGGGGTCCCACTATCTTGGAGGGGAGGGGCTTGTTGCTGCAATAGTGGGGCTCCCCCCAAAATATCTTTGTGGCTCTAAGTCGCATTCTTTTGTCTTGCAAACACCATAGGACAAAAGAACGTGCCTAGCAGCCCTTTAACGCAATGGCAGCCCCAACCTCAATGGCAAGTGGCCCAAAATAAAAGAATCGCAGGAAAATGGGGAGGTTGAGTGAGGGGTCAGGGCTGACTCCCATCTCAGCCCCAACTGGTGGCCCCGTCTCCCCCAAAGTTAAAAATTAGTGTAAATGTAACTGCATGGCAACTGTCCTGTCCCTCCTCCCAAAAGAGTAGTGATAATCAGTAGGTATTTTATCGCGGCTGACCACCTTCTTGGGCAGCCACAATAGAAATTGCATACAAAGAAGGTCATTGTAATAGGGGGGAAGATGCAAAATCTCATGTATATCACACGATATACGCTATTTAACGTGCATTAGAGCACTGCTGCTGCTTGATGCATCTCCCAGTTAAAGACTTATCTGATAAACAAGCAAAAAAAGCCAGTTGTGTATGTCAGTAGGTACAACATAATTCTTAGCATTTATTCCACATTTAAACTCAGCTCAGTGTTGGCCAAACATCTTTAAAAGCTTCTGAAACGCTTGCCCTAACACTATACCTATTCTCTGTGCCTCGCCTACAAAACTACCATGTGTACTGATCATCAGGTTAAATAAAACTCTAGAATCAAAAGCCTTCTCAGGAACCAGATCCACAGGTAACAAAGCTTCTCAAATCCCTCCTTGCTGGCTACAGAGCAAAGCATAGGAGACAGATACAATCTTCCAGGCAGGGCAGTATCTAAGGACGGATGTGACACATTCACCACAATCAGTCAGATTTCTTACCTTGACAACAATAAGCAAAGTCATTTAAAATGTCTAAACAAGTGTAAAAAAAACTATTAGCTAGGACAGGATGAGAATATTTAAATATGGCCTGAATCAGCCCATGCAGAGGTTTTAAATATTGACTGATTTCAGTATTTTAATTTGTTTAGTTTTAATTGTATTCTTGCATTTACATGTACTTTTTTTTTTTTTTTAATATAAAGTACTTGTTTGTCCAGATTATTCACTGAAAATTCAACTATTCTTATTTTCTAAAGTAGACCAGGAGAATTAGAGAAGTATTTTTGATTCACCGCACAAAATTCCTTAGAAAAATGAGTCACTGTGTTCTATTGTGTTACATACACAACACATTACCTGGTTCCCAGCTGGTTATGATCAATGCTGACAAGTTGGCAGGTTTCTATTATTCACCTCCTGAAAGCCAACAGGGCCTTCACTCAAACCAGAAAAGCTCATGGATATAGATTTTTTAGGTCAACTTTGCAAAAGGCAATAAAATCAGCTCTGCTATGCTGGGGACACCAGTTGGTTACGAGTTAGGAAGCAAGCAGTAACGGAGATGAGACATGCTCAAAATCTAAGGTCTGCCACATCCCTGTTTGATCTCACCACTCAAAGAAAGAGAGGATATGCTTGAAGACTGACTGGTGAATGAGGAAGAAAAAAAAAAAAGAAATCCCATCCAGAATGAAAGATGTATACCTTTCTGCTGTGTGCCTGTGTCTACATCCACCATCCAGGCATATGTATAAATAACAAAAATTTAAAAAAAAACCCTGCCCGAATTCTCATGCCCCCCTCTGCCATGTTCTGAAAATTTGATGTGGAAAGTATATCAAAACAAAAAAACTGAATAGAAATAAATACACAATCTCATAAGTCTTCTTTTCCTTCACAAAGTAGGTGAATACAAAATACATACAATTTTATCTCATATAAGAAACTGAAAATTAGTCTTGACCCTCATTTTTATTGCAGTTCAAGGCTGCTGGCTGTGCTTCCAAATGTTTTAGATCTCCCCCCACCCTCTTAAAAACAGCAATAAAGCATTTGAAAATAACACTGGCTGTACCAAGTGAATGACACATTGGGCCTCATGTCATGGTCGGTCATCATGGGCACAAACCTAATCAGCTGACAAGGTCAGCAGGTCTTCTGTTTCCTTCAGAGCTCAGCCAATCAGCAGCAGAATCAACAGGAAGAGGCGGATCAAGAGCCACCCAGCGGGCTTCTTTAGACAGCACATACCTGCCTCTTCCATCTCCTCCTCTTTTGTGCAAGCCCTTAACCCAGACAACATGCTGGGGCAACATACACGTCCTCAAGTAGCCAGGAGGGAAGGCTTCTCACGATTTACCCTCAGCGCTGCTCCACTGGCCAGCAGCATCAATCATCTTCTCTTCAATCCCGGGATCAAGCACACTGGACCCTGCAGCCTTATGCCTGCCCCTCTAATAATAAAATAAATAAATAATCCACTGCTCATTTATTTTCATTTTACACCTTTGGAAGCCCCACCCGATACTACAGATTAAGAACTACAATAAAGTGTAAACATATAATTTCTGAGTTTCTAACCAGACATGTATCTGGATGATAATTTTTAAATTGTATTTTTAACTAGCAGAGGATTTTTTTTTTCTGCCTTCAAGTCTTAATATTTCAGAAATTGTGGTTCCAGTCAGGAAACAAAATGTTAATGACCAGTATATAATTTTGGTAACAATATCAAGGAATGACTTTGAAAGGAAAATACAGTTTTTGATGATTTATCCAGACATCTTTTAAATAAACATCTGATTTATGTCACTGGAAATCTGGGAAGCTCAGCTTTCCATCAACATAAATCACTAGTGTGACACGTATGGTCCTAGAATTGTCCTGACCTAAATGCAGCTCAGCACAGTAAGAAAATATCCCAGAGCAGCAGCTGAAAGGAGATCACCTATATTTCTCCCTCAAAATACATTCTGGCTCTAAAAACTGCCATACGAATGCAGACTGAATGTCCATCTAGTCCAATATCCTGTCTCCAATAGTTGTAAGTGCCAGATTACTTACCCCTTCACAATAATTTAAATACCATTACAAAATTTCAGATAGGAGTCATGTGATGCGGTGAACCCAGGAAGATGTGTCTAACTGGGTTCCAGGTGCCATTCCCTGAATACCGCTAACATAGTGGATTCCCGTATTTATATACCTTAGGAGTGCATCATTTTAGATAGATCATATATCCATCAACCATTATATGCAGCAGTCTCCAAGTGTTATGCCAGCGAACATAATGAAAAAATATTAACAATAACTCAGGTCGGCTGAAGACAAAATGGCCACCAGGAAGGACAAGAGCCTGAACCACGCATTTGATGAGACGGTGGTAAGCGAATTAACTGTAGCGGTGACGGCAGCAATAATCAGGAAGTCAGACAATTTCAGAGAAAATTTTCGATTTAAAAAATTTGCTGCAGGAGTTTGGACCACATTTAGACATGCTGGAAGGCCGTGTGTCAGTGGTCAAAGATGACGCACTAACGGCAGCTGGTAAATTGTGCTGGCCCAGGAATCAAAGACTGATGAATCAGAAAATCGATCTCGCCAGAATAATCTGAGTTTTGAGGAATACAAGTTAGCTGAAATTCTTACTGTATGGATGCTAGCAGAGCTAGGCCTTTATTTAACACTTTTTTATACAAATATTAGTAGCTACATCATATCGGTTTACAGCAGAACTGAAGTTAGAAATTGCATTGAACAGGTACAGGGATGGGATTAAATAGGAACAGAGAAATAGCATGGAACTGGAAAACAAGAGCAATGGGCTGCTTGCAATCACCATAAATACAAGGAAAACAAGAACATTGTAACATAACTTATACCAGGTATCAGGTTAAGAGCTGGCACGGCATGGGTTAAGGGAGCAGAATATCTATTCGGGGTAGGCCTGTTTGAAGAGCCAAGTTTTTAAGTTGGATTTTAATTTAGTGGTACAAGGCTCAAGCCGGAGTTTCACGGGTAGTGCGTTCCAGTGGGTAGGCCCGGCGATGGAGAGGGCTCGGTCCCTCGTGGAGGTAAGGTGTGCCTTCTTGAGGGAAGGCACATGGAGGTTCCTTTATTGGCAGCTCTGGTGGGGCGGCTAGAGAGTGTGAAACGGAGAGGCTCCTCAAGCCTTGCAGGGCCCTCATCACCAGGAGAGCACACCGAATTGAGGTGAAAAATGAAGTATGTGACCATGGGTGGTCATTGACAAGATACTTTGCGCATAAACAATCTGGCAATTTTATCGTAAGACAACTTTGATGCAGTATAATAATCGCCTGATAAAAATTTTTCAGGACAACTCCTTAAAGTCTCCACAAAAAGGGGAGAATTTGGCCCACTGTGTGCTCAATTAGAAGCAAAGCAGATTTAATTTAATCTGCAATTTCCAGCTAAACTGTGTTTGTGCCATAATATAGTACTTTTTGTAACATTTAGTATCAAATTATTGTTGCTAAACCAACTGTTGCGTCCGGTGCTAGTCAGTTTTGCCCCGTTTGCCTCACCTCATTCACGGCTCCTCCTGCTTACCTAGGAAAGATGGCTACTGCTGTGTCTACGAGCCGACCTCTCTGGCGTCCTCGGAATAGCTATGGTGCAGCCTCCCGCCATGCTCCTCCCAGGTACCTACTAGGGTGCGTGTGCACGCCACATCATTATTACAACTTGGCGCGAACCTCGGGCCATGCCATCCAGGTATATAACCTATTCTAATTTGCTAGGTCATTGAGTTAGCAAGGACTCTAATCCGTTCCGGTCTATTCTTCTCTACCGCTTCCGTGCTGCCGCTGGAATCTCTCTCTCTCTGCCCTTCGGACTAACTGCTAACCTGGGAACCCGCTCCTTGGGGGCCCTCTGCTTTATTTCAGGTGCCTTACAGGGAACAGGTTTTCGCTCCTCGAGGGCCTGCTCTCCCTGCCTCGGTGCCTGCATTTCTTCTTCAACCTGATGGAATCGCATATCTACAGCAAACACCTTGGGAGTACTCTAACTCTCAGTCTCTCTCATCCACAGTACTTCCTTGCTGGGAAACCTGAGAAGGGCTCCCTCTGCCGAGGTCCCTGAGACTGCAACTACCACACTACTGCCACCTCTGGTGGCTCTCTTCAAGCTGTATAATAAAAAAACTAACTGTGCTTGTGTGTTCTGAGTCTAGCCTAGTACTGTGGCTCCTCCCCGTGGGCGTGGTCATCTCCCACAGCACCCACGGATCCACCCAAACACCGCTTAACCATAACACCAACAACCAACACTTTCCAAATAATGATTAAAAGCAACCTCTGGGAACTTCCCTATCATCTCACTCACGGGCCGATACAGTACAGTGCGCTCCATCGGTTTTTCCATAATTTGGAGAAGGCCAAACATGTTTGTGCAAAGATCTTTGTCCTTACACACATTAACTTTGAGTGCTTTTCCCAGCCTGTCCAGAAATCTAGAGTAGGAAATGTCCTCTGGTGAAGACTAGTGTTCTGGAGGGTCTGGGAGGGGATGGGAACACTGACCCAGGACCCCAATAATGAAGGTGGTGACTGGAGAGGGAGTCCTCAGACACTTCAAAGGAGTATAATCCTGTGGACATCCTCCTATTAACTGGACTTGCAAACAAGGTCTGTGGACTAGAACCACCAAACCAGGCATACTGGGATTCTTTCTTGTGGGAGTAAATCCAACATCCTGGAAAAGGGAGGTTGGAAAGTACAGCCTTTATTCTTAGCCACCATGGCAGTAAGGAAACCTTTCACCAACTCAGCTATCTGGTCGAGAGACTGACTTGCCCTATGACCTGGCATGGGCAGAGGAACATCCTCTTCTAACTCCAGAACAGAATCTTGCACGTCTCCTGGGCTCTGTAAAATATGAATTGGAGGCCGATTAGATGTGAGAGATACCACAGAGCAAATGGAATTTGGAATCTAGAGTCATCAGGCATAGTCCTTGTTGGCACAGGGGTACCGTATCCCCATCTACCCCTGTCAAAATTCAGTGCAGGCCAGCATATGGCTGTGTTGGAAGCACTGTAGAACTATTCCCTGATGATGGAGCATCCTGTTTTGATGGTAAAGGTGTTGAAGACCTATGCACTTCACTTTTCGGGGCACAATACATCAAGGATTTATGCCTCAATGACTCAGGCTTGTGTTTCAAAGGCATCGATGGTGCCAATGCACTGTGCATCAACGCCACTCATCGTTTTTTTCTTGCTATCTGCACCTCATAGTGATGCCTCTTCCACCAATGGGGGAATTAATTTTAAGGAGCTCCTACTCAACTCAAATCCTGGGGAGGGAGACAAGGCTGCATTCTGGGAAGAGGACAGAGTGTGGCTTCTGATAGACATATGCAGGTCCTCCATTTTCCAGGTCCTTAATCTTTGTGTATATAGAACATCCAACCACAGTTGTAAGACTTGACCTGCTTATGGTCTGGAACCCAAACAGCGGTAGTGAAGATAATGTTCATCATAAATGGGCATTCTCGTTCCACAAATAAGATCCTTGAACCCACTCACTGGGGGTTTCTTCTTACTGCACAAGGTGAAGTAAAAATGTTCTTAATTTGACTTTTTTTTTTTTTGTTTGTTTCACTGAAAAGAGCTGTTAGGGGGCTGCTTTGGCAGTGAGACAACTTCAAAGAAAAAGGTTTTAAGATATTCACAGAAGAAACACAGAAAGAGACAGACTCATATCCGTGTTGGTGGTACTCTGATGAAAAATTCCAGGTGGCTCACAAGACAATGCCCAAGCAGGAATTCCTGTACATACTACTAAAATGAAAGCTCTACTAGCTATGAGAGAGAGGTCCATTCAGTGCTGCCAGATGACATCACCCACAAGTCACCACTAATTCAGCCTGCTTATTGACAGAAAATCAAATATTGTTAAGTTAGAGGTTTCTTTTTATTTTTTTTAAGGTTCTTCGGCAAATTAGCTTTTATATGGAGAAGAAAGATTAGTATACTCACTAATTTTGTCGATTAGATTATTACAACTCCTTATATTTGTGGTGTACTGG
The DNA here is from genome assembly GCF_901001135.1 of Rhinatrema bivittatum. Lineage (NCBI taxonomy): Eukaryota > Metazoa > Chordata > Amphibia > Gymnophiona > Rhinatrematidae > Rhinatrema > Rhinatrema bivittatum. The sequence goes on along the minus strand of NC_042616.1, from coordinate 622,402,184 downwards.
AAAATTCCTTAAGCATCTCCAAATGATTCAAAATACTGCTGCAAGATTATTCTTTGGGACAAAATGGTTTGATCATGTAACTCATTCTTTACAAGTTTCATTGTTTACCAATAATATACAGGATTCAGATTTTTTCCTTTAATTTACAGTTTTGCATACTAGATATACTCAATATCTTGCCAACTTACTTGTTCCTTATAAAGCTTCTGGGAGATTGAGATCTTTTCAAAGGAATCACCAATAATTACCCACATTAAGCCAGACTAGATTGGAACAAACCATAAAGTCAGCATTTGTATATGCAGCTGCACATTTATGCAATACTCTATTCTATCTGAATTCTGAAAAAATAGCTGAAGTTTCATAAGCAGTTGAAGGCTTGATTATATAAGCAAGTATTTAGCAATGATTAACTGATATTGCCTGGCTAATACAACTTTTTATAAGTTATGGATGATTAATTGTATTTTGATTCTTATAATTTTGTATAATTTTTATAATTTTACTTAGTATATATTTAATTGTATTTTGGTTTTTAAAATGTTTGTGTGTTTTTATCTTTGTATTTTGTGCTTTGTTAATTTAAAATATGAGTGATTATTGTATGCTATTGTAAACTACTCTAATGATTTGGAAAATGGAAGTGCAATATATTAAATAAATACATAATAATCATAATAAAACCTTAGTGAAAGTGATCAGGAAAAGGAAATTGCCCTAAAAATTAAAAAACATTAAGGGGCGGATTTTAAAAGGCGCGCGAATAGCCTACTTTTGTTTGCGCTCCAGGCGCAAACAAAAGTACGCTGGATTTTAGTAGATACGCGCGGAGCCGCGCGTATCTGCTAAAAACCTGGATCGGCGCGCGCAAGGCTATGGATTTTGTATAGCCGGCGCGCGCCAAGCCGCGCAGCCTACCCCCATTCCCTCCGAGGCCGCTCCGAAATCGGAGCGGCCTCGGAGGGAACTTTCCTTTGCCCTCCCCTCACCTTCCCCTCCCTTCCCCTACCTAACCCACCCACCCGGCCCTGTCTAAAACCCCCCCTTACCTTTGTCGGGGGATTTACGCCTCCCTCCCGCGCGCGAGCGGTCCTCCTGCGCGCCGGGCCGCGACCTGGGGGCGGGTACGGAGGACGCGGCCACGCCCCCAGACCGCCCCGGGCCGTAGCCACGCCCCCGTACCCGCCCCCAAAACGCTGCCGACACGCCCCCGAAACGCCGCGACGACCGGGCCCGCCCCCCGACACGCCCCCCTCGGAGAACCCCGGGACTTACGCGAGTCCCGGGGCTCTGCGCGCGCCGGGAGGCCTATGTAAAATAGGCTTCCCGGCGCGCAGGGCCCTGCTCGCGTAAATCCGCCCGGTTTTGGGCGGATTTACGCGAGCAGGGCTCTGAAAATCCGCCCCTAAGAGGAAAGAATTACAAAAGGCTTGCTGGCATAGAGAAAGTCAGGTTAACAAATGTTTGGGATATGTTTTCAGAAGCAGTTGTTGCTTTAATGGAAATCAGTAAGACTGTCCTAAGAGCATTAATGTGCCATTTTGATGGGAAACACTAACAGCCCGATACTGTAAAACCGCGGGAGAGCGGACGAACGCCCGCTCTCCCGGCGCACACACCGGCCCTTTGCCGGTGCGAGCTATCCAGTATGCTCCAGCATGCAAATTAGGCGACGCGGTGCAAACGAGGGAAAGGAGGCGCTAGGGACACTAGCGCGTCCCTAGCGCCTCCTTTTGGCCTGGAGCGGCGGCTGTCAGCGGGTTTGACAGCCGACGCTCAATTTTGCCGGCGTCGGTTCTCGAGCCCGCTGACAGCCACGGGCTCGGAAACCGGACGCCAGCAAAATTGAGCGTCCGGTTTTCGGCCCGACAGCCGCGGGCCGAATTCAAATTTTTTTTTTTTTTTTTTTTTTTTTTTTTTTTTTTTACTTTTGGGGACCTCCGACTTAATATCGCTATGATATTAAGTCGGAGGGTGCACAGAAAAGCAGTTTTTACTGCTTTTCTGTGCACTTTCCTGGCGCCGGAAGAAATTAGCGCCGACCTTTGGGTCGGCGCTAATTTCTTAGAGTAAAATGTGCGGCTTGGCTGCACATTTTACTTACTGGATCCCGCGCGCATACCTAATAGGGCCATCAACATGCATTTGCATGTTGATGGCGCTATTAGGTGCCACGGGTGGGCCGCGTGTTTTCCTCCCCTTACTGAATAAGGGGTAAGGGAAAACACGCGTCCAGAGCAGGCTGACAGTGCGCGCCGACGGAGCACACTTTACTGTATCGACCTGTAAGAAAGGGAGCATGGCTGAGAATGAAAATATGGTCTCATGGCAGGTAATACTAGCAGCTTGCAAATGGCAGAAATTTTCATACACTTGAGATTTGAGATAGTTTCTTTTTCCTGACTCAGATGGTTACATAAGAAATGTCATGCTGAGTCAGACCTAGGTCATTTGAGCCCAGCATCTTATCTCTGACAATGGATAGTCAGGTCACAATTATCCAACAGATCCCAAAGTCCACACCTATTTTTTTTTTTTTTTTAAATTTAGAATGGGGTTTTAAGGGGGGTGGTTTTACATACACAGTAGGAGGTAGGAACAGGAAAGTACACATCACGGAAGATTTTCTGTTATTTCAATTGAGGAAATGTCCAAGAGGAGTTGATTTATACAATGTACTCTACCTAGCTTGTTTGAATCAGGCCATAACCAGGTCAATTATCATTTCTAGTTAGGGCCTGAGAGAGAGAGACTTTACATAGACATTTTATACCACTGTAAGAAGGGGTACTTTTAACTCAGAATGGGATTTTAGGGGGGAGGGGGGGGATTTACATACACAGTAGGAGGTACGAACCTGAAAGTACACATCACAGAAGATTTTCTGTTATTTCAAACAAGCTAGGTAGAGAATGCATTGTATAAATCAACTCCTCTTGTACATTTCCTCAATTGAAACAAAAAATCTTCCGTGATGTGTACCTTTCCTGTTCGTACCTCCTACTGTGTATGTAAACCCCCCCCCTAAAACCCCATTCTGAGTTAAAAGTACCCCTTCTTACAGTGGTATAAAATGTCTATGTAAAGTCTCTCTCTCTCAGGCCCTAACAAGAAATGATAATTGACCTGGTTATGGCCTGATTTAAGGCTTTTCTCCCGCTGGGGATAGGAAAATACCTACTGAAAACAGAATGTAATCCACTTTAAAGTGGGAATATAAATCAAATAGATAAATAAAATAACTGACCTTTATTTATTCATTCTACCCCACTCATGATTTTATAAACGTCTATGACATCCCCTCAGCAGTCTCTTTTCCAAGCTGAACAGCCCTAACCTGTGCAGCCTCTCATTACAGAGGAGCTGTTCCATCCTATCATCTCCGTTGCTCTCTTCTGCACCTTTTCTAAGTTCTGCTATGACTTTTTTGAGATGGGGTGACCAGAACTGCACCATGGATCAATACAGAGACAACTGCACCATGGATCAATACAGCGACAATATAATATTTTCTGTTTAATTCTCCATTCCATTTGAGATCATTGTTGCATCACAGAGTTTTGCTTCACACTCTTTCACAAAAACATGAGAGTCTCTCAGTCAAGATGAGGAAGGCATCTTAGGGGGTCATTTTCTATGCGGATCGCACGCGATAAGGGATGTTTCGCACGCGTGCCTTATCGCGTGCGATACCAAGATCGGGGCGGCGTCAGCCCCGGAAGGAGGAGGAGTCAGGGCGGCACCGGGGCTGACGCTGCGAAGACTTCACAGACAGCGAAAGATACGCTTCTTTTTCGCTGCCAGTTTCGCACCGAATAACTACACTTTTTATGGTGTAGTTATTTGGTGCAATCGCTGCTGACTATCGCAGGACCGTGCCTCCACCCCCCCCCCCCCGTTACCGAATTCACTGTGCCTTGCGGCATTAGAAAATCCAGCCCTTAGTGACTTATGTATTCTTCATAGTGTATGAGGAGAATACAGATGTGATGTGAGAATTCAGTGATGTGGTTAGGTGTTTTTCAAAGGAAGCTTTCTGTTGCATGGCATACAATGAAGCCTAGAAACTAGTTCTCTCACTTGTTACAATGTTCCTTTTGCTATTCTGCAGTTTTTCTTGCTGTACCTGCCAAAATGAATCATCTTTCTGCCTGTGTCAGCTAACCTGAGTTGTCACCTAGCTTCCTTCTCTAAGTTTTTATAACTTATCATTTAAGGACTTCATTTTTGGAGTTTGAAATTCATGTCCATGGAAAGGCAAATTACCTTGTTGACAAAGTAGCCAAACCTGAAAATCTCTTATCACTCACAGTTGGTGATTAAGTTGTAATTAATTGACCCAATTACAAGATGGTTCCTTCTGATGTAATTTGACCTAGACAGTAATTTAGTTATTAAATATTGGTTTGATTTTATTGGGTGTATTTCCTCTAGTGAATCAAATCTAGAGTACTCTATGACATAAAAGGAACTATGTTCCCATCCCACGAGTTCTCTTATTGGACAAGTCATCAAGGAGTGAATTTCAGAACCATTTTGTCTATATTACTGCTCTTATTATGCATTAAAGTTGTAAAACTAATGGAGCAATTGAATGTTTAGGCACTAACTAGATAGCTCAACTTTCCTGATTTCAAACCATCACAGAAAAACCGCTAGTATAAATGACTGGGGTTGCATGCTGTAAAGCAGTCCAGAAAAAAGAGTTTCACATTTAAATACTAAAAAGGAGAAGCATTTCTTTTTTCATCTGGCAGTATCTCCCGCAGCTGAAATGGAACCTACTTGGGCTTCTGGGCCATGAATTGTCATTTGATTAAAGATTCCCCTCCCACTACCACTGCTGTTCCTCTTCTTTCCTTCACGCCTAGACGAGAGGCATAGGCTGTGATTTCCCCTGGAACCAGTGACTGTGCTCAAGTCAACCAGTAGGTGATGGCATAGGACTACTGGAACACTCTCCCCTCCCAGGAAATGTGAGCACTGCCTCCATAGCATCCTCAAGAGCTGAGTTTGGAAATCAAACTCCAGTTTCTCATTCAAGAGCATGTAGCACTACCACTGAGCCATTACACTGGTCCTTTCTTCATTTTGTGAGGACACCACTTTTCAGTGACTCCACTTTACCCCAAACAGACTACTCAGGTATTGTTGTCACCTAATTGTTAAATGGATAAGAAGAGTGGTCTGATTGGCTATGAGTGTTCAGAGCTGTACTAGCACTGAGCAGAGAGGCACCATTCAAATCTAAATGTTTTAAACCAAGATATCTGGTGTAAGGTTCTGATCAGGAGACATAGGATTAATCCTATCAGGAAGCATAGGCTCAGGGTCGGAGGAACCACTAGGCGAGCTAGGCCTGTGCCTAGGGCGCCGAGACTTAGGGAGCGCTGCGGCAGGCAGCAGAATTTTGAAAGGACAAAAAGTGCCCTTTCAAAATTCTGCCAGCCCCCGACTCGCCCTGCCACCCTCCCGATGCCCCCCCCCCCCCCCCCCGGTGGTCCAGCGAAGGGCCCGGGAGCGATCTGCCGCTCAGGGGGCCTCGGCTGCCACTAAGCAAAATGGCGCCGGTGACCTTTAGCCCCTACCATGTGACAGGGACCAACCAATGACACCGGTAGCCCCTGTCACATGATAGGGGCTGAAGGCCACCGGCGCCATTTTGGTTAGTGGAAGCCAAGGCCCCAGGAGCGGCAGATCACTCCAGGGCCCTCCCCGCTGGACCACCAGGGGGGGCGTCGGGAGGATGGCAGGGCAAGTCAGGGGCTGGCTGCCTGTCACGGCGCCCCCTAAGTCTCGGCGTCTAGTCTCTGGCTGCGCCGATCTTCCTTTCTTCGGCCACGTGATCAGCTAGACAGGCTGCGCCGATAAGGAATGGTGCTTCTGTGTGTGTGTGTATATGTGATGTGTATGTGAGAAAGGAATCTGTCAGTTTAAAAAAAAAATGAAATGTGATAATACATATAGCTCAACGTTTGTGCTGGTAGCGCAACTTTTGAAAAGTTGGATGAAATTACTGAATTTTAAGCATCCCTCTTCTGGAAAATAAAATTTAACAAAGTGGGTAGCGACAAATACTAAAGCAAAAAAAAAAAAATTAAAGTATTTAAAATGTTCATCTCAGCAAAATCACAAATTTAAGATACTGATGCCAGGTGGGGTTTGGGTTTTTTTGGAAGCATAATTTAAGCATGAAGACTAGAATAGTTCCAATCTGAAACAGTTTTGCTTTTTTTTTTTTAAGCCTTTAGAAAATGTATATTTTTAAATGATTAAGATTGGAATCTTCCCATTTAAAAGGAAAGTTGACTAAGGATGTCTTTCTGTTCCATATCTCCCACATGAATAATCATACGACTGATAGTTTGAAGAAAGACACTTGCTTTATTGCCTGAAAGCGTAAAACAAGAGAAGCTGTACTGTGTGGGTGGCTGTCCCTTGGGAGGACAGAACCTGAAGGAAGGGTGTCATTTCGCCTTCTGATAGGAATGTGGTTTTCTTATTTAACGGTTGGGAGCATCACTTTCACTTTTAACTAAAAGTGAAAAATGCTGCAAGTCTGAAAGCAAGGTACTTCTGTGAGCGCGTAATGTGTATGTGAGACGGAGGCTGCTTTGTGTATGTGAGACAGGGAGGGTGCATGTGTGTGTGTGCGCGAGAGATGGAGCATGTTTTTGGCTGGCTTCTGGCTGTGACAGAGGGCATGTGTGTGATTGAGAGCTTGTGTGTAAGTGAAATAGAGAGAGCATGTGTGTGATTGAAAGCCTGTATGTAAATAAGAGAGAGCGAGAGCATTGTGATTGAGAGAGACTGGCCAGAGAGGTGACATGTGTCTGTGTGAGAGAGACTGATCAGGGAGATGACTGGTATGTGTGTGCGAGAGAGAGAGAGAGACTGGTTGGGGAGATGATTGGTGTGTGAGAGACAGAAACTGGTCTTGAGGGTGTGACTGGTGTGTCTGTGTGAGAGAGAGAGAGAGAGAGAAGAGACTGGTTGTGGTCCCTAAGGAAGAGGATTGTGAGGACAGCTTCAGCAGCTTCTGCTGCTTATGGTGTGGCCTGCAAGGGAAAGGAGTAGGAGAACTGCTGGAGAGGGTAAGTAAAGGTGGCTTTTTAAGTTCATTTTTCTTGATTGACTACTATTTTAATTATTGGGTAGTATGTGATGTGTCTGCTGTTTGAAATATTTTATTGGTGTTTGGTAAAGCTTTCAAAATTTGCATGAGTCTAATTATTGGATATTCTATTCATCTATTTGAGTCCTTGGTGTTATTACTGTTATGTTACGATGGGATTGCAGTTTGAGTGTCTTTTTTGCGGGGTTTTGTGTTAGTTTACAATGTGCCTGGCTTTACCTTTATTTTCACAGCAGTTTCAAATTTTCATTTTCTGTGACTGTACTTTATAAGTATTATTTTGGCACCAAATAAGTATGTTGATAGTACGAGCAGAGTATTTGGTATTGCTGCTTCAGTGTCCCTCTAGTTAAGGGCCCCCTAGTCTTCCACAATTTGTAAAGATCTAGACCTGGGTGTAGAATCTGTTCACTACTGCATACGGTTTCCATTTTAACATTCAAATTAATAAGTCCCTAGTTTCCTGCAGCACCTCAAGGGTAGATTTTGTTAGAAAATTCTGATATTTTAGGGGAAATATGTAGCACTCTTGTATGCATTTTAATTATTTTGCATAGGTAATTAATTTACGAAGGTGGTTCCAGGACCATAGGGGTCGGGAGAAGATATAGAATGGGGAGCAGGTGGTTCTGAGTTTTTGGGGGAGGGGCAGGAGGGGGGTATCCCGGCATCAGCCCTGCTCCTCCTCACATCTCTATCCTATCTCTCTAGCTCTAGTCTTTATCTGCGCTCTCTCTCCCTCCCCAATCCTCTTTTTTTTTTTTTTTATCTCAGGTGCCCACACACACACACACACACACACACACACGCAACCACCCCAATCCGCTTTCCACACAGCTCTGCCCCATTAACACAACCTTCCCCTCATTCCCTCTTTTATATAATCCACATTCCCCAAACCTCACTGATCTGGAAAGAAAGAGCAACAGGAGAGCAGAAGCCCCCCCCCCCCCCCCCCCCCCTCAAGCCGCATTCGCCTCCTCTGCCCTCCAAGACTCAACTGCTGTTTTGAGCCGAACAAGACACGCACTGCTGCATGTTCAAAGCACTCAAGCCCAGGGTGGCAAAGGAGGATACAGTCCAAGGTGGCCTGCAGCAAATGTGTCTGCTGCATAGGCCGGGGCAGCTCCTCCCCGACCGTGCTCTCAGAAATAGAAGTAAGATTGCATGTCAGGAGGTGGAGCCTCCCAAATTTCCAAGAAATCCATTGATATCTAGCACTTACGTTAGGAAATCTATGTTGGAGTGTTTGAAGATTCACAATTAGAGCCTCCTGACTTTCTTTCCTATAAGGAATAAGGATAATCTGAACTCTAGCCTGGAGACTACTAGTGGAAACTTATCATAGAAGTAAGAAATGTGTTAAATTCTGTAGTGGAAAGAAATATGCTTCTACCTTCTTTTGCTCAAAAATTTGACAAGGACTGGGTTTTAAAAATCCCTCTCCAGAAGGTGGACTGTTTTTTTTCGGTAGCTAAGGTCAGGAAGCTGACAGTACTGAAATATCCTGCCAAGTGTCACAATGTGGGGCGCTCCTCCCCCAAAAAAGCATCATGCTGTATGGTACATTCTCCTGCCTCCCGGCCAAACACCAGGGCACAAAAGAATGTGGCGAGCGGCCCCAACCTCACAGGACCGCCATCACTTTAAAAGGCTACTGGCCCCAAAAAAAGAACATTGCATGCAAACGGGGAGGTCGAGTGGGGATCAGTGCCCCAACTCCCCCTTCCCCCTGTCCAAAGCTAAAAACAGAAAAGGTGGCTCTGGCCCCATGCTGCCATACCCCCCCCCCAAGTGACAGATAAGAACATAGGAACATAAGATATGCCATACTGGGTCAGAACAATAGTCCATCAAGCCCAGCATCCTGTTTCCAATAGTGACCAATCCAAGCCACAATAACCTGGCAAGTACCCAAACATTAGATAGATCACAAGCTACTATTGCTTAATTACCATCATAACAGTTTATGGATTTATCCTCTAGGAACTTATCCAAACCTTTTTTAAACCCAGTTACATACCACCCCCCACCCCTCCTGCAATTCCCCCTCCCCCACCTAAACCTTTAAAAGGATTCAGTGTGGGGACTGGGAGCCTCTCACATCTGGCCTGGTCGGCACTATTTTCCAAAATGGCACCAATCTGACATTGCCCCAGCCACATGACTGGGATAAGGTCCAGGGATGCGACCTAGGCCAAATGGCTGGCCAGGGGGATGCGGGAGAGGGAGGGTTGGAAGGGGAGGACTGGGCCCAGGACCAGGGACCCTTTTTTTTTTTTTTTAACTTTCGGCTGGAGATCTGTCACTTGGTGGTTTGAGGGGTGAGGGTGGATATGGAAGAAGAGGGCCAGGGCCACATTTTCTGTTTTAGCTTTGGGCAGGGAGGAAGGAGGGCTGGGACAGACACCATACGGTTTTGCTTTTTTTAAATTAACATTTTTGGGAGTTGGAGCCACCTCGTTGGTGGCCCTGGGTTGAGACAGGAGTCAGTATTGACCCCGCTCTATCTCCCTGTTTGCATGTGACTAATTTTTTCTGCCACTTTAAATGTGAGGCGGGAGCTTCAGGACCCATGTTAGGATCCCGGTTCTCCTACCTCACATCTAACACTTGATAAATAGGTGGTGTTATTTTAATCGTGGCTGACCACCTTGTCAATCAACCGTGATTAAATATTTACATCAAATTGACTATTAATAACCTTCTTTGCTTGCATTTGCATTATTCAAGCATGCAAATCACATGTAAAAGTGGTCACTGTAATGGGGAGGGAATCTGGGTGGAAAATGCAAAATATCGCATATTTTGCATGATATACGCAATATAATGCATGTTAGAGCACTAACGCAGTTTGATGCATTACTTAGCAAGTTTGTACCTAAGGCAATGGTGGGTTAAGTAATGGGGATAAAAGTAACTATCTGAATATATTCATAAAAATCTTCTATATTTATTCTAAAGCATTTTTATTTTCCATCTCTTTGCACCCTTTCATGTTAAAAAAATAAATAAATAAATAAAAATTGTCTCAACACAAGTCTACACAAGCTCTATGATGAATCTATGACAAACACAATTAGTTTGTCAAAAGAGAAAAGGTCTGGAATGTGTATAGGTGATAGCAGGCAGACTGCAACTATGAATAATCACCATCATCCCCTGAATCAAATGTTTATATATCACTGACAAGCATACCTCATGTCTCTCATGCAACTTGAGTGGAAAAGCCATTCAAGTTCAAAATGTAGATTTCTCTGTGAACAAAGCTGGGCTTTTCTATCACTGGAAATGAAATACAAAATTGAATACTCATCAGTTTATGAAGTGTATAATCTGATATCACATCTGCAGTGAATTTTCCTTTTAAAGAGGTGAGCACTAACCTATTAAAACATTGTAAAATTAATCAATCCATGGGCAACAAAGTCCACCCACTCCCATGAACAGTATATTTCGGCATTCAGCTCCCAGTTTGCTGCACAGTCATAGAAATGACTATTACTCCAAAAAGTTAAACTGATGGAAAAGAATAAAAAGATTTATACTGTACAACTTTCTGCATGCCTGGCTTTATACCCCTTCTCTACCTCATTTGTGTTACCTCTTCTGGTCTGTCTACTTGCTAATCCGCTTCATTCCTTATTTCCCTTCCAAATTCTATCTTTATTTTCACCTACCTTGTTCTTTCCTATCATCTTTAACGCCATATCATCCCACATCATCCATGTTCTTCTTAATCAGTTGTGATTTTCTGCCAGGTCACGGATTTGAAATCTTTTAGAACTTGCTTCTTCCCCATAGTAGTTGGAGTGAAAGGTGGAGACTGCCACTGGCCCTGACCTGGCATTTTGTTTTTTTAAGAAAAATTACCACTGTTCTTAATCTATTTTGTCTCTTATTTTAAGTGTTCATACCTCTGACTATACAAAGCTATAGAGTGATACGCTTCCAGGAGCAAATGCAGAAAATATTCTGTACTATAATCAATTAAAAAAAAATTACATCAGTCTTTATCAGAACCAGTGCGTGAAAATGGTATAGCCATCCTAGCATAAACAAAATGATTAACTGTATGAATTATAACCATCTGTCTGGCATGCAGAGTTAAAAGAAAACAGGTTTAAATTAACAGACAAATTTGGGTAATATAACTATGAAAGCTTTATCGCTCCTTAACACCCTCAATAGGGATGAAGAGAGGATAATGTCATGGGTCTCAAAAATGCCTCTCTTCTAAGCACATAAAGGGCCACCAAACAGCTTCATAATCAGGGTAATTTTAATCTATGCAAAATAGATTAAAAACAGGATTCTCCATAGACAGCATGATGAATTAGCCATTACGAGTGGGTGACAGCATCTGATAATGCTAACACGGACCCATCTCTCAATAGCCCAGTAAAATGTTTAGTGAGCATGCACAGGCTGCCTCTTGAGCTCCTCAGTCTCTTCCAGAGCTTAAGCTTCAGCAAGGTAGTTGACTCACCAGGGAAGTAGGTAGGTATTAAGAATGTAGATAGCAGGATGAATTTACCAGAGAACCTTGCTTAAGAGTAAACAAACTTGCTTTCTCTGTTGACAAGGAGGCATGAATTAGCCAATACACATACAGAGTTCCAAGGTGAGGGCTGTACAGTTCCACCAAGCATTGAATGGACTACTGGGGAAACAAGCTGCGCAGAACTGCTTGCCCAAAGTTACTGTCACTTTGAGACATGTTGTGTAGACTGCTTTGGAACATGAAGGAGTGCACAGTTGACCATGGAGCAGCTTTGCAAAACGTCTTCAGTAGAAGTGACCTTGAAAGGAACCATTGAAGTCTTTATGGCTATCACTTGAGCCTTGATGGAATCTGTTATCTGTATGCCAACCAGCACCTAACCGTGCACAATACAGTCTGCTAGCCAATTGAGCAGCATTCGACTACGGCCATTCCCAATCTATTATAATCAAAGTACACAAAACGTTAAGAAGTTTGATGATGAGGTTGAGTCCTTCTCAAATAATATGCTCAAGCCCTCTTATCATCCAAAGAGTGAAGAGTCCTTTCTCCTCTGTGCATATGCAGTCTTGGAAAGAAAGCAGGCAATACAATAGCTATGGAATGCAGATACCACTTTTGGAAGGAACTTAGCATAAGCACACAGAACCACCCTGTTGTGAAAAACTGCAGGTATAGAAAGGAGGAGACTTTAACCTTGCAATTTTACTCTGTCTCTGAACCAAAGAAATAGCTATAAGAACATCATTTTCCAGATGAGAAACTTTAAGTACACTGAATCGAGAGGTTCAAAAGGAGTTTATGAGTTGATTCAGTGCTACATTAAGATCCTACAGCAATGGAGGTTTACTGACCAAAGTTCTGGATTGCCATAATCCTTTCATGAATTTGGATACCAAAAGGTGGAGAGAGATTGGGGGTCTCTTCCACTTGCTGATATGCTGCAATAGTCAAAGTTTGTATCGGTGCTGACAAAGGCCTGAGGATGAAAAGAACAGCAGAACTGAAACAAATCGCTCAGGCCACAGGAAAAAGGAATCCAGACAGTTGATCTCACACCAAGTCAAGAACCTCTTCCATTTGAAATTGTAGGACATCCTAGTTGAAGACTTTCTAGCTGAAATACGTATGTCCTCCACTTTCTTTTGAAAGTGCAAAGTGGAGACTATGTGTGATCAACATCAATGCCATGAGGGCCAGTGATGTCAGATTGGTTTCTATGACTCATTTGCATATGTGAGACCTTTAGTGGAACATTCAAAACCAGTAGCATCAACTCTATCAATCTTTAACCTGTCTAATCTTTGTGATCTCCAGAATGAGGACATCCATTCAGTAGTGGACGAATCTGGAACTTCTGAGGATGGGCATCTTGCTATATATTCTACTATATCAACTGATTCAATCTGTTGAAGTTTCCACCATTGAATGGGGGCTCATATGGCATTTACATGGACACAAGGATTGTAGTTTCTAGTGGAGAGTCATCTGCAGATCAACCTGCTGGAACTGTGAGCCATTCATTCATTATTTATGAATTTAAAAAAAAAATGTGTACTCCAGACATCTGTTTACAGTGTTTTTGCTTCAGTAACTGATATCTAATCATTTCAAGATTGAAGTCAAACTCTGGATTCATTTGGGTGTTATTGCTGCTTGCCATCACCTGTTAAGAGGTATTTGTTTTTCAGTTAACAATATCAGCTGATAAAGGGAATATTCCATTTAAAACTCCAATTAGAGCTCCAATGGAACCTTAACATAGTTCTTGCTTAATTAATGAGACCTCCTTTTGAACCATTGGCAACTACAAATATGAAATGGACGATTTGCAAACTTCTATTTCTAGTAGCAATTACATCCACATGAAGAGTGAGTGAATATCTACTATACACACAGGTATTCAAACATAAAACTATTTTGAGGACTCAGCCCGATATATTTGCCAAAAATACTGTCTTAATTTTGTCTAAATCAATCCATTATTCTTCCAACATTTTTTCCAAAATTTTTTGGACTTCCACACCCCAGATGCATGATTCTGCACTTCTTGGCATTGAATCCCAGCTGCCAAATATTTAACCATTCTTCAAACTTTCTTAAATCACTTTTTATTCTCTCTTATCCTTTAGGCATGTCCACTCTATTGCAAATCTTAGTATCAACCACAAATAGACAAACTTTACTTCTATGTTTTCCACAAAGATATTGAACAGAACTGGTCCCAAACCAATCCTTGTTGCATGCCACTTAACATGATTTTCTCAAAGAAAGTTCCATTTACCATTACATGCTGTCTCCTATCAGTCAAGCAGTTTGTAACCCATACCACCACCTTAGCACTTACCCCCAAGCTTATTTTATTCATAAGTTTCCTATGCAAACTCTCATCAAAAGCTTTGCTGAAATCCAAGTAGATCACAAACACTCTTCCTTGATCCAATTATCTAGTCACCCAATCAAAACAATCAAATTAGATTGACAGGAACTTCCCCTGGTAAATCCATGCTGCCTCAGGTCTAGTGATTCACTTGACTGTAGATAGTCCCCTAAGAGGGAAGGCTAAAGTGGTTAGTGCTGTTCAGCAGGGGAACGGCTGAGTGGAGATATGATTGAGGTCTATAAAATCATAGAGGACTAGAATGAATAAATATAGATTAGGGGGATTAGGGGGTAAATATGAATAAATATGGATTAGGGGGTAATCCATGAAATTAGTAAGTAGAACATTTAAAACAAATTGGAGAAAATTAATTTTCACTCAAAGCACAACTAGGTTCTGGAATTCATTGCCAGAGGATGTGGTTAAGGCAGTTAATATAACTAGGTTTAAAAAAAAAAGTTTGGATAAGTTCCTGGAGGAGAAATCCACTACTACTACTTACTGGCATTAGCAGCATGGGATTTGTTTACTGTTTGGGTACTTGTAACCTGGATTAGCCATTGTTAGAAACAGGATGCTGGGCTTGATGGACCCTCAGTCTGACCAAATATGACAATTTCTCATGTTCTTATGGCTGCCAACACAAAACTGAGCAACTTCCAGTGCATGGCGTGAATAAGGATGTGTGTATAAGCATCCTTCAAGATGCAGAACATACATTCATCCAATCCCTCAATTGAATGAAAGGGAGGATCACCTGGAGGAAGTTCATCTTGAACCTCTCCAAAACTAGCAGTTTGTTCAGTCTTTGTAAATCCAATATAGGTCTCAATCTTTTCAATTTCATGGACACTGGAAAATAGCAGTTACTTATCTAGAAAGGGTGTTCTTCATGGACAGAAATGAGTGATGTCACTTGATAGCAATAATATAGGAAAGATCTCTCTCACAACTAACAGACAAAGTCATTTTGTCACAGTTTCACCTGCTATGCAGTCTCCCCATACCAAAATTCAACTGGCTGCACAGTCTTCCCGCCACAGGGATCTTCAGCGAGCTTGCCCACTCTCTTGCCTGTTACCTACTCACTGATTACACAATGCCCAAGCCTCAGCCCTTCTTAACCCAGCCTGTCCAGTACCTCAGTGTCCCTTCATTGAGTCACCTCGGCTCTCCAACCTGGCCACTGTTACCTCACTATTCTGCTTTGCCTAATCTTGTGGCCTCCGGGCCTTCTACCTTGCCTTGTGAACTATCCAGGCCCTCTGCCTTGTCTTCTGACCCATCCGGGCTTCCTGCCTTGCAGCCTCTCCTGGCCTCTTGCCTTTCTTTGCAGTCTCTCAGGCTTCCCTACTGTGCTCTGTGCCCTCCTGGGCTTTTCTGTCTTACCTTATAGCCTCAGACTACTTAGATTACCTTGCCCAATCTTGCGCCCTGTCGGGCTTTCTTACTCCTTGTTATCTGTCTTGTCCAGTCCTGACCTTGATTAGTCCAGTCCTTGTCTGTTTCCTTTAACCTTGTCATTTTGCTTCAGGCCTTCTCCTTTGTCTTTAGTTCAGCCTGTGCTTTGCATCCAGCTCAGTCAATACCTGTATCCACCACCTAGTCAGTACTGAGCACTGTATCGAGCCCCAGCTTGCACTCTATGTCCAGCAACCAGTTAGTACCGAGCTCTGTATCCAGCTCCCAGATTACGCTCTATCTGGCCCCTGCCTGTACCTGCCCTCAGCATTCAGCTTGCCTTGCTTTGTCCAGCCTGCACCTATATTCAAGCTCCCAGTCTGTACCCTGATGGTCTACAGAAGCAAGTCCTACCAGCCCCTAGAACCCAAAAACTCAAAGAGCAAGGGAGGGGTTTGGTTAGGTAGAAGACCAGCTCCCGTCCTGACCCTCAGCTCTGTATCTCCTCTGTGGGGGTGCTCCCTGACTCCAGTCAGTCAATCCATGGCACTTTTTCAGCATGCACGGAAGTTCCTGTGCTACTGTCCCCTCAACGAGTACTCATTTATTCCCTTGCCAAGCTTCAACCGAGGGTGGGAGGGATTGTGTGACTAGTTTGTTCTGCTGCCCATGAAGGTGCCACTGCGGTTTCTTCACATGTAATCTTGCCAATGACATTACATATACTGTAGTGGCCATGTGACCCAACACTTCCGTAAAATCTCTGGCTGTCACCATTGGACATCTGAGATGGTCTAAACTATGCTGATCAGATGGTGCATTCTGTTGAGGGACAGAAACATTTTCCTCAGTTTTGGTATTAATATAGGTCCCAATAAACAGTTTGAGGAGGCTTTAGATTGGATTTCTCTAAACTGAATGAATCCTAGCAATCAGAGTTCTGATCACCAAGCTAATATTTCTGGATTGTGTGTTGGATCTGCTCAGTATTAGCCAATCTTCCAAATAAAAAAATAGAACAATATGATATCTTCTGTCATATATAGAAACATAGAAATGACCTCAGAAGAAGACCAAATGCCCATCCAGTCTGCCCAGCAATCTTTCATATTTTTTTCTTCTCATACTCTTGGCCCTTATTAGTAACCTTTTGGTTCTAGTTACCTTCCACCTCCATCATTGATGTAGAGAGCAGTGCTGGAGCTGCATCTAAGTGAAGTATCTAGCTTAATTGATTAGGGGTAGTAAATGCTGCAATAAGCAAGCTACTCCCACACTTATTTGTTTACCCAGCCTGTGCCATTCAGTCCTTGTTAGTTGTTGTCTGAATATAATTCCTCTTTCCTTTATTCCCCCCTGCCGTTGAAGAAGTGAGTTGCGCTGGATATGTATTCCAAGTGAAGTATCAAGCGTAATTGATTCGGGGTAGTTACCGCCATAACAAGCAAGCTAGACCCATAATTATTTGTTTACCCAGACTATGTAATTCAGTCCTTGTTGGTTGTTGCCTGAATATAAATCCTCTTTTCCTCTTTCCTCCCTGCCGTTGGAAAATGATGCTGCTGCTACTACTAGGCATTTCATGAATACTCTGGGTACACTTGCCAAACTGAGTGGTAGAACTTGATACTGAAAATATTGATTTCCAGAGTAAATCAAAAGGTATTTTCTGTGGACTTTGTGGATGGGAATCTAGAGGAAAGCATTTCTTCTAGATGAGGAAGGATAGTATCCCAATGAGTTTATTTTGAAATTTTCCTCCTTTAGAAGTGCTTAAATCTCTGAGGTCTAGAGTTCAATGGAGATCTCCTTTTTGAGAATAAGTAAATATTTGGAATAAAACCCTGTCCCTCTGTGTTGTTGGGACACATGGGGTAGATTTTATAATTTTGCGCGAGCGCGTACTTTTGTTCGCGCACCAGACACGAACAAAAGTACGCTGGATTTTATAAGATACGCGCGTAGCCACGCCTATCTTATAAAATCCGGGGTCGGCATGCGCAAGGGGGTGCACATTTCCCTCAGAGGCCGCAAGGGGGTGCACATTTCCCTCAGAGGCCGCTCCGATTTCGGAGCGGCCTCAGAGGGAACTTTCCTTCGCCCTCCTCCCACCTTCCCCTCCCTAACCCCCCCCCCCCCCCGGCCCTATCTAAACCCCCCCCCTTACCTTTGTTGGCAAATTTACGCCTGCTGAAAGCAGACGTAAATCGGCGCACGCCATCACCCAACCCAGGGGCTGGTCCGGAGGCCTCGACCATGCCCCCGGGCCGGCACCACGCCCCTTTTATGAAGCCCTGGGACTTACACGCGTCCTGGGGCTCTGCGCGCGCCGGCAGCCTATGCAAAATAGGCACGCCGGTGCGCGAGGGCCCTGTGCGCGTAAATCCAGCCGGATTTACACGCGCGGGGCATTTAAAATCCGGCCGATGATCTATTGCATGAGTTTTCAGTGATTAATTTATCTTCATTTGTAGAATGAGGACAAGGTATGGTGATTGGAGGATATAATTGGAAATGTAGAGCATAAACTTACTGATCTGACTTTATATTGGCCCATTGGGGAAAAAGAATTGGAAGGGAATGAAGGGTTTAGTAGTCAAATTCTTTGACTGTTTTTTGTGACAGTTGATTAATTTGCTTCTGTTTCATTCTCTCTCTATTTTAAGGGCAAGATTGATTTAGTTACTGCTGATGTAACTGCTGTTGTAGAATAAATCTTTTACTGTAATTTAACAGCTTCCTGAAAGAATATGGTTGATGTTTCTTCTGCAATGACTGATGTTGAAGTAAAAGCCTACAAAATGGTGCGATGGTCTTTAATGATGTTTACCCATTTCTTTTAACTTCTCTCCAAACTGTATCCCCAACAGGAGGCATCCTCTATTTTGTCATGAAGACCTTCTCAAAGGTCTGAAACCTTTAGCTATGCTAGCCTCCTAGTGACTATGGCTATATCAGAAAACCAAAAAGAGATATCAAACATCATATACAGATCTGGCCATGTAATTGATTTTTCCTGATCTTCTTAACGCGGAGAATTAGAGGTATTTTATTTTGTAAGGTATTGTAGAGATATTGCAGCACTTGTAATTGACGGGCACTATTCTTGATTGAAGCATCACTGTTGGATATTGTTTCCTTTCTATGGAATTCATTAACTTGGAATATTTTGTGGGTAATTTTGATGAGAAAGCCCTAGATTTGCCAGATTTCCTCAATGCTGATTCTACTACTAGGGAATTTTGAGGAAACTATTTTTGCATAGCCAGTACACTACTGAATTCTGCATTTAACGTCAACATTCTTTGCAACTGGGAGAATTGTCAAAGGGTTCTTCCTACAAAGCTTTATGCACAGGCACTGCTTTTAGGGTGGAGTGAATTTCAACATTCCTTGAAGATCTTTGACCTCCTGAGTACTTTCCTCCAGTTGGAAGGGAATGCTCTCCAACATCTTCTGGAGGAATATACAATAGCTCAAGTCTTCAGGAGTACTATTTCTCTGCAGTTCTGGAAATGGATATAGCAATAGCTCTAATGATTCTTCCATGGAATGCAAAGAATCTGAATAAACCAAGTCTTAATAGTCTGGAATATTTATAACAAATCTTTTGAGTGAAGACTTCAGCTTTGAAGTTGCAGTTGGTGAGGTCTTTCGAGAAGGATCAGGCATTACCAAAGATTGAGTTGAAAACTCTAAAGCAAGACTTTTTTAAGATTGGAAAAGGGGAGATCTCTTTTGATGATGAAGGCTTAACTGGATCTAACAAATAAGTCTTCACAAAGTCCTTCCACATTTTCTGGACAAAAGCTTCAAACAACAGTGGTGTCGATGGTTGAACCCTCCCTGAAGAATTATCTGATTCCAGCTCTAAAACTAGGCATAATCCTGTCATAACAATAATCTTTTTATTTTAAACACTGACACATCAGTCTTCATTTTTTCTTATTTAGTCTTGGCACTGGAGAAATCACCTTCTGTGCTGAAAAGACAGGTGACAAGAAGAGCTTCAGTGCCAAATATCTGGGCCTTATTTCTTTGGCTTCAAGTGCCCCTGCTCTAGCTTTTCAGATTGGTGTTCTTTTTGCCATTGATAATGAAATGTTCATTCTTTCTCTTTTTTGAGATTTCCTCTGTTCCTCGTGCTCTGACCTCTCCAGTTATGGCCCTTTTGAAGAGGAGCTTTCTTTTTCCAAGGCTGAAGGAAGCTCATATTTTAGCTTTATGCTCTACTATTTGATGGAGACATTTTTCCACATGGACCACAGGTAGTGGAATCATTTTATGATGACACTGTGCCCCTGGGAATGAATTTTCAAAGTAGCATATATCATATCAATTTTCAAAAGTACATTTGCATGCATAAATCCTTTTGATAAAAACCTCTATACTTTTGACAGGGCTTTTCCCCGATTTGGATGCCTTGTTTTGCTGATAATGAGAAAAACTGAAGAGAATAAACTGCTACCTATTTTTTTCCTTTGGCTCTAAGAAAAAGAAAAACAAAGTAAAAGGAGAAACAAATATACTAAAAAAAACTGACAAATTCACAAAGACAGCTTTGAGAGGGAGTGCTATTTCCATCTGATCACTACCGCAGACAGAAAAAAATCTGATAAGGCTTGCTCTGAAGCAGGTCTAAACTGATCCATTTAATTCAAATTAAGTCAGAATTTCAAGGTAGGCGATCTATAAAAGCAGTGAGGAAGTAAAAAAGAAAAAGATGCCTGACGTCCGTCAATTAAAATTTATTTGAAAGGAGACAAAAAACACTTTAAAAAGTCCAACTCAGGCAGAGTTTCCCTCCTGCCTTGGAGCTGCTTCAGGGGCTTAATGTGCTTTATATGAGTTGTACTGTTCAGCTTGAAGGAATAGGATGGCACTTTTTCCTCAATCAGATTTGCAGAGTCATTGGATGCAATATCTAGGAACAGCTGATATTAGAACAACAACATGAATCAGCATGGATCGTAATGTGAAGCTTAATGAAGTAGGATGACACTTTTTGATCTGTCAGTTTTACAGTATTGGATGAGCTGTGCAATATGAGGTGATATATTTTTCAATAAAACCGGTTATATGCTTTTTTCAACTTTCTCCGCGGAGACTAAACATTGCACACTGCCCAGACAAGCACAAGTCAGGAGGGAATTTAAAACCAACAAGGTATCAGCTATATCAAAGAAATAACTATAGACAACTCATCATTAGCATATAACCTACCCAAAGGTAGGCGTTAATTTCTGCCAGCACTGGGAAAGTGCACAGAAAAGCAAAGTTAAAGATGAAAAAAAAAAAAAAAAATTTTTAAATCGGCCCGCGGCTCAATTTTGCCGGTGTCCAGTTTCCGAACCCGTGGCTGTCAGCGGGCTCGAGAACTGATGCCGGCAAAATTGAGCGTCGGCTGTCAAACTCGCTGACAGCCGCCGTTCCTGTCAAAGAGGCGCCGCGGGCCCTAATTTAAATATTTTTTTTTACTGAATCGCGCACACAGGAGAGTGGCCTGTGTGCGCGCCGGGAGGGCCTGTGCTCACCCGCTCTCCCGTGACTTTTACTTTATCGGCTTGTTACATCGATATGTAGCTCCTCCAAGTTATGTCCTTTCCCCACCCCAACTTATCCATTTAAATACTTAACCAGATAAGTGACTTATCTGGCTAAGTGGCAGCCACTCAACCTAGCCAGATATTCAGCAGCCACTATCTAGCCGGATAAGTAGGATATTTCCAGCTAAGTATGTTTTGAATATCAGGCTCAGCAAAACTAGAAAAGGTGAAGAGGAGGGCAGCAAAAATGATAAAGGGGATAGAACATCTCTCCGATGATGAGAGGTTATACAGGCTAGGGCTCTTCAGCTTGGAAAAGAGATGGATGAAAGAGGACATGATAAAAGTTTATAAAATGATGAGTGGGGTGGAATGGGTAAATAAAGGACAATATTTACCCTTTCAAATAATACTAAAACAAGGGGGCACGCCCTGAAACTACAACTAGCCGATTCAAAACAAATCATAGAGAGTACTTTTCACTCAGCACACTATTAAGCTGTGGAATCTGTTGCCAGAGGACATGATCAAGGCAACTACCATTGTAGAGTTTAAGAGAGGTTTGGACAAGCTTCTGGAGGAAAAGTCCATAATGCATTATTAGCCAGGTAGACTAAAGAAAGCTATTGCTATCCCTGGGAGTGAGTAAAAAAAATTAGATCTACTTTATGAAATCTTCCAGGTATTTGCGACCTGGATTGGCCTCTGCCGGAAACAGGACGTTAGGCTTGCTGGACCTTGGTCTGACCCGGCATAGCAATTCTTATGTTCTTATGTCATCCTGGATGATCTACCAGCATTTCTTTTAAGAAAGAAGATTGTTTTGTTCTAAAAGTGAAGCTCATCTTTCAATACTTCATTACAGGATTATAAACTAAGAAACACCAATCGAATATGGATCTCCATAATAAATGATTTTGTTTTAATGGAACACATTCATCTGTTTAAATATTTGGAGAAATATTGTTCCAAAAAATGACAACATATGTACTCTATGTGGAAGTGGGGGGAGAGGGACGAAATCATTTTAGATAATTTGCAGGAAGTCACTGTTTAATAAAAAGAAAAATACTGCGATTTAGAATCATCATTTACTGAGGATAAATACATCATTAATCAGCCTGAAAACATTTCTTTAGCAACATAAATGACACAGTAGAAAAGCTGATGTTTATTATGGGATATGTATCATGTGAGCTGCACTGACTCACCATCTTGACATGCTGTATCAGCTTACAGTGGATTTATCTTTAACAAAAATATAAATGCAGGAAATGTACTGTAACGTAACCATCCCTAGTTCAAACTTTGCAGTGACCAGACCTCCATCTATCATTCCCTCCAAGACCATTCCCCTAGCCTCTCTCTAGTCTCACCACCAGCCCCCTTCTCCAGCTTCTCTCTATAAATTCTCCAAGTCCTTTCTCCCTCTAATCCATCCCTTCCAGCTTCTCTCTCTAAATTCTCCCAGTCCTTTTTCTCCCTCTAATCCATCCCTTCCAGCTTCTGTCCAGCTCCCCCACCATTCACTGTAAATTAAAAGGAAAGAATGAGTTTATTTCTTTAGGTTGTGTATACTCACCCCCTCGTCATTTGGGGACTTGTTATGTTAGAGAGTAGGTGGTTAGAGATTTGTTTCTCTTTTCATGATGTATAATTAATGTGGAATATTCATTTGTGTAATACCCTCTCTATCTTTCTAATTTCAAGCATGATCTTGATTAATATTTGTAAAATTTGCATAAATAAATAATAAAAAAAAGGAAAGAATGGTTAACCTAATTTTTTGTTAATTTTTCAACTGTATTCAATTGTTTTTATTTTTATATGCATCAATATTCTTAATATTTTATGCTGTTTGTTGATATTTATAGTATATGCTGGACTGTAAATTGTTAAACTTGGATTTGTTATTGGTCACTTTGGGTGGTCTTTGACAGGAAAAGCAGGGTAAAAACAAATAAAATAAAATATACAATAGTGTACTTCAAATCATTTGGAAGAATCACACAAATTTCCTCCACAGTCAATCCATTAACAAATAAAACCACAAGTCAAACTCCAAGTCCACAGTTTCAGCAACTGAGCATTGACAGTCGTGCCATCTGAATCTACTGTGCCAAGTTATGAGGGTGGGCAAAGGGGTTTGGTAAGGTGAAAAAATAAAACTCTGGATAGCTCTGCCCACCTCCGCGACGGCTAAATGTCAGGCTGCTAAATGGAACCTGCCTGCATGAACATTAAATGCTGCTGAAATGCTGCTACTAACACTGTGCACTTCAAATCTGCTCTTTTTACTTGCCAGCTGATTCTCTGCCGGGAGCCAGAGCTGGATAGCTCCGCCCACCCCTAAGATGCTACCAATGGCTGCACTTTGGGCTGCTAAAAGGAGTAGCTGGCAGGCTGCCAACAAAGAGCAGTGTCCCTTTGCTGATCCCTTCACTGGAACCCTCCATGGAATTTTTTTTTTTTTACTATCCTGTTTTTTTGATGATGTGTGAAACTCAAAGTATTACTGTGATTAGTGGACAGAGTCGTTACAATGTGAGTTTCAGAAGCGCTCAGAGGCTTTAGTCTTAGTACCATCAAGTATTAGCAGTCTCTTTGCGATTGCCGATTGATACAACTTGTGGCAGGGATAATACATAATCTATTACCCTTGCTTATGTTAACATTTGTTCATTGAAAGCAAAAACTGAAATTGCATACCAACTATTACTAGAATCCAAAACTGATTTTCTGTTTATTAGCGAGAGCTGGCATTCTGATGCAGATACTGCGTTGCTGCAGCTTACATGCCCTCCCGGCTTTAATTATCTAAAGAAAGTGAGGATGCACAGAAGAGGAGGTGGGGTCGTTTAATTTTATAGAGACAGTTTTTCATTATCATTTGTCCCTATATGTGACAACATTGTGGCAAAACTAGATGACTGGCTTATTTGTCTGTTATATTGCCCTCCTAATGCCTTGGCCAGTGACATATCAATACTAGCAAATTTTACATACAATGTACAGACTTGTTCTAAAAAAAATATATTAATTTTAGGTTATTTTAACTTACATTGGGACAGTCAACCGAAGGATGTATTTCAGGATTATCTGACATTGCTATCGGCCTTCTAGCTATCAGAATTGATCACTACACCTACAAGGACATTTTGGATCAAATTTTAATATCTGTTCGGTATCAGATGCTGTATAGTTTTGGCCCATTGTCAGTTCAACCAGTTCCCTGGTGCAATCACTATTTTATTAAAATTACATTGCAAATATTTACACAATGCAAGGAAGTCTGGCATTGTTTTGATAAAAGGTACGCACATACCTCAGTAAATATAGATGACTTCAAAACTGAACGGGAAATGCAAAAATTAAATTATTCGAATGACTCAGCTGAAAATTTAGCTGCATCACTAGTCTCTACCCTAACAAATGTTACTGATTTTGTAGCCCTTCGGAAACTGAAAACAAATCTACAGGCATAAGAGAGTTAGTTGGTACTCCCAAAAATTAAAGTTAAAAAAAAGAGAAATGCATAGAGCTGAGAGACTCTGGAGGCAGCATGCATCTGAAGAAAATTTATTACAGTACAGACAACTGAGAAGGGAGTGTAGGGACTTATTTATGTCAACCAGGATAATGTATATCTCATCCTGTTTAATGAGTTTCCTAAATTGACCATATGAGCTATTTCATATTATTAATCAAATTTTGAAGCCAAATTCGTTAGGAGTAGCTAAATCTGAATCCAATCCTGAGGATTTCTCCAAATATTTTCAGAGGAAAGCAAAGTTGCTTACCTATAACAGGTGTTCTCACAGCCCAGCAGGATGTTAGTCCTCACACATGGGTGACATCATCAGGATGGAGCCCAATCACGGAACACTTTTGTCAAAGTTTCTAGAACTTTGACTGGCACCTACTAGGCATGCCCAGCATGGCTCCAACCCTGCATCCAGTAGGGGTTCCCTCTTCAGTATAGCAAGAAATACGTGGGAAAAATAAAATAAATCGCAAGAGAACCCAACTCCGCGGTGTGGCAGGCGGGTTTCATGAGGACTAACATCCTGCTGTCCTGTGAGAACACCTGTTACAGGTAAACAACTCTGCTTTCTCACAGGTCAAGCACGATGGTAGTTCTCACATATGGGTGAGTAGCGAGCTGAGGATGCCCGAGCAACGCACCAAATGCACCCAAAGACGTGCAACAGGCACAACAACAGGGGTGGATTTGGGTAGGAGGGCATCCTGAAAACCCTGAACGGGTTGCTGGTAGGATGTTGGGTAGTTAAGCTGAGAATAAGTTGTGTAGAACAGACTGGCCAAAAATGGAATCTTGCCTGCCAACCTTATCTAAGCAATAATGGCCTGTGAAGGTATGGAGAGAGCTCCAGGTCGCAGCCTTACAAATATTAATAAGTGGTACCGAATGAAGATGTGCCACTGAGGTTGCCACGGCCCTAACAGAGTGTGCTTTTACACGGTCTTGTAGTGGGATGCCTGCTTGCTGGTAGCAAAAGGAGATACAGTCCGCCAACCAGGAGGAAAGGGTCTGTTTTCCCCCACTGGATTTCCCAATTTGATGTTATCGAAAGAAACAAATAATTGAGTGGACTACCTGTGGGCTGACGTGCGCTCTAGATAAAAGGCTAGGGCACGTTTGCAGTCCAGGGAATGTAGAGCCTGTTCTCCTGGGTTTGAATGGGGCCTTGGAAAGAAAGTAGGTAAGATGATGGATTGATCAAGATGAAATTCCAACACTACCTTTGGTTAATAAAAAAAAAAAAAAAAAAAAAAAAAAAAAACTTAGGATGGTACATAGTGCCACTCTGTCATGTAGAATTTTGGTGTAAGGCGGGTAAGGTGACTAATGCCTGTAACTCTCTAACTCTGTGAGTGGATGTGATAGCGAGAAGAAAAATCACTTTCCAAGTGAGATAGCGGAGATCGCAGGAGTGGAGAGGCTCAAATGGAGGTTTCATTAGCCGTACTAAGACCACGTTAAGATCCCAAGCAGAGGCTGGAGGGCAGAATGGAGGTTTCAGGTGGAGAAAACCTCTCATGAAGCAGGTGTCTGAGGGTTGTGTCGAAATAGACATCTCCCACGCCGTTGTGGAAAGCAGCTACCGCACTGACATGCAGCCTTATAGAGGAAGTTTTCAGGCCTGACTTGGATAGGTGCCAGAGATAGTCCAGAAACTTCGTGGTGGAACAAGTGAATGGGTCTATGGACATGGGCATGCACCAGACCATAAACCTTTTCCACTTAGAATGATAAGACAGTCTCGTGGAAGGCTATCGTGAAGCTACCAGACTCTGGATACCAACTCTGAAAGGTTAAGGGGTTGAAGTATTAACCTTTCAACATCCAGGCCATCAGAGACAGGACCTGAAGGTTGGGTGGCATAGGCACCTGTTGTTCTGAGTTACCAGAAGCAGATCCTTCCCTAGAAGGATGCACCGGTGAACTGATAGGTCCCGGAGGATTGGGAACCAGACTTGGCGAGGCCAGTGAGGGACTATCAGAATCATTAAACCCTTGTCCCCTTGTAACTTCACGAGAGAATCTTCGATATGAGTGGAAGTGAAGGGTACGCATAGAGGAAACCGCTGGACCACAAGAGGACAAAAGCGTCCCTCGGCTGTGAGTGGTGGCTGCAAGTGAGCAAGCAGAAGTTCTCTACTTTGCAGTTGTGAATGGACGCAAAGAGATCTATTTGTTGGAAGATTGTGTCCGCTACCGTGGGGTTGAGAGACCATTTGTGCGGATGAAAGGTCCGGCTCAACCTGTCCGCCAGAACATTGACCACGCCCGCAAGTAGGTTGTTCTGAGGTACATCGAGGGGGAAAGAGCCCACGCCCATATCTGTGCAGCTTCCTGACACAGAAGGTAGGAACCTGTTCCCCCTTGCTTGTTGATGTACCACAGCGCTACCTGGTTGTTGGTTTGAATCAGGATGGTCTTGTCTGAGAGGCAATCCTGAAAGACTGAGGACATATCTGATCGCTTGAAGTTACAGGAAGTTTATCTGATGTTTGGCTTCCTCTGGAGACCAGGTACCCAGAGTCTGCAGGTCATCGACATGAGCACCCCAACCTAGATTGGAGGCGTCCATTGTTAGGATAATTTGAGGTTCTGGAACCCGAAAGGGAAGGCCTTGAAGGAGGTTGGAGAGCTGCATCCACCAGGCCAGCAACAGACGGAGCTGCTTGGTAGCGTGGACAATGCTAGACATTGGATGATAAGCCTGAATCCACTGCATGACTCATGGCGAGGCATGTCATTGGAGTGACATGTACAGAGTATGCCATGTGACCCAGCAAAATGAGGAAATGGCGAGCTGTCGAGTAATCTCGATTCTGGAGGCATTCTGCGAGGGATATGCGAGTACGACCTCGATCTTGAGGGAGCAATGCTTTTGCCTGCAAGGTGTTCAGGTCGGCTCCTATGAAGGATAGGGTTTGAGATGGAACTGGGGTAGTTGATTAGAAACCCGAAAGACAGCAATATATGGATACTTAGACGTAAGGAGGCTAGTGCATCCCTTTGAGTTGGAGCCCTTATCAGCCAATCATCGAGATAAGGGTAGACATGGATGCCTTGACATCTCAGGTAGGCTGCGACCACTACAAGACACTTGGTAAAGACTCGAGGTGTAGATGCTAGGCTGAACAGCAGTACCCGGTACTGAAAGTGCCGGGGGCCGACCAGGAATTTAAGGAATTTGCAGTGAGACGGAGTGATCGAGATGTGTGTATATGCATCCTGAAGATCTAGAGAGCAAAGCCAATCTCCTCTTTGTAGAAGAGGAAGTAGAGAGCCCAAGGTTACCATCTTGAGCTTTTCCTTCTGCAGATATTTGTTTAAGGCACGCAAGTCCAGGATTGGACGAATGCCCCCTGACATTTTTGGGATGAGGAAATACTGGGAATAGAACCCCTGCTGGGAGAGGGGCACGGGTTCTACTGCCCGGGATTTCAGGAGGGTTGAAACCTCCTCCTCCAGAAGAGAGGAGTAGTCGGATGATCCCCACGTCGGCCGAGGTGGGGAGTCTGCTGGTACAGACAGGAAGTTGAGGTGGTAACCTTGAGTCAGTACAGCAAGGACCCACTGATCTGAAGTGATCATGTGCCATATATGTTGGTGAAGGGGCACAACCGACTGCCGATGGGTACGGACGGTAGAGGAGGTTGGCTTGTACTCTCCAGCGACGAGTCAAAATCCAGCAGCTAGGCCCATTGGAGGGGCTGGCTGAGTCTTCTGAAACCGGGATTGTCTAGCCTGACCTTTCTGGTAAGGTTTGGAGGTGCGACCGAGTAGCAGGAGGATATCTCCAAGGATATCTTGAAGGACGGCTGCTTAGAGTCTCTTCGGAATGTCCTTTTAGAAGTGGACGGGAAATCAGAAGGCACGGACGAAAGCTGGCGTAGCGTCTCGTGATGGTCTTTGAGTTGTGCTACAGTCTCCTGGATTTTGTCCCCGAAGAGATTGTCTCCAGTGCAGGGCAGGTCAGCCAATCTGTCCTGTACCTCAGGTCTTAAGTCAGAGGTCTTTAGCCAGGCCCACCTTCATGCACTAATTCCCGCTGCAGACACACTAGAGGCAGTGTCAAAAATATCATAGGCAGCATGGACCTCGTGCTTGCCAGCATCTAGACCCTTCTGAACCAGGGCATCAAGTTGATCCTGAAGCTGGTCGGGTAAAGATTCAGAGAAATCCTGGATCTTCTTGAATAGGTCTCTGTTATACTGGGTCATGTATAACTGGTAGGAAGCAATATGAGAAATAAGCAATGATCCATGGAAAACACGACGGCCAAATGCATCGAGGGACCTCTGTTCTTTCCCTGTAGGAATGGAAGAATGAGGCTTAGAACGGCGTGCTTTTTTATGGGGCGACTCCACAACCACAGAATGGTGATACAGCTGTGGTTTTTGGAAACCAGGGGCTGTCTGTACCAGGTAGGTGGCATCTGTTTTCCGATTTACTGGTGGTACAGAGCCTGGATGCTCCCAATTCCTCTTCAGCAAGTCCAGGAGAACTTCATGAACAGGTATGGACATGATCTCCTTGGGTGCATCTACGAATTGGAGCACTTCCAGCATTTTGTGTCTGGAGTCCTCTTCTGTCTGAAGCTGGAATGGTATGGCTTCAGACATTTCCTTTATAAAATTAATAAAGGACAGGTCCTCTGGGGGAGTAGTCTCCCCCAGAGCAGTCTCTCCTCAGGGGGAGACTGCTCTGAAGGTAGATCATCCGTATCCTGGGAAGAATCATCGGTCCAAGGATCGTAAGGTTGATCACCGGCTCCCATAGGATCTCCAGAGAGGAGTAATGGTGCAGTTCCTGAAAGATCAGGCCTAGGCACCAACAGCATTGATGGTGGCACCAATTGAAGATGAATTGGTATCGATGGCAGAATAGGCACAGATGGAACCGGTGACATCGACGGGCGAATTGGTGGCAAGATCCCAGACGTTCCGGGGATAGGATCCGGCATCGGTGTTTCCTAGTCTTCTGATGACAAAGGTATCAGCGTGGAAGGCGGTGGACATACCGGTATCCTCGGTTCCACCGGTGGAAGGGCACCGATCAGCGCATCCAGCATGCCAAGTAGCGGTGCGAGCGCTGTAGGTATGGGGGTCAGTGACTGGGGCTGGCATTGGTGTCGGCGCCGATGGAGGTTGGAAGCCCTGCAGTGCCTTACTGATGGCTTCTTGGATCATCCAATCCAATTCCTCAGGGAAGCCTGGGGCATGCAACCCCAGCTCCGGAGTAGGAGGCAGTACTGGCGTAGCCGGAGGGTCCACCAGTGAAAGTGGAGTCACAGCTCCCGGCACCACTGAAGGTGGGGGAACGCCTCAGTGACCCAGTCGCAGGGGAGGATGGGGCCTTCTCTGGATGGGATTTCTTTGTCGGTGGCTCTGTCGACGCCATGGGATTGCCTGGATCAGCTAACTGAGCCTTCCGATGACTATGTTCTCCTAGGTCCTTCTCCGGAGCCGATGAGGAAGAAGTTGACACCTTCGGAGTACTCTGTGCCATCAGGTAACACCGGTGTCCCGCTGCAGGCAGAGGTCGATGGCACCAGCCCAGACGATGTCGAAGCGGTCGATGGAGTCAGAGGCTTTGCCTGAAAAAGAAACTCCATCTTCTCTGAGCGGGCCTTACGGCCCTTCGGTGTCGTTTGGGCACATTTGGTGCAAGTTAGGATGTCATGGTTGGACCCTATACATAACACACAAACCCTATGCAGGTCTGTGCTGGACATTGTCCGAGGACAGTCGAGGCACCGACGAAAACCCGATGCCATGGCATAGACAAAAATTTAGCAGCAGTGCGGTCGATGGCTGGTAGGCCCCGAAGGGAAAACTCGATGGGAATTGATCGCAACGAGGGTAAAGTCTTACCTTTCGACCGCGGGGTACTGAATCGATAGGGAGACTCCTATGGGGTAGAATTTTTTGAAAAGGTTGAAAGAAGTTCCGTGAGGAAAATTCCTGTCAGGAATCTCTAGAGCAGCGGTTCTCAACCGGTGTGTCGCGACACACCAGTGTGAGCCAAGAACACGCAGGTGTGTTGCCACACTTCCAGGTCCCCTCTGACCCAGCTGCTTCCCCCCCCCACCCAAGCGAAATAGGTCCTCCGCCCGGGCTTAATGCTGACAGCCCGGGCAGAACGCGCCAGAACAGTTAGAGTCAGTGGCACCGGCATGCTGTCTTCTTTCTGCCCCCCCTCCCCCACGGCCCGGAAGAGGAAGTGGTGAGCAGCGGGTGCGTGCGCAGGAACTAGAGACCATGCTAGTGCAGGCAGCATCGACCCAAAGAAAAGGAGAGGTATGGCCTGAAAAATGAGCAGCGCAAGTTGGCGTAAGATGAGGAACAACGTCAACCCTCGCAGCCGATGGGACTCCTTTCTCCGCGAGGGCTGAAAACGAAGGCGGTTGCTACTGCTGCTGCCGCTAGTTCGGTGGGGTAGTGCGTGAATGAGCAAGCGTGTGTGTGTGTGAGATAGCATGTATGTGAATGATTGAGAGCCTGTATATGTAAGTGTGTGTGAGTGACAGC
This sequence comes from Rhinatrema bivittatum, assembly GCF_901001135.1. NCBI lineage: Eukaryota > Metazoa > Chordata > Amphibia > Gymnophiona > Rhinatrematidae > Rhinatrema > Rhinatrema bivittatum. The sequence continues at coordinate 622,371,147 of NC_042616.1, read as the reverse complement.
ATGAATGTAAGTTTGTGATTGAGAACTTGTATGTGTGAAAATGTATGTGTGTGATTGAGATCATGTGTATGTATGATTAAGAGCCTGTGTTTATAAGTAAGAGAGAGAGCATGTGAGTATGTGATTGAGAGCCTGTGTGTAAATGCGAGAAAGAGAGAGCATGTTTGTAAGCATGTGAATGATAGTCTGTGTGTGAGAGAAAAAGACAGCATGTATGTGTGTGATTGAAAGCCTGTGAAAAGATAGACAGCATGTGTGTAAATGTGTAATTAAGAGCCTATATAAGTAAGAGAGAAAAAGCATGTGTATATGTGAGCGATTGAGAGCCAGTGTGAGTGAGAGAGGAGAAAGTTGCAAGCAAACCATCCCTCCTCCTGCTAATTTAAAACAATCTCAGGGCACCTGGATATCAAACGTTCCCAGGTATGCAGAGCAAAAAATTGTTTGCATTCTTATTTTTAATTACTTTGTGGTCTTTGTGTCTATTTTGAAATATTTTATTGGTATCTAGAAATTTTCGATATGTTTTTATTATTAGATATTCCATTCATCAGCTGTTTTGAAATAATCTGTTCTTTTTGTTAGTATGGTTTTGCTGCTATTGATTTTATATTTTTTGATTTGTTTTATAAGGACTGGTGATTTTTCTCTTTTTCCTTTATTACACTGCATACAGAGACTCTGGTTTGTTGTGGTTTCCAGTTCAGTTTTTATCTGCATGCTTCTAGTTATGTGTTTTGGTCTCTTTATTCTTTGTTAGGTGAGGGTCAGTACATGGGATTCAGGTGAGGTTCTCTGCTGGCGTGTAGTTTCTGTGTAGGGCTCTATAGCAGCCTGACTTAGTCCGTTTTCCTAATAGGAGATGTATTGGTGTCTTAAGGTCTGGTGTAATATTTTCAGTGTTGCCTTTTCTTAGATAAGGTGGTTACTGTTTAAGTGCTGGAAATTGGTGCTGTTTTGGTGTGGGCTGTTTACTATTTATGCAATTTCTGTTCAGACAGAATACATATCTTATTCTTAACAATAAAAATAATACTGGACCTTTATTTTTTATTTCCGCCTTGAGTTGTAATGAGCAGTGTGTGTCACACATGTGAGCGTGGTCTGTCAGATGTGTCACGATGGGAAAAAGATTGAGAATCACTGCTCTAGAGAGCTCCTTAACCCGCGTGACTTCTGCTGAGCAGAAAGAAAAAAAAAAGAGACTGAAGGGGGACCCCTGCTGGATGCAGGATTGATGCCATGCTGGGCATGCCCAGTAGGTGCCAGTCAAAGTTCTAGAAACTTTGACAAAAGTGTTCCATGATTGGGCTCCAGCCTGATGTCACCCATATGTGAGGACTACCATCCTGCTTGACCTGTGAGAAAGTTGTTATGGAGGATAAGATACAATCTATTGATACTTCCAACTTTCAAATTACCACCATAAATTCCAGATGAAATGCATTTAAGTGTCTCTACAGTAGATATTGAGACTTTCTTAGGCAAACTAAAAAACCTCACATTTTTCTTTAGATCCATGTCTATTTGGATCTTCTAGGTGCTAAAAGTCACATTTTGGGTATCTTAAGACCTGGTAAACAGATCCTTAGATGAAGGCATATTACCCGATGTTTTGAAGAGATCTTGAGTATGGCCAATTAAAAAGAAAGGCAATTTACCAGATAAATTGCTATCAAGTTATAGACCAATAGCAAATTTGATATAACTAGGTAAATTAATTGAAAAGGCTGTGCTCATACAGCTGACAGATTTTTTGGATAGGCACCAAATATTGCATGATAATCAATGTGGTTTTAGAATCAAAACATAGTACAGAGACACTGTTAGTTTCACTGAATGATTTGTGTTACGAAATCTTGATAAGGAAAATCCAGTGATTGGAATTTATTTAGATATTGCATCTGCTTTTGATATGATTAGCCATCGAATTTTGTTAACTAAAGTAAGGAATTTGGGAATTGGTAGTAAAGAGTTACAATGGTTTGCATCTTATCTTGATCGTAACCTTCTGGTGAATGTACATGGTCAAGTTTCAACTGCCTTGTGGCCTACATTATTCTCTTAAGGTCTATTTCATGTATTACGCAGATCACATACAATTGTATTTTCCTGTTACTACAATTTTCCAAGATTCTATAGCTAACTACCTTACTATGATTAATAATTGGATGTCAGAAAATGTCCTGATATTAAACTTGGGGAAAAAACAAAATTCTATGGATTTCAAGAAAACCTAGACTGATTTAGATATCAATTTTGGGTGCAGAGATAAAATCTGCAGAGTAGGTGCAAAATTTTGGAGTATAGTTTAATTCACAAATTAAATTTATCCCGCAAATTAAATTAGTTTAGTGAAAGGTTATTTTAAGCTGCAGCAGCTCAGTCACTTGAAATCTCTTATTGAACCTGAAGATTTTAGAATTATTGTCTTAGCCTTTATTATAACAATTGGAGAAATTACTTACCTGATAATTTCGTTTTCCTTAGTGTAGACAGATGGACTCAGAACCAATGGGTATAGTGTACTCGTGCTAGCAGTTGGAGACTGATCAGATTTCAATCTGACGTCAGCCCCTAGTACATACACCCCTGCAGGAAGTGCAGATCCTCAGTATTCTTCCTTGCAAAGCATTGGATATATGTTTGACTGACCGATTGGTTAATTTGGTTAACTTGTATAACTTCGTAACTATATAAACGTTATAACTTGATTAACTGGAATAATTTGAACTGGTCGATTGAGTATAGCTGGAGACCGCCAGGGAGCTCAACCGGAAAGCGTCGACACCCAGCCGGGTGGAGGCCTAGGTAAACGAAAGGAGGCTTACCTTGAATCATTTGCAATACCATGCGTGACGGCAGCCAAGGGCGGGCTGCTGAGTCCATCTGTCTACACTAAGGAAAACGAAATTATCAGGTAAGTAATTTCTCCATTTCCTAGCGTGTAGCAGATGGACTCAGAACCAATGGGATGTATAAAAGCTACTTCCAAACCGGGTGGGAGGCTGCCTGTGACCCCCTTAGTATTGCCCTTGTGAATGCCGTGTTCTCCCGAGCCTGGACATCCAGATGGTAGAATCTGGAGAAGGTATGGATGGAGGACCATGTCGCCGCCCTGCAGATCTCAGCAGGCGACATCATTCTTGTTTCTGCCCAGGACGCTGCCTGGGCTCTGGTTGAATGGGCCTTGACCTGTAGAGGTAGGAGGTTTCCCTGCTTCTACGTAGGCCGCCTTGATAACTTCCTTGATCCAGCGGGCTATGGTTGCCCGCGAGGCTGCTTCCCCTAGTCTTTTCCCGCTGTGAAGGATGAAAAGGTGGTCAGTCTTCCATACGGGTTCTGACATTTCCAGGTATCTGGAGAGGATTCTGCCAATGTTGAGGTGACGCAGGTTACGGATTTCTTCCAAATTCTCCAGGGCTTCCGCCGAGGGAAGTGAGATGGTCTGGTTCAGATGGAAGGGGGAGACCACTTTGGGAAGGAATGACGGTACCGTGCGCAGCTGGATGGATCCTAGGGTGAACCTAAGGAAAGGCTCACGGCAAGACAGTGCTTGTAGTTCAGAGACGCGTCGCGCTGAGCAAACTGCCAGGAGGAAGGCAATCTTCAGGGTCAGCTGACGGAGTGATAGGTCTCGAAGAGGTCTGAAGGTGGATCCAGATAGGAAATTCAGGACGAGGTTGAGGTGCCACAGAGGTACCTGCCACTTCAGCGGTGGGCGAATGTGTTTGACTCCTCTCAGGAAACGTGACATCTGGGTGAGAGGCTAGGCTATTACTGTCATCCCTGGTGCCGAAGCATGCCAGTGCTGCCACCTGTACCTTGATGGAATTGAGGGACAGTCCTTTCTGAAGTCTGCTCTGTAGGAACTCCAGCATCACGGGGACTTTAAGTGAGCGTGCCTTGATTTTGTGATCTTCGCACCAGGCCTCAAATATTCTCCAGATCCTTATGTATGTTAGCAATGTGGAGAACTTGCGTGCTTGGAGGAGGGTGTCTATTACCGCCCCCGAGTATCCGCTCTTCTTCAGGCGAGCCCTCTCAATGGCCAGACCGTGAGAGAGAATTGAGTCGGGTCCTCGTGGACGATCGGACCTTGTTGCAGTAGGTCTCTGAGAGGGGGCAGGGGTAGAGGGTTCCCTGCCAGCAGTCTTCTCATGTCTGCGTACCACGGTCTTCTTGGCCAGTCCGGTGCCACCAGAAGAACTAGTCCCTTGTGTAGTTGTATCTTGTGAATCATTGCGCCCAAAAGGGCCCACGGCGGGAAGGCATATAGTAGGGTGCCCTGTGGCCAGGTTTGCACCAGGGCATCGATTCCTTGGGATTGTGGATCCCGCTTGCGGCTGAAGTATCTGGGTACTTGGGCGTTGGTTCTGTTCACCAGGAGCTCCATTTCCGGTGTTCCCCACCAGTTTACTATCATCCGGAAGGCTGCGGGAGATAGCTTCCATTCTCCTGGGTCTAGACTTTCTCTGCTGAGGAAGTCCGCCGTGATGTTGTCCTTCCCGGCGATGTGGGCGGTGGAGATCTCCTGTAGATTTGCTTCCGCCCATGCCATCAGTGGGTTTATCTACAGTGACACCTGTTGGCTTCTGGTTCCCCCTTGCCTGTTGATGTAGGCAACTGTTGTGGCGTTGTCGGACATCACTCTGACCGCTTTGCCTCGGAGTCTTTGAGCGAACCCGCAGGCAGGCGAGTCTGACTGCCCGCGCTTCTAGGCGATTGATGTTCCATCCTGCCTCTTCTGCGTTCCACTGCCCTTGGGCGGTTAGTTCCTCGCAGTGTGCTCCCCATCCCCGTAGACTGGCGTCTGTCGTTAGCAGAGTCCAGGTTGGGGATGACAGTCTTGAACCTCTGTTCATGTGGCTGGGCTGCAGCCACCAGCGTAGTTTGGTCCGGACTGTGCCTGGGAGAGGTAAGCGTACGGTGTAATTGTGCGACCGTGGGTTCCAGCGTGACAGCAGTGAGTGTTGTAGAGGCCTCATGTGGGCCCTCGCCCAGGGGACCACTTCCAGTGTGGATGCCATCAGTCCTAGGGTCTGTAGGTAGTCCCATGCCGAGGGGCGAGGGTCGCTCAACAAGGATTTCAACCGGTTCCACAGCTTTGAACACCTTGCGGGCGTCAGGCTGACTTTTTCCTTCTTTGTGTTGAAGTGGACCCCCAGGTACTCCAACGATTGTGAGGGCTGCAGGAAACTCTTGTTCGTGTTGACCACCCATCCGAGGCTCTCCAGTAGAGACTTGACTCTGTTGGTTGATTGCTTTCCTCTGGAGACTTTGCCCTGATCAGCCAGTCGTCCAAGTAAGGGTGTACGAGGACTCCTTCCTTCCGCAGTATTGCCGCCACTACCACTATCACACCTTGGTGAACGTCCGTGGTGCTGTGGCTAGCCCGAAGGGTAGGGCCCTGAACTGGTAGTGATGGCCCAGAATCTTGAAGGATAGATAACGCTGGTGTTCCCGATGAATTGGGATGTGCAGGTATGCCTCTGACAGGTCCAGGGATGTGAGGAACTCTCCCGGCTGTATTGCCTTTATTACGGATCTCAGGGTTTCCATGCGGAAGCGGGGGACCTTCAGGTATCTGTTTATGGATTTGAGGTCCAAGATTGGCCGGAACGTTCCCTCTTTCTTGAGGACGAGAAAGTATATAGAATAATGACCAGAGTTTATCTCCTCAGGAGGTACCAGGGTTATGGCCTCGAGGACCATAACCCTGGTACCGGCAAGTGTAACTTCCACTGCCGCCTTTTTGGTGGGGTCGTGGCAGGGGGACTCCACAAACTTGTCCGGGGGGGGAGCGTAAGAAGTCCAGGTAGTACCCTTCCCGGATGATGGCTAGGACCCACTTGTCCGAAGTTCTCTCGACCCATCTTTGGTAGAATAGGGCCAGTCTGCCCCCTATGGCTTCCCTTGGATGGGTCGGCTGATTCTCATTGCGGAGCGCGGCCGGGCCCTGAGCCTGAGCTGTTTCCCTTCTTGTTGTGCTTGCTCCGAAAGGACTGATTCCTGGTCCGAGGGCGGGGCGCCTGGTAGCTGCTCCTATATGAGAAGAAGAAAAAAATGCCATACTGGGTCAGACCAAGGGTCCATCAAGCCCAGCATCCTGTTTCCAACAGTGGCCAATCCAGGCCATAAGAACCTGTTAAGTACCCAAAAACTAAGTCTATTCCATGTAACCATTGCTAATGGCAGTGGCTATTCTCTAAGTGAACTTAATAGCAGGTAATGGACTTCTCCTCCAAGAACTTATCCAATCCTTTTTTAAACACAGCTATACTAACTGCACTAACCACATTCTCTGGCAACAAATTCCAGAGTTTAATTGTGCATTGAGTAAAAAAGAACTTTCTCCGATTAGTTTTAAATGTGCCCCATGCTAACTTCATGGAGTGCCCCCTAGTCTTTCTACTATCCGAAAGAGTAAATAACCGATTCACATCTACCTGTTCTAGACCTCTCATGATTTTAAACACCTCTATCATATCCCCCCTCAGTCGTCTCTTCTCCAAGCTGAAAAGTCCTAACCTCTTTAGTATTTCCTCATAGGGGAGTTGTTCCAAGCGCTGCGAGCTTCTGCCCCTGGAGGTCCTGGAAGGCTGTCGCTGGACTCTCCTTGACTTGTCTTCCAGAAGTCGCGGTACTGGGGATTCGCCCCATTTGCCCGCCATCTTTTCTAAATTGCTGCCGAACAGGAGTGATCCTTTGAATGGCATTCTTGTGAGGCGTGTTTTGGAAGATGGGTCGGCCAACCAGCTTCTGAGCCAGAGCTGTCTCCTGGCCGCCACCGCCGATGATACTCCTCTGGCCGCTGTGCGTACGAGGTCTGAGGCTGCGTCTGTTAGAAAGGATAGCGCTGGGTCAAGGATATCTCCCGGTGTGCCGTTCCTGGCCTGGGATAAGCAGACACATGTCACCACGGTGCAGCAGGCCGCAATCTGAAGAGACATAGCGGCCATGTCAAATGACTGCTTAAGCATAGCTTCCAGCCGGTCATGCGTGTCCTTGAGGGCTATTCCTCCCTCCACCTGGATGGTGGTGCGCTTGGAGACTGCACAGACCATGGCGTCCACTCTTGGGCAAGCGAGCATGTATTTGGTTGCTGGGTCCAGGGGGTACAAGCTGGCCAAGGCCCTTCCCCCTTTAAAGGCAGACTCTGGGGTGTTCCATTCCAGGTCAATAAGCTGTTGCGCGGCTCGCAAGAGCAGGAAATGACGGGAGGTCTGTTGAAGGCCTTCCAGAAATGGGTTCTCCTTGGGAACCCCCTGGGTTTCTGAAACCGGGATCGCTAGTTCTGCCAAGCATTGGGAGGCCAGGTCCGGGAGCTCCTCCCTTGTGAAGAACCGCCTCATGGTTCGGGTGGGGTTCTGTCCCCGGGGGGGGGGGGGGGGGGGAAGAGTTCTCCTTCTTCTAGAGGTTCGGCTTCGTCTTCTGAGAAGTCCATGCCCTCAAAGGTAGGACTACTTGGCGGTAAGGGCCTATGCCTGGGTCTTGAGGGGTCTTCCTGCGACGTATGTGGTTGGCCCGCCCGGGAATCCGTTTGCATCCGGACAAAGGCGTAAATCCCCTTGAAGAAATAGACGAGGGGTCCACATTGAGTGGCACAGTTTCCCTGGGAGCCTCTGGCTGGAAGGGGGTCCCGCTGGGGTTTGCTAGCTCCAGGGAGCCCCCTGAAGAGCTAGTCCCCAGCCCTGGGAGAGTCTGAGCTTGTGGTGGATCTCCCAGGGCCTCCTCGCATTGGGTGCATAGAGCGTCGGCTTCCTGGCTCTGTGTGGCCCTGAGGTGGCATGCTGAGCAGAGGCCTAGGGATTTTACTTCAGATCTCGGCGGCGTCGAGGTTGCCTGCGCGTACATGGTTCGCTCCGGGGCGCCTGGACGCGTGCGTGGACTTGAGCGCGTATTAGTGCGCTTAATTCGGGTTGTGCGCGTATCTGTGCGCTTAACCCCGGATGTGCGCGCCGGTAGTCGAGTGCGTGTAGTCCGTGCGACCGAGACTTGCGCGTGCCGCTTATGCATCTGAGTGTTCTTGTGCGTGTAGCTTAGGCGCCGAAGTAGATTTGTGCGCACAAGAAGTTTTGTGCGCTCGGCGGCGATGAGAACGGCGAGATTAAGCCAAGATGGCGACAGCGACCATGCGGGCAAAATGGCGACTACCTCGGAGGGCCTCCACGTGGGAAGCCCTTAGAAATGCCGGGGTCTGGCCCTGCTAGGGCGGATCAACCCGGTGGCGCTGGCTTCGGCCGATGGCCTGCGCTTGTCCTCAATCTTCGGAGACCGGCACAATTAAAGATTTCTACCTTACCTTCGGCGCTTCCCGGTCTCGTCCTGGGCAGTCTCCAGCTGCGGGGGGAGAGAGCAACTACCTTCACCGCCGCTTTTGAGGGTGCACCCGCTGCCTCTAAGCCACGCCCAAACTTGTCTCGCTCGGGGGCTAAGTCCTCGCCGCGAACGGCTCCGCGAGCATGAGATAGCTCCTAACTGCTTTGGAGACGGAAAATACTGAGGATCTGCACTTCCTGCAGGGGTATATGTACTAGGGGCTGATGTCAGATTGAAATCTGATCCGTCTCCAACTGCTAGCACGAGTACACTATACCCATTGGTTCTGAGTCATCTGCTACACGCTAGGAAATGACTATTGTAACTATTTATTAGTTTGCCAAAAACGTGTTTACATGCATAGCAATACTTGCAAAATTCCACAAAGGTTAACAGCAAATGTTCCAAAATATAAGCATGTTACCCTGATATTGCAGGTTACATTGGTTACCAGTAATTCAGAGAATGAAGTTTAAAATGTTGTTAATAATGAAATCGATTAGTGAAAATTCTCCCTTTGTAGATACCTGTTTAAGGTGTGTAGGTCCAGGATTGGACGAATGCCTCCTGACTTTTTTGGGATGAGGAAATACCGGGAATAGAACCCCTGCCCCTGTTGGGAGAGGGGCACTGGTTCTATTGCCCGGGATTTGAGGAGGGTGGAAACCTCCTCCAGGAGAGAGGAGTGGTCAGATGATCCCCATGTCGGCCGAGGTGGGGAGTCTGCTGGTACGCTCAGGAAGTTGAGGTGGTAACCTTGAGTCACTACAGTGAGTACCCATTGATCTGTAGTGATCATGTGCCATATGCTGGTGAAGTGGCACAATCATCCGCCAACGGGTACGGATGGTAGAGGAGGTTGGCATATGCTCTCCAGCGAGGAGTCAAAATCCTGAAGCTGGGCCCGGTTGAGGGGCTGGCTGGGTCTTTGAGGCCGGGATTGTTTGGGCTGACCCTCTGGAGGGGCGACCCCGAGAAGCAGGAGGATATCATCTCCGTGGTTTGAAGGATGGCCACTTAGAACCTTCTGAATGTCCTCTTAGAGGTGGATGAGAAATCAGAAGGCACCGAAGAAAGCTGACATAGCGCCTCGTGGTGGTCCTTGAGCTGCACTACAGTTTCTTGGATCTTGTCCCCAAAGAGATTATCTCCAGCACTGGGCAGGTCAGCTAACCGGTCCTGTACCTCTGGTCTTAGGTTGGAGGACTTTAACCAGGCCCACCTCCGAGCACTAATCCCCACTGCGGACACCCTAGAGGCAGTGTCAAAAATATCATATGCAGCGCAGACCTCATGCTTGCCAGCATCTAAACCCTTTTGAGCCAGACTACTGAGTTGACCCTGAAATTGGTCGGTCAAAATCTCAGAAAAATCTTGGATCTTCTTAAAAAGGTCCCTGTTACACTGGGTTATGTATAACTGGTAGGAAGCAATGCAAGAAATAAGCATTGAGCCATGGGAAAATGTTGGCCAAATGCATCCAGGAACCTCTGTTCCTTTCCTGGAGGTATGGAGGAATGAGGCTTAGAACGACGTGCCTCCTTCTGTGCAGACTCCACAACCACCGAATGATGGGCCAGCTGTGGTTTCTGAAAACCAGGGGCTGTTTGCACCAGGTAGGTGGCATCGGTTTTCTGGTTCACCAAAAGATACAGAGCCTGGATGTTCCCAATTTCTCTTCAGCAGGTCAAGAAGAACTTCATGAACAGGTATGGACATGAACTCCTTGGGTGCGTCTACAAATTGGAGCACTTCCAGCATTTTGTGCCTGAGTCCTCTTCTGTCTGTAGCTGGAATGGTATGGCTTCAGACATCTCCTTTATAAAATTAATAAAGGACAGGTCCTCTGGAGGAGAACGTCTTCTCTCCTCAGGGGGAGATGGTTCTGAAGGCAGGTCATCAGAAGCTTGGGAAGAATCATCGGTCCAAGGATCATAAGATTGGTCTCCTGCTCCCATGGGATCTCCAGAAGGAAGAAATGGTGCTATGCCTGAGGGATCAGGTCTAAGCATCGATGGCACCAGAGGAGGCACCGATAGAACCGGAGGAGGCATCGACGGCATCACAGGCACCGATGGAACCGCTGGCATCAGTGGGCGAGTCGGCGACAGGACTCCATATGGTCTGGGTATAGTTCTGGCCTCGGTGCGTCTTCATCCTCCGAAGACAAAGGAATAGGGGTGGAAGGCATGGGACATACTGGTGTCTTTGGTTCCATCAATGGAAGGGCACCGATCAACGCATCCAGCCTGCCCAGTAGTGGTGCGAGCACCATGGACATCGGGTCGGAGACTGGAGCTGGAATCCGTGATGGCGTTGATGGAGGCTGGAAGCCCTGTAGCGCCTTTACGATGGCCTCTTGGATCATCCGATTCAACTCCTCGCGGAAGCCTGGGGAGTGCAATCTTGGCTCAGGAGTAGGAGGCAGTACTGGCGTAGCCGGAGGGTCCACCGGTGGAGGAATGCCTCGGTGACCCAGTCGCAGAGAAGGATGGGGGTTTCTCTGGACAGGATTTCTTACTCAGTGGTTCTGTCGATGCCGATACCGAGGGCTTGCCTGGATCAGCGGACTGAGCCTTACGATGGCGGTGCCGACGCTTCTCACGATGTTCACCTCTGTCTTTCTCCGGAGCCGAAGAGGAAGATGGCACCGGTTCGGATGACGAACTGCTCGATGGAGTCGGTGGCTTTGCCTGAAAAAGAAACTCCATCTTCTCCGAGCGGGCCTTTCGGCCCTTCGGTGTCATTTGGGTACATTTGGTGCAAGTTAAGATGTCATGGTTCGACCCCAAACACAACACACAAACCCTATGCGGGTCTGTGATGGACATTGCCAGAGGACAATCAGGGCACCGATGAAAACCAGACGCTATTGCTTCGACAAATTTAGCCGTGGTGCGGCCGATGGCCGGTAGGCCCTGAAGGGAAAACTCGAAGGGAATAGACCGCAACTGAGGGTAAAAGCATACCTTACGACCGCGGATATGGAAATCGATAGGGGGACCCCAGATGGGGTAGAATTTTTTGAAAATGTTTTGAGAAGTTCCGTGAGGAAAATTCCTGTCAGGAATCTTTAGAGAGCTCCTTAACCCACGTGGCTATTGCTGTGCAGAAAAAGAGAGATTGAAGGGGGACCCCTGCTGGATGCAGGGTTAGTGCCAAGCTGGGCATGCCCAGTAGGTGCCAAAGTTCTAGAAACTTTGACAAAAAGGAATAGGGGTGGAAGGCATGGGACATACTGGTGTCTTTGGTTCCATCGATGGAAGGGCACCGATCAACGCATCCAGCCTGCCCAGTAGTGGTGCGAGCACCATGGACATCGGGTCGGTGACCGGAGCTGGAATCCGTGATGGCGTTGATGGAGGCTGGAACGCCTCCATCAACGTGATTGGGCTCCATCCTGATGTCGTCACCCATGTATGAGGACTACTATCCTGCTTGTCCTGTGAGAATGAAGCCTAGGAAAGAAGATGGGTAAAACGATGGACTGATTAAGGTGGAAATCAGTCACAACCTTAGGCAGGAGCTTAGAGTGCCTACATAGAATCAAACGATCGTGAAAGAACCTTATGTATGGCAGGTATGTACGGGGGCAGATTGCAGGAAAATATCAGCCTGGGGGATTTTTTTCAAAACCGGCCCGCATGGTATCTGTCTGACTCCCCTGTGCACTTTCCCTGCAGGATGGTTTTAACAGCTCCCAAAAGCACACTAAACTCACCCTTCAGAGGTATATCATGTGACCTGGAGCCTGGCAGAATTGACCCAAAAAAAACAAACAAACCCTTTAACACAGATTTCACATTTTAGCTAAATAGCTACGTAGTAGAACACACCCTAGATCAGGGGTGAGAAAACAGAGCTTCAGGCCCTCTTCCATCCACGCAATTGATTGCCATCTGTCTCTAAGTCTAGTTACATCTCTCATATATATTCGACCTAAGACTGGAACCCTGCCTTCTAACCTTCCGAAAAAAACTTAAGACCTGGCTTTTCCTCCAAGCCTTCCCCTAATCTCTAAAACGCCAAAAATACCTCCCAACCAGGATCCACCCCACTGACTAGTCACTCGGACCATTCTCAGTATACATATATATCTACCCTCTAGTTTTTTGCTGTACTTCTACTTCCCGGCTACTCTAGCCCCCCAAGTTCGAAACCCCTGTTATATGTAACTTGTTATTGCCTTCTTGTTATATGGTTATTTATTTAGTTAGTCCCTACATTCCATGTAAACCAATCTGATATGAATCTTTTCATAAAGGTCGGTATATAAAAATGTTAAATAAATAAATATATCTTGGATTCATGGTCTGATATTAAAGTCTCTTGCCAACCAATCTCTTGAACTAGTTGCCAAGTAACCACACTGCCAGCAAGTGTCAGATACATACAGTCTCTCAGACACAACCACCCACATACATTCTTTCAAACACCCACTTTGTGCCTATCTCTCTGACATGAAGATATCCACACTCACATTCAGTGTATGGGTGTGACATACAGAAAGTGCATTTAAGGGTGTCGTTCTGTGTCAGGGAGAAAACACACACACAAACTCTCTTTCTCTCGATGATACTCTCGTTCCATCATTGTGCTACTGCTCATATGCTCACATAGTGAGTGCCCACACATTATGTAAAATGGTTTTGCTTGCTGCCAGCTCTCGCCAGGCTGCAGCAGCCCTCTCCCTCTCTCATTCCCACCCCTACTCCAGGAGACTCACTGGTTCCAAAGCTAGCTGACCCTTTCAGGAGGAAAGACCAGCCTACAGATGACTACCTGTGGGTAAGAGCTCAGGTGTATGTTTCTGGGTGAGATCCTATGTATTTATGGGTGAAAGGCTGTGTAGATGTGTGAGAGAGAAAGAGACTGTTTGTGGAGGGAGCAGAGGTTTGAGAGCCATTGTGTGTGAGAGTCTGTGTGTATATGTGATTGCCAGTGTGCGGATGGATGACTGCCTGTGTGTGCTTGGATGGGTAATAGCCAGTCCATGCATGTGTACTTGTATGTGTGTGGAGGAGAGCCTATGTGTGGGGGGGTGTATGTATGAGAGGATAAGGTTTGCATTGCTCCCCCTCCCCCAATCCAGAACAATCTCAGAGTAGCTGGAAATCGAAACATCCCAGGTATGAAGAACAGGAGATTTTTTAAATCCTTATTAGTTTCATGATTGGATGTTATTTAATAATGTCTTATTTTGAAATATTATATTGGCATTTTTGGAAATTTTTATTTATGAGGTTTTAATTATTGGATGTTCTATTCATCAGTTTTTAAATTTTTATTAGTATGGTTTTACTTTTCTTTATTTTGTTGTGTGTTGATCTCTTATTCTGCCTTTGGTAAGGGTCTGTATTCCGTATGTGTGGAATTTTATTTTTTTTTAATTTAAACTTTTATTAATTATTATATCATTTACATCGAAATAAGGAAATCCAAGAAATAAAATATCAATATAACAATTATCAAAACACATTTACTGGATATCTAGCCCACATCTAGAAGGTGAGAAAGAAGCAATTAGGACATGCCCATTTATCTATAACAACCCCAGCAAAACAAAAAGCAGCACTTCAATTTGTAATCGGAGTTTTATCCCTTAGAAAATGTTCCAAATGTAAAAGATCAGTAAATACAAATTTATTATTTTGAAATACTGACATTTACATGGGAATTTTAGGAAAAATTTGCTCCTATGTCCAGAGCGGATTGCTTATAAGTTAGAAATTGTTTTCTACGTGCCTGAGTCACCCGAGACACATCAGGAAAGACCTGTATTTTTTGTCCATAAAAATTCATCTCTTTCACTTGAAAGTATTGAGAAAAAAATTGATCTTTCTCTTGTTTTAAAGAAAATTGTATAAGCAGTGTCGCTCTGGATAATATATTGTCCATCGAGTCTTCTAAAAAAGTAGAGCCTCCTGGACTATCCAACAAATCCAAAAAACAAATCGGAAGCCGATCCAGTTGGCTGTGTTACAGTAAAGACAATGAGAATCGGACGATCAAAAGGGCTTCTTTTGATCGTCCGATTCTCATTGTCTTTACTGTAACACTATCCAACAAATCTACATCCCCAGGTTGTGTAGAGTATTTTTCTTCTAGGTAAATAATATATCTTAGAGATCGTAGGGATTTTCTCAGTATCGAAGGATAAAATCTCAACTGCATACTTTTTATATAATTCAAAAGCCAACATCAACCTTGAAGAAGGAAAATTTAACAACCTAAGATTATATGAACCTGTTTCATTTTCAAGCAATTCAATCCTATTATGCAGCATGAGATTATCCTTAATGAAGGATATATTTGAAGCCTGCAAATTAGTAACTAATGGATTTAAGTTTGTCACTACTTGCTCAATTTTCTTTGTTCTACTTTCCAAGTCTACGAACTTCTCTCTGGTTTCTACAGAGAAAGTATGTATCTTAGTTTTTTATCAAGTCTATCTCTAACTAGTTCTAACATTCAATTTCCACAAATCTATTAAGGATACATCAGTTGGTTCAACTTCTATATCTAGTTCTTCATTAATAGGTTCAAAAATCACAGCTGAACATTGAATTATCTTGCTAGTAGTGATAACATTATCCTTTATATTATTGCTAGAAATTATATTTCCCCCTGAAACATTCTCCCCCTGTATACTAATAAGGGGAGAAGTTACTAGGGGATCTATAGTAACATTAACTTCCTGTATTCCTTCCCCTGGCTGTTCTGGGGGTTGAGAGGACCTGGGACTTAAAGTGACTCCGTATGTGTGGAATTCTGCTGGTATATAGTTTCTGTGTAAGATTCTATAGCAGTCCTTCTTATATATTGGTCTAGATTCTGATTTAATATTTGTAGTGCTGTTCTTTCCTGGCTAGGGTTGTTGCTGTTTGAATCCTGAGAGTTAGTGCTGTTTTGATATGGCAGAGTTGTCTCGGAGTAACTGTATCCTTGGTAGGCTGTGATAATAGCTCCAATAAAAACTAAGAATTATCCAAATATATTGCATATGAATTATTGAGATAATATAGGACTCATCTTTAAATGTGAATGTCTCTGATCCGACATCAGAAGAAAGGAAAGGACTTATGTAGTTTTAAAATCTGTCTTTTTTTTTTTTTTTAAATTTTACAGGTATTTTAGGTAGCCTGGCTTGCTTTGTTTCCTAAACAGGGGGTATACTGGTATTTTAGAACCTGATGCAATATTTCATTTCATTGGTAGGGTTGTAGTTAGAGTGTTGGCAGTTAGTAGTATTCTTGATATGGGGAGTTTACTATATTGTAATTGTTTATTCATGACTTTCTGAGGGCCAAACCCACAGCCAATACATGTTACAACAGGCCTAATGCCAAACGAGTTCCATATGTTTTTTGTCTCCAGGGGATTAAGGGAGCAAGACTCCCCTGCTATAAATGTCACTGCACACCACTACAAGTACTTCACTAATCTTCAGGCCCCTTAAATCAATATCACTCACAAAAATTATTGAACAGAATCCATATATTGAAAGCAATTTCAAATAGGGCTCCATTTTTTTTTTATTCTGTTTTTCAGCATTTCAAAGCAGCTTACATTCAGCTACTGTGGTTATTTCCCTATCCCCAGAGAGGCTTTCCTTCTAACCCCTAGATTTATCAAAAGGTTATAAATATAGCAGAAATTGCGCTCACTTTTCATCCATTATGACAAAATCTTTAGTGGTCAATTTTACTATGAAAACCTCAGAACATTTCTCTAAGACCACCCCCTAACCCACCCCGATTCAAAGTGCCCCTCTACATTGGTACATATATAGAGCGTCTGATTCTATACAGAGGTGCTCTCTCTAAAAATATTTTCGCCGCAATGCAAGACTATTGCAAGCACAATGTACTGAAAAGTAGGTATAGTTATTTCCAGCGCTAAATCCTACATTGCTGTATCGTATCGGATACTAATGACCCTCATTTCCATTAACTCTGCCCAAACTCCTCCCACTGGAATACTTAAGGCCCTATTGCAAAATGATAAATGACCCTGTTAGTTTGTACCTGAGGCAACAGAGGGTAAAGTGACTTGCCCAAGGTCACAAGGAGTAGCAACGGGATTTGAACCCTGGTTTTTAGCCCACTGCTCTAACCATTAAGAATGTATACTAGGGATGTGCATTCATTTAAAACAAATTGATTTAAGGGGCCTGAAGATTAGTGAAGTACTTGTAGTGGTGTATTTTATTCTTGGCTTCCTGAAACGAATGGAGGGGGTCCCATGAATGAGATGAAAATTTGTCTCATTTGTTTGTTTCCCATTCAAGTCTATTGCCCATTGAATTCTATGGTTGTATACTGCCGAGCAAAAAAAAAAAAAAAAAAAAAAGTGGTAACTAAAGCAACAAACTTTTGCCTGTGTGACCTCACAGCCTTGACAGAACCAAGGCACAAGTTGGCAAGGAAACCACAAAAAGTCTCAGTGCAACTTCTTTTTCATTAGCCTACAACTGTTATCTGGATCAAGAGGTGCTAACCTACTCCCATTGTAAAATGAGCATTTGCAGGCAGCTCTGTATTTCCTCTCTAACACTTGGAAGAGAAGGATATCTTTGGAGAAGACTTCTCAGCGTTTAAAAAAAAGCTAGAAAGTTTGGGATCTGGCACTGGCAAAGGACTGCTTCTGATCTTCTCTGTGCTGTAGTGATGTCACTCACTGTTCCAGAAGGACAAAGGCAGTGGCACTGTTGTAGATTCTGATTTTTCTCTTAACTGGAGGAGAGTCAGGGTAGGAAACAGTGTGGAGACTGTAGTAGTGAAGGTGATTTTTTGTGTGTGTCTGGATACTGGTGAGGTAAGAGCATACTGACAGACTGAAAAGAAGAGACGACTTATCACACTGCCAGGCTTTTTGGTTCTGTTAAATACTAACAGTAGATTGGAGGAGTTACCTAATAGCACAGCGGGGTACAAAGCAGGGAAAACAGGGTTCAAATCCTTTGGGCAAGCCAATTTATCCTACATTGCCTCAGGTACAAGTTTGATTGTAAGGCCTCTAAGGACAGGGAAATATTAGTACCTGAATATAATCTCTCTAAAGTGCCAAAAAGCAGAATATGAATTAAAGTCTTGGTGGTTTAGACTCCTTTGTGCTGTTCGTAATTCCCTGCACTCCATGCCTTTGTGCTATTTGCAATTCCCCATACTATGTCTTGGGGGTCAAGTAAACATTTAAACCATAATTGATTTAATGGGCCATTCACAGTTTCACTGTACCACAGCCACACGCATGACTCGATCTTTACAGTATGATAGAAGCATGTGTAAATGATAGCATCAACCATGTTCTTCCTACCGAGACAGGCATCCTCCACACTGGCTGTCTTCGAGGTTCTTTCCAAATCCCCTTTCCCCTACGGTACTTGCTATCTCTTGGTTTTTCCCTGGCCATCTGCTGCTTTGCATACTTGCTGCACCACTCCTTGGAAGTCTGATACCATTCTGCCTCCCACCTCAGCCCCTGAGGTACAACTTAGAGGGTTTTCAGCTATGCTTCTTACCGTCTTGCTCTGCTCCTATTGTTTTAGTTTTTAATAGTCACCTGCACTACTGCTACCACCACCATTCTAAGCCAGTCTTGGTACCTTACGGTGCTTCCTCTGTTGGCTTCTTGGTGCTTTTCTAATCACTTTCCTCTACAGTACTTGCAAACTCTTGGTTTTGGCCTAGCTATCTGCTGCTTTAATCAAGTCTTACCCATCCAGTTATCTTTAACTGTTTCATGCCTTATTGGAATTTTCTTCAAACTCCATTCCTTTACAGCTCTTGAAATTATTGGTCTCATCTAGTATTTAGTCTTCATTGGATTATACCACAGCAAAAGGAAAGGCTGCAGAAGTATAGCACCCAGAATCAGGACTGTGCTCCTCCATGATTACTACTTCTGAGATAATGAAAGCAGTATTTGCAATAACTGATTCAGAAGAATTGTATCCTGGATTCCATGAATCACAAGGTATTAAAAGTTAGTGACTAAAGAATGTTTGTTGCCTCTAGTCAATAGCATCTTAGCCACCAGGGAAACCCAACTCTAACCCTAATGATGCCATGTGGAAATGACATCAGACCTTCTCCAGGGAATTCCTTTGGCTTCTTCTTGCCTAGGGCTTTCTACCAATTTGGTTGGTGCCCTTTGCCCCTCATTTGTAACTTTGTGGTGTTCTGGTCTTCTGGGTGCCTGCTTTGTGCCTCTCATGATACTTTGGGGTCTTCATGCCACTCTCAGTTGCTTTGACCCTCTATCACTGTCTTGGGGGATTTTCTGCTTCTTTTGATGCTTTGTTGCCCTCTACATGGTGCCTTGAACTAGTCATGCCATACTTGGTGCTGCTTTGCCCTTCTCCTACAGCCTTGGGTGTTCATGCCACTGTTGTTGATGCCCTTTACTCAACTTTTTCAGCCTTGGGGTGATTTGGCCACTTTTGCTGCCATTTTGCTTTTCTGAAGATGCTTTGGAGTACTCCTGCTAGTACAATTTTGCCTCACTGCGGATCCTTGGGCTCTTCATGACACTTGGTGTCACATTGACAGTCTTCATGTATTGGCAAAGTTTTACCCTTCTAATGATGTCCACCCTCCAATTTCATTAGAAATGATTAGAAAATTCCAATTTGGAATCCTAACAGCCTGCATTGTTTCTTCCATTCACTAAAATGGTAAACAAATGAACAAATAAAACAAATGAATTTTTTTTCCGTTTGAAACTATGAACAACCATGACCTACAAAATGAATAAACTGAAATGAATTCTTTGACAGCGCATGCCTAATATACAGAGGCTAGTATTTTAATAGAATCATGCAATCTTTGCTTGCTCCAACTGACCAGAAAAGAAAACAGAATATTACCAAATTTGTCTTCCAACATCAAAAGTTAGCAAGTCTCCAGTAAAGAGTTGCAACCAATTAATTATTTACTACATGGATAAAATTGATAACAGTACATTTTAACCATTATTGCTGCTAAAACTACTGAGCCATTTCATTTTAGTTCATGATTGTCACTATACCCTGCTTAAAAGGTTAAAGTGATTAGTTGCCACTAGAATATTTTGCTCACTTGGAGGTCAAGCAATTTCACATTAAATCTAAAACAAACTTTGAATGAAAGTCCCCCTTGCTACTTACAATCTGACTAACCTTTTACCTTTAATATATAGGTCACCAATGTAGAAAAGGTGACTGTTCTTGTACAAACAGCATCACCTCTGAGCCAAAAAAACAAAGTGGAATGCATTCCAGTCAGGTCTTACAGCCTTTTACAGTAAAGAGACATTTTTCCAAAGATAATGCGGAGTCTGTCTAGATGTTTGCAGGGAGTGAAGGAGGGATACTGTTGCCTCACAACTTGTCAAATTCACTGCAGTGATATAGAAATATCAGGCATGAACTCATTTTAAGTCCTCTGCAAACCTGAGCTAGAAAATTAAAAATCTTTTTTCTGTCTTCAGCCAGGACCAATGATGTATTACACTTAGAAAATCCATGCATAGTAGTGTTTTCATTTTTCTGCTACATTATTTCACCATGAAGCATAAGCTACCTAACTAGACATATACAAGTAGCCTAAGAGGACAATTTTTGCTCCCAGATTTCCCATTCCCAAATCCACAATGCCCTGCACACATTTCTTTTGGGTACTTTCTCTGTAAAAATAGACGACCCAGGTTATGTTGGTTCAGATACCCATCTACATGAGTCTATCTTTTCAAGCTAAATCAGTAAGATTCTTGTCTACTAAAAGTTCCAGCACTGGGCCAGATTGAATGGCACCATCCCTAATATGTTGCCCTTCCTCCAGTGCATAATCTCCCCCTCCTCTCTTATGGCCTTTGCATAGCAAGCTGCAGTGGGAAAACTTGGTTGTGGTTTGCAAGGCCACAAGGCAGTTCAGGAGGCAAAGTGGCCGAGCTGGCAGGGAAGGGGTGTTTGAACATCTGTGTAGAGGTGAGCTGCCGCCACCCTTCTCCTCCTGATGGTTCTTCTCACCCTTGCACTCTATCCTATTATACCCTCAAATCATTCTTATGTAACAGTACTGGAAAGTCTTTTTTCGTGTTCTTATATTTACAGTATTTCATGTGATTTTGTTCCTACATACAGTACATATTTCTGTGTAACTTTGGGTAGGTGTATTTGAGTTAAAAAAAAAAAAAAAAGGGGGAGGTGAAATATACTTGGAACAAAGGTTTCCACCCATCCCCTTCATACCCATCCACCATTTACAGGTGGTACAGACAGCTACATGCAACAATAAAGTGGTGAGGTATACCATCATCGATGCATGGCTAGCAGCAGGCACAATGCCAGGTGGCCCAAGGAGACTGCATCAGGGTGCAACAGTACAGAACTGTGGTGCCTAGATTTATGGCAAAAGCCCTAGGCAATGGACAAGTTAGCATTAGCCTCATTGGTCCCAGGGTGGGAGGTCATATTTCTGGAAAGATGGGTGCAGATTTGGGAGAATTCCTAGAATATATGGAAACTAGCATAGCAAATTACTGAATAAAGCTACAGCCTTATTTTCATTCAATAAGCTAGTTTCATGAAGTTTACTTTTGAGGGATTTGGCACCATATCATTAACACAAAATGGGGTAGAGGAGCTAAGGATGGTCTCAGCTGACCATGATAAAACTGCTTTAAAATGTTTCAGTCCCCTATTCTTGTTAACTTTCTGAAGTTCAACCTACAACAGTTCTGATGGTATACAGAGTCTCAACTGAACAGCATATTCTACAAGAACTAGTGGCCATTCCTAGATCTACTTATCCACATAATGTAAATTTGTCATCTTCACACAAAATGTGAGAACTGTACTATATGGCTAGCCTACAAATCTAATTTCTAGAACATCTGGCTGACTCAAAATCAAGAAGCAACACCAAATAATTTGATTTCTGGCTCCCTCTACTGGCTATTCTCTGATTATACCAGTATTATGCAATCTTGATAAGATAAGTAGCTTTTATCTTGGAGAAAATAGGAAACAATGTTAATATGTTACATGATGTACCATAAAACTCAAGAGAGAGGAAAGGCAATGCTATGAACTTTATGTAATGTTGGCAAAACTCTTCATATCCTTTAAGACTGTCAATTAAATTGGCAGTACACCCCCAGAACCAGCACATTCACTCTAAATAAGCAAACTGTGTTTTCCTAAAACTATTAAAAACCCATAAAACAGAGAAAATACAGTCATACTACAGCTCAAGCTCTATCCTGAATATGCCGACCATGGTGGTACTTTTAGTTACTCACCAACAACTCAGTTTCAGAGACATTCACTATAATTAAGCATCAGTTAAAAAATAAATAAATAAAGCAACATTAGTCTTGATCTTTTGAAAGTTAAGGCACATCTTTTAAGTGTTTCAAATGCAGTTGAAAACTAAAACAAATTAGTTATACTGAAATCATTGGCTAAGAATGTCCAGTTCTCTCAATTACACTCTATAACAGAAAATGAAGAAAGGAATATTAAAGGAATCACAGAAGATAAATGACTAGATTACTAATACTTAAATTACCCCTTATAACACATCCTGGTATACTTATGAAATTACATTCCTGGATTTTTTTTTGTTTCCGTATACTCCTCCTGGCTAGTCCATTTCAGTTGTTAATGAAAATGGGTTCTTAATTACCTCATTGCATTTGCAGTATGACAATGTAATTTTCCTTGGTGATTTTAAATGTGCATGTTCATGACGATCATGATGCTGTTAAGATCCTTAAAGCCTCTATTGATGCATTGGGATTGAACCAGTTGGTTATTTCCCTATGCATCATGGCAGGCATATTTTAGATAATATTTTAGTTACAGATCAACTTCTGAACGATGACCTACTTTCTGATTTTAGAAATTGGTTCATTCCATGGTCTGATCACAAGTTATTGTTTGATCTGAAAGTCTCACAATCTATATATAGGCCTGAAATTGTTAAATGAAGTATGAGAACTAAATTTTAATAAAGAGCAATTTAAGGAGTTATGGGAAAGTTCTAAACTGACTGCTGATTTAATATCATCTGAACTGGCAGTGTGATGGTGGGATTCAACTATCCAACATTTTTATGATAATTGTTCCTATGAGGGTAGTACATAGGAAGTTGCGTCAGTCACATGCTGCTTGGATCAATAACAAATTGATTATATGTTTGTTGAGGAGGACAGTACGATGTTGACACAGCTGTAAATGTAAGGATAAAGCTCATTATGCTGCTTTATCCGATTATCGACAACTTGTGTATGCTATTAAACAGTTTCACTTTTCGACTTTAATAAATAGTTCTCTGAACCGTCCTTGAGAATTTTTTGCTGTGGTTCACGGTATAACGGAGTGTCCAAAGGGTACATAAGATGTAGGTCCTTCATGTGAGGAGATGGCTAAATTTCTTCAAGATACAGTTATTGAATTTGCCTTCATCCCTCTCTAATTCCATTGTGTCAGATGAAGTATTTAATCTGCGATATTGTATGGCTGTAAAAAATGGTCCAATTTTACTTTTTCACAAAGAAATTTAATGGATGTTTTAATAAATGCAAAATTTACTTTCTATGACTCGGATCCATGTCCCCTTTGGATTTTGAGAAATGTGATTTGATTCAGTAGATGCTTTATTGAAGATAGTTAATCTTTCCTTAACAGAAAGTTTTCTTCTTCCATTCTCAGAGAGAATTAGTCAGATCCTGAAGGATCATTCTATCTCTGCAGTTCTTTCATCTTGTTGCCATCTCATCTAACTTACGGTCTTTAAGCAAACCTTTAGAAATAAGAAGGGTATTAATCCAGCTTGATGAATTTTTGGAGGAGCACCAGTTATTAGATAAAGAGCAGTATGGATTCAGAAAAAAATGTGTTCTGAAACTCTGTTGCTGTCGTTGTTTGATTTGCATCTAATATTGGAATATACTAAATTTGGGATTCTTGTCAGTTATATATTTCCTTCGCCTTTGACTGACATTTTTTATTTTTTTGTGGACATGCAATATATGGGGTAGATGGTGTGGATTTACAGTGGTTTTGATTGTATTTACAGGATAGGGTACAGAAAGTACACTTAGGTGATGTTACATCTGATTAATATATATCTTCTGTTTGTAAGTTACTTGTAAACCGGCACGATGTGCAAACGGTTGCCGGTATATAAAATTAAATAAATTAAATAAATAAAATAAATAAATAAATATAATGTACGGTACTACAGGAGTGCTTCAAAGTTCATCATTATCTACCACTTTTTTAGGTAACGTTCTGACATGTTTGAATTTAAATTTATTTATTTTATTTATAAGTTTTTATATACTGCAGTATGGGCAGAAAACTGACCGGCTAAGTGGTTTACATATGCAAAATAGATGCCAATAATGGGCAGTTTTTTTATTCCTAATGTTAAAGCAGGTGAATTTCCAAGGGACCTTTTTAATCAAAGTATTATTTTAATTAAGGATTGAATGACATATAATGGCTTGTACTCAAATTGTGAATAAATAGTGCTTTGGCTGGGAAATATGGATCCCCCAGTTCCAGCATACAGAGGTATGAGCAACACAGTTACCATCAGTAAAGATTTTATGTGATTTGGAGTGACAAAAGGTATAAAAAGATGAGATTTGTACAATGTACTCTCGACCTGGCTTGATGCACTCTCTACCTAGCTGCTAGTAACTCGGGTGAGGTTTTGGTTGGTGGTGGACTAGGTT
Organism: Rhinatrema bivittatum; assembly: GCF_901001135.1. Lineage (NCBI taxonomy): Eukaryota > Metazoa > Chordata > Amphibia > Gymnophiona > Rhinatrematidae > Rhinatrema > Rhinatrema bivittatum. The sequence continues at coordinate 622,347,096 of NC_042616.1, read as the reverse complement.
TGGGGGGGCATTTTTACATGCACCGTCAGAGGTACAAACAGCACAGAAGACATCAGTAAAGAATTTAATGTCATTTGGAGTGACGAATGGTATAAAAAGATGAGATTTGTATATTGTACTCTCGACCTAGCTTGATAGCAGCTAGGTAGAGTGTGCATCAAGTCAGGTCTGTGCATGTAAAACTGCCCTCCCCCCAAACCCTAGTCTACCACCAAAACCTCACCCCAAGTTACTACAGTAGCAGCTAGGCAGAGAGTGCATCAAGCCAGGTCGAGAGTAGATTGTACAAATCTCATCTTTTTATACCTTTTGTCACTCCAAATCACATAAAATATTTACTGATGGCAACTGTGCATGTAAAACTGCCCCCCCCCTCAAACCTAGCACACCACCAAAATCTCATCCCGCATTCAGAATGCCCCTCCTACAGTGGTATAAAAAGTTGATTAATATGCATGTCTCCCCAGAGGCTCTCTCCCCCCTCAACAGGATTTGTGGTAAATCCTGTTTTGGTCGTAACACACAGCTATCACAGGCATAATGCTGGGAAAAAGGTGTAGTTATTTCCAGTATTAAATCCCGCGATAGGGGAGCCTAAGAAGGCGGTGAGAGGGCCAAGTGTACCTGCACTCTGCGTGGTTCCCCCGGAACATCTTTGTTTGGTCCCCCAAAATTAGCCTGAAAGACCTGGCGAACTGGAGGACGGGGAAAGAGGGCGGAGCCGAGTGATGTGAGTGGTGGAAGGGCGGCCCTTGCCCTATAAGAACTGAAGGTAGGCGGCGCGCTGCCTAAGCCGCGTGCTCCGTAAGGGGCATGCAGCTTGGTCCGGCTTAGGCCGGCGAAGGCTGGGAGGCTGCCCATTACGCTTGTTTGGTTGTTGCTCACGTTACCTTAAGGACTATTGAGTATTTACAGAAGCTGAAGGAAGTCACAGTTTGTGTCGGTCAAGATTTTCTTCTGACTGTTTTTCCTCATGTCGCATACAAAACGGAAGGGCAAGGTCAGGCAAGAAGCCTCAACCCCTGCCAGACTGAGCCCTAAACAAACAACGCTGACGACTTTCTGTCTGCCAACGTAGGTATTGACCCCGGAGAATCCTGCTACAGATGGGGTAGGTGAGCAAACTTCCTTTCTGTTGGGAGATGTGACTCTTAGTCCCGGGGCCCCAATTACACCTACACCACCTGTGAGCGCTACCATTGGCACTGCAACAGGCCTGGCAGAGGAACGTATATCGTTTCTTCAGTCAAGCCCGATTGAGGAGAGCAGTTTCATTAAGGATGCGCATGAAAGGGGAAGAAAAGAAGGACTTCCCCAGGTCCAGGAGGTGTCTTCAGTCGGAGAAAATGTGTTTTGATCCGACCGAAGTAATGAAACACCTGGCGTTAGTGCTTCTCCTCTTATGGAGTCTGCCTCTAACCAAAAACAGGCTAATTCTCAAACATTGCTATTTACATCAATGCCAGATAAAGGAACTGTGACACTAGAAATGTTATGGCAAGCAATGTCTATACTTCAGAATAATATAATGAAACTGAATGTGAATATTAAAGATATGCAAGAAGTCCTGCTGAATATAAATCCTATTGTTACAAATTATGGGGTGACTTTGAAAAAAGTTGAGGACGAGATAAACACTATTAAGAAAGTCCAATCTACTATAATTCAAGGGGAATTGTTAGTTTCAAAAAAAGTTGAGAATTTGGAAAATTCTATTAGATATTCTAACTTGAGAAAGGTAAATTTTCCAAAATGCAAGATATCATCATTGAAAGAACAATTGAAAAATTATTTTATTGAAATTTTACAAATATCCCCAGATAATTTACCTGTCATTGCAAGTGTTTACTTTATAAACAAAGATCAGGGTATGGCTTCTTCCCCAGAAATACAGGAAACATCTTTAAATGTAACCGAATTAATTGAGACGTCATATACCTCCCAGGTAGAGAAAAGAGGGACTATTTTAGTGAAATTTGCTCTAGCAACAGATAGAGATAAAGTGTTAAAATTGTTTATGTTAAATAGAGCCACTCCCTACCTAGGACAAAAAATATGGGTTTACCCTGACGTTTCCAAAGAAACACAGCAGAGACGGAAAAAGTTCATAACGTTAGCCAATTTGGCAAGAACATATGGTATTAACATAATTATTAGATTTCCATGTAAATGCATTATGCATAGAGAAGGTAAAAGATTTGTTTATTATGACCCAGAACATCTAGAAAAATTTTTGGAAGAGTGTAAGAAACAGAAGGAGTGTAGTAGCACTTAATGTTAACTTGAACTCCAGGTAATCGGTAAATAAAGAATATATATTACTCCGTTTTCTGTAAGTTATGTTAATATTATGATAAGCCATTGCTCAATTTAAGCTCCCCATTTAGTTTTGTAACAGGAGTTAGGGGATGGTATTGTTTGATTTATGTATCGAAGATAAGATTGAAGTAACCCTGTTTCCTAAAGAATATTCAATTGTAATTTTGAATATATGTAATAATTGCATTTTATTTGTATTGTGCAAAAACTTATAAAGAATTTAAAAAAAAAAAATCCCGCGATAAGGTAACGCACACTATCGCATGCAATGTTAAGCACCCCTCATGTTCATTTACTCCATCCAAACTCCTTGCAGCATGTGTTATGGTGTTATCACTGGTGTTAGGGCCCTAACATCCATGATAAGGCCTTAATGTGATCTGATAAATGACCCCCTTGGAGAGGTTGCGGACTAGTAGGATCATACACGCATGTGTGGTGGAAATGCCCAATCATGCAGTCCTTTTGGAGGAGAATTCAAAGATTGGTGGGACAAATGGAGGTACAATTTAATCTTACTCCTGAGTTGAGATTGTTGGGATGATAAAGGAGTTGCTAAATATAAGAAGAAATTGATCCACCATATGTTACTTGCAGCCAGATTTGTAATAGTGACTAAATGGAAGTCAGCTCCCACTGTAGCACATTGGAGGACTCAGGTGCATGATATAGCTCTCATTGAAAAGCTGACATATGTTGAAAGATCGGATGGAACTGTATGATAAAATATGGGATATATATTGGAAGATGTTTATGGAGTCTGGGGATGTCCCATTGATATATCCCTACAATGTACTTTTCTTTTTATTCTCACATGTTTTTCTCATGTTTATGGCTGTACAGTATGTTTGGCAAATTTAAATGAAAATTTAAACACCCCCCCCAAAAAAATAAATCGCCTGCTCAACCATATATATATATATATTTTTTTTTTTTTAATTAAGCGCTTACAGATACCCAAGCTATTTACACGTTACATACATAATTTAAAACAGAATGAGATTATACAAAACAAACAGTCTTAGAACAGGAAAACAGATTTCTGTAAATATTTACTCAAATGCTTGCTTAAATAGGTACATTTTAGCATTGATTTGAAAGCCTATGAAACTTGTCAGGCATAACCCCGTTGGAAGTGAGTTCCAAATGTTGGAGGCTGCCACAAAAAAAAAAAAAAAAAAAAAAAAAAGAGGACTCCCTGGTTTCTGCCAGCCATACTTGTCTCACTGAGGGACAGTCTAGAAGTTCTCTCTGTGATGATCTGAATGATCGTATTGGATTATAAATTCTCATTAGGGCATTTGCCCAAGGGAGTGAATCCAACTTCAATAGCTTATAGAACATCGTTGCAATTTTAAAGATGATCCAATAGGACACAGTAAGCCAATATAGGTCAGTTAGGATCGGAGTAATGTGCTCTCATCAGCTTTTGCCAGAAATCAATTGCACAACTGACTTCTAGAGAATATGCATCGCCCTCAGCTTGTTCCCAGGAATTCCAACAAAGCGCACTGCAATAGTCTAGAATTGGAAGGATGGCTTGCAATTGGGTATAAACGTATTTTATGAAAAACATGCATCGTTTACCAATATCAGAAAATTATATTCAAAACCCTAACATATGATATCTGTCTGATAAACTGACTTGGAACATATCTATAAGGGCATTGTGCTCCCCTTTGCAAAAACTACTTACTGTGCCTGCTGTGTCTGTATTCCATCTTCAGGAAACTAGACAAATATTTTTTAGTTGCTGTCTCTACCCTATGGAATTCCTTACCTCTTGATATCTGCAAAGATTCTGATTATCTGAAGATTCTAAAGAGTCAACACATTCTTATTTACTCAGGCTTTTTTCAGTTACAGTCTATGAGGATCTAATGTAATGATGAAGTAGTGATGGTCTGATAAATGCAAGATGTTATTTTGTGCATGTTCACTTGTTCTTTATTTTATGTATACATCTCTGTAATCCACATGGGACATTTATGAACACAGCAGACTATGAAGATGGATAAATAAATAGATTAAGTCATTAAGTGGAAACAATAGGGGATGGATTTTCCAGCTTTGAAAATTCATGGCCAGACCTAGTCCACAGAGACAGCAAAGGTTGGGAGAAACTGGGAAGGAGGGTTTCCTTTCAAGCTCCAATGCACAAGAGCAGCCTCTCTCTTACTCTGTTGCGAAAAATGTCTCAATGCAAATGAACTAATGCCTGCTTTACAATTAGAGTACAAAGCCTAACACATCTAGGTCTTTATTAGCTTATTTCACAATGTAATGAAAGATCTGATATGCAGTATTACTGGTTTCTTGGCACCATCTGCTGAATATTCTGAGAATACACTCTCGATACAATGATGTTAACATTGTGTTTCTTAAACCGGCAGAATGGGAGTGGGGGGGGGGGAGAATTTTACGTGAGACCCCAAACAAAATTCCATTGTTGGGAGGGTTGAGTCACTCAGCAAGAAAATTCAAGAGTTGATCAGTAGAAGAGAAAGGCAATGATTTGTAAAGGATTTTAAAAAAAATTTAGTGCCATGCTCACAGCACTAAAGCTCTGAAAACTACCTTGTATGTGCATAGGAATTTTGAAATTGCATTGGGCTAGGAGATGATTCATATCTACTCTGGGATACCTAGAAATGTTCACAACTATTTGACCTGAATACATTTACTTCCCTTCAAATACTGGAGGCTAGACATGATGAGTTTCATTTTATCAATATTTTAAACTCAGATTTTTTTTGTAAGTAGAGTAGACCAATGGAATAATATACTTCCAGCTCCTTACTCAAATGAATTTGGCTTATACAAGAAGCCAGTCTTAAAGAAAGCAATTTTCAAATGCATTTCTGCAGGTAAAATAATGGCAAGGTTGGAGAGGGGTTTTGGACTTAAAGCACATACATATGGACATAAATTTTATGATACTTTTCCATGCACATAATAGCAGGTACATTAGGGTGCAGGTAAATTTGGTGAGATAATTTTCAAAATAAAAATACACACCTAAGTTTGCTTTGAAAATTGGTATCTAAAGTATATTTTCTAATTTAGATGAGCTATTATAAAATTACTCAATAAGGGGCAGATTTTTGTTCGCGCACCCGGCGCAAACAAGAGTACCCCGGGCATATCTTTTAAAATCCGGGGTCGGCGCGCGCAAGGGGGTGAACATTTGTGCACCTTGCGCACGCTGAGCCCTGCACACGCTGCCCGTTCACTCAGAGGCCGCTCCGAAATCGGAGCGGCCTTGGAGGGAACTTTCCTTCCACCTCTCCCCACCTTCCCCTCCCTAACCCACCCCTATCTAAACCCCATCTTTATTGTAAAAAGTTACACCTGCCTGAGGGAGGCGTAACTCACGCGCGCCGGCCAGCCGCCAGCACGCAATTCCCCTGCCTGGGAGCAGTTTCGGAGGGCTCGGCCACGCCCCCGGGCCAAAACCACACCTGCAGCCATGCCCCCGGATGACACGCCGCTGCGACAAGCCCCCGACACATCCCCCCCAGAAAAGCCCCGGGATTTATGCACGTCCCAGGGCTTGCGTGCGCCGCCGAGACTATTCAACATAGGCTCGGCGCACGCAGGGGGAGCTTGGGGCAGGTTTTCGGGGGGTATTTCCTCTTTGAAAATCTGCCCCTAAGAGCTTACTATAAAGACTATATACAATTTTGCTAGATAAGTGGCATTCCATGACTCCCCTACATGTCATGGCACAGAATACAGGTTTCAACTACTCTCACCTGATACTCTGTGAAGGATACTTCATAAATTAAATCATAAACATTTGTTTGCAACCACATGGAAGTCTCAGTATAAAATAGTTCTATGACTGCATCTTACCCTTGTGAAATGTAACTATGTGGGGCTGAGGCAGGGTTGGCAGTTTCTCTCACATGTGGTAAGAGTTCCCACAGACTGCAAAATATTGGAAGAATACAGATAAAAACAATAGAAAAAAATATATTGAGTTGGTTCTAGATCCTGAATTGTATTTATTAGATTTAAAGAACTGGAGTGCACTTGGTTCTTTTAAAGAATTTATACTGTAATTGAGCTTGGCAACCTTAATATATTTCTTGCCATGAACTGAAATCTACCAAGCCTTTTACAATAGTTGAATAAAGCTGGAGAACTGATGTTTCTCCCCAAACTCTAGGAAATAAATACAGAACACCGATTAATAAAACAAAACAAAAAAAAAAAGAAAAAAAAAAAAAAAAAAAAAAAAAAAGACTACTACACCAAACAAATGCATGATATGAAATTTAACCCAAAATTATTTATTTGTTATGGTGAATAACCTAATAGAAGATCATTATGATGTTCAAAAAGAAGAAACTAAAGCTTCACTAGCCAAATGCAATGGATTTGCAAACTTCTTTAGGGAAAAGATCTTAATGTTAACAAATAGCTTCCCCCAAGTTCAGTATCAGAATACAGTACTACAATTATTTGGTACATCATCTTGGTCCAAATTACATCATAATAAAAAAAAATGAATCCTCCTAGCACCCGCTAGATGCAATACCTATTAAATCACTGAAAAGGCGCATGAGCATGTTTTATAATGGCAAATGTGGGCTGTTTTTAAAATACTGATTGTGCACACTCACATGTGTATGGCCCTTTTCCCACATGTATTCTTTTGAAATTATCTCCTTAGTTTCTCTTCTACAAATATATTTTGCTTGAGTGCATTGTCTTGAAGAATGGGTGCACTGAGTCAGTTGAGTGCACTATCATTTTTCCTTTTTCTCCATCTCCTTTGTCCTACTAACCTACTATTTAATTAAATGAAAAGAAACCATCTATGCTGTTCCCAAATACCTTCCGCAAAACAAACTAAAATGTTCCCTCAATGTATGCCCTGAATGCTAAGTGAACTTTACACTAACTTCTTGCCAAACAAAAGAATAATTATTTTTCCCTTTACTAAATAACCATTGGAAAACAATTTTAGGTGTGAAATTACTCATTCAGTTCTTCCCACTTCATCTTCACTTAATTCACCCTATTGGTTGTTGTTATAAGCAAACCTTTCGCCTCACCAATTTTTCCTGGCATTAAATTAAATTGTGCTGTAAAATTCCTCAAGTATAACTTGCCCCCGAGCCACTATACTGGAAAGAGTCGAGCTTTTATATTTGCATAGATCTTTCACTATTATAGTATTATCCTGATGCAGCTGATTAAAGGAATTAGCCAGGACTTTCAGCTCTATACTTTAGTCATATTCACACTTTGTGATAGCCTCATCAATTATTTAACACTATAAGCTGAAATAAAATGAAGCTGGAATATGGAAATGTATAATTATTCTGATTCTTACCTTTAAAGATTTTAATTTAAGAAAATCTACTAACATTCACATTAATTCACTACTGTGTATTTTAAGTTGATCTCCCAATGTCTAAACATGTTAACTAATTCTGAGCTGATTGTTACAGAATATCATCTGAGCATTCCTGCTCCAAGCAGCTCCAACAACGTTCTCCCAACAAATTGTTACTGTATACTTGCTCAGGTGACAACTTGTGAAGTTTATTTCAGGTAATGAAATGACATTGTAGCAAATGTAAAATTTACCAAGCATTAGATAAGTCATTTTTTATGGTTTTAATGTTATATGTATTTGTGGATTTATAATTTTAATAATTTTATTATGTTTTGTTTTAAGTTTTGTTTTAAAATGTTTATTTTTATTGATGTTACTTGTTATATGTGCCTGTGGGATACATTTGTTTAATGATTTTATTGTATTTTGTTTTAAATATTTTTTAATACAATTATGAATATTTCACTTGCAAGCCACTCAGACCCTTGGATGATGCTTATTTAAAAAAATGTGTATTTTGCAAGTGCTGTTCCTGACACATTGTAGGTAAACCCACCCCCCTGATGCAGGTAGTAACAACTTCTTAAAAATTATATACTCTGTTTTGTTGAAAATGGCCTTAGAAACCCTAGTTGAGCAGGCCAAATCACGCCTCCTAGTGTCCTTACATGAGCCAGTCACCTTATTTACCACATCTCTGCCACGAGGCAAACTAGATCACCATGGCAATGCTGTGTTGCAACTGAAATGGAAAACCCAGACTGGATCACCTTTTTCCTCTAGAATGGAGTCATTCTGAACATATATTCTAGACATTTCCTGGCAAACAAATGTGTTCCCTGAGCATTTTGAAAGTAAAGCAGTGATTTACACAGGGCACCCCAATATCTATTTTTCTCACTTTTTCACTATTTTCTTTCTTTAAATAAAAGGATCCTCTTAGAGACACTGGCGTCATTTCTGAGTTTTCCCTGTGCTTATTCACGTGGCAGGGGTGTGCTTAGGGTCCCCTAAAACATTACACATGCCTTCACACTAATTTTCTTTACATTAGCTATTTTGATTTTATTTTTTTTTAATTTCCGTGTCGGCATTGGGAATGCCCTTTTATGCTCCTCAATACTTTCAACCCCACAGGGGTTTATTTTTGCTCCCTTCTACTTATTTTTTTTTTAGGTTTTTGTACTTTTTTTTTAAAAATTTTTGTTTTGCTGCCACGAACCCAAAAATGACATCACACCTAAGTTATCAATCGATCCCAGTCTCCATCTTACTTTAGCGCTTGGGACTTGCCAAAGGACCCCAGATGCTCTCCCTGTCCTATCCGAGGAGAAATGCAGCAAGAGAGGTCCTCCCTTGCTGCCACCGCAGTTTAGAAGCAGCAACAATAACTGCAACACTTCTAGCTTGCTCCACGCCCTCTCCCTTTTCAGCATCAGTGTATGCCATGGCTCCCTTCAGAAGAACCCTGGGAAAGCCCAAGGAAGCAGATCGCCAGCCCATGACTGATTCCCCTTTGCAGCACGACACTGCTTCTGCTAATGTTGACCCTCTCTAGTGCTTCTGGAGGAAAGCAAACAACACTCCCTGTGGCCAACATTCTTCTAACCTTGGCAGAACAATGCTGCCTCAACACTGCCTTTTTTCTCCTTGGCTCAGGCTCCCCCCCCCCCCCCCCAACATCATGGTTGCACACAGGCAGCAGTCCCACAGACAAATCGAGGCAAAAACCCTCACAATGGGAAGAGTTAAAAAAAAAAAAATCCCCACACACTTTGGGCAGTCCACACTGCACAGCCATGGCTCTACCAGCAGCCCATGCTAGTACCAGCCCCAAAGAAGTCAGAAGCAGCACCAAAAAAAGAAAAAAAAAACAAAACATAAGGGCAACTCCTTTTTTTTTTATTCCATTACACTTCTACTTCTGTCTCTTCCTCAGTGAATATTGAACAGAAATATTTGTTACACAATTCTGCTTTTCCTTTGCCAGCCTCTACATATTCTTCCCCTTCACGTCTCACAATGCCACTTTTGAACTTTCTCCTATCACTAATACGAAGGTAATGGTAGGAAGATAGCAGTTTCCCCCTACCTTCCCACCATTTTACCATATTTGCTATATTTTCTCCCATTTGCATCTTCATGCTCCATTTTCCCAGATGGAAGGAGCCAATTCCTCCCTGCTTGTTGACATAGAATATCACTACCTGATTGACTGAATGAGGGCAATTGTGTTAGCCAACCTTTACAACATATCGTATCGTCCTCAACTCTAAAAAGTTTATCAGTTTATGTTTTTCCTAAGCAGACCAGAGGCCCTGGGTGCGAAGTTCCTCCACATTAGCTCCCCAGTCCAGGTTGGACACATCCATGGTTAGGGAAGTTTGCAATGGAGAAAACTGGAAGGAGATTCTTTTGGCTAGATTTGATTTAGTCAACCAACAGGATAGAGTTTCTGAGGTGATCCCAAATAACTTGAGTCCAGTATGATCTTAGGGTTCATTGAGCCCATCTCGTATGCAGACGTGCTAGGGGAGTAAGTCTACTGTTGACGCCATGAGGCCCAATATCCTCTGCTGATTCATTCGTATTCCTTCCACTGAGGACATCAACTGATGATCCTCTCTTGTGGAAGAAAGGCTTTCACCTGAGCCATACCCAGCAGAGCTCCTATAAATAAATTCCAATTGAGATGACAGACTCAAATGGGACTTGGGGTAATTTATAACAAACCCTAGTAATTCAGCACCTAGATAGTTTTGCTCACTGATTCCATGGCACCTCTCCTAGGTAGGGAAATATATGTACCCCAAATACACAGCTGTGCAGCTAACTACCCAAGATATTTATGAATACATATGAGCTGCACTGATACTGGTGGTGCATCACTATCAGAAGGTAATGTCTTTCACTAGGTTGAAGGGAAGTATGTGATATGGGATTGCATCAATCCCCCTTTATGGAAGAGCTGAATGATGGGCCATGTGTCTGGTCCTCTATATTGAGGGGGTTGGATGCTCTCCCATATAATGTACTACTCTTCAGTATAGCAAAGGATATATCCTTCCAGTTTTGATGCACCACCAGTGATTGGTGCTACTGAGTTCCTTGATGTAAATACCTCTAATGTCGATGGGCCAGACGTAACTCTCCTATCACCTATTGAGGGGAACAGAGTGCTCTAAGGATAACCTATAAGGATATAAGAAGAATAAGTCATACTGAGTCAGTCTGAGGGTCCATCAAGCTCAGCATCCTGGTAAGTACCTAAACATTAAATAGATCCCATGCTACTAATGCCAGTAATAGCAGTGGTTATTCCCTAAGTAAACTTGATTAATAGCAATTTATGGACTTCACCTCCAGGAACGTATCCAAACCTTTTTTAAACCCGGCTACACTAATTGCCCTAACCAGATTCTCTGGCAACAAACTCCAGAGCTTAACTGTGAAAAAGAAACTTCTCATTTTAAATGTGCTATTTGCTAACTTCATGAAGTGCCACTTAGTCCTTCTGTTATCTGAAAGAGTAAATAACAGATTCACATTTACCCATTCTAGTCCTCTCTTGATTTTATAGACATCTATCATATCCTGCCTCAGCCATCTCCTCTTTAAGCTGAACAGCCCTAACCTCTAGACTTTCCTCATAGAAGAACTGTTCCATGCCCTTTATCATTTTGGTCACCCATCTCTGTACCTTCTCCAGTACAACTATATCTTTTTTGAGATGCGGCGACCAGAACTGAACATAGAACTCAAGGTGCGGTCTCACCATGGAGCAAATACAGAGGCATTATGACATTCTCCATTTCATTCACCATTCCCTTCCTAATAATTCCTAACACTGTTTGCTTTTCTGACTGCTGCAGCACACTGAGCTGACTATTTCAATGTATTATCCACTATGATGCTAGATCATCTTCCTAGGTGGTTACGCCTAATGTGGAGCCTAACATCGTGTAACTACAGCATATGTTATTTTTCCCTTTATGCATCATCTTGCACGTGTCCACATTAAATTTCATCTGCCATTTGGACACCCATTCCATTGAGAAAACTGACTATTTAATCCTACTCTCTGTTTTCTGTCTTTTAACCACTTTGCAATCCATGAAAGGACATCTCCTATCCCATGAGTTTTTAGTTTTCTTGGAAGCCTCTCATGAGGGATTTTGTAAAAATGCCTTCTGAAAATACAAATACACTATTTCTGGCTCACTTATCTACATGTTTATTAACTCCCTTCACAAAAATGTAGTAGATTTGTGAGGCAAGATTTCTCTTGAGTAAATCCATGCTGGTTATGTTCCATTTAACCATGTCTTTCTATATATTCTGTTATTTTGCACTTTAGAAGTTTCCACTATTTTTCCTGGCACTAAAGTCAGGCTTACCAGTGCATAGTTTACCACTGGAGCTCTTTCTAAATATCATGGTTACATTGGCCACCCTCCAGTCTTCAGGTACAATGGACAATTTTAATGATAGCTTACAAATTTTTACTAATAGATCTAAAATTTCATTTTTGAGTTTTCAGAATCCTAGGGTGTATACCATCCAGTCCTGGTGTCAATCTGGCCCACTACATCTTCCACATTCACAGTGATTTGGTTCAGATCATCAGAAACATCATCCTTGGAAACCATCTCCAGAACTGGTATCTCCCCAATATCCTTATTAGTAAACACGGAAGTAAAGAATGCATTTAGTCTTTCTGCAATGGCCTTACCTTCCCTAAAAGCCCATTTAACTCCTCTATCAAACAGCCCAACCAACTCCCTCATAGGTTTTCTGTTTCAAATATATTTAAGGTTTTTGCCTCTACTGTGAACTTCATTTCAAATTCTCTTACCCTGTCTTATCAATGTTTTACATTTAACTTGACAATGCTAATGCTTTTTCCCCATTTTCTTCAGATGGATCCTTCTAAGTTTGAAGGACCTAGCCTTTTAACCATGCCAGTAATCATTTGGCCTTCCTTCCACCTTTCTTAATGCATAGAATACATCAGGACTGCACTTCTAAGATGATATTTTTAAACCATGTCCATGCCTGTTGTACACAACATTTGCAGCTGCACCTTTCAGCTTTTTGCTATTTTCCTTATTCTGTCAGTTTCCCTTTTGAAAGTTTAGCTTTAGAGCTGTAGATTTACATACTGTTCCCCTTCCATTCATTAGTTGAAATTTGATCATATTTTGATCACTATTGCCAAGTGGCCCCACTACCATTACCTCTCACCAAATCCTGCATTCCATTAAGAATTAGATAAAAAAAAATAGCTCCCTCTCTCGTAGGTTCCTGATCCAATTGCCCCATAAAGCAATAATGTATTCCAACAAGAACTTTACCTCTCAATCATGTAACACCCCCAGATGTCATGGTCCTCCCCCCAGCAACACACACATTTATTTTACAGGGATCCATGGTAGAAATGACATGTTTATTTTATTTATTTATAAACTTTTATATACCGTCGTTTGGAACGAGCTGTCACAACGGTTTACAAACCGGAATAATGAGAATACAATGATGTTTATACATCAGAGTACTTACTGAAGCCACTGGCCTTCTTCACCTTAGGACACAGGCCATAAAAAAAAGTGAGGTAAAATCAACAGCTCTATTTTAACCTAAATACAACCAATACTGTGTTTGATGTTGGTGCAACTAATGGCAGACAAAAGAGAAAGAAAAACTAATCTTTTTGATAAAACTAATAAAAAGGTATCTAATGAAGCTAGCAGGGGTAGCATCGAGAGGGCTATGAAGCCCGGTGCAAAACAAAAAAAGTGAATACTGAAGAATTTTTCCTCACCAAGAGAAATAAACATGAACATGAAATTGGTTTTCATTGTACAATTAGAATATGGTCCATATTCTAATTGTACTTTCAATGCAGATTATTGATGATTTTGTATCCTTTGTATTACATTTCTCGAATAAAACTTAAATTTAAAAAAAAAAAAAAAAATTCTGCAGAAACACAAAAACTGAGCTGCTCTAGTGTGATGCAGGTTATATGGCACATGCTCAGTCAAGCATTCTAAAAGCTTCTAGAAACTTCTGAATAAGTCTTCTGCACCAGGCTCCATCTGATCATATCACACCACATGCGTGGGATTTAGAATTCTACTTGTCCTCTGAGAATTTAGTCTTCATACTTGTGCAATCTTCATCTTTCTGCTAAAACTGCCAACAATGAGACCAATCATGTCAAATTGCGATGGTATCTACATGACAAAAAAATCCCAAGTCCACTGTCAATTGGACTGAGACCACCAACTCATTTCAGAAAAGTTTTAATTTGTTAAAGCTAGAACAGTTGTGATACATACAAAGCTCAAAGACTATTGGAACTTTCCATAAAAACTTATATTGAGTCATGTAATTGCATTTTAGGAAGACAATGGTTTTATTCATAATTGATTTTCCCATTTAAAAGACAGCTCCCAGGCCGGCCTGATGGCTCAAAGGCAGTGTTGTATACTGCCATGCAGAAGACGGATTAGACTCCTAGGCCTGGCTTCTGGTCCCTAGGTCAGATGGGACTGGCGATACTGACGGTAGCATTCACAGCCCCCAGGAGATAGGCAGTCCCAGTCACCACTCAACAGCAACACCTATGGCCAGACTAGGGGCTCATATAGGGGCCAAAATTTGTCACTGCTGTGGCTGGCCTAAGTTAGAAGGTGATATAAAATTAGGGGAAAAAAATCCTATGTACTTCAATTGACGCTTAATAACCTAACAGAGGGCAGGTTTATTTGAGCTAAAAGCTCAAAAGGAACAGAAAGAAATGATCAGGGCCTAAATAAACAAACAAATAAATAAAGCCTTATCTTAAATTTTTTGGAAATTTATCCCAATTAAAAGAACTGCTTTATATCTACTTTTGATCTATCTTACAAAAGATAGGGACAATGAGTACTGCATTTGAAATATGAAATGTAAACAGAACTTGGTTAATAGGTAAAAACATCTCTCCTGTCACCAATTTTCTTTCAAGACCATTTCATGCTCCTTGAAGGTGCCAGACTAGCAATTATATGCTGCAATGTTTCTTTAACCAAGAGACACTGTACTGCAGGCAAAAGCATGCAAGCTTTGCCACAATACCTTTACCAACCAAGATACATCAATATTCACCTCAGGAGTTTAGGAGTTCAGTGTTCCTGAACTCCTTGCTAAAACTGTCTACTGCAATGTCAATTTAAGGTTATTTTTAGTCTAGTTTTCTATAGGAAAATTGGTCTTATAATATCAATGTGTGCGTGCACTCCTAATAATTTTTGAATCGTTCATCCAATTTAATTCAAAGTTGTGCAACATTTGTAGCTCACAAAAAACAGGAAAGTTCAGGAGCACCCTATGATGTTACTGAGCACTTTTAAAGCTTCTCTACCATTGGTTATTGTCCATTTCTTGCACAGTTTCCTATAAAGAAAATATAACTCTAATGTTTATTGATGTACTTATTACATAGAAATGCATAAAACAAATGTTTTTAACCTTGTGCAAATTTCTGTACTAACTAAGGAATCCAGACATCATGAAATGTTCACACATTCATGTGTGAAATACCTTCAAAACATAAAATTAACATGAAAGCTAATTTCAGAAGGTTAGCTCAATTTCTTTTACTACAAATGCTCTAGTTCATGAAAAAAAAAAAAAAACAAAACTATCTTGGACATGGAATGCTAATAGATCAAAAACTAAGACTTTCTATTTCTGAGGGCTCATGGATTCACAGTACAATTTAATTTACATAAACCACCTTTCTACATTTACAATGCATCCAACGCGGTGTATACTCAAACACAAAATTACAACATTACATTAAGAGACCAAATTTTCACAGAATTGTGGTTTGACTTCTAAGCCTGATAACATATTCATCAATACTGGCCATATCAAAGGTGTAGAGAATTTTCAGAGATCACTGAAATAAAACCTGCAAATCACCCACTTGACCTCATTCCAGCTAGCTCCTTAAAAACTATTTAATAGCACAATCACCCCAACAATCATATCCTTAATCAGTTTCGGAAGGCTTAGTCCCTGAAATGGCAAAACAAGCAGTGATAAGACTTATTCTAAAAAATAATACTAGCTGTTCTGACAGTTGGGAAAATTGCCCAATATCCAATCTGCCCTCTCTCAAAAAATTCTCGAGAATGCAATACTATAACAACTAGAAGAGTATCTAGATTACCAGTACATTCTACATCCAAACCAATTCAGGTTCAGGGGGGGGGGGGGAAAAAAAAAAAAAAAAAAAAAAAAAAAAAAAATCGCTCAACCAAGAACCTACTTGTATCCTTAATCGACCCCATATTTCAGGGATTTTAACAATGATGAATCCTACTTGACCTAACAGCAGCCTTTGACACCACGGACCATACAGTTATGCCAGCAGTTGAGAAAAAAAAAAATCGGAATTGACGGCAATGTAATGAAGTGATTCTCCTCATTCCTATCAAAAAGGACATTACAAGTTAAACTAGGCAACCACATGCCCAACACCGTGTCCACCAGGGTTCAGCTCTCTCAGCACCTCTATTCAACATTTATATGCTTCCTCTATGTAAACTTCTAACTGATCTAGGAATCGCTTTCTACCTATATGCAGGACGACATTCAATTCTATATACTATGCACCAAATCTATTGAAAATGCAAAATTAATTCTAGCGACACACATGAACTATCCGAACTTTAACTCTAAACACTAATAAAACTGAAATCATTCTATTGAGAAGAAATCTACCTACAGTGACTCCTCAAACATGGGTAACTACAGCATTACATCCTCAGACCAAGTATGGGACTTAGGTTCTCGTCAGTCTGTATACCTAACAATGGAAAAGCACGTAAATAAATCAATCAAATCAGGATATGCCAAACTACATAGACTGAAACCATTGCTGACTCAGACTTCCGCATGGTCCTCATCTTCTCAAACTTAGACTACTGTAACTCACTTCTATGTGGAGTTCCCAACTGTCTTCTAAAAAAAACCTACAACTACTACAAAATGCCGCAGCTAGACTCTTAAGTGGTTCAAGGAAATTCAATCATATATCACATTCACGGATAGCTCTTCATTGGCTACCTGTACAAGCCGGCATCAACTACAAAGTCCTAACATTAATACACTCCACCATTCATTCTAACAATTCTGATTTGGTTGATGTAGCTCTACAATCATAAAGGCCACAGAGATCATTAAGATCTCAAAACAAAGGACTACTAGCTGTGCCATCATTACAGAACACTCACCTAACAAAAATAAGAGACATGTTCTCAGTTGCTGGCCCAATGCTTTGGAACTCTCTACCAGAGTATCTAAGGCTGACCTCAGAAACAAATTCAAACGTGACCTAAAAACATGCTTATAACCTAACTTAAAATCACCTGAACACAGAGCATGCACCCTCAAGGACAATTTCATTAAGAACCTATCCTCTGTTGTAAATACCTTATCCCAAGTACATGTCAATCTTTAATGTGTACGTTGTTTCACCTCATTAAGTCAAAATAATTGTCAATGTGTATTATGTACATCATGTTGTAAACCGTTGTGATCTTTATTTGGGACGAGGGTATATAAAATGGCTAAATAAATAAAACATTGAAATGTAGCACTGACATGTCCTATAGACATATAGTAACAGATGTACATGGCTCTTTAATTCAGGGTTAGGTAATATACTTTGTACCTATGACAGCATGATTGAGGCAATTAAAATCACCTTACACAGCTTGTTATTCCAACATCCACTTTACTCAATGATCAGGTCTTCCATTGACAACACAACGTATTAACCTTTCTCTAGCAATAACAAATTACATTTCTGATAACACATCAATCACCTCTTCAATACAGCAAAGAGAAGTACTCAGCGAGTCACCAGCCCTTTTGCTGGCAGGATTCACTGTGCCTGTCATGGCACAGTTCATGCTGTAGAATCCCAGGTATTTCTCCTGCTAACCTGAAATGACTTGGCAGCTACTGTTCTGTCCAACTTTTCTTCTAATACTAGGGAAGTCACTCTCCCTCCTTTTCCATTCATAACAATCCATTGCTATTTTTTTTTTTTTTTAAAAGGGAGGAATAAGCTTCCCTTTAGGACAGGGCTTCTCAAACATGTCCTGGGCATCCCACAAGCAGTTGGGTTTTCGATAAATAAGCATATACTGGGCTTTCAATCATCATCATCATCATTTATTTCACATTTTTCCATCATGAGCACTCAAACTGTGTTGCAGTTGATCAAAATATATATTGAGTAAGGGTATAGGATCATAGCATATCAAGGACAGTATTGAGTAAAGCAGATAAAGTTAACACAATGAAATAAAATGAAAACAGTAATAAAATTAAATAAAGCACAAAACAAGAATGGACAGTACAGATGCAGTTTTTCTGGTATCGACACTTCTGAGACTTGCTAGTAAGGACCAGATTCTTGTTTTAAGGGCTGAGAAAACAGTTTACAAATGTTTTAAATCAGTGCTTCCTGGAGGATCCCCAAATCAGTCGGGTTTTCAAGATATCCACTATGAATATGCATGCACTGCCTCAATAACATGCAAATTTTCATTTCATGCATATTCATTTTGGATATCCTGAAAACCCAACTGGATGGGGGTCCTCCAGAACAGGTTTGGGAACCTATGTTTTAAATAAAGGTAAAAGGCTGTCACTCATTTTATGTCAAGGAAGTAGTTTCCAATAGACATATTTTCAGCAGTCTCCTAACAAGACAAGTGGCAGAGAATTCCATAGTGCAGGAACTGCTCCTGATAAAGCCCTCTCCTCTGTTACTAGTTAGGATATTGCAGAAGCATTAGATGCACATACAGCAATAACCATAGAAGGCGAAAGAGTTTAAGCTTTGACCCATTTACAGTACTAATTAAGAGAGAGAGGCACAGCCATTTAGGGCCATGAAAGCTAGGACAAGGGTTTTAAGTTTGGTTCAGTGACCTATCAGCAGCCAGTGCAGGATTTTAAGACAGGAATAACCTTTTTGAACTTCTTTGCATTCAACAGCATACATGCCACAGAGTTCTGTATGAGTTGCAGGTGCCAGGTCAGTTTTTTTGGCGTCCTGATGTACAGTGAGTTATATCAGTCAAAGAAAGATCACGCTGGACTGGATGGCTGTAACAAAGGCTGGGCCATCAAAGATGATGCAGATGTGGCGTAGTTGAAAGAAGACAGCCTTGACTACAGCCTGGACCTGAACTTCAAAGGTGAGCTTGGAGACTAGGTTGAATCTCAGACTACAGACTTGATGGTTGCTAAGAACATTTGTCCCTTTCAGAGTCCCCTAAGATTTAGAGAGATTTAGGGTCTCCCACCCATCTATGTTTTATGGATTGAGCTTTGATTTATTGAGATATAGCCAGTCAGAGATATTTTCCAGGAATTAATTTAAATTTTCTATAATTTTGTCTGGGTCAAGAGGGAACTAGAGTGGATCACCACCAGCATAAGAGAGTAGTATGTGATCTGATAATCCCTGATGGAGTTTGGGGGATAGGTAGATATTAAACAGTGTAGGTAATAGAAAGGCACCTTGAAGTACGCCACAGAGGAGAAGACACTGATCTTGCTGTGATAGTCTGAGAGCAGTTAGGTAGGAAAGATTTAAACCAGGCCAGTACTACATCATCCATATCCAGCATTTATAGGCAAGAGATTAGAACATCATGGTTCACAGTGTCCAACGCTGCAGTGAGGTCGAGAAGCACCAAGAAGCACAGGCATAGTTCATCAATCATGCTTACTATTGCTAAAATGGGGCAAGGCCATTTGTGATTAACAGATAATCAGATAACTACCACTCAATGCTGTTACCCAAAATTGGAATATTGGAGATTGGACAGCTCAGATCTTTTGGATACAGGTTGGATTATTTTTAGAACTGGTCTGATTATTGCTTTCTTTAGGAAGTCTAATAAGTGTCCCTCTACCAGCAAGGGATTCACAATGGGAAAGGAAGCATATCAATAGGTTGGATTTGAGCTGCTTGAATAACCGAAAGGGTAGGGGCCACTGATTTTGGTCAGAGAGAAGGAGTTTGATATTCTTCTTCAGGAAAGGATGAAAAATAGTGAATCTGTGTGAGGGAATATCCTGAATTTTATACAGTGGGCCTTCCACAGCATTGTTGGAATCTAGTTCATGCCGAACGTTAATGATATTTGTGACGAAGTTTGCTAGGTTATGATAGCGTGCCTTCTTCACTAATATAGGCGATAGCAAGCTGCTGGGAGCAACACCCTTTCTAACTGTTTGAAATAGATCTCTGGTTGAGGCTTTAGCTTGTCTTCTAGGCCTCAATGTTAGAATTTTGGTAGCAAACCTGATGCTGCCTGCAGTCTTGTCAGCTTGCTTGCTTGTTTTCTAATAAAGACTGCCTAACTTACCATTGGCAGCGAGATAAATTAGTACATTGGTAACAGTCTAGGAAATACAAATCACAAATTACCAAGATGAGGACTATCCAATGTAACTGCTGTGGAGCCTTTATTCTGAGGGAAAGCATCTGGAAACTTAGAGCTTGCCCAATTTGTGCACAACTCTCTTCCTTGAAAATGGAGCTGACTGAGATTAAAGATCAATTAGCTTCAATTAAAAGTATTACACCCACATTGCATTACTCAGAAAATAATTCCCCAATATCACAGAACAACCAGGAGTCAAGAAAAGGAGATTCATTAGGCTCAGGTAGGACCCACAGTCACCCATTCTTGACAGATGAGCAGCCAACAGGTATACCCCCCCACTCAACCAGGTCATTAAGAAATTCTTTAAAAACCAGGAATACAGTGGGCTCTGGTAGAATTAGACCTGTGATGAGGAGACACACAATGTACCAAATGCAAAAAGAACAACAAGCCTTCTCTATATTAAAAACCGAAGAAGTTCTTGAGAAAAACATTGCAGTATTACCAGAAAAAAAGAGAAAAAACACAATGCATCCAGTATTTCAAGATCCATAACCAAAAGAAAAATCTAATTGAGATGGATAACTCCGTCAACAGCGGCACAACTACAAAAAGAAATAGTGAAGTGAATAACAAATCTCAACTAATATCTCATAAGGAGTCCAGGAAAAGCAATAACATTAAAGAGAGTACCTGGAAGGCTATGACCACAAATGCTCATAGTTTGGGAAATAAAATCCCAGATCTGCAGGTCCTAATGGCTGAGGCAGAATTGGACATTGTTGCTATCACAGAAACATGGTTCACAGAATCCCATGAATGGGATACAACAATACCAGGCTATAACTTGTTAAGGAAGGACAGAGAGGATAGAAAAGGGGGAGGTGTGGCTCTTTATGTCAGAAACAACATCCAAGCTGCAAGGAAGTTGGGGTAAGGAAGAAGCTCTATGGGTCGACCTAAAAAAAGATGATGGAGCGTCCATTTATATTGGAGTGGTTTACAGGCCTCCAAACCAAAAGGAAGAGCTGGACAGAGATCTGGTTGAAGACATCCATAAGATAGGTAAGAAGGGAGAAGTGGTGATCGTGGGTGACTTCAATATGCCAGATGTAGACTGGAAAATCCCATCTGCAGAAACTAAAAATAGTAGAGCGATAGTGGATGCCATGCAAGTATCTTTGTTCAAACAAATAGTGTTGGAACCCACGAGAGAAGGAGCTATACTCGACTTAGTGCTCACTAATGCAGATAATGTCTCAGATGTCCAGGTGGGAGCCCACCTCAGCTGCAGTGATCAAACAGTATGGTTTAATATCACTAAAAGAATAGGGAAAAGAACCACAAAGACCCGAGTTTTACAGTTCAAAAACACAGACTTTGAGGAAATGGGGAAGTACCTGGAGGAAGAACTTAAAGGATGGGAGAACGAGAGAGATGTGGATCAGCAGTGGACCAATCTAAAAGGAGCAATCACCAAGGCAACTGCTCTATATGTTAGAAATGTAAAGAAAAGCAAAAGAAAATTGAAACCTATCTGGTTCTCAAAGGAGGTAGCTGACAAAATTAAAGCTAAAAGAACAGCATTCAAGAAATATAAAGGATCCCAAAGGGAGGAGCACAAAGAAGAATATTTGTATCAACTGAAGGAGACAAAGAAATTAATCAAGTTGGCAAAAAGTCAAGCAGAAGAGAGGATTGCCAAGGAGATAAAAAATGGTGACAAAACATATTTCAGATACATCAGCGAAAAGAGAAAGGTCCAAAGTGGTATAGTGAAATTGAAAGGTGGTAATGATCAATGTGTGGAGAGAGACGAAGAAATGGCAGAAATATTAAACAAATACTTCAGCTCTGTGTTCACTAAAGAAGACCCTGGAGAAGGACCATCTCTGCACAACAAGAAACTGGAGGGAAATGGAATAGATGAAAATCCTTTTACAGTAGAAAATGTGTGGGAAGAGCTAAAGAACCTGAAAGTGGACAAAGCCATGGGGCCTGATGGGATTCATCCAAGGATATTGAGGGAGCTCAGAGATGTTCTGGCAGGTCCGCTGTGTGACCTGTTCAATAGATCCCTAGAAACAGGAGTGGTGCCGAGTGATTGGAGAAGAGCGGTGGTGGTCCCACTTCACAAGAGTGGGAACAGGGAGGAGGCTGGCAACTACAGACCAGTCAGCCTCACTTCGGTGGTGGGAAAAGTTATGGAGTCACTGCTGAAAGAGAGAATAGTGAACTATCTACAGTCTGGAGAATTGATGGACCAGAGGCAACATGGATTCACCAGGGGAAGATCCTGTCAGACAAATCTGATTGACTTTTTTGACTGGGTAACCAAGGAATTGGATCAAGGGAGAGCGCTCGATATCATATACTTGGATTTCAGCAAAGCTTTTGATACGGTTCCGCACAGGAGACTGGTGAATAAAACGAGAAGCTTAGGAGTGAGTGCTGAGGTGGTGACCTGGATTGCAAATTGGTTGACGGACAGAAGACAATGTGTGATGGTAAATGGAACCTTCTCTGAAGAGAGAGCGGTTTTAAGTGGTGTACCGCAAGGATCGGTGTTGGGACCGGTCCTGTTCAATATCTTTGTGAGCGACATTGCGGACGGGATAGAAGGTAAGGTTTGTCTTTTTGCGGATGACACTAAGATCTGCAACAGAGTGGACACGCCGGAAGGAGTGGAGAGAATGAGACGGGATCTAAGGAAACTGGAAGAGTGGTCGAAGATATGGCAGCTGAGATTCAATGCCAAGAAGTGCAAAGTCATGCATATGGGGAGTGGCAATCCGAATGAACTGTATTCGATGGGGGGGAGAAAGGCTGATGTGCAAGGAGCAGGAGAGGGACCTTGGGGTGATAGTGTCTAATGATATGAAGTCTGCGAAACAATGCGACAAGGCGATAGCAAAAGCCAGAAGAATGCTGGGCTGCATAGAGAGAGGAATATAGAGTAAGAAAAGGGAAGTGATTATTCCCTTGTACAGGTCCTTGGTGAGGCCTCACCTGGAGTACTGTGTTCAGTTCTGGAGACCGTATCTACAAAAAGACAAAGACAAGATGGAAGCGGTACAGAGAAGGGCGACCTGGAAGGTGGAGGATCTTCATCGGTTGACGTACGAGGAGAGATTGAAGAATCTAAATATGTACACCCTGGAGGAAAGGAGGAACAGGGGTGATATGATACAGACTTTCAGATACTTGAAAGGTTTTAATGATCCAAAGACAACAACAAACCTTTTCCATAGAAAAAAAATCAGCAGAACCAGGGGTCACGATTTGAGGCTCCAGGGAGGAAGATTCAGAACCAATGTCAGGAAGTATTTCTTCACGGAGAGGGTGGTAGATGCCTGGAATGCCCTTCCGGAGGAAGTGGTGAAGACCAGAACTGTGAAGGACTTCAAAGGGGCGTGGGATAAACACTGTGGATCCATAAAGTCAAGAGGCCGCCAATGAAGAGTGGGTGACTCGCCAGAATGATGGCTACTGCCTGGACATAATACCCTTATTCAATAAACATACACATGCTTACTGTGACTCCAACATCGCTCTAAGCTTCAACAGCAAGAGGAAATGTGGAAAAAAGGATTTGCACTCACAAAGAGGGGAGTAGCTGGCTTGTTACGGCGGTTACTACCCCAAACCAAATAAGCCTGATACTTCACTTTCAATGCATATCCAGCATGGCTCTCTGCTTCAACAGCAGGGGAAAAGAAAAACTGATGCTTCACGCATTTCCAGCATAGCTTCAACGGCAGCGGAGAAGAAAAAAGGATTCGCAATCACAAAGTGGGGAGTAGCTGGCTTGTTACGGCGGTTACTACCCCAAACCAAATGTGCCTGATACTTCACTTTCAATGCATATCCAGCATAGCTCCCTGCTTCAACGGCAGGGGAGAAGAAAAAACAACCAATAAGGGCTGTATAACATAGTCTGGGTACAACAAATAAGCATGGGTGTAGCTTGCTTATTGCTTACTTACTACCCCTACTGCCCCTACCTAATCAAGCTAGATATTTCACTTGTATGCAGCTCCATCACTGCTCTCTACATTAATGGTGGGGGTGGAAGGGAAATAGAACCAAGAGCTAAGAGAAACAGATAAGTATGAGAGAAAAAATGTGTGAAGCTTGCTGGGCAGACTGGATGGGCCGTCATTTCTATGTTTCTGATGTCCACCAGTTGTGGACAGTCACATTGCTAAGGGAGGAGGAATTAAAACAACTGCCTCAGTACTCCAAAAGTGGGTAAAAGTGATGCAATTTAGCTTCTCTAGTAGGGAACAGAAGCACCCCTGGGTAACTTCACTGACCTCAATGCAAACCAACCCCACTGTAGATAAGGCAACCAGCAGAAATACATACAATTTCAACAATTCTTTACTGAAACCGAGAAACAACCCTGGATTTTAGCCAACCACTATTTACCACATCTTTAAAACCAGAACATCTCAATAATGCTGTGCATAGAGATGTCACTTTACAGAGACAAACACAAAAATACTATGACCCAGGTCCTAAAGTACTCTGGTAGTAGCTGCCTGCAGTATTTTCCCATGGGGAAAGATCCCGTGGCATCGAAATCCTACCACACAATGTGTGTTGGCAGCCCAGGGACTGTGGGGCTGCCAACATTTAAAAAGGGTCACTCGGCCCCAAGAACATCTCTCCCTCCCAATGTAGTGAAAACCCCAGGGGATTTGGACAGACCTCCCCTGTCCCAGCACCATTGCAGGCATCCCATAGTATTAAATATAAAAAAAAAAATACAATGTTTTCAGAATGATGGAAATCCCGCCCCTTCACTCAAAAATCCAAAACTGGGACCCCCACTCCCCTGAACCCCATCCCCTTTTTGAAGAAAACTGCCCTGATGGTCCTGAGTACCGTTCCACCTCTACCCCCAGACCCCTTCCTTACTCATGAAAAGCTCCCTGGTGGTCTATTGGACCCCACCCTTACTCACCAAATTGTCATTGGTGGTGTAGTGGGGGCCTGGAGCACCCCTTAGGCTCCGGGCCAAGGAAGCAGCCATTTTCTCAAAAGCCTCCCACTGGCCTTTGCCCCTGAACAGTAAGGAGGTGGTCCATAGTAGTCCACTGGACCACTAGAGCAATTTTCTTCAAAAAGGGAGAGAAGTCCAGCAGGTGGGAAGGGCGACAGTCCCGGCCTCCTGAGGGCTGGATTTATTTTGAGTAAATGGGTGGTGGGATTTATTTAATCAGATTTTCTATACCATCGTTCAGACTCGCTATCACAATGGTTTACAAATTTTTAAAGGAAAGGATTGTGAGTGAGCTTCCATCATTCCAAAATTGTTAATTTTTACTAATACTGATCACCTGCAAGGGTGGCAAGCGGATGGGACAGGGGGGTCTCCACTACTTTTTGGGACTGGGCATTCTTGGAACCAAGTGGCACCTTAAGACAGGACCCTGGGTGCATCGGGACACACGTTAACATCCCAATGCACCTGGAGGAAATTAGCTACAGTTCTTGAGTTATAGCTAATTTCAATTCAAATAACGTGGCTGGTGAATTTTTCGGCAAGCTGCATTATATGAATTGCATAGTTTAGGGTGTTAATGAGCTGATTAGCTGGTATTTGCTTGCTAAAGAGCTCATTTTAATACGTGTGATGCAGGGACTCATTTAATGTGAGATATTTCAAATATCTCGCATTACTTCCATGTTAGGCTATCTTCTGTGTCAAAAACAGCAGTTTCTGCATAATAAATGGCTTAATGCGGCCTTGTGAATGAGACCTAACAGGATAATTTTAAAAGGAATGCATGTGCTCCCATAAACGCGCATTTCGGCACTCAGAGAGACTATGCAATTTAAAATTGTGCTTGCAAGTATATGCATAACATTAAAAGTACCTCCCCCACACATTATCTTGGCTAGGGCTTTTGCGCACGGATTTTAACACACGCTCGCGCGTGGGAAAATTAACAGCTTTTACATGAAGTCCACCAGTTTGCCCAGTTCATATTGAGGCCTTCAAGTCGCCTCTGGTTCTTCATCCTGCAAGCCCACCAAATGACCCCCGAACCCTCATGCTGTGCCAAACGCGGTCTTACGCGCGCAAGTCTTGGCCTCATCCCAGAATGCCCATGCCCCGCCACTTCGCCTTGACTTGCACACTTTGTGGCTTCTTAAAATGCGCGCTGCTTGAACGAGGCCCGCATACATGCACATATGGCCATTTTTTTTGCGTGAGCCATGCTTTTAAAGTTGACCTGTAAGTTTGTACCCATGTTTCAGTGTGATTCTCCAACAGCTGAGCCCCAGTAAAACTGAACAACAAAACCCTTGGGAACCAGGAAAAGGGGGGGGGAGGGTAGAAGGAAAACACGCTACTGAATCCCTTAGGAGAAATAAAAAGCACCAAGTCCCAGTTCATGTTAAGCAAGAACAATCTCTCATGCTGTGCACAGACAGAAGGTCACAGTTGACAATTGAAACAGAGTCAGAAAATCCTTGATGTTTTCCCAGCAAATTTGAATAGGCCCCACTATAAGCAATGAAACGCTGTGCAGACTCAGGATTGGAAGCAATAATCCTTCCCAGCGATCAAGGCAGACAGTAGCTCAAATTTGTACTGGAAACCCAGCCTGAAATCAGCCAGCTCACTATTTCAGAATTGGTCTTGCTGGTGAACCAGGATGAGAAAAATTCCCACGCAACTATAGCATTCTCCTACGTGCCCGGTTCCCTCAAACTACACCCCTCTAGCGCCTCTCCTTAAAGACAGCGTGGATCAAACCTCTTTCTCTCTGGATAGCTCTCTCTCGAGCCTCCAACCTGGAGTGCCAGCCAAGACAGAAAATCTCCAGGGCTGCTGACCTTACTGTAGGAACGTCCCTGCTTTTTTTTTTTTTTTCCAAGCTCCGTGTGAAGAAAGCAGTGAACTCCATTCCCACTGGTCCACGCAATAAAGACATGCCCCTCTCTGTCAGCTTCTTGCCTGCAAGTCAGGAAAGACAGCTTTCCCTTTTTTCATAGCTGATTTTACTGTTTGTTCCACTAAACCCTTTAATATTCAAGGGAAAGCACTCAGTTGATTCAGCACATACCAGCTGAAGTCCATACATTACAAAAAGAAAAAAGGTCAATCTACTGTTCCTGTCACATTTGTATTCCAATCTTCTCCCGATTTGCATCAGTTCTGGAGTGAAACTGGAATGGGCTTTCATTTTTGGATTTTGCATTTTTTTTTCAGTGGGGCAATAGCGTTTAAGGCTATGCTCAAGTCTGTTACAGTCCTCAACTAGTGTTTCATAGTCTCATAGATGAGGACTGTAGCAGAATTCAAGAAAATACAGGACAAGCACAGAGAATCTCTGAGGAACAGGAAGGAACTATAATGCTGAGCAGGGGATATGAATGGGCAGACTGGATAGGCCGTATGTCAGAGGTTCCCAAACCTGTTCTGCAGGACCCCCATTCATACAGGTTTTCAGACTATCCACAATGAATATGTATGAGAAAATTTGCATGCTATGAAGTCATTGCATGCAAATTTATCTCATGCATATTCATTGTGGATAGTCTGAAAACCTGACAGGCTGGGGGTCCTCCAGGACACATTTGGGAACCACGGTCGTATGGTCTTTATCTGCTTTCATGCTCTATGTTCCTATTTCAGTATTTTTATTGATCCTGCTATAAGCTCAAATGAGGGCCGGCTCTAGGATAAATGGTGCGCCTTACTATCTTTCAGACAGACATTCTCCCCCTCCCTTCCTATCCTGTGTCTTCTCTTTCTATCCTGCTTCATGTCCCCAATCCAATGTCTTCTCTCCCTCTCCCTGCCTCCCACTTCATGCACAGTCTCCCCCCCCTTTCCACACACATCACCCCATGTAGGTTTCCCTCTCCTTGAACCCCCACCACCACCTACCACCCCATATGATGTATACAAGCATATGGAAAACATGAGCCAGTTGATAGCATATTTGGATTTTCAGGTGGCATTTGATTAAGTCCCTCATAAGAGGCTCTTCAGGAAACTAAAACATCACAGGAGAGGAAGCAAGATTTTGCTGTGGATTGGTAGCGGATTAAGAGATAGGAAAGAGAGCTGGATGATATGTTCAGTTTTTACAGTGGAACGAGGTAAATAAAGTACCTCAAGGATCTTTAACTGGTGGTGTTTAATTTATTCATTAATGATCTGGAAAAGGGAACAATGAAAAAGGTGATCAAATTTGCAGATGACAGAAAGCAGCTGGAACACAAGCAGACGGAGAACTGCAGAAGGCCCTTACCAGACCCAAGAACTGGGCTTCTATATAGCAGATGAATTTTAATGTGTTGTCAAATGCAAAAATGATGCACCAGGGAAAAAGAATTCTAACTATAGGTACACAAAGCTGGTGTCACTGACCAGGAAAGTGATCTTGCTGTCATTAAGGACAAATGTTGAAATCCTCAGCCCATGTGCTGAGGTAGATAAAACAGCAAATAGAATGTTTAGAATTATTCATAAAGGAATTGTGGACATTGATTGCAACATGATTACCATATTGCCTCTGTATAAGTCTGCAGTGTAACAGCACCTTGAGTAATGTATTCAGTTCTGATTGCCCATCTCAAAAAAGATGCAGCGGAGCTAGAACAGATATAGAGAAGATCAACAAAAATGATACAATGGCTTCCTTATAAAGAAAGGCTAAACAAGTTAGGGATCTTCAGCTTAGCGAAGAGACAATGAATGAGGTGGAATAGCTAAATAGGGAATGGTTATTTACTCTGATAATACAAAGCCTAGAGGACTTTCCATGAAATTAACAAGTAGCAGATTTAAAACAAATTGGAGAAAAGTATATATATATATTTTTTAACTTCTCACACAATCAAACCATGAAATTTGATCCTGGAGGATGTGGTCAAGGAAAATAGCACAGCTGAGTTTAAAACAGGGTTTGGACAAGTTCCAAAATGAAAAAAACTAAACTATTATTTTCCTGGAAGACTTGGAAAAAACCATCACTTATCCCTGGCACTGGGCAACAAGAAATGGACCTTGATCTGCTGGGTACTTTCTAAAGATCTTGATTGGCCACTGTCAGAAACAGCATGCTGGGCTCGATGGACACTTAGTCTGACCCAGCATGGCATTTTTTTTTTTATGTTCTTATGTATGTCTCCCTCCCCCTGGTCCCCCCACCAACACCCCACCTATCCACCTCTGCCATCACCCCATTTAGGTCTCTGTCTCCATCCTGTTATCCACCTCCTCCACCATACCATGCACCTCTCCCTGCCATCCCCCATCATGTAAGTTTCCCTGCCTTCCCACTACATTTCCAGTCTCCCTCTCCCTGCCTCTACCACCCCTAAAATTTCAAACTAAAAAAACCAAGTCAAATAAATCTAGGTTCCCCTGCGCCCTTCCCATTGGAGGTATCTTCAGCTTTTGTTTGGGCCTACCGCTCCTCCTGCGAGTCAACAGAACGTCAGCTTCCCCTACTGCCAGGGTCAGTCTTGCAGTATGAGCCACAGCTCAGCAGAAGAAGCCTGATGCTATATAAGCACCACTCCTGCTGCCTGCCATGGCTGGGGACAGGTGTATAGCTGGGGATGGGCTGAAGGTAGATCTGGCCCAGCCCAACAGTCTATTCCAGCAGTGCCTCTTATCTCATAAAACCTCAGCAACCACCCGGCTGGCTCTACCTCAAGGCCGGCCCTGTTCAAACAGTACAATATATGATGTGGACAGGGTCCATGGCTTAGTGGGAGGGGCTAACAGTGACATTAACAGCATGTAGGCAGCCTTGAGGAGCAATAAGTTACAAGGACCAATATATGCACTGGTCTATAAAAGTACATAATAAACAGGTAAATCATTTTGATACATTTTCTGCACAAATGCTATTTGGTTTCACATGTAACTACTGCAAATGCAGTAAAGCAAAGCATTGCAGATCGGTGGCTATGGCTAGACAGAAAGATGTATACTATTGCAGAGCTTTTGTTGTTTTTAAATGTTTTTTTTTAATTTTTATACACCTACACAAACTGTGGAATTCTCTTTATTGAATATAATAAGAAAAAAAAAATGTTTGTAGAGGGGTAGGAAGGGTCTCATAATCGTGTAGGCAACCCTGCCTCATTTGGCATGTTATAATCATAGAACGGCCAACCTCCTCCGTTTTTTTATGCCTTTCTATGCAAATATTGTGTTTTAAAAAACTTTGATAATTTTTACTGTTTAGAATTACCCAATGACATCCAGTGCAAAATAACTCAACTAACTCTATTCTTATTACTGTATATCAGATCTCACAAGTTCTTGTGAGATCTGATATACAATAATAAGAATAGAGTTAATTCTCAACAAGAGAAGGATCAGAGATCATAGTTGATAGAATATCAACGGTGGTGCCGTGGTATTTGAAAACAACAAAGAACAATCTGCATCTAGTTGAGTTATTTTGCACTGGATGTCATTGGGTAATTCTAAACAGTAAAAATTATTCAAGTTTTTTAAAACACAATATTTGCATAGAAAGGCATAAAAAAAACGGAGGAGGTTGGCGGTTCTATGATTATAACATGCCAAATGAGGCAGGGTTGCCTACACGATTATGAGACCCTTCCAACCCCTCTACAAAAAATGTTATTATATTCAATAAAGAGAATTCCACAGTTTGTGTAGGTGTATAAAAATTAAAAAAAAAACCATTTAAAAACAAAAGCTCTGCAATAGTATACACACAAATGTTTTTCACAGTGAGTGAACCTTTTTGGTTCCTTTTTGATTTTTTGGATTATTTAACACTGTGCATGTGGCATTGATATATTTAGACAGAAAGATGGGCAAACAAACCTAACTAATAAGTGCTTTCATAATGAAAGAACCAAAAAAATGAGGGTTATGTTTTCTCATATTCTTCATTTATCATAATACAGCAAGAGCTCTCTTTTGAATCTATGAATGGTTCCTTACCTTATAAGGCTGAGACATCTCCTCAATCAGACGTGGACTAGCCCTGCTTGAAGAGGAGGAGTCAGAGTCTGAGATTTCCAGGGCACTTCCAGCTTTCTCTGACTGACTGCATTCATCACCAGCAGCCTCGTCATCACTCTCAATGTCCCAGTCAATCAGTGGAGGTTCACCTTAATGAAAGACATACAAATTTACTTCTACAGGAACAAGGCACTTAACGGGGATGCACTGCCTTTCCCCTCTAGTTTACTATTTAAAGTCCAGTTCAAGTGAGTTGCAGCTGAAAGGCTGTGCCCGATGCATAGTTCAGACAAAAGACAATAACTTTTCAACTCATCACCTTTTCATTTACAAAGTATTTGGAAAAACAACAGTTGCTAGATTTGTGCATTCCTCTCCCACATCCTGTTTAGGAAGCATTCTTTTTTATTTAGATCACACACAGGGGGGGAAAGGCAATTTTCAGCCCGATCAATTTAATAACATAAAAGATAAATGCCATGCTGGGTCAGGCCAAGGTCAGCCCTAACACCAGGACTTCTCTTCTTGGGCTGCCATAATATGGAATCTGTGGCGGTCCTGCCATAGACACTGCTAGCAGCAGGTGACTAAAGGTGGACGCCGACTCCGACGCAACCCGGAGCCAGAAAGCCCTTCTCGAGATCACACTTGAGTAAATTAGGACCATGCTTGGCCCTATTGGTTTCTGTGAACTGTTGCTGTTATTAGCAAGCTATATTTTTGTTGCCCCTGCACTTTAGTTAAGAGAAAAGTCGTGACAAACTCGCCAGGGGTAAAAAGAAAACAAAAAAAAAAAAAAGCAATTGTGGGGTTTTTTTTCTTTTCAGATTTCATATTTGAGATGCCTAATGATTGTTATGTTATCAGGTTAAAGATTAAGGGGATCAGGAATATCTTACTTCCTGTCTGCTATGCCAATGTGTATTTGAAACGGGGTATTAGATTTTCAGCTTCTTGGGAGGGACTCTGATTTGCTGGAATGACAGATTCCTCTCTACACATAGCAGAAGCACCACACTGGGTGGGTGAATATGCTAAAGATGGGGGATTGCTGGGGGAAAACAAAAAGTAGTGCTGGAGGATTACATGGGGTAAGCTCAAGTGGTATGTATAGGAAAATGAGTTCTTACCTGTTAACTTTCGTTCCTGTAGTACCACGGATCAATCCAGACTGTGGGTTGAGCCTCCTTTCCAGCAGGTGGAGACAGACTAAAACTGAAAGGGTATCCTATATGAGGACAGAGCCTATCCTGTAACCCTTCAGTATAACTATTGTCAAAGCAGAAAACAATAAAACCAGAATAGGATCAAGAAAGTAATCATAAAGCTCAATGGAGCAACTGTAGAATAATGTAAAACATGGTATAGCTATACACTCTTGCATATACTTGGTGTTTAAACGACCAAGGCTTCCGGTGTAATTGCTCAGTATCTTACACAAAAATGAAGTATTAGAATCTGCAAGAAACAAGCTTCGAGAGGACAGAAAGACAGACAGATAGGGAAGGGCATCTGGACTGATCCGTGGTACTACAGGAAAGAAAATGAACAGGTAAGAATTAATTTTCCTTTCCCTGATCAGTCCAGACTGTGGGATGTACCAAAGGTTCCCTAAACCGGGTGGGACCGAGACAGTCCCGCTCGAAGCACTTGCCGCCCAAAGAAACCAAAAACCAGAGCTTGCATATCCAGATGGTAGTGTCGAGCAAAAGTATGCAAGGACGTCCATGTGGTGGCCCTGCAAATCTCCTGCGGAGAGTCAGATTGGCTCTCCGCCCAGGAAGTATCTTGAGAACGTAGCGAATGAGCCTTTAGGCCCTCGGGAACCACCTGACCTTGGAAAAGATAGGATGAGGAGATCGCTTCTTTCAATCACCGCGTGATAGTGGTCTTAGAAGCCGGCTTACCCCGATTAGGCCCACTCCAGGAGGACAAAAAGATGGTCCGAGACCCGAAAGTCATTGGTAACGTGGAGATAGCGGAGGAGAACCCGTTTGACATCTAGCTTACGGAGATCGCCCCCAGTCGTACCCACAACCTCCTCTGGGGAAAACGCAGGGAGTTCCACCGACTGGTTGGCATGGAAGTTGGAAACAACTTTTGGCAAGAAGGAAGGGACAGTCTTGAGGGAAACCCCTGAATCGGAGAAACGCAAGAAAGGTTCCCAACAGGACAACGCTTGAATCTCGGAGATCCGTCGAGCGGAAGAGATAGCAACCAGAAAGACAGTCTTGAGCGTAAGATCTTTCAGCGTAGCGCGACGGAGAGGTTCGAATGGAGCAGCACAGAGGGCCCGAAGGACCAGGTTAAGACTCCACGACGGGCAAGTGGTACGAGAAGGTGGATGTAGGTGATTGACGCCCTTCAAGAACCGGATCACGTCTGGGTGGCCCACTAAGGGATAATAGTCTACCCGACCCAGAAGAGAACCGAGAGCGGAGACTTGTACGCACAGAGAACTGAAGGAAAGGCCCTTGGAAAGACCCTTCTGAAGGAAAGAAAGGACCAATGAAACTGGGGCGGAACATGCTGCGACTCCCGACTCCGCACAAACTGATTCAAAAACCTTCCAGATACGCACGTACACCAGAGAGGTCGACTGCTGTCGGGCGCGCAGTAAGGTGGAGATGACCTCCTCCTTGTAGCCCTTAAGCCTCAGGCGTCGCCGTTCAAAAGCCTGGCTGTTAGACAGAAGCGATCGGCCTTGTCAAAAAATACAGGCCCCTGCCGAAGTAGGCGAGGGAGATGACCTAGCCGAAGAGGACCGTCCGTTGTCAGGTTGATGAGATCCACAAACCACGGCCTGCGTGGCCACTTGGGCGCCACCAGAATCACAGGTCCCCGGTGGAGCGCGATTCTTCTGAGAACTTTTCCCACCAGGGAGGAAACACGTACAGAAGGACGTCCTCCGGCCAAGGAAGAGCCAGAGCGTCCACGCCCTCCGAGCCGTGCTCCCTCCAACAGCTGAAGAACCGATTTGCCTTGGCATTGCGCAAGGTCGCCATGAGGTCCAGGTGGGGGGGGACCTCACCTGTCGAGAATCAGAGTCATGGCTGCGTCCGAGAGTTCCCAGTCCCCTGGATCGAGCGATTGACGACTGAGGAAATCGGCCTGAACATTCTCCTTGCCCGCAATGTGGGAGGCAGCTAGGTATTGCAGATGCCATTCCGCCCATGCGAAAAGACAGCTGGCTTCTAAGGCCACCAGGGGGCTGCAGGTGCCTCCCTAGCGATTGATGTAAGCCACGGTGGTGGAGTTGTGGACAGTACCCTGACCGCTTTGCCTCTTATCAAGGGAAGAAACTCCTGAAGAGCCAAGCGAACCGCCCGAGTCTCCAACCGATTGATGTGCCAGTGAGACTGAATCGGCGACCAGATCCCCTGGGTGGACTGGGAGAGACAGACCGCAGCCCTGCCCGACAAGCTGGCATCCGTGGTTACTATCATCCACTGTGGAGCTTGGAGAGGCATTCCCTGAAGCAGATGAGGAAGCGAAAGTCACCACTGCAAGTTGGCAACTGTAGAGTCCAAGAACGGGAGGACTATGTGAAACTGCTCAGACACTGGCTGCCAGCGAGATAGCAACGCTTTCTGTAATGGTCGCCTATGAGCAAAAGCCCAGGGGACTAGGTCGATGGTGGAAGCCATGGATCCCAGGACCTGCAGATAGTCCCAGGCCGTTGGAAGAGGCAATGAAATCAGAGTTTGAATCTGGTTGATCAGCTTGAGAGCCCGCGAATGAGGCAAGAAGACCTTGCCCACTCGGGTGTCAAAGTGGGCTCCCAGGAACTCTAACTCCTGGGAGGGCTGAAGATTGCTCTTGGAGAAATTGACTATCCACCCGAGCGACGAGAGAAGGGCTAAGACGCGATCCACCGCTTGACAGCAGAGAGAGTCGCAGACTTGGCCCTGATGAGCCAGTCGTCCAGGTAGGGGGTGAACCAGAATTCCTTCCCAGGAAGAGCCACCACCACCACCATGACCTTGGTGAAGGTGCGAGGCACAGTCGCGAGGCTGAAGGGAAGTGCCCGAAACTGAAAGTCCTGGTTAAGTACATGGAAGCGACGATACTTCTGGTAAGTCGCGGTGAA
The DNA here is from genome assembly GCF_901001135.1 of Rhinatrema bivittatum. Lineage (NCBI taxonomy): Eukaryota > Metazoa > Chordata > Amphibia > Gymnophiona > Rhinatrematidae > Rhinatrema > Rhinatrema bivittatum. Next base: position 622,311,889 of record NC_042616.1, on the reverse strand, counting down.
TCGGATCGTGGAAGTACACCTCTGCAAGATCAAGTGAAGCGAGGAACTCTCTGGGGTGAACCGCTGCAATAACCGCTCGCAGGGTTTCCATGCGGAAATGGGGAATCTTGAGAGCCCGGTTGACTCTCTTGAAGTCCAAGATCGGGCGATAAGAGTCGTCCTTCTTGGGAACGACGAAGTAAATAGAATACTAGCCGGCGCCAAGCTCCCTCTCTGGGACTGGGACCACTGCGCCCAGGCACAGGAGCCTAGGGGAAGTACATCAAAAAACTGGATCTGCCACAGTTTTAGCTCAAATAGATCAATACATATCCCGGTTAGAGGAGATAGTCGCCGCACCAATAGCCTACAGGCTAGATCTTATTAAACAAGCCCACAAGGAAGGAAGCAATAAGGCGGGGAAACAGAGCATAAACTAAGGACCAAGCAAGCTCAAAACAATATAGTTAAAATCAAAGATGAGTCTGGTCAGTTATTGACAACTAATGCTGAGATTAGGCAACGATTTCTGCAATTTTATACAAAGCTTTATCAATCAGAGCCCGACATAGCACGGGTAAAGACTGAATCATATATAGCAAAGGCGCCACTGCTGCATTTACAACCCTCTCAGATAGACGCATTGGATAAGGAAATATCTGGTGCTGAGGTGCTATGGGCTATCAAAAGTTTGAAACCAGGAAAATCCCCTGGTTTGGATGGATTTACGGCAGCGTTTTATAAAAAGTACGTGAATCTCCTTACCCCAATTTTGGTTGTTGTTCAATTCCTTGAAAGGCCTGGAATCTACCTACCATGGCCAATATGGCAGCATTACACTCATAGCAAAACCAGGGAGGTACCCCTCGGTGTAAGAGTTGTACCGACCAATCTCTTCAATTAATATCAATATGAAACTGCTGGCGAAAATACTTGCCAACAGGTTGAATTGTATACTGCCGGGTCTGGTCCACCCTGATCAATCTGGATTCATTCCAAGGAGAATGGACTCCAATAACGTGCGGAAAACTGTGGACTCAAAATGGTGGGCCCGAACTAAGAATGTTCCTTTCTTACTTTTAATAGTGGATGCCAAAAAGGCATTTGACTATGTCCATTGGCCTTTCTTGTTTCAGACTTTGAGCGCCCTTCAGTTTAGGGATGCTTTTATTGGCTGGATACAAAAATTGTACCAAGCCTGGCTGAAGGTGAATGGGGGCTACTTTCAGAGTTTCCCCGTGGAGAGAGGCACTAGACAGGGCTGTCTACTATCCCCTCTACTCTTTGCCCTGTTTTTGGAACCTTTCACACACAGGATTCGTAGCAATGACGAAATATTTGGGGTACAGGTGAGAGATTTCTCCTCTAAACTCTCATTTTTTTCCAGACTACATCTTGTTTACCATAACAAATCCTTTATACCAGCGATTAGCACTGAAATTACAGAATTCAGTCAGGTCTCTGGGTTTAGAATCAATTGGGAGAAATCAGAGCTTCTTAATATTTCTACACCTGGAGCAATAGTGGAATACATACGCCAGAATCACCCCTTTAAATGGGCCCAAAAAAAGATAAAATATTTAGGGATCTATATAGGCAAGAACAACAACTTATTTCAACTATACCCTCCATTGATGGCTAAGATCTATCAAAATTTAGAAGAGTGGGCAGGTACCACATCTCTTGGTTGGGGCGCATTGCCGTAATAAAAATGAATATTCTACCTCGCATATTTATCTACTACAAACTCTCCTGCTTGTTGAAGTCCCTCCAAATCTTCTTGGCAAATGGAAAAAGCATTTGTTGAAGTTTATTTGGAACGGGAAAAGACCCCAAGTTGCTAAAAAGATACTTTTTCTGCCTAAAGCCCAAGGGGGAATGGGAGTACCTAACCTATACTGGTACCAGGGGGCAGCCCAGCTGAAGGTGGTAATAGACTGGCACAAACTCAGGGACAAGAAGCCTTGGATAATCCTGGAACAGGCCATATTAGGTCCCATGCCTCTTAATGCCCTTTTATGGCAACCAAAGCACACGTGGAGGCAGTTATAGGCAACTCCGGAACCTGTGCAACACCCTCTCAAAATATGGGAGCGTTGGAAAAAATTGTTAGTAGGCCAGAGGAGTTATTTTATGAGTTCCCACTTGTTTCACAATACCTCCTTCCGGCCAGCTGACAATCAGTTAGCCTTTCAGAGTTGGATTCAGACAGATATCATTAAAATGGAACATATATGGGACCCAGGGGGCATGATATCCTTTATCTACTTATGTGATAGATACCATCTGTGAGGTGCTGGCATACCTTCAACTCCAGCATTTTATGATGCGGAACACAGTGTCTTGCGAACTGGCGGTGGGTATGCCAGCCTTTGAAAGCTTGTGTAGGCATGCCAACAAAGCAAATAAAAAAAAAAAACTTATATCAAAAGTTTACCTTCTCTTAAATAGTAACAAAAAGGTGGAGATGGCTCATCTTAAAGCGTGGGAACGAGATCTCAAAAGGGGAGTGGACTGAGGAGGTTTGGAAACAGATCTTTCTCTTAATGGGGCAATTTCTGCCAGCCATATTGAGAATGGCTATAAATTGATATATCACTGGTATATCATCCCGAAGAAATTACAACATATATACCCGGGGACCACAAACGCATGTTGGAACTTATGTGGTGGACGGGAACCTTTCTTTCACCTCTGGTGGGAATGTACTAAAATTCAAGCCGTGTGGCAACAGGTGTCAGCCTGGATTACACTAGTCATAAATGTTCCGGTGACACTCACTGCGCCGCAGGCACTACTGAACCAGGGGCTCCATGACCTGGACAAAGCTCAAAATAGTTTTATTAGATTAGCAGCCACGGCGACTCCGTGATCTATTGCAAAATATTGGAAAGATGCAAGAACTCCCACAATACAAGATATTCAGGCACAGATGCTTATCATGTACACCCTAGGGAAAATTACGGCATACAAACATAGAACTGTAGCCCGCTTCAACCAAACTTGGTCTGGGTACCATTCCTGGCACACCGTTGATTACCTGCCACATATTTTGGTAAGGCCCTAATACATAGCTGTGTTTTTAGCTCCCAAAGTACAAGTAGATTACTGCCGATGTTTTTCCCATGTTTTCTTCTAGCTTTCATATGAGGGGTGGGGGATGATCACAACTACATAACATCTAGTTCAGCTTTTATTAGAAATGGTTATTTATATGCTATCACTTTGTATACATCACAACTGTTGATTCAGAACTACAATGATTATGATAAGAACATAAGAAAATGCCATACTGGGTCAGACCAAGGGTCCATCAAGCCCAGCATCCTGTTTCCAACAGTGGCCAATCCAGGCCATAAGAACCTGGCAAGTACCCAAAAACTAAGTCTATTCCATGTTACCATTGCTAATGGCAGTGGCTATTCTCTAAGGGGCGGATTTTCAGAGCCCTGCTCGCCGGTAAGCCTATTTTACATAGGCCTACCGGCGCGCGCAGAGCCCCGGGACTCGCGTAAGTCCCGGGGTTTTCGGAGGGGGCGTGTCGGGGGGCGGGCCCGAACCGCGCGGCATTTTCGGGGCGTGTCGGGAGCGTTCCGGGGGCATGGCCGCGCCCTCCGGACCCGCCCCCAGGTTGCGTCCCTGCGCGCAGGAGGCCCGCTGACGCGCGGGGATTTACGCCTCCCTCTGGGAGGCGTAAATCCCCTGACAAAGGTAAGGGGGGGGCTTAGACAGGGCCAGGTAGGTGAGGGGAGGGCAAAAGGAAGTTCCCTCCGAGGCCGCTCCGATTTCGGAGCGGCCTCGGAGGGAACGGGGGTAGGCTGCGCGGCTCGGCGCGCGCCGGCTATACAAAAATAGATAGCCTTGCGCGCGCCGATCCAGGTTTTTAGCAGATACGCGCGGCTCCGTGCGTATCTACTAAAATCCAGCGTACTTTTGTTTGCGCCTGGAGCGCAAACAAAAGTAGGCCTATTCGCGGAGTATGAAAATCCGCCCCTAAGTGAACTTAATAGCAGGTAATGATAAGAACATCTTTATATGACTTCACTGTTATCTTTTCTATGCAATGGCTTGGCTTTCTAATGTCTGTTGTACCAAAAGGACACTTGGCAAATAGAATATTCTGGATTGTTGTTCTATTTGCCAATAAAATTTATAAAAAAAAAAAAAAAATACCAACCAGGTTATAAGCTTATGTACCTAGACATTGTTGTGTCCAGCCTCAGAAGGCTTCCCCCGACATGCCTCACCTCTATTTCAGCCTTCTCTACCAGCCTCGGGAGAATGGCATCCATAGCATCTCCTTGCCGCACCCTCCGGCTTCCCCGGAGCGGCTCTGGCGCGGCATCCCGCCATGTTGACCTGAGGCTTCCTAGGGCGCGTGCACACCTCACGTCTTATAGCAGTATTGGCGTGAACCTCGGGGGTGTCCCCCTCGAGTGATGTCACTCCCTCTGCATACAAAAGGTTGCCCATTTGCTGACTCTCACCAAATTAGCAACAGATTGGATTCGCTCCGGTCTGAAGCTGCTCTTTTGCTTATACTCTGCTGAAAGCCACCTTCACCCTCCAGGGTCTACTAACCTGGGTACCCAATCCTCGGGGGCCCTTTGCTTATTTCCAGGTGCCTATCCTATTTACAGGTACCCGCTCCTCGAGGGCCTGTGTGTCTATCCTGGTGCATACTACCAATTCTTCAACCTGCTGGAACACTACCTATCTGCTACAGAGTGTGAGTACAACTTCTCCCAGTCTGTCCATCTACAGCTCCTCGCTGCTTTTCAACATTGGGCCCTACACCACCATTGCCGAGGACTACAGACTGCTAATACCTATCCTCTCTCTACTGCTCATTGGGAACTCTATATACTCAGCTGCATGGGAGTGTGTAACAACATCTGCCAGTCTGTCTCTCCTACAGTGCCTTACTGGACATCTGCATCGGGGCCTTACACCATTGTGGATCTGGGTCTCCTACGCCAAGGATCACAGACTGCTCTCTACTGCCACCTCTGGTGGCCCTCACACCACTGTATAATAAAAGATTCATTCAGTGTTTGTGCATCCAAGCCTAGCCAGATACTTCAGTTCCCTACGGGGCTCCTCCCCATAGGAGATAACATCACTGTTGCCCCTGAGAATCCAAACACCTCGATATCATAACAGACATGCTATACAGTCTACTGCTACAGTTAATTTTTTAAAATGCTCCAGGTTTCAAAAAACTATAGATTACAACAAACACAGCAGTGAGCCATTTCAAATGCACAACTTTGGAATGTATTACCAGTAAGTCAGAGGGATGAGATGGATTTAAAGATTGTTAGAAAGCTTTTAAAGATCTTGTATTTTAATGAAGCATATGAATAACATTGTTTTATTTTAAAAATTGTTATGTTTCAGATTGTCATTTTATTATGAATTTCTGAGATGTAATCCGCCTTGAACCACATTGAGTAATGGCAGAATAAAAGCAGTTTTAAATAATTAAGGGTATGTGCTAAGCATCTTTCATGTTCAGAGTGTATATCCAGTTCTCTGATTGAATTAAAGGAAGAGTTGTCTGGAGAGAGTGTTCATCATCTAGACCCTCTCCCTAACCAACAATTTGTTTAGTCCTTGCTAGCCAAGAAGAGGTCTCAATCCACCTGACTTCTTGGGGTACAAAAATACCAGAAGTAGAACCCCTAGCCATCACTCCTGAGAAGGGGCAGACTGGAATACCTTCTGTTTCAGGAGGAACTCTACCTCTAGCTGCAGCTGAGCAACATGGGAGGAGTTGGAGTTGAAGACTGAGATTTAATGAAGGTGAGAAGAAATGCAAACATTATCCAGAATCCACAATTTTCAGGATTCAATGGCCCTTGGTGACACCAATCAATTTTGGAAGGTAGGACTGCACCCTCCCCCTCATCTACTGCAAGGATGTCAAAAATTAGTTCCAGAATTAGGCTGCCACTGTTGCTTGGCTTTTGGCTGTACTTTTTCCATCTACCTGCATCTAACAGGCAGCTGCTGCTAAAGAGAATGGGAGGAACAGGAAAGCTTTGAGAAGCGTGAAAGAGGTGTCATTGGAAGAATGAATGCTTGTAGGGAAAGTACTGTCATTGGAGTGGGGGAAGGCTCTTTCCCCACCACTATCTTCTTTACCTTGTCACCAAACAAGTCTCCATTAGCACAGGAAATAGCTGCCTGATGGTCATGCATATCTTCACAAAACCCACTTGCTCTCCACCATGCAAGCCTTTGAGCTCTGATGGAAGCGGCCTAAGGCCTGGCGCAGTGTCAAAAGCTATACAGATCAGAAGCTTCTCACATTCCTCTATATTCTCAAGCTTGGTGGAATTTTGCCTGCTCCAAACCTGACAATTCTATCAAATGTTTCAGCTTCTATACATATTCTTTTAAGTCCTGTTCCATGTATAGCTGATGAGCCACGATTCTGGTGCTAAACATGAATCCCTGGAAGACCACCTTACCAAATGTGTTTAACATCTTTGGCACCTTTCCAGGAGGAGTGTTAGAGCAATCAAGTGTACTCTTAATATGCTTCAATGCCGACTCTACTACTACAAAACAGTGTAATAGCTGAATCCCTCAAAACCTTGGGAGGCCTGCACACTATATTTCAAATGCAGCTTTCGAGCCACCAAAAGGTATAATTTATTTACAATTATTTGCATATACTACCTCCTCATCTATATACTAGAATGGATGCAACATCCATAACATGCAGAAAAAAATGAAGCAGCCCAAAGACATCTGCTCTCAAGCCTACCTTCTTCCTGACTCAGACTGAAAGCATGCTGGAGGAAAAGTCCATAAACAAATATTCAGGTGGACTTGGGGAAATTCACTGCTTATCCCTGAAATAAGTAGAATGGAATCTACCTAACACTTGGGATCCTGCCAGGTATTTGCGACCTGGATTTGCTACTGTTGAAAACAGGATAACTGGGCTTGATGGACCTTTGATCTGACCCAGTATGGCAAGAAGTTTTATGCTTGCCAGCTTATCCAGGATACATAAGTAGAAGAGATCTTCAGGAGCAAACATATGCAGAGGCAAGTTCAGTAAAAGGACAGAAGGAGTCCCCATGAAATCATCCTCCTCCCCTGACCGCGGCAGTATGCTGAATCATGACCCCGACAATGATGATCGTATATAGGGAGAAGACCACTACTCTGAAGGGGAAACTTCTGGAACAAACTCAAGAGTGCACTAAAGCCACTTCTTCCCTTCCATAAAGGGACTCCCCTGGAGGAGGAGATTAAATCTACAACTTCAGGGAAGGGACTTACTTCCACTGATGGAAGAATACCAATTATTGAGATGAAGCTTGAGACTCTGGGGGACTTTAACACTACAGTGTGAAAAGATATCCTTCATCTTGGACAGAAGAGGCTCCAACTTTTCTCTCCACTCCTCAGGGTCTAAAGAGGGAAACAAATTCTTCACAAGCTCTAACAGCTGGATTCCCACTGACTGAGGGATTCCATGCACTGGAGTTGGAGGAGGAGTGACTTCTTCAGAGATCCAGATCAGCACTTCTTCACTAAGGCCAGCCGACACCAGCTGCACCAAGTGGGAACTTGGGACTGCAGTGGTAGCTATAGCCATGGCCAGCTCTGGGTACTCCTCACCGGATAAGTCAAGGCTTCCTGTTGTTCAACACCACGTCTGACAGACTGGGTCAGAAACACCTCCTTCTGCATCATTGCAGGACTTTTGTACTCTACCACGACAAGGACAGGACCATAGCAGGCCACACCACAGAGGAGTTCCATGCCAAAAAGATGGATCGTGCCAGGTTCAGACAAAAGAAGTGGCTTGGCACCATGGGGATCTTCTGCACCATGAACAAGGATGGCACCTGCATTAGGAAAGTCATGTCCCACCTCAGGGTAGAGGCTAGTTCCGTTCTGGTAGAGTTCAAAACCGGCAGTGAAGGCTTCTTCGACCCACAGGGAGCAGGCCCTAGAAGGGATCCCTCATAAGCACTCTTCTCTTCATCACAACTGTTACCTCGCTTAACCCCTGACCTAGAACAGATCTAGGACCCAGCATCACAGGAGGGAACCAGAGTAAGAAGCAGCTTCGATGTGACTTCTGCAAGACCTCCATTTTCCAGGCACGGTGTTGTTGCAATATCCTACCACAACTGTAACATTCATGATCCAACCTCAGGCAACAGTAAACCAAATGAGAGTCTATGATGGACATCTGGCACCCAGAAATGCAAGCCTTGTACCACTGACCACAGTCTTGATCCCAGACTTCTCCATTTCACAATCCACACTCCCCCCCCCCTTTTTTTTTTATTTTATAGAACTGAAAAATTCTGTTGAGGGGCTACAGAAGTAGTGGTTTAGAAAAGAAAAACAATGCAACGAGGTAGAAAACCTAGCACAATAAAAAGGGTCACAAAAATTATGGAAAGATTGGGAAAATGTCTGTGTGGTAATTCAGATGAAACAAGACTGAAGGACTCATGAGGCAACGCACATATGGGAACTCTTGCGCATGCTGAAAGTCTTTCCTGAGTGTCCATGTTGGCACCGTCAGATGACATCACCCATGCGCAATGGCTAATTCATGCCTGCTTGTCAATTGAAAACTGGCTTTGAAAATTATTTTAATGAGATCAGCAAAAACTCCATTTTAAGTCTATTATGTACGGAAAACATTTATTATTTTCTTTTGGAGTGCTTGGCTTGGTTCCAAATCACCTGGTGGTTTTCTAATGTCAATTGCCAGATGCATTCCTCCTATTGAACATAGTACAGCTTCCTCCGTTCTTTGGAAATCACCCTTCCAGAAACTGGCCAGGCCCCCTCCTGACTATCTTTTCAAAGTTCTTAGGCATAGACCCCATGGTGCATGGCCACAGAACAGACTCTTAAATGAGAGATCTAGAAAGAAGGAAGGGCTGATGAGCAAACCGAAGTATGCTGGTTATTATAACTAAAGATCTCTCTCTCTTAACCGAGTATAAAATGGATACTGGACTACTCATAACAAAAACGTCAAGTGGCTAATGGCCAACAGCCTTATTAAAAATTATTACGGATGCTCTAATACTGAAGAGACTGCTCCAGGCTTGGTGCCAGCCACTAGCCCTGGTAAATATCTTGGTGGCCATGATCCCCTCCCTGCTGGAGCATGTTCGGCTCTTTCCATATTTTGTAGCCTGCCAACTAGCGTGGAAAAGAATCTGTTCACAACTCCACATCTCCTGGCGGACACTGACCTATGCTATTGTGGAACTTCCTACCTTCTCCCCTAGCAGGGAAAATTCCACTTTCCATCACTGGAGAGCCTCCGGACTTACTCATGTATCCCAGCTCCTGGATGCTTCTGGCACTCATTTAAGCACCTTTGCAGACTTATGTGCCGCCTTTGGATTATCACAGAGAAGCTTCTTTGCTTATCTACAAATACGGCATTTTTTGCAAACCTGGGAAGGACACCCGATCTCTGTCTTTGATCAGGAGGTCCTGGACAAATTTTTCTCTCCCCGGCATCAACAAATGTTGTGTGCCTCAATGATGAAAATTCTGGTCCCTTTGGAGACTTCAAGCAGACTAGCAGCGTTGGCGAACCTATGGTCCCAAGACATGTCTCAACCCATTTTGGCATCCCAATTGGCAAACTGCTTTAAAAGTATCGCAAAAAGCGTGGAAAATGTGCAATTACGAGAAGCCCATTATAAGCTGTTACACCGGATTTACATTGCTCCAAAATGTGGCTTATAAATGGAAGATAACCAATTCTGCAGCATGCTTAAAATGCACAGCGGCAGTGGTGACATTGTACCATAATTTCTGGGATTGTCTGAAAATCCAACAGCTCTGGGAAAAGCTACTTCAATATTTGAGTAGTCTCCTGGCAAGGGACTTGCCGAAAGATCCAGCTTTCTGTATATTGCATCTCATTCCGGATTCAACATGCCTTTTTATTTATTTAAGGGTTTTTATATACCGCAGTACGTAAAGAGATACATCACCGCAGTTTACACAAGGTTTACACGGTTTACACAAGGCCTTTATACTGACCAAACAATCCTATCTCAGTGGACTGATAAAGACCCTCCGACAGTCTTGCAATGGAGGCTGCGGCTACACAAACTGGCGATCTATGAACATTTGTCCACAAAAAAAAAAAAAAGCATCCTCAGCAAAGAAATATGACCTTTTCTTGGACATCTGGAAACCATATCTGTGTTCCCTGAATCCTCGGGCACACAGCAAAATTTTAAACTTAACAGTATAGGCCTATGGCTTCCTGGCTTGGGAGGCTGAGGTACACTGCTATCAGCTCTACGAGAGTGCATCTTCTTTGTTCCTATAGTTGACTCAATGCCGTCCGATCCTTATAGTCATTACCTCCTTGAGACCTCATATTTTACTCCTCATATTTATCTATTATCTCCTTTTCATATTTCATCGCGCATCCCTATTTTATTTCATTTCCTTTAATTACTGCCTCTAAACAGTGTTTGTGGGTGGGGGAAGGGGGAAATGGAAGAGGGTACATGGACAAGATGGTTTGCCTTTACCTTTCTGGTTTTTTGTACTACTATTGGTACTACAGGTTGATGAAGCGGATGTTACCATCTGCAACCCTCATGAGGGGCTTAGGTTCATGGTTCTATTTAAGTGATTTATTCTGTTTTATACTTCTGTGATGTAAAATTCCAAAAATAAAGATTACAAAAAAAAAAAAAAAAAAAAAAAATAAATGTATTATGGTGATATACAGATAACACACCAGACAACCAACTCATTAGTTGTTTTATCCTCACTTTACAACCCATTTAATCAGATGTTTTTAAAGCAATATATGAATGTGTAAAACTGCAAATCTTCTTAAAAAAAAGAAAAAATGGAAATAAAAGAAACTATTCCTACACAAGTAAAGAGAAAATTGACAGAATGGTCTCACATCATGAAGCTTAAACTCTCAAAGATATGCTCAGGATGGCAAATATCCAGTATCTGGAGTGTAAGCAGCAACTATAGAACTTGGGATTGCAATCAATCAACTTTCATCAATAGTTGTTGACAAAGTAGCCAGGACCCTATCGAGTTTCCTATCATCCTGTGTGCTTTACTAGCCAGGGGCATATTGTAGTAATTGTACAATGGTAAGTATAAGTATTAAGCAACATATATATACACACACAGCAATTATAGTGTCTATAGAAAACTCATGATGTATATACATAGATAGTCACATACATATAATACTTACACCATTTGTAGATTTGTAAAACATTTCAGTTTTATGAAAAGTTTTTTGTGGAAATATTGCATACAGTGTGAAAGGATTAAAGTATCTATTCTTTGGTATTCCCCGAGTAGTTTATGGCTTAAAAGCTGGCAGGCATATAGAAACATAGAAATGACAGCAGAAAAGGATCAAATGATCCACCCAGTCTGGCCAGCAAGCTTATGCTAGTATCTGCTGCACTGTGCAGGTTACCCCCATGCTTATCAGTTTACCAGATCATAAATGTCAGGTAAACTGATATTTAAACAAAAACACTCACCTTCACTGCTCTTGTTATCTATCAGTAAATATCTGTTGCAGGATTTATCAGTCTTTAAGCCACATCTGTTTGGATTCTGGAGATGCGAGAGCTTGTCGGACGCTTTATCCTCTGCATCCGACAAGTCACTATCAGTGGAGCTCCACGTGATGTCTGCATGCTCTATGCCATTCTCAGTCGCAGATAGGCCTGCTAAACAAAACCAAACTGATAAAAGCACAATCCAGCAAGTTTTAGTAAAAACTGGTTGAGGGAGATTGGAAGACTCACTGGATTTGTTCAGAGATCTCTCTATAAAAACAGAGTTAAAATCTGACTTGGTTAATAGTGATCACATTCTTACCACACTGGTTGGTACAGCATCAGTGGCTATGAAAGGAGGCAGCATCCCCCAGGTTAGTTCATAGCAAGTAAGTTTTCATAACTTAAGACTTAAACTTAAGTTATGATGCTAAGAAAGCATCAACTGGCGTCCAAGATAGCAGCTTCATACAGCTAGATGGACCCTTCTCTCACCCACTCCACGAGGTAGTCCTTCCAAAATAAAGTAGCAATATACTGGCTAGATTACATGGAAACACTAATTGCTACTGACCAGGAATCATCTGATATGCAGTTGCTAAAAGACAACAATACCATACATTAAACCCACTTCAAACCAGCCAAAATTTGGAAAGTCTTGTGGGTAAAAGGACAACCTCCGTTTCCTGTGGTATTCAGCTACCCCTTTTCAACTAGCTCCATAGGAGTAACTGCCTAATCTAAGTGATTGCCTCTACAGAGGCCAAAACTAGTGAATAGCACTGGTAGACCCAGCACTGAAAAACAGCACACAGAACACTTCTTGTACAAAGAGATAACTAAGAATTACCTGCATCATAGGTCAGAGACGGTACCAGGTGCTTCACAGCCTGTGGCTTCTTCTCAAAAGATCTGAAGGTCTGTGAAGAGCAACACGTAAAACAATGGGAGGAGACGGGACAAAACAAGCAACAAAACACCATATGAATGTAGATGACTTTAGACATGCAGTATTGCTGACTGCATTCTCCCTCCTCACCCATAAAAACAGCAGGTCGGAACAACCTGCTCCCTGACCAGCTTCATTCTATGCTGGCACACACTGAAAACGGCATACTACAAATCATATTTTTAAATCCAGCACATAACATCTGTGGTCTAAGCCACAGAACTAATCTGAATTTCTCCAGGCTAGCATGTCTGGTAGACTATGCAGGGGGGGGGGGGGGGGGGGGGGGGGGGGGAGAAATCTAAGGAACCGGATGTGTGGGGAACCACCACAATAGTATTGGTGGCTATTTAGGTTATAATAAAGCTTTATGATTAGACATGGAAAGGGAGAGGTGCTGGGTGTGAACGATGTGGAGGATCTTGTGTACTCATCTGCCCAAAATGGTAGAGTCTACATAAGGAAGACAAAAACTTTCCTGGATAAGGACAGATATCTTGCAATTGATCAGGTCTTATAGCTGGAATGGATAGGACTAATTGGACAGACTGGATATGCTGAAATTCTGCCGTCCTCTACTGTTATTATTGCCAGAGGATATAAAGTTAAATGCCACCATCTGATTGCTCATAGCTCCAAGAGTAATCTAAATTAGATATCCTAGCAATGACCAGACTCCTTGAGATCAGCAGAAGCCAATGTGTACACTCCATTCCCTGGTGTACGCATCTGTTGCCAGCATTACTTTATGAGTTAAAAGTCAAAGGGGAGCTCCCATTTCCAGGATGTTTAGGCCTAGCTCCTACTTGAGAAATTCTTTCATATCTGCAGTGACCCTTTACCAGGAATGACAAGCGCTGAAGCAACTAATCCCACTGAGCTCAGAGGCCCGCTGAATAATTTACATATCAAGGCATGTGAGCCACATACACTGAAGCTGCTTCCATGTGTCCTAGAATAATCAGAACTTCTTGAGCCAGGATTTTTTTTTTGTATTTAAAAGTTTTTTATTGAAATGAGGTGCAGAAAATACATATCCAAAAAGTCAAGATACATAACAAAAGCCACACGCTAGATACGCCTTGCAAATGTATAGCATAAAACATAAACAACCTCATAATCTATTACATAAATGGTACATTTTATAGAAACTATCCCCCCGCCCCCCCAAACAACTGGTAAATCAGATTGTAATACACAATGTTATGCTGAGGTAACAACAAAAAAGACACACAAAAGTGAAAAGTGAAAAACAAGGGCAAGTAGAGTGGTCGTAACTAATGGCAGCAATACAGTTAGAGTACAGGTATCATGAGAGTAATAAAGCTCTTGTTTCCTTCCTCTTAGAAGACCAGGAAGACGGAAACCAGAGTAAGCAAGGGTCGCAGTTCTAGAATCACCATGCTGGGTTCAAAAAGCGTACGGGCTGTAGCACTATATTTAAAGAGAGTACAAATATACAGAGATCCTTAGACACTGGTCACTATATGTGAATGGAGGAAAAATGCGCTGGTTATCGATGAGAAGCTAGCCAGTGTTGGTATGGTGCCCAAGTTTTTGTGAAAGCCCCCGTGCGATCATGATGCACAGCTGTGAGCCTAGTCAATTGGTAATAATTATGTAACCTAGCTTGCACCTTGGCAAGACTAGGTACAGCTCTCTGCTTCCAGTGTAATGCAATTTCTGTACGTGCTGCAATAAAAATCTGTTGAGCAATTCTCTGCTGGTCATTATTGAGATCTGCAATATACAAGGGTAGTAGAGTATGCCAGGGTGTAGCCCGGATTGCTACACCCAGAACAGCGGAGACCCAAGCTACAACATTTAACCAAAACGGGGCTACGAGAGTACAGCTCCACCAAATATGATAGTAAGTACCAGTCTCTCCGCAGCCTCGCCAACACAGCTCGGAAAAGGCCGAATGGAAACGGTGCAAGCGTACGGGGGTATAATGCCAGCGATATAGCATCTTATAACAATTTTCCTGAATACCTGCTGAAATAGAACACTTGTGAGCATTGGTAAATATATCATCCCATTCTACATCTGAGAGGGTCCGTTGGAAGTCAGAATCCCACGCTTTCTGTTGAGGAAAGGAGCTAAGCCGCCTCCCATTTAATAACGCATAAATCTTAGATATCACCCCTTGCATATGATGAGCATTCATACAATAAGATTCAAAAAGAGAGCCAGATAACTGAAGAGTGCCCAATCGGATCATCCGGTGAAGGGCATGATATATCTGCGCATATAAAAAGAAATCAATGGGAAGGGGATCATAAAGGCGGCCTAAATCCTCCCTGGACAATATAGCCCCCTGTACCTGCACCTGTTCTATACGGGTAATGCCTGCTATGATCCACTCACGAACCCCCTTTGAGTGAGCCGTACGAGGCATCAATGAGTTGGTGAAAAGGTGTGTCAATAGCATATAATCTGCGGCCCCAACTAATCTATGCTTCCATTGCAACCACACCTGAACCATGGTCCTCAAAGCTGTGGGATAATATAAAAAGGGATCCCAAGTACTTTGAGGCTGCCATGGCAACGCAGATAATGGCATGCCTCAGACCAGAGATTGTTCCAGGAGAATCCACTGAGGTACCTCCTGCGTTCTATGTATAGCTACCAGGGCCCTTAACTGTGCTGCAGTATAATACCAGCTGAGGTTTGGAGCACTTAACCCGCCCCTGTCTTTTGGTAAATAGAGAGTAGCGCGAGCCACTCGCGGTGGGCGCTTGCGCCAGATAAACCCAAAAATAATTTGTTGCCAGTGGTTAAGGACAGCGGGCTTGATATAAATAGGGATGGTGGTAAAAAAATAGAGAAAACGGGGTAAGACGTTCATTTTAATAATGGCAATTCGCCCTAGCCATGAATGGGTATGACGACTCCACTTATCTAAATCCGTCTTTAAAGTCTTAACAAGCTGAGTATAATTTAAGTGATATAGTTGGTCAGATCTAGGCCCAATACGCACTCCCAAATATTTTATCGCTCCCTTAGCCCACTTAAAAGGAAACTGGCCCTACAGTCGCCTCACTTCGTCCTCAGGTAAAGTGAGATTAAGAATCTCAGATTTTTCATAATTGACCTTGAGTCCAGATACCTTGGTGAACTGCACAAGTTCCTGCATGACCCCATAGAGGGAAAGTGACGGGTCAGTGAGAGTAAACATCACGTCATCCGCAAAAAGAGAGATTTTGAAATGATGTCCACCCGCACGGACTCCGGTAACTGCGCTGGTGAGCCTAACTCTGGTGGTAAAAGGCTCCAAGAACAGCGCAAAAAGTAAAGGGGAAAGCGGACACCCCTGTCTGGTTCCCCGTCCTATGTCAAAAGGTGTCCCATATGTTCCATTGACTGACCCGTGCCTGTGGGTGGTCATAAAGTTTTTCAATCCACTTAATAAAATTGCTACCAAAGCCCATTCGAGAAAGGGTATGAAATAAAAAGGGCCAGTGGACAAGATCAAACGCCTTTTCGGCATCTAAGGAGAGGACAGCAGGAACTTTAGAATGATGAACATAATCAACAATTCGCCTGACATTATCAGCTGCTAAGCGGCCAGGTACAAATCCAACCTGATCGGAGTGAACAAGCTTAGTCAAGACCCCATTAAGTCGAGCAGCTAAAATCCTAGCCAGTAATTTCAAATCAATGTTTATCAAGGAAATAGGTCGATAGGACCCGCATTGTGTGTTATCACGACCCGGCTTGGCTATGACCGAGATGCCAGCAGTATTACTGTCTTGAGCTATATGCCCCTCAGTGCGTAGGAAATTGAACATATCAGTGAGTGGCTCAACGAGGACAGGAGCCAAATTGCGATAGTAAAAGCCCGTAAACCCATCAAGGCCCGGAGCCTTACCAGGCTTCAAGCCCTTGATTGCCTCTAACACTTCATGGGGTTCTATAGGCCTGTCCAGAAATTCCTGTTGTGCCTGTGTGAGAGTAGACAAAGGCAAAGAATTCAGGTACGAGGAAATATCGTCCTCCTGAATACCCGAGGTTCCTGAATAGAGCTTAGCATAAAACTCCGTGAAGCATTCACGAATTTCTGCAGAGGTTGTAACAATAGAGCCCTGTGTGTTGCAAATCTTTGCTACAAGGGTTTGAGCTCGAGCAGCCTTAAGCTTCTGAGCTAAATATCGCCCGGCTTTATTGCCACCTTCAAAAAATTGTTGTTTCAACATAAGCAAATGGTGACTAATGGCTGTATCCTCAAGAGATCTCAAAGCGTCCTTTGCTCTGAGTATTTTATTATAGGTGGAGTTAGAACCATCGATTATATGCTGTTGAGTTAGTGTAGCAATCTCTAACTTAAGGCGAGAACGCTCTTTCTCCTGCTCCCTATTACAGTGAACAGCCCTAGCAATAAGCCACCCTCGAAGCACAGCCTTAGAACAATCCCACACTGTGGTAGGACAAGAGGCGTCCTTTGTATTGTTGCGAAAATACTCCCTGAGATGATCAGCAGTGCGAGTTAGGAAGTCCTTATCCTTTAATAAGCTGTCATTAAGACGCCAAGGTTTAAACCCTCTATCCCGGTCACCCAGGCGAGCAGCGATCCATACCGGCCCACGTAATAGGTTCGATACCAGCCCCAGAGACAGCGTTCTGCAAATGGGAAGATATGAACAGATAATCAATACGGGAGTATGTACCGTGCGGAGAGGAGAAGAAGGTGTAGGACCTAGAGCGAGGGAATGTTTGTCTCCATATATTCACTAGACTCCATCTCTCTAGAAAGGAACTCCATTCCTTCCGCATCCCAGAAGGGGCTACCGTCTGAGCTGTACTATCTAAGGACGGGTCACATACTGCATTAAAGTCCCCTCCTAGCACCAGATCACCCTCGCCATAGGATAAGAGCAACTGGTCTATTTCATGAAGAAAGGTGACTTGGGAAGTATTGGGAAAATAGACATTCAATAGAGTAATGACACTGGATCCCACTCTCAATTTGAGAAGTAGATATCTGCCGCGAGAGTCAAAATGTTTATCCAAGACCTCATGAGTTAGGGAATTAGAGACAAGGACTCCCACGCCGGCGTAGCGGGATGATTTGGTACTGGCAGCCCAGTAAGACTGAGCATAGGACGGGAAAACCAGAAGTCTTTCATGGTGCTTATGCACATGTGTTTCTTGAACAAAGCCAATAGTGGGCCCCAGACTCTGCAGTTCCCTCTTTAATAATAGACGCTTACGGGGTGTATTGAGGCCTTTTACATTAATAGAAACAATTTTATGCGCCATGATCTAGAACAATATAGAGCAAACTCTGTACCCTGACAAAACCCAAAGATGTAGAGAGGAGAAAACCACTCGCCCGCCTGAAAAGAAAAGTGATTACCAGTAAGACCCTCAGCATAAAAACAAAGAAACCAGCTGACCTCCCCATTAGTCCATTTGTGTGCCACCCTAGCTCGGTGGGAAAACACACTCCAACGGGGTGCACTCATCAGAATTTAGGCAGTCCCCCACCACGCCCCCCTCCCTCCCCACAAGCCCAACATGAACTCAACCATCAAAGAAATTGAAACAAACCCAGCAAATCAGTCAAAAATAGTATGACTATAACCAGAACTGTAAGTTACAGCTAATAGATGCTTGTCAGTAAGGCACGAACTCTCTCAGCTATGAAACCATAGCATCACCAGTGGCGTGTCGGAGAGAACATTGGCAACCGTCTAAATCAGGATACTGGAGGGCTCTTCAACCCAGTTCCAAAGAGGCTGAAACTTTATCTGATGCCTGGCGCCGGAGTCTCCTACCGCCCTTAGCAGCACGCTGCCACCGTGGGACAGCATCCATTTTAGCTGGCGGCGCTGCCGACTTTGGAGCTTGAAAGGTAATATCTAAGTGTGCTTGCTTGAAGGCCTCAACCGCTTTGATCCGATACGTGATGCCCTGCACTTGGAACTGTAAGCCAAAAGGAAATGTCCATCTGTAGCGAATAGAGGAAGATCTTAGGCTAGCAGTTACTTCCCGGAGATCGTATCGCCGCTTGAGCGTTGCTGGGGCCAGATCCTGGTAGATGGAAATGGCATGATTGTTCCATCTAACTTCCTTTAAATTGCGAGCGGCCTCAGAGACCTGTGTTTTCTGGAGGAAGCTATGAAAGCAGAGGACAAGGTCTCTGGGATGCTGGTCACTTCTAGGCCCCAAGGCCCGGTGCGCCCTCTCTAAGCGGATCTCCGAGGGCTGCGCAGGCGAGTTGGGCGAATCCGCATTTGCGAGGGAAAGAACATGTGCGCAAATCTGTTGCGCAGTGAGAGTAACATCATCATACTCCCCCGTGTCTGGTACTCCCCGAATCCGTATGTTGCAACGTCTACTACGGTTCTCGAGGTCCTCGAGTTTATCTTGAAGGGCCCCAAGTTCACTGTGGAATGTTAGCTGTTGGGAATTTAGGGTATTGAGAGCCTCTCCATGGCCTTCCACCCTTATATCAGTATCATACACCCTGTGGCCCAATGCAGCAATATCTTCCTTGATATCAGCCACAGCCGCCATTATATCGGCTTTGTCCCGTTTCATGTCTGCCCGGAGTGTGATAAACCATTCCCTAATTTCATCTCGGGAGAGTTGTGCCGGCTCTTGTGGGGAGTCTGCGCCTACATCCGAGTCAGCCACCGCTTCCGCTGCCGCATGGTCGGACTCCATTTCGGGCGCCGCGCAGCCGCCATCTTCCAGGCCAGAGGGAAGCGCTGCCTTCTCAAACGAGAACTGCCGCAAATCGGCGGTTTTACGTTTCGCTGTCATCTCCGGGTGTGCCTTGCTGCTAGAGATTGCTGCGAGTAAAGAATTAAGCCAAAAAAGCTTACGAAATCAGCATTTGCCGAGGCTTGTCTGCTTGTGGGGAGCGGAGCTCTGCGTTCAGGCGACTGCTTTCATCCGATGCGCAACAGCGCCCCCGTTGAGCCAGGATTTGATCTGCTGTAGTAGAGTCTGGAGCAAGACTTGAAGGCAGAACACCCATTGTGAAAGGAGGAAAGCTTTCTCCTCTAAGAAGTCTATCCATACTGTGATGAACTTGATTCTTTAGGTAGAAAGAGTTCAACTTGGCAAAGTTGATAATGAACTCTAGCGACTGAAGAAACTGGATCACCTTCTGCAGGGACTCTAACACCCCTGCTTGGCAAGGCCTTGTCACTAACCAGTCATCCAGGTAAGAAAAGTTACAAATTCCCTGGTGACAAAGGTGTGCCGCTGCTTCCGCTAGGCATTGCTTGAAAACCTTCAGGGCCACTGACAGCCGCATCATCTCACGCTAGAAATGTTACCCATAACATGCTTTCTTTATAAGCATGCTGATCATAAAACCCACCTTCAGTGATTCCAAATGATAGGAGTGCAGGTGTAAATGGAATCATAATTTGCATTAATGCAAGAACCCCCCCAAGTCACCCTTATTCCCAAACTTATATGGGAGTGGAGAAGGGGAATGACAGAAGGTTGACTGGGGAATATAGAATAGGAGCTTGAGGATGAGAGGGAATCAGCAGGGGTTTGTGAGAGAAGGGTTGAAGAGGGGGCCTGGGGAATACCACATTCATTCTAAGCACGCTCAATTATTGCAATGCCTTGTTTTACAGTCTTCCAATTAATCTTATGCAATGACTCTAGACCATACAAAATACAACAGCCAAGTTCATCGTCAGCAAGAACATATTCGATCATATAATCCCACTGTTACTAGAACTGTATTGGTTACTATTTTAAGTCCAGTTTAAGATTGGCATTTAGCCTTTAATGCATTACAGTGGGGCACATCTCATATCCTCTGTCCGGTCAACAAGAGCTACTAATTTTGCCTTCTCCAAAGGCCAGAAGGTTTGAAAATACTCAAGAGATTGCTTTTCCTACCTTTACCTCCAGAACTCTAATCCTTTAGGGTTGCAGTTAGAAAAAACTTAGGAACTCTCTAAAGATATTTGTCTTTACCAAACCTTTGCAGACCAGCTTCCTTAATTATTAAGTTGAAGCAGTGTCCTTTTTGACATGTATTAGTCTTTTGGGCTGGATTCAATTTTATTTACTGCTTTGAATACTCTGTTGACTCTTTTAGAATAACTGCTTTATTATCCTTTTATTGTGTTACTTATGTGTATCTTGTACTCTAAAGTTGAAATTGTTTCTGTGACATACACAATGTTTTTATTTAGTTTGATTTCATTTTTATGTTATATTGATTTTATTATTTTTCTTTGTACATCACTGACTACTCCTGTAAGACAGGTGATTAATCAAGACAAATAAATTAAATGAAAATGAATGAGAAGGAAACAGAGAAAAGTGTGAGAGGTAGGGAAAGATAATGAATCAGGTAGTGGTTTTAAGAAGAGCTTGGGATGAAGGAGGATACAAAGGACTGGAGGGGCATGAAAGAAAGAGAATGGGTTAGTAAGGTGAGAGGTGCTGGGAGATTATGAGAGAGGATCAGTTGAAGGTGTGGAGGCTGAAAGAGGAGATCCTCTCTAAGAGATGAAGGTTGAGAGAGGGGATTCACTGGTGGGGAGGATATTAAGAGAGGTTGAGAAAAAAAAAGAAAGAAGATTGACTGGAAAGTCTGGAGGTTGAAAAAGGGAATCAACTGAAGTGCAGTGAGGGTGAGAAAAAAAAAAAGTGATTGTTAGAGGGGGGGGGGGGGGATCATAACCCTGCTAATTTTAGTTGTTCTCTAGGATCATGTGAATTTGAGTATTAAAATGGAGTCACACTGACTAAAAGTTTGGAAAGCCCTGCTCTAAAGAACGGTAGAGGCCTCATTATACTGTCACTACAATAGGCCAAGGGATTTCTATGCAGAAAAAGGCAAGTAGAATCATTCATTGACTCTCATAAGATTCAGGAGATCAGGAAAAACTCTCTCTGCAACCACCAAGAGATGGAGTACTTACCTCACCCCACCAAGACCACAAGCTAGAGGCAAAGGAAGCTCTCTAGTGCAGCCCTTAGAGACATCGGAGATGGGAGAAGGGAGTTTGGGAAAATGCCCGTTTTGTACTACATCTATGACCTACCAAAAAATAAGGTGACAGGAACAGTCCTGAAAAACTTAATGCAAGGGCCTGCCTACTGAGACCACCATGGATAGACCCTGCTAACCCTCTAAGGCAAAATAAGCAGTGCCAAGTCCAGATATTATTTCTCTTTTTCCTGACACAAAATAAGTTAGGCTTCCCTTGTCTACTCCCTAGGTCTGTGATTCCTGACATGTCAGTTTCTAAAGGACCAGGAGGCCACATTACATCTTCTAGGAGCTTTGACTCACCAAGATATTAACTTCTGCAAACAATAAAGCTTCTTTAGAGGAAGACTGCTGCAACAGGTCCTAGAGCCTGCTTCTGCCGCCCAGTCATGCAGCCATTACAGCCTCCATTCTGTACCCACAGATACCACAGACAGAGGGGTGGGGAAGTCATCCACCAAAAAGGAATCCCTGCATTCCAACCAGCTAACTTCAGGATTTCCAAGAGCTGTTGCCTGCAGTGCAAGAAGGCACAAGCCACAGAACCTCCATAAAAAAAAGTGGATTGAATTTAACAGCTGTAGCTGTTTTAAGAGCAATTCAGTCTTTCCTTCCCTCAGATCAAGAACCAAGCCAAACAGTTTACAGGTTACCACTGAATCCAACATCACCTCAAGGGACTCAGAAGCACTCCTCCCTATATTCTGATGAGAGAGAGGATACAACTTAGATATAGTCTTATTCCCTTTCAGGCCCTCAATAGAAGGGCTTCTCCTGCAGGGGTTCCCGGGTGAGGAGGTGGAATTTGGAGTCCTTGAGAGCTCAGCAAGACCCAACTTAATTTAAGGTGAAGGAGAAGGTTGGGAGGATGATAGACCTGGACCCAGACCAGATTTCATTTTAAGGCTAGGTCCATTTAATCTCTTTGAGAAAAGAGAGCTCTAGGTAGCTAACTGACCCTGTAGAAGGTAGGCGCTCCTTCAGGAGCCTCACTGACCCTTGAGCAGATATTTGAGAAAGAAACCATCAGGGAGAGAGCCAAGCAAATCCCTCCCTCCAAAGAGTCTGGTAGTGGAGAACTTTCACCAGAGAATACTTATAGAAAAAAAGAAACATAGAAATGATGGCAGAAAAGGACCAAAAGATCCACTCAGTCTGCCCAGTATCTGCTGCACTGTGCAGGTTACCCTCATGCTGATCAGTTTCCCAGACAGTAAGAGTCAGGGCACACAGATGCTATCCAAATCCAATTTTCCCTAACCCCTGCCATGGAAGCAGAGAGCAATGATGGAGCCACATCAAAAGTATGAGGCTTATTGATTAAGGGTAGTGAAAGCCGCCTCAACAGATTACACCCTTGCTCATTTGCTCCCCAAACTGTAATAGTCTGAGCCCTCGTTGGTTGCTGTCTGAATCAGATTCCCCTTTTCCCCACTGCCGTTGAAGAAGAGAGCGATGATGGACTTGTATTATGCCTTGATGCTACCCTTAAGAAATAAAAGTAACTGCCACACCAGCAAAACTTCTGGTATGCTGAGATGCCGGCTTGTGCTGTAAATTTAAACAAGATTCCTGCAGTGGACAAATACAGTAGACTTCCTGTTTGCTGAGATGTTAAATCGGTTTACAGACTGTGCGCTGAGCTATTGTGCCTAAGCTAATGTTTGTAGTTGCACTACTAGTTACTGTGAAGGAATTAACATTATTTGAATGGTCATCTTCTTTCCCCCCTGAAGCAGCCCATATTGTATGGATGAAACTCAGTCCGACACTGGTTTTTACCTTTAATTAAAATATTTCCTTACATCGATCTAATTTTGTTTTGGTTACATCTCTTTTCTTCAATTCCATCCTCTAGCCTTTAAGGATCCACGGCCCTTTGAATTCCTTCGCTGTTTTTGTCTTCACTGTGCATTCACCACCCTTCTCCATGAAGAAATATTTCCTGACATTGGTTCTTAGTCGTCTTCCCAGGAGTTTCATTTCATGATTTCTTTCCAATGGTAAAGGTTTGACAATTGTGCATCATTAAAACCTTTCAGGTATCTGAAGGTCTGTATCATATCATTGACAGGATTGACCACACCTCATCAGCCTACAACTCTATACTACAGGAAAACTTGTTCTTCAGAAGATCTTGGCAAATCCCTGATCAGAAATCTCCCAAACTTGGATCTTTCAAATCCCAATTCAGCTATCACCTCATGGCAAAACATCACTGAAATGATAGCTAACGAACTATGCCCAATGTCAAAAAAAAATTATAAACCCCTCCCATAAAAATAAGCAACCGTGGTTCTCTAATGAACTCCGCACTCAGAAGCAAAATCTAAGACGGAAAGAAAAAGAATGGAGGAAGAACTCTAATCCCCTCACTCTTTCCATATACAAAACTACTCTCCACCAGTACAGATCAGCAATACTTCGAACAAAAAGAGATTTCTATGCTCACCGCATCCACGATATGCTGTATGATGCGAGGGCCCTCTTCTCCTATGTTTCGGAACTGACCAAAACAGCTCTTCCTAACATCCCTGACGATACAGCTCAATCAAAGGCCAATGACCTGGCCTTATTCTTTCAAAATAAAATCACCAATACCCTGGCCAGATTACCTGTCAACACAAATCCTACTCTTCCGGACACAGTTCTCCTACCAAACTCAGACATAAGATTGGATTCCTTTGATTCAACCCACACCTTAGAGGTAGAATCGCTGATAAAAAGAATGAAACCTTCGACCCACCCACTGGACCAAATACCCTCCAAGTTACTGATCCTCATCCCAGAATACATATCCAAATATCTAGCTGATATCATCAATTGTTCCTTTACACAAGGAACATTCCCGGACGCACTCAAATTGGCCACGCTCAAACCCATACTCAAAAAATCCAACCTGGACCCGGAAGACCTCAACAATTACCGTCCCATATCAAATCTCCCATTTGTATCTAAGATCATGGAGAAAATTGTAAATAAGCAACTTTCAAATTACCTAGAAGACCACAATATACTTCACACGTCACAATATGGTTTCCGAAAAGAACACAATACGGAAACCCTCCTCGCCTCCCTCCTGGATCAACTATATATTGGTTTGATAAAGGACAGTCATTTCTCTTAGCCCTCCTCGACATCTCTGCGGCTTTTGATACGGTAAATCACAACATCCTCCTAAACCGACTCTCAGACATAGGAATTACAGGCTCAGCCCTCAGATGGTTCGAATCTTTCCTCAGTAATAGAGGCTATAAGGTAAAAATTAAAAACATGGAATCACCTCATACTAATGCTCCTTTTGGCGTCCCCCAGGGCTCCTCCCTATCACCCACCCTGTTTAATATCTACATTCTCCCCCTCTGCCACCTACTTTCAAACCTCAAACTCAAATTTTATATTTACGCAGATGACCTTCAAATTTTAATCCCTATATCCAAATCATTGGACTCAACACTCAAGTTATGGAACGCTCATCTACAAACTATAAACCACTACTTATCCAGCCTCAACCTTGTGCTCAACACTTCTAAAACCGAACTCTTACTAATTACTCCAGAAGGTAGTCCCATACTTCTCCAATCACAAAATATTCCACATATATCACACGCCAGAGATCTTGGAGTCTTAATCGACAGTCACCTTAACCTAAAGCATTTTATAAAACACACTACTAAGGAGTGCTTTTACAAGTTACAAGTACTCAAAAAACTCAAACCGCTCCTATTCCACTACGATTTCAGATCCGTCCTCCAAGCCATTCTGTTCTCTAAGATCGACTTTTGCAACTCCATCCTGCATGGTCTTCCAGCCTCTACCATTAAACCGCTCCAGCTGCTACAAAATGCAGCGGCAAGGATTTTGACAAATACCAATCGGAGAGAGCATATTTCTCCTATTCTAAAAGATCTCCACTGGCTCCCAGTAAACTTCCGGATCCTCCATAAATCTCTCACAATCATTCATAAAAATATCCACCATCAAACCCCGCTTGATCTGTCTCATCCTCTCAGACTGCACTCGACAGCCAGGCCTTTAAGGGATGCTTACAAGGGATCTTTACACGTTCCTACAATCAAATTAGTGCACCACGCAAACATCAGAGACCGGTCACTCTCTACAGCAGGCCCTTCCATGTGGAACGCCATGCCTCCGGACCTCAGACTGGAGACTTGTCTAACAACTTTTAAAAAGAAACTAAAGACATGGCTGTTCAGCCAAGCCTTCCCCACTACAAACCCCATTGCCTGATCTAGAATTGTTCACTACACATCTCTGTAAACAAAACTTTTCCAAATTTTTCATGCCTAATATCCATTAAAGAGAGGTTGGCTCCTAGCCCCCTCCACTGTATATAGTATTTATTCTATTTTATTGCACTTTATATATTTATTGCTCCGTTCACCCCTTCTTTATTTTCCTACTCCAAGTTAAGGCTTCCTTGTTATAATGTAACTGTATGCTCTGTATCTCTTGTTGATTGGTTAATTGTATATTCTACGTAGTTCATTGTAAACCGAATTGATTTGATTTGTATCAAGAAATTCGGTATATAAAAGCCTTAATAAATAAATAAAAATATCTCCTCTGCACCTCCTCTCTTCCAGGGTATACATATTCATAACCTTCAGCCTCTCCTCCTAAGTCTTCCAGTGCTAACCCCTCATCAGTTTGGTCACTCTTCTTTGGACTGTCTTTATCCTTTGAGATAAGGGCACCAGTACTGAACATAGTACTCCAGGTGAGGCCTCACCAAGGACCTGTAAAGGGCATTATCACCTCTTTTTCTTACTGGTTATTCCTCCCTCTTATCAGCCCAGCATTCTTCTGGCTTTAGCTATCACCTGTCACACTGCTTCGCCGCCTTCAGATCACCAGACACTGTCATACCAAAGTCACTTTCCCAGTCCGTGCACATTAGTCTTTCACTTCCCATCACATACAGCTCTTTTGAAGTGCCGCACCCCAAATGCATGACTCTGCATTTCTTGGCATTGAACCCCAGCTGCCAAATCTTCGACCACTCTTCAAGCTTTAAGTCACTTTTCATTCTCTCTACTCCTTCAGGCGTGTCCACTCTGTTGCAGATCTTAATACCATCTGCAAATAGACAAACTTTACCTTCTATCCCTTCCACCAGGTCGCTCATATTGAACGGAATCGGTCCCAAAACCAATCCCTGTGACACTCCACATAAAACACCGTTCTTTCTTCAGAGTAGGTTCCATTTACCATTACACGCTGTCTCCTGTCAGTCAACCAGTTTGCAATTCACACTACTACTTGGCATCCACTTCCAAGCTTCTCATTTTGTCTGCAAATCTCCTATGTGGGACTGTATCAAAAGCTTTACTAAAATCCAAGCAAAATCACAACCAGCATTCTTCCCTGATCCAATCAAAAAAACCCATCAGATTTATCTGACAGGACCTTCCCCTGGTGAATCCATACTGCCTCGGGTTGAGCAATCTACTGGATTGTACACTGTTCACATTCCTTTCCTTCAG
This sequence comes from Rhinatrema bivittatum, assembly GCF_901001135.1. Lineage (NCBI taxonomy): Eukaryota > Metazoa > Chordata > Amphibia > Gymnophiona > Rhinatrematidae > Rhinatrema > Rhinatrema bivittatum. Next base: position 622,284,907 of record NC_042616.1, on the reverse strand, counting down.
CAGAAAAGTATAGAGATAAGCCTTCAGCTCCTCTACTGCTGGAAAATGTGTGGAGGCTATAAAAACTGAAACCCAGACGTTAATTTTGAACTAACAAAGAAATTTAAAGAATGCACCCCCTAGGTTTCTATTAGTATGCTCGCAAAAGGTCTGAACAGGACTTACAGTTAGTGAAGTGGAAGAACCGAAGCCCTCTCCACATCGAAGCCAAGTTTTTGAAAGGGAAGAGGCCGCCATTGTCTTTTTAAATCCCAGGTGCAACTCATCAGGGAACAAAGCATACGCTCCACTACAGGATCTTTTCCTCTGTGACAGAAAGAGAAAAACATAGCACAAAATCTTGAATACCAAAAACAAAACAAAAAAAAAAAAAATAGACAAACCTAATCAACTACCATTAACAGATAAATTCAATAATAATTACAGAATTATCAAAACATAGAAGAGACACAGCATGTTAAACTGCAAGAAAAACTACTGCAGAAAGAAAAACAATAGCATCTGGATTTACCACAATACAGAACAATCCAAAGACAGGACCTGTAATACCATTATCGCAGCATAACTCTTTTGTTGGTCCTGCAAAAAAAGTAACAAGAATCTGGAAAGAATCAATTTTTTCCTGCAGGACCAATGCAGCTATTTTATACAGTGCAAAATTACCAAGAGGTACATTCAAGATTAAAAAATAATTTGGAATAGATTGCAAAGCAGTGTAAACAAAAGCATCCATCAATGTGGCTCTACAAAGCCAAGTTCTTTGTTTTAATAAGGACCAAAATAAAGGATACAAATTTCAAACTTGAAAAGTTTGGGATGTTTCTGCCATTAAGTTGACTTAGAGAATAGCTACTGTCATTTCTGGCATTAGTAGCATGGGATCTATTTAAAGGTTTGGGTACTTATAGCCTGGATTGGCCACTGTTGGAAACAGGATGGTGGGTTTGATGGACCCTCGGCCTGACCTAGTAAAGCAACTTCTTATGTTCTTATAAAAGTTATGAGGATCAGCAGCATCAAAGTATGCATTTCACAGAGTGCAGTGTAAGAAATTGTACTCTGTGCGACAATGTGCATTTCCTACTAAAACATTCATAAGGCGTTTCTTCCTACAATATATTTAGTTTAAATAAACACAGGTTGGAAATGTCAGTTCCATAGGAAAAGCACTATATAAAAAAAAAGTTTACACTTTCAGCAAATAGGCAAAAAGGATGCAAATGAGCATCCTATAAGTAATTGTGTGCTAAACCTCTGTTATAAACTGCCTAGAGCTTTTTTTAAGAATTGGGTGACCAAAAACTGAAAGCAAAAAATAAAAACGATCAATATCAAGAAACATTTTTGGGAGTTCTGGGGGTACCGTCCTATTTATTCTTCGTCTGTCGCCCAATCAGCTATCCATTGTCTTCTTCTACTCCTCAAACATCTTCCGGTGCTTCTCGCTGATGGAACTGCCTCACCAGATTTACACACCATGTGCCTTCTCTCTCAGGCCGATGCAATATTGGCGCCCGTTAAAGGGGCGCTGTTGATTGAGCGCCCGCCCCCTTACCGCGCACCAATCCACCTCTTCGAGGGCACCCAATGCAAAAGGACTGCTGCAGTAAAAAGGAGGCATTAGGGAAATTGCGTGCCCCTTGCACCTCCTCGGCAGTGGGCACCCAGGAGAGGTGGCTGTCAGCCACTTAGGAAAACGTGCATGGGGGGGAAATAGATAATAGCCTCATCAACGTGCATTTGCATGTGATGAGTGCTATTACCTATGCGCACAATTGGACATGAGTTTGGGACACACTAACCCCTGTTTTGTATCGGGGGTTATGGACGCGCATCCAATCATGGGTTGAGCCATGTGCTACAGCCAGCGCACTGTTTTGCATTGGCCTGCCTGTGTGTTCAACAAACTTCCAAAATCCCACTTCTATTTCCTGTCCATCTCATCCTCCAAATGTTTTCATCCCCTTGCCAGTCTGGTTTTCACTGTAATCCAAACCACCCTATCATTAAAACTGGATTACTGCAATTCACTATTCCTAGGACTCCCCTCCTCTACCATAAAACCACTACAAATGCTCCAAAACGCCATGGCAAGAATCATATCAAACGTCCGCAAAACCGACCATATAACCCCCATTCTTAAAGACCTGCATTGGCTCCCCATCCACTCTCGCATTCTATACAAAACGCTCACAATTATCCACAAAGCCATTCACTCCCACCACTCTAACTGGCTTGACCACTCTTTCACCTCTACACAGTTAAATCGCCCCACCAGGTCAATCAACAAGGGATCTCTTCATGTACCCTCTCTAAAAACGGCACACCTTTCCACTACAAGAGAACGTGCCATCTCAATTGCAGGCCCCTCACATTGGAACACCCTGCCATCAACACTATGTCTCGAATCCTGCCATTTCAAATTTAGAAAGAAACTAAAAACATGGCTATTCACACAAGCATACCCCGACTAACCACCCCCGCCCTCCCCTAGACCATTTTCTGTCCTCCCCTTAGCCTACTACCCTCCATCCTTAATACCATGCAAATCTGTACATCTATGCACTCCTGTACATATTGTATATAATTAACATATGTTTATTGTTATCTACCTCGTTATACATTAATATTTGCAACATGTTAGGAATCGGCACTCTGAACCTTATCTTCTTAGGTTCTGAACCTTTCTGCCAGTTACTCTATATTTCTATGCCTCTCTATTCGTTCACATGGCCCATGCCTTATTACTTCCCTGTTTAATGTACATCCCTGTTTAATGTATTTTCCAAGCTACTGTTATAATGTAAACCGATGTGATGTACACACTAACACCGGTATATAAAAAAATCTTAAATAAATATTCACAACAAATATGCATGAGATATTTGCAGACAGTAGAGGCAGTGCATGCACATGTATCTCATGCATATTCATTGAGGATATTCTGAAAACCAGACCGGCTAGAGGATACTTGGAGACAACATTGACAATGCCTGCTTCTAGCCAAACTGCAAACCTTGTTCTGCTTTCTCTACACCAGTGGCTCCCACACCTGTCTCAGAGGATCCCCAGCCAGTCAAGTTTTCAAGATAATTGCAATTAATACACATAAGAGATTTGTATGCACTACCGCGATTGCCTGCAGATTTTTCTCATGGTATTCATATGGATATCCTAAAAACATGACTGGCTGGGGGTCTCCAGGACAGGTTTTAATAACCTTGCTCCTCACCATTTCAAAATCAGATCACTTCTCGGTCCTTTTCTCGTTCAGATAAAAAATAAGATCATGAGAACCTGTATAGTATGGAGGGCTAATGCCATCTGATCTCAAGGGGGGGGGGGGGGGGAAGACAAAAATACTACAACTAAGACCAATGCAAGAGGATTAAAAAGGGTCAGTGCTTCCATTAGGCACACTAGGCAGCTGCCTAGAACGCCAACATTTTGGGGGTGGCAAAATCCTGCCAGTGGGCGGCCCAGAGGGGTGCAATCCTTACAGCTAATACTGCCAAAGAAGGGAGTTCTGCACTGGAGCTACTACCGCCCGTAGGAGGAAGTGCTGTGCTGGGTCTGCCGCCAGCAGGCAGACTCTTACTCCAGCCCTTGGATAAAACTTCCTGCATAAAATTTCATATCAGATCATATTGCAGCCTTTATCATCATATTCAGCATGTGCTCTGCTAAAATTTACAAGGTAAATGTCCATCATCTTTCTTATTAAAAAATTGCAACTTGGGGCCCATATTTTAAAATTAGTTTTTCCAGTCTGCCTACAGAAAAAAAACATCCCATTAATACCATTTTTGGACAGATGTTAAACATACATCCCTCCTGCTTAGATAAGTGGGCAAAATATAGCTTTAAGTATCTAATTGAGGTGTATACATAACCTGCACTATTTATAACATTATTCTTTTATGAAGTGTCCAATTTTTTTTTTTTTTTAATTGGAGGGTAAGGAGCCTACAATTTTCCTCCTGCTCAAAACAGAACCAGGGCTGGGATCTGATTTCATGAGGCTTCATTTGTAACTATCCAAGGGTTTTTCTCCTATTTTATATCCTCTCCCAACTTACTTTAGCCCAGCCAGTGAAGTAACAGTCCTCATCCAGGGACCAGAACCCCCTTTGCCAACCCTGTTGTGCCCTTAAACCCACCCAGCCACCAATGCATAATGACAGGAACTCCCTTCCCTCAGGAGCTGTGAATGCTGCCTCTGCAGTATAGCCAGCCCCGACCAATCCAGGCAATCAAACCTGGGTTCTCCGCTTGTGCAGTGCACAGCTCTACCACAAAGCCACCAGGCTGACGCACCCAATTTCTAAATTCAAAGCAGGCATGTGTAATAATACAAGCAGGCACTCAGCAAAAGATAAGTGCACAAATGGCAAATGAAGGAGCATAACTTGATCAATAACTTGAGCATCCATTTTGCTGCCACTTAAATACAGAACCCATGTGTGACGCTTTCACCGGTCCATACACCATCAATTGCATCAGTTCCAGGGTCCAATCCCTGAACGAACTTTCCTGACCACTCAAAAACTCAGATAGCAGTTCAAGGTTATTTATCTTTACAAATCCTCAGGCAGGGTTTGAACCCTCCCAGCCTGGATGGAAGGCAGAAGCCCTCCCCACTGAGCCAGCAACTCAATTTCCAAAGGCTGGCTTCAGAAGTTCATCTCACAAAGTCCAAAGTCTGGCCCCCTGGGCCTAACTGCCACCTCCCTCCGTACCTCTGGGATATCAACTCTGCCCCAAAAGGTACAACCACCCACTGGCAGTCTCTAAAACAATATCCTTAAGTAGGCACATCCGGATAGTCACACAGCCTGTATCTCCCAGCTCACCTTCCCGGAAGTCACACCAGTCATCCATCTAAGCAGGAGCACCAAAGTTCCAGTCTTGCATAGCAGCGGGTAGCACAGTCCTTCTCCTTCAGTCCCCAGCAGGAGACTAACTCTGCTGGGTTAGGGAGTCTCTTTTATGCTCTGTAACTCCTCCTCCTCTGCCAGCTGATTGAGGAAGTCCCACCCTTAACCTCCCACACCTGTGTGTTTGTCTCTATGGTTACAGGGGAAGCCACCAGTGTATCCTTGACTTTGTGTCACCTGGGTTTTCTTCCCCCTCCTTCTAGAACTTTGGTTCCAGGGAGTTTTTTTGTTCCTGGCTTTATTCTACCTACTCAGACTGGCATAGTGACCCCGTCACACCATGACAAGATGGCCATATGAGAAGTAGTAGGGTAGAACTGAAGAGTTTGTGCCCTGCTCTGAGTCCTCCCTCATGCTGCTAGTCCATCAGACTGTAACTGGGAGGGCCAGATTGGCTTGACTCTACTCCAGCAGCTTGAAAAGAAGCCTGTCACTGCCAGCAGCAGATTACCACCAAAGGGGCAATCCAAAAAGGATCAAGCCTTAGGAAGCAAAAGAGAAAAAGGGAGTGACAGAGACTAACCATCTTTAATTAGGACTATGGATTGCTAGCTGCCTGAGGTTTCTTTTATTTTTGCTATCCTTGTTTTCAGCTACTTGATAATTTTGGCTGTTTAGAGTAGCAGGGGGAATCTTGCCTTTATCAAACCTCTGTGTGTAATTGAGAGGGGGCTGTTGGTTAAGAAAGGATGGGAAGAGGTTTTTTTTTCACCCTGATGATCGTGGTCAATTTTCTCAGTGGAAAAGGGTAAACAGTGGCATGCCTCAGGGATCTGTACTTGGACCGGTGCTTTTCAATATATATGATCTGGAAAGGAATACGACGAGTGAGGTTATCAAATTTGCGGATGATACAAAATTATTCAGAGTAGTTAAATCACAAGCGGACTGTGATACATTACAGGAGGACCTTGCAAGACTGGAAGATTGGGCATCCAAATGGCAGATGAAATTTAATGTGGAGAAGTGCAAGGTGTTGCATATAGGGAAAAATAACCCTTGCTGTAGTTACACGACGTTAGGTCCATATTAGGAGCTACTACCCAGGAAAAAGATCTAGGCATCATAGTGGATAATACTTTAAAATAGTCGGCTCAGTATGCTGCAGCACTCAAAAAAGCAAACAGAATATTGGGAATTATTAGCAAGGGAATGGTTAATAAATGGAAAATGTCATAATGCCGCCTCTATATCGCTCCATGGTGAGACAGGAAAATTAGTTCTTACCTGTTAATTTTCGTTCCTGTAGTACCACGGATCAGTCCAGACCATGTGTTGAGCCTCCTATCCAGCAGATGGAGACAGACCAAAACTGTAAGGGTATCCTATATCAGGACAAAGCCTTCCCTGCAACCCTTCAGTATAACTATTGTCAAACCAGAAAGTTTAAAGAGAACCCTCAGGAATCAAGCAAGTAACAAGAGAACTCAAGTAAGAGCCAGAGAACTCAGCAAAAAACGTTAACAATTGTAACTATAGGAACTCTGTAGAAGAAAAAACGCTCTTGAATCATTGACATCACCGAGATGCTTCCGGTGCCTCAATTATAAACTTAAGGTATCGGAGAACGCCAAATATATCCTGCAAGGGAAGGAGAGAAAACTTCGAGCGGATGACAGAGTACAGAGAAGGGCGTCTAGACTGATCCGTAGTACTACAGGAACGAAAATTAACAGGTAAGAACTAATTTTCCTTTCCCTGTACGTACCCAGATCAGTCCAGACCATGGGATGTACCAAAGCTTCCCCAGACAGGTTGGGACACAGCAAGTCCCGCTCAAAGCACCTGCCTTCCGAAAGAACCAAAGACTGGTGCCTGGACATCAAGGCAGTAATGCCGAACGAAGGTATGCAGAGATTTCCAAGTTGCCATCCTGCATATTTCCTGGGGAGAAACAGATTGACTCTCCACCCAGGAGGTGGCCTGAGACCGCAACGAATGAGCCTTCAGACCCTCCGGAATCATTCGGCCTTGGCAGATATAGGCCGACTAAATTGCCTCCTTTAACCAATCGAGCAATTGTGATCTTAGAAGCCTGACTGCCCCTATTTGGACAACTCCAAAGGACAAAGAGGTGGTCGGAGACCCGAAATTCACTTGTGACCTGAAGGTAACGCAAAAAAGGACACATATAAACATCCAGATGGCGAAGGTCATGTCCGGTGGGACCCGCAACATCCTCAGCAGAAAATGCCGGGAGTTCCACCGACTGGTTGACATGGAAGGAGGAGACAACCTTCGGCAAGAAGGAAGGTACAGTCTTAAGGGAAACACCAGAATCAGAAAAATGCAAAAAGGGCTCCCGACAAGGCAACGCCTGGATCTCCGACACTCGCCTGGCGGAACCTATAGAGACCAAGAAAACAGTCTTGAGCGTCACCCGACAGAGAGGTTCAAAGGGAGCCCCACAAAGAGCCCGAAGAACCAAGTTAAGACTCCACGAAGGACAAGTGACTCGGACGGGCGGCTTCAAATGCTTGACACCTTTGAGAAAACGAACCACATCCGGGTGAGACGCTAGCGGGTGACCTTCCACACTGCCGAGGAGGGAGCTGAGGGCGGACACTTGGACGCATAAGGAGCTGAGAGAAAGACCCTTGGAGAGGTCCTTCTGGAGGAAGGAAAGAACCAAGGAGATCAGGGCAGAGCAGACAGATATTCCCGATTCCTCGCAAACTGCTTCAAAGACCTTCCAAACCCGGACATAGGCGAGTGAAGTAGAAGTCTTATGGGCGCACAGTAGGGTAGATAAAACCTCCTCATTATAATCCCTTTTTTCTCAGTCTCCGTTGTTCAAAAGCCAAGCTGCTAGACAGAAGCGATGCGCCTGATCGAAAAATATTGGACCTTGCCTGAGAAGATGTGGAAGATGACAGAGACGAAGAGGGCCGTCTGCTACCAGATTCACAAGATCCGTGAACCACGGTCTGCACAGCCATTCGGGAGCTATGAGAACGACCGGACCCCTGTGGAGTTCTATTCTTCTGAGAACCTTTCCCACCAAGGGCCAGGGGAGCAAAACGTAGAGGAGAATGTCGCTGGGCCAAGGAAGGACTAGGGCATCCACCCCTTCCGAGTAGCCCTGCACAATCCACCTCATTAAATATGGATCTCTCCACAGACGTCAGGGATCTAGGAGCATGGCTTGACAACCAACTTAACTTTAAAAAATGTATAAATACCACCACCAAAGACTGCTTCTACAAACTACAAGTCCTAAAAAAGCTAAAACCACTCCTGCACTTCAATGACTTTCGCCTCGTTCTACAATCCATTATTTTTTCTAAACTCGACTACTGCAACTACTTGGCCTCCCCGCCAACAGTATCAAGCCTCTACAGATGGTACAAAACGCCGCAGCCAGAATCCTAACAAACACCAATAAAAGAGACCATATCACCCCCATTTTGAGCGACCTCCACTGGCTACCCATCAAACAGAGAATCCTATTTAAAACCCTAACCATTATTCATAAAGCAATACACAACATCGCACCTATATCACTCCAAACCCAACTTCGTCCACACCTATCCTCCAGACCCATCAGAAGCGCTTACAAAGGCACATTAGTAGCATCTCCAGCAAAATCAATACTAAGAAAAAGAGCACTCTCAACTGCGGGACCACACCAATGGAATGCTCTCCCACCAGACCTACGCCTCGAACCCAGTCTACCAGAGTTCAAAAAAACCTGGCTCTTCAGGCAAGCGTTCCAATCTCCAGAATGTAACTAGGCGCCTTTTTACTGATTCCTTTTCAGTTCCTTTCATTGTATTTTGTCACTAACACCATGTCTATATATATTTAATTTCTACACTCATTTTCTCTCAAGTTATTTAATAGTCATTTAATACATATACTATATATTTGTATACTTATTTATTATTATTCCTTTGTACCCCTAAGAGTAAATTGTTTTAGTTCCTATCTCCCTGCAATTATCATGCACTTGGTTTTAACCTAGTCAAACCACAAAACCTGGATTATCTTTGTCCACCAGTTAATTTGCAATGTTTAACCCGCTAATTATCTTTAAAATACGAAAACATTTAATGGTTCATTGTCACTGTTCAACGTTCCTTGTAAAAAGTTTAACCCGTGTATTGTTTCAAAATACGAAAACGTTAAATGGTTTATTGTTACTGTTCAATGTTCCTTGTAATAAGCCCCGGTGGGTCCGCACAGACCAGGGTAACTTATTGTTTCATGTAAACCGGATTGATTTGTATTGTATACAGGAATTCCGGTATATAAAAATAAATAAATAAATAAATAAATAGATAGATAGATAGATAGTGTTCCCTCCAGCGGCTGAAGAACCGGGGAGCTTGGGCATTGCCCAAGGTCGCCAACAAATCCATGTGAGGGGGTCCCCACCTGCGAACAATCAGCTTCATCGCCTCGGCGGACAACTCCCACTCACAGGGATCGAGATGCTGTCGACAAAAAAAAAAAAAAAAAAAAAAAAATCGGCCTGCACATTGTCCCTGCCCGCTATGTAAGAAGCTGCCAGTCGCTCCAGGTGACGTTCTGCCTAGGCAAAGAGCTTGCTGACTTCCAACGCCACCAGGCGACTCCTGATGCCCCCTTGATGATTGATGTAAGCCACCATGGTGGAATTGTCTGAGGGCACACGCACCGCCCTGTGGCGAATCAGCAGGAGAAGAGCCTTGAGAGGCAGACGGACTGCTTGGGCCTCCAGACGATTGATGTGTCAGCGGGATTGTACTGGGGACCACCGTCCCTGAAAAGATTGCAATTGGCAAACCGCTCCTCAGCCGGAGAGGCTGGCATCCGTTGTTACCACTATTCATTGCGGCGTCTCTAAGGATATGCCCTTCAGGAGGTGCCGGAGCGAGAGCCACCATTGCATGTCATCGATGGTAGAGTCGGAGAGCGGGAGATCCATCTGAAACTGTTCAGAGACTGGCTTCCAATGGGATAGCAAAGCTTTCTGTAATGGATGCATATGCACAAAAGCCCATGGGACCAGGTCGATAGTGAAGGTCCCCAGCACCTGAAGGTAATCCCAGGCCATAGGGAGAGGCATGAGGATGAAATTGCGGACCTGGTCCATCAGTTTGAACGCTCAAAAGGAATACTTTGCCTACTCGGGTATCAAAGCGAGCCCCCAGGAATTCCAACATCTGTGAGGGCCGCAGATGGGAAAGTTGATCATCCAGCCCAGCAAAGTGAGTAGAGCTAGAACTCTGTCGACTGCCAGCTTGCAAAGAGATTCCGACTTGGCCCGCACTAGCCAATTGTCCAGATAAGGATGTACCAAAACTCCTTCCTGTCGAAGCACGGCCACCACCACCACCACGACTTTGGAAAACATGTGCGGTGCTGTGGCAAGACCAAAGGGCAGGGCTCGAAACTGAAACTGTTGGCCCAAGATGTCAAAGCGGAGAAACCTCTGATGCTCGGCCCGGATCGGGATGTGTAGGTAGGCCTCCGTCAAGTCTAGGGAGGCCAGATACTCGCCGGGGTGAACAGCTGCTATTACCAACCTCAGAATCTCCATTCGAAAATGAGGCACCTTGAGAGGTCGGTTGACTCGCTTGAGGTCCAGAATGGGGCGGAAGGAACAGTCCTTTTTCGGTACTACGAAGTAGATGGAATATTGGCCAGTGCCTCCGTGGGGACCGGGACTATGGCCCCCAGTTCAAGCACAGTCTGGAGAGAGTGAGATACGGCAGCTCGCTTCTGAAGTCCGCAAGGGAAGACTATGTGTAGACCCGGTAGGTCTCGAGCAAAGTCTAAAGCGTAGCTGTTCTCGATTATGTCGAGTACCCACTGATCCGACGTGACTTTGGCCCATTCCTCGAGGAAGAGAGATAGTCGACCACCTAAGTTTGGAACGGAGGAATGGGCCCGCCGAATCTCATTGGGAGGTGGGCTTGGTAGTGGCATGCTGTGGGAGGCCATCTTGGAAGGCGCGACGGCCTCGAAAGGACAGATCTGGAGGAGTTACCCCTAGAGAAAGACCCTCTCGCCCGAGCATTATAACGCCGCTGACCCCAGAAACAGGTACGAGCCGGGAAGAAGGCTCTAGACTGTTTCGGGCGATCCTCAGGCAGCTTGTGTACCTTGTTTTCACCCAAGGATTTAATAAGCTGCTCCAGGTCCTCGCCAAAAAGCAACCTGCCCTTAAAAGGAAGCATGCCCAACTGTGCCTTGGAGGAGTCGTCGGCTGACCAATTCCGGAGCCAGAGAAGCCGTCTGGCCGAGACCGCAGAAGCCATCACCTTCGCCTGGTTGAGGAACAAGTCGTAATGGGCATCCGCCCCCATATGCTATAGCACCTTCCAATCGTTCAGCCTGCTCTGCAGACGGGAGGTCCTGGGTGCTGAGTAATTACTGAACCATCTAAGACTTACCTGCTGCATGAGACTGCTGCAGATCGACGCCCGAACACCCAAGGCTTCGAAGATACGCTTGAGATAGAACTCCAGCTTGTGGTCTTGAACATCTTTCAGGGCCGTAACAACCACCACAGGTATGGTGGTGTGCTTCGTGACAGCCATCACCGAAGAATCCACCTTAGGGATTTTCAGCATGTCCAGACATTTATCCATAGCCCTTCCCACTCGAAGCCCCGACTCGGGAGCTTCCCACTTTCTTAGGAGCATCAGCTTGTGCATAGGATGAAAGGGAAAAGTGCGTGGAAGGGCCCTAAGTCCCGCCAGGACCGAGTCCACGCAGGCCAGCATAGCTGCCATAAGCGCATCCACCGGAGTGTCAGTGCCCAGCTCCTGAATAACAGAAGGAATAAGAGGATCGAGCTCTTCCCTTTGAAATAAGCGGAGGACTCAGGGGTCATCCCCCTCTAGAAGGGGGGGTGCCATCAACTGCTCATTAGGGTCCGGATCCGGGATAGTCAGAGAAGTCTGGGGATCCGGTGGAGGGGGGGCCCCCAGGACCACCCGCACCCTGATAGCCCCCTTCGTATCCGGAGTCACGGGAGCAGGCTGGGGGAGAGACTGCCTCCTCTTCTAAGCTAGCTAGGTAAGATTTGTGCATAAGTAGCACAAATTCAGAAGGAAAAACAAAAAAAAGTCGAGAATTCCCAAGGGTGGGAAGGGGGAGGGAATGAGGGGGGGGTCATTACCTTCCTCCGGAGAGTGCTCGGGGCTCAGATCAGGGGGAGAATGAATAAAGATAGGGCTCCTGAGACTCATGCAGCTCAAATAGTGGCTGCAGGAAAATCCAAGATGGCCGTCGTTCCCGCAGTTTGCCGACCCGGGACCGGCCATGCGCTTGGACGACCTGCCCCGGGACAAAGATTTAGGAGCTGCCGAGGAGGGGCCCTCTCCCCCGGCAGACAACCGGAGCAAAAAGTCTCTCGGGAGAGCCTGATCGCAGGCTCTCCACAAGCGAGGCATACAGCAGAACGCGGCATGAGGCAGAGAAAAAACAGCTGAGCTGTAGTGCCTGAGGGAGCGGAGGCAGGAGAGCGAACCCTGCACCCTCCCATCACTCAATCCCAGCTGCCTGCACAAACAACGAGCCCGAAGCAAAAGGCTGCAAAACTTTTTTTTTTTTTTTTTTTTAACGATTCAATCAGGCAATGCAGGGGAATGAAAGCCTCCCTGCTGGCAGCACCAGTGGGGGGGGGAGGGGGGGGGAAGAGAGCTGTCTAGGGGGAGTGACTGGACCACCAGTAATCGCCCCACAGCTGAGGACCACCGGGAATAGGGAGCCTAGGCTATTTTACAAACAAGGGGCCAAACCCCCCTAGGCCCCCCAAGAAAAAAAACAGAGTCCAACTTCTCTCTTTTTTTATCTAGTGAAGAACAACTATACTTGCTTGATCCTGGTATAAGGAAAGAGAAAAACCCCACGAGCAAGGGCTAAGGAATGAACACAGGGAACCAAAGGGTGAGCTGTCGCATCTGCTGGAGACAGGCGAATACTGAAGGGTTGCAGGGTAGGCTCTGTGCTGATATAGGATACCTTTACAGTTTTGGTCTGTCCCCACCTGCTGGACAAGAGGCTTAAATCCATGGTCTGGACTGATCCGGGTTCGTACAGGGAACAAATCTTGAATATTGTGTACAATTCTGGTCGCCGCATCTCAAAAAAGATATAGTGGCGATGGAGAAGGTACAGAGAAGGGCAACCAAAATGATAAAGGGGATGGAACAGCTCCCCTATGAGGAAAGACTAAAGAGGTTAGGGCTGTTCAGCTTGGAGAAGAGACGGCTGAGGAGGGATATGATAGAGGTCTTTAAGATCATGAGAGGTCTTGAACGAGTAGATGTGACTCGGTTATTTACACTTTCAAATAATAGAAGGACTAAGGGGCATTCCATGAAGTTAGCAAGTAGCACATTTAAGACTAATCGGAGAAAATGCTTTTTCACTCAACGCACAATAAAGCTCTGGAATTTATTGCAAGAGGATGTGGTTAGTGCAGTTAGTGTAGCTGGGTTCAAAAAAGGTTTGGATACGTTCTTGGAGGAGAAGTCCCTTAACGGCTATTAAATCAGGTTTACTTAGGGAATAGCCACTGCTATTAATTGCATCAGTAGCATGGGATTCTTCTTAGTGTTTGGGTAATTGCCAGGTTCTTGTGGCCTGGTTTGGCCTCTGTTGGAATCAGGATGCTGGGCTTGATGGACCCTTGGTCTGACCCAGCAATTTCTTATGTTCTAATGGATCTAATTGTGTTAGACATGCTTTAGTAATCTTCTTTCTTATTGAACTGCAAGCTTGTTCTGGGTTTCTTGAGAAGAGTGGAACAAATGAAAAAAAAAAAAAAAAGGTTCAATTACTATCTCGATTTAAAGCAGATGAGCTTTGAGCATAAGCTGTCAAAATGAATCCTAGGACAAGCTCCAATTAGGTTTCTTTTTAAAAGCAGAACAAGATATTTTATGACTAGGCTAAATGAAATATGTGGTTCCATTTCAAACAGAGTGGATGGCCACAGCACTGGATTTCAACAAAACTCCACTAACCATAGTCTGAACTATAGATGGGTTTGCTTAAGTCAAGGCTCCCCAAATCTGCCCCACAGTTCAGTTTTCAGGATATCCACAATGGGTGTGCATGAAAAAGCTGCATAAATTGGAGACTCAATATAAAATTTGAATCTCTTATCTATATTCAAAGTGACCATCTTGAAACTCTAACTGGTTGTGGGAGGGAAATCACCAGAACAAGTTTGGGAATCCCTGGCCCAAGTTAACACCCCCATCTCATGCCAAAATATCCTTAATCAGCCCACCAATGTCCAACCAGGTGTGCTAAAATTAGTTTCAAGTTGCAATTTAAACTTTTAGCATCTTTTAGGGCATGGGACAGCAAACTGGGGGTTGGGCCCCCCAGGGGGCCTTGAACAGTCCTGAAGGTGTTTTGTTCGCTGGTCACAGGACCTGCCCACAAACGATATCACTCACCCCGGCACCACCAAAGGACCTTGCCGAGATCAGCTCTCCCCACCAACCTTCCATGACACTCCTGGGCACACACAATATAGGCTTTGTGGCAGAAAAAGCTGAGAAGTGCCCCCTGATGACATTAGCCTGATTGGGCTATATAAGCAAGTGCCCTGCAGCAATTTCTCACCTAGGTTAACGGGTCTCCTACATTAGTAGTGCGTGTTGCTCCTGCATTCCCGAACCTTGCCTTGCCTCATCCTGCCTTGCGTTCTCCAGCCTTGTCTTGTCCAGCCTTCCTCTTTCAGCCTTGCCTTGTCCTGTCATCCAGTGTCTTCTGTGGATCTTAGTCTATCTCTCCAGATCTTGACGTCTTGCCTGGACCTGACCACTTTTATCTGCAGCCTGCTCCGACCTTGGCCTGTTTTTGACTTCCTCAATCTGCTGTCTGTCCTGACCCCAGCATGCCCCTGGACTCCTGCTCTCCTCACACTGCCCTAGGGACCTGCCTAAATCCTGTTGACCGCCAGAACCCAAGGGCACAACCATCAAGGGAGGTGGCTGGTATAGGGGAAGCTCCAGACTGTCCCACTACAGGGCACATTCACCAGCTGCCAGCATAGGCCTCGAGGGTTCATGTATGAGGCTGCGTCAACTACGCTGCAGCAGAAAGGGCTCACTTTCACGCCGCTCCTTACAAAAGAGGGACACATTGGCTGCCCTATCAGAAAAGAAAAATATGGCTATGCTGTTGAGTCTTGGTGCCGTGGAGACACTGCATGCTCAGGAGGAAGGGAGCTGCCAAAACAGTTACATCATTGCAAGCATACCATAGCTTAGCTATGTATCTCTTTTGGTAGCCAGGGAGAGGAGCTATTTCTGTTGTGGCAAGCCCAGGGTAGGAACTGCTTACTCTGCAGCAGAAATGGACACGGGAACAGCCATTGCAGTGTTCCACAAAACAGGAAGATCTGCTTCCCTCAGGCTTCAGCCCAGGAGGAGTTCCTGCTGCTGCTAGGTTCCTACCCAGAGAACAACAACATAGCTGATGCCTCCTGGGGGAAAAGTATTGGTGAGTTTGGGGCAAAGAGAATACATGGAGGGAAGAGGTGGGAAAGGAAGAATAAAGGCAAAAAGTGTAAAAAAAAAATACATTTTTTTAAAAAAAGTTCTATTCAGGGGTACTTTACTCCAACCTGAGGGAAATTAAATTTAAACTTCACCATGTTGATCTCGATGATGTCAAGAGATGTCGGATGAAGCTGGTAGCGTCTCCTACCTATATAAATGTCACGAGGAAATTGGATCATTAGTACATAGTTTTTGTACTGTAAGAAATTTGACTCCTTCTGGAATAATGTATTGGCTTTGATTCAACAATGCACTGGTATTCTGATTCCAAGGGCTGCTGGGAGGCTTTGGAGATCTTGCTAATAGTACAAAGGATGTTACAAAATTTATACAGCTAGCCTTGTAGTTGGCATGTAAATGTATCCTTACCTCTTGGATAGGAGACACCATCCCTACTTTGCAAAATGGTGTAGGTGATGCAGATAGAATGGCTTGATGCTAAGACGGGCAAACACAAAGTTGTTGACTCTTACTTAGAGACATGGAGGATCTTCTATGAAGAGTTGTCACCAGCCTGTAGGAGAGGTTTATTGACTTTGGGTTATTCTACTAAGTGGTAAAAAGGGTAAGGCAATATTGGGTGGGGAGGCCTATAGGCATAGATATTGCTAACCTTGCTATAGAGAAAGCAGAGTTGCTTACCTGTAACAGGTGTTCTCACAGGACAGCAGGATATTAGTCCTCACACATGGGTGACATCATCAGGATGGAGCACAATCAAGGAACGCTTGTCAAAGTTTCTAGAAAACTGACTGGCACCCACTGGGCATGCCCAGCATGGCACTAACCCTGCATCCAGCAGGGGTCTCCCTTCAGTCTTGTGTATAGTAAAAAGTATGTGCGAAAAATAAAACAAAATTGCAAGTGAACCCAACTCCGCGGGGTGGCGGGCGGGTTTCGTGAGGACTAACATTCTGCTGTCCTGTGAAAACACCTGTTTCAGGTAAGCAACTCTGCTTTCTCACAGGACAAGCAGGATGGTTGTCCTCACCCATGGGTGAGTAGCGAGCTGAGGATGCCCGAGCAACGCACCAAATACACCCAAAGATGTGCAAGAGGCACAACAACAGGGGTGGATTTGGGTAGGAAGGCATCCTGAAAACCCTGAGTGGGACGCTGGTAGGATGTTGGGTAGTTAAGCTGAGAACAGGTTGCGTAGAACAGACTGGCCAAAAATGGAATCTTGCCTGCCAGCCTTATCCAAGCAATGCTGGGGCTGCAAAGGTATGGAGAGAGCTCCAGATCGCAGTTTGACAAAATATCAATAAGTGGCACCGAACGAAGGTGTGCCACGGCTTTCACACGGTCTTGTAGTGGAATGCCTGCTTCCTAGTAGCAAAAGGAGATTCCTCCTGGTTAGCAGACTGTAAGGGTCTGTTTTCCCACTGGATTTTCTAATTTGATGTTATCGAAAGAGACAAATAATTGAGTGGATTTCCTGTGGGCTGACATGCGCTCTAGATAAAAGGCTATGGCACGTTTGCAGTCCAGGGAATGTAGAGCCTGTTCTTCTGGGTTTGAATGGGGCCTTGGAAAGAAAGTAGGTAAGACAATGGATTGATTATGATGAAATTCCAACACTACCTTTGGTAAGAACTTAGGGTGTGTAAGTAGGACTACTCTGTCATGCAGAATTTTAGTGTAAGGTGGGTAGGTAGTTTATATTATTTTTGTTTTATTTTAAAACCATTGTAAACCATTTTGGTCAATCTTTTATTGTTAAAGACGGTATAAAAATGCCTTAAATAAATAAATGCCTGTAACTCACTAACTCTACGAGTGGATATTACAGCGAGAAGAAAATTGACCTTCCAGGTGAGATAGCGAAGATCGCAGGAGTGGAGCGGCTCAAATGGAGGTTTCATGAGTTGTCCTAAGACCACATTAAGATTCCAAGAAGGGGCCAGAGGGTGCAATGGAGGTTTCAGGTGGAGCAGATCTCTCATGAAGTTGTTTGACCAAGGGCTGTGTCGAAATAGAGACATCCCCCACGCCGTTGTGGAAAGCGGCTACCGCACTAACATGAACTCTGATAGAGGAAGTTTTCAAGCCTGACTGATAGGTACCAGAGATAGTTCAGAAACTTCGCAGTGGAACAAATGAAGGGGGGGGGGGTGTCGATGGACATGGATATGCACCAGACCATAAACTTTCGTGAAGCTACCAGGACTCAGGACACGAACTCCAAAAAGGTTAAGGGGTTGAAGTATCAAACTTTCAACAGCCAGGCCATCAGGGACAGGGTGTGGAGGTTGGGGTGGCGTAGGCACCCATCGTTCTGACTTATCAGAAGCAGATCCTCCCTCAGAGGGATGCGAACAGATAGAGGACTGGAAACCAGACTTGGCGTGGCAAGTGAGGGGCTATTAGAATCATTAAGCCCTTGTCCCTTCGTAACTTCACGAGAGTCTTGGATATGAGTGGAAGTGGAGGGTACGTGTATAAAAGAGACTGCTGGACCACAAAAGGGCAAAAGCATCCCTCAGCTGTAAGTCAGCGAGTGAGCAGAAGTTCTCTACTTTGCAGTTGTGGATAGACACAAAGAGGTCTATTTGCGGATAAGATTGTGTCTGCTACCGTGAGGTTCAGAGACCATTCGTGCAGATGAAAGGTCCGACTCAACTTGTCTGCCAGAACATTGTCCACGCCCACCAAGTAGGTTGCTCTGAGGTACATCGAGTGGAAAAGAGCCCATGCCCATATCTGTGCAGCTTCCTGACACAGAAGGTAGGAGCCTGTTCCCCCTTGCTTGTTGATGTACCACATCGCTACCTGGTTGTCTGTCTGAATCAGGATGGCTGTGTTTGAGAGGCATATCTGAGTGCCCGAAGATCCAGGAAATTTATCTGATGTTTGGCTTCCTCTAGAGGAGGTACAGAGTCTGCAGGTCGTTGACATGAGCACCCCACCCTAGGTTGGAGGTGTCCGTTGTTAAGGCAATCTGAGGTTCTGGAGCCTGAAAAGGAAGGCTACTGCTGCGTGGGGGAAAAAAAAAAAGACTAAAGGGGGACCCCTGCTGGATGCAGGGTTAGTGCCATGCTGGGCATGCCCAGTGGGTGCCAGTCAAAGTTCTAGAAACTTTGACAAAAGTACTCAGTGATTGGGCTCCATCCTGATGATGTCACCCATGTGTGAGGACTACCATCCTGCTTGTCCTGTGAGAAATGTACATTTTTGCGTGTTCTGCTTTTACACTACAATGTTCTAAAGTCCGAAATGTGATTATAGTTTTCTAGCACTGTTTGGGTGGACAAGGAGAGTCAAGTGGATAATAATTAGGGGTGCAGGTTATGTATGGGTGTCTGAATGTGCTATGTATGTAGGGGATACTAAACAAATTTTATTGAAGGAACCATTGGTTTTCAATCTGAAACAGAATGTCACTGAGATTTCTACCAAAATGATAAGGGGAATGGAACAGCTCCCCTATGAGGAAAGACTAAAGAGGTTAGGACTTTTCAGCTTGGAGAAGAGACGGCTGAGGGGGGACATGATAGAGGTGTTTAAAATTATGAGAGGTCTAGAACAGGTAGATGTGAATCGGTTATTTACTCTTTCGGATAATAGAAAGACTAGGGGGCACTCCATGAAGTTAGCATGTGGCACATTTAAAACTAATCTGAGAAAGTTCTTTTTTACTCAATGCACAATTAAACTCTGGAATTTGTTGCCAGAGGACGTGGTTAGTTCAATTAGTATAGCTGTGTTTAAAAAAGGATTGGATAAGTTCTTGGAGGAGAAGTCCATTACCTGCTATTAAGTTCACCTAGAGAACAGCCACTGCCATTAGCAATGGTAACATGGAACAGACTTAGTTTTGGGGTACTTGTCAGGTTCTTGTGGCCTGGATTGGCCACTGTTGTTAACAGGATGCTGGGCTTGATGGACCCTTGGTCTGACCCAGTATGGCATATTCTTATGTTCTATGACACATGAGGCAAGAAGCTAATGGACCATTTTTGTAGTAAGGCCTTCATAAATATTGTGTTATCCTTTATTAGTTCAGGGGTCTTCCGTCTGGTCATGAAACTGTCTGTATGTTTTCCAATCAGCATATACGATTGGTGTTGTGTATATATAAATAAATATATGTGAAAGAGCGACATCTTGGGGGGGCCCCAACCAATGTCATGAATGGAAAGGGGGCAGAGCTCCAAAAGATTGCTTTGCCCCTGTTCTACCAAATTAGATCCCACAATCAACATGTTTGCTCCACTCCTGGTGGTGCTGCATAAAATGCAGCACCAGCACCTATTAAGCCAGTATTTCCCAACCTTTTCATGCCCAAGGCACATCTACATTAATAAATAATGTTGCATAGCACACCAGCCTCCACAGAACAAGCAGTGCAGACATACAATTGAGGTATTTAGAACTGGGGAGACAGTGACAATATGATCTCAAATGAGGCTGCACTAAGTGCTCAGTATAAAGAGGGACAACTCTATACCCAATTACTGTTCTGTTTTGTTTTTTTTATCCCAAAGGTTTCTTATAAATATGGATTTTTTTTTCCCTTGCATTTAATTAGCTCTTGACTTTTTAAAGAAAATAAAAACCTACTGTTCAAAATAATTATGAGTCTTCCTGATTTCTTAATGTGTTTTTAGAATGGCTGGGTCTCACAAGAACATGCCATACCCCCAACAAAAAAACAAAACAAATTCCTTCTGTTTTGTTCATCAGTCCTATGACTTTTTTCAATGCAAATATTTTCCTTCTTCACATAGCATCTGCACATCTATCAGAAATATCTTACGTAATTCAGGCGTACTAAAGAGAGCTCAGAATGAAAACATCTGGCACTCAAAGTCCAGCAATCCGGTCCAGGAGAGCTGATTCTATAGAATCACATTCTGTTCCTCATAAAATCAAGTTCTTGGCAACCCACTAAAAAATGAATTATCCCCTGTCACCAGGAGTCAAATTCCTCAAACCTAATCCTCCCCCAACACTGAATCTGAAAATATCCACATGGACTCCACACAATACGAGAACTTATTGCAAAGAGTTTGCAAAGCAAAACACAGAATATCAAAAAGGCCCTCCAAAAACACATTTGCAAGAGATGACACCCAGCAAAATACCCATATTCTTCCCCCAAATCCAAAATATCAACCAATACCACCAGGATATGTGTGTTCTCTCTTCATGCACATGAGGAAGAGAATACAATCAAATCCAGCTGAAAAATATGAAAGGATCCAGCAAATGTTCAACTTTGCAGTGACACTCCAGGTACTAAAATGTGCTATTTTATTTTAGTTAAAATATCAACAAGACAGATCCCACAGCAGAATAAAAGTCAATGCACCCCCAAACAACCACCAAGGTTTCCTATCAACATCCAGGTTGTGAGCCTGGAGGTTCGGATGTCTCAACCTGCCTCAATCTTGTGTGATGAAATCTGAATGGACAACTCCCGCAGCAGTGGAAAGCAGACCTGTCTCAGCCGATAAGGGACTATGAGGATCATACTCCCTTTGCCCTCTCGAAGCTTCAAGAGAGTCTTCACTACTAAGGGAAACAAAGGATACGTGTACAGAAGACCTTCACCCCAATGCTAGGCAAGGGCCTCTGAGGCTGGTTTGCGTGTCCTGTAAAGGGAGCATAACAGAGATATCTTTCTGTTGCAAGGGGACACAAAGAGATCCACATTTGGGCTCCCCCAGAGGCAGAAGATCCAATTTGCAATCCCTTGGTTCAGAAACTACTCATAGGGTCCAAAGGCACGACTCAGACTGTCTGCTAACATGTTCTTCGCTCCGGCCAAGTACATAGCCCTGAGCACCATCCCATGAGAGAGGGCCCATGAACAGATCTGGACCACTTGGTGACACAGGCGGTATGACCCAGTACCTTGCTGCTTGTTGACATATCACAGTCAATTGGTTATCGGTTTGAACCAGGACAGCTTTATTGGACAATTGATCTCTGAAAGCCCATAGCACATACTTGATCACCTATAGCTCCAGGAATTTTATTTGGCAATTGTGTTCCTGGGCAGAGACCCTGGATGCTGAACCTGTCATCCGTGGTTAGTAATATTTGGGTAGGACGACCATGGAAAGATATTCCTCTGTTTCAAATTCAAAAGTATCCCCACCCCCCCATCAGGACGGAGTCCTGGAGGATCAAGGTAACTTGGATACGATCCTGGAGGTTCTGCATGATCTGGCACCACTGCATCCTCAGGGTCTATTGGGCTTTGTACATCTACAATCGTGTCAAGGGAGTAACGTGAACGGTTGCAGCCATATGGCTCAACAACCTCAACATGTGCCAGCCTGACACCTACTGGCTCTGCTGAATCTCTGCCATGATGGTCGTCAGGGAGAAGACTTTTTAATAAAAGGCAGGACGGCCTTGGCCTGAGCTGTGTCTAGCAGGGCTCCTATGAAGTCCAATTGAAGTGACAGGCTGAGATGGGACGTCAGGTAGTTGATGATGAACCCTAGTGACACCAACACCCGGATGGTCAAGTGCATGGACTTGACTGGTCAAGAGCGCCTCTCAGGCAGGGTCCATCAATCGTCCAGATAAGGGAAAATATGCACTCCCAGTTGCGGAGGTGCGCCATAACCATGGTCAGGCATTTTGTAAAGACATGTGAGACTAACAGAGTCCAAACAGCAACACCCAATAGTGGAAGTGTTTTCCCACCATGAATCAGAGTTACTTACAGTGACTTGGGAAGATCTCGATGCAGGTGTATGCATCCTTCAAATCGAGGGAGCATAGCCAATCCACTTTTTATTTAAAAAAAAAAAAAAAGGGGGGGGGGGGGGGGGAGGTGAATCAAGGTGCCCAAAGAAACCATCTTGAACTTTTCTTTTTGATAAATCTGTTCAAGGACCTTAAGACTAGGATGGGACAGAGTCCTCCTTTTTCTTTGGAATCAGGAAGTACCTGGAGTAAAATCCCCACCCTCTTTGCCCGGGTGGAACAGGTTTGACCTCTCTGGTCGTTAAGGAGGAGAGCTCTGTTAGTATCTTCTGATGCTCTACCAGCCCCCAAAACAGGCAACTTGGCAAGACACCCAATATTGGAGAAATTACTTACCTGATAATTTCGTTTTCCTTAGTGTAGACAGATGGACTCAGGACCAATGGGTATAGTGTACTCGTGCTAGCAGTTGGAGACTGATCAGATTTCAATCTGACGTCAGCACCTAGTACATATACCCTTGCAGGAAGTGCAGATTCTCAGTATTCTTCCTTGCAAAGCATTATGGATATGTGTGTGACTGACTGATTGATTAACTTAATGTGTTTACTCTGATTAGATTGAATTGGTTGATCGACTATAGCTGGAGACCGCCAATGTCCTCAATCGGAAAGCGGCGACACCCGGCAGGGATGAATGACCATGTATGACGGCAGCCGAGGGTGGGCTGCTGAGTCCATCTGTCTACACTAAGGAAAACGAAATTATCAGGTAAGTAATTTCTCCATTTCCTAGCGTGTAGCAGATGGACTCAGGACCAATGGGATGTATAAAAGCTACTCCCAAACTGGGTGGGAGGCTGCCCGTGGTCCAATAAGAATTGCTCTTGCAAATGCTGTGTCCTCCCGAGCCTGGACATCCAGACGGTAGAATCTGGAGAAGGTAGGGATGGAGGACCACGTTGCCGCCCTGCAGATCTCAGCAGGTGACAGCATTCTGGTTTCTGCCCAGGAAACCGCCTGGGCTCTGGTGGAATGGGCCTTGACCTGTAGAGGTGGTGGTTTTCCCGCTTCTACGTAGGCCGCCTTGATGACTTCTTTGATCCAGCGAGCAATGGGTGCCCGTGAGGCCGCTTCCCCTTGTTTCTTCCCGTACTGGTTCTGACATTTCCAGGTATCCGGAGAGTAGTCTGCCGATGTCGAGATGGTGTAGAGACCGGGCTTCTTCCGATTTCTTCAAACCCTCCATCGTTGGTAATGAAATGGTTTGGTTGAGGTGGAAGTATGAGACCACTTTGGGGAGGAAGGAGGGGACCGTGCGTAGATGGATAGTCCCCGGGGTGATTCTGAGAAATAGATCACGGCAGGACAGTGCTTGCAGCTCTGAAATGCGGCGAGCTGAGCATACGGCCAGCAAGAATACCATCTTTAGGGTTAGTAGACGGAGAGCCAGGCCTCGGAGGGGTCTGAAGGCGGGTCCTGCTAGGAATTCCAGGACGAGGTTGAGGTTCCACAGGGGTACTGGCCACTTTAGTGGTGGGCGAATGTGTTTGACTCCTTTCAGGAATCTTGATATGTCTGGGTGCGCGGCTATGCTGTCGCCCTTGTTCCTGGGGCCGTAGCATGACAGCGCTGCCACCTGTACCTTGATTGAGTTGAGGGTCAGGCCCTTCTGGAGTCCATTCTGTAAGAATTCCAGAATTATGGGGACTTTAGAGGAGTGTGGTTCGATGTTGTGATCTTCGCACCAGGCCTCAAATACTCTCCAGATCCTTATATATGTTAGCGATGTGGAGAACTTGCGTGCTCGGAGGAGGGTATCTATTACTGCCCCCGAGTATCCCCTCTTCCTCAGTCGGGCCCTCTCAATGGCCAGACCGTAAGAGAGAATTGAGCTGGATCCTCGTGAAGGACGGGACCTTGTTGTAGTAGGTCCCTGTGTGGGGGCAGGGGTAGAGGGTCCCCTGCCAGTAGTCTTCTCATGTCTGCGTACCAGGGTCTTCTTGGCCAGTCCGGGGCCACCAGAAGAACTAGACCTCTGTGTTGCTGAGCCTTGTGGATGATTGCGCCCAGCAGGGGCCATGGGGGAAAGGCGTATAGGAGAGTCCCCGGCGGCCAGGTCTGTACCAGGGCGTCAATCCCTTGTGACTGCGGATCTCGCCTGCGACTGAAGTATCTGGGTACTTGGGCGTTGGATCTGTTTGCCAGAAGATCCATGTCTGGGGTCCCCCACCGATCCACTATCAGCTTGAAGGCTGTGGTTGACAGCTTCCATTCTCCCGGGTTTAGGCTTTCCCTGCTGAGGAAGTCTGCCGTGGTGTTGTCCTTCCCGGTGATGTGGACGGCGGAGATGTCCTGGAGATTTGCTTCCACCCAGGACATCAGGGGGGTTATTTCTAAGGATACCAGTTGGCTTCTGGTTCCGCCCTGCCTGTTGATGTAGGCCACCATGGTGGCGTTGTCAGACATCACTCTGACCGCCTTGTTTCGAAGTCTGTGGGCAAACCGTAGGCAGGCTAGCCGGACTGCCCGTGCCTCTAATCGGTTGATGTTCCACCCCGACTCGACTTTGTTCCACCGCCCTTGGGAGGTTAGCTCTTCACAGTGTGCTCCCCATCCGTGTAGGCTGGCATCTGTGGTGAGCAGGGTCCAGGTCGGGGAGGATATTCTTGATCCCCGGCTCATGTGGTTGGACTGCAGCCACCACCTTAGCTGGGTCCAAACTCTGGTCGGTAAAGGTAGAAGCACGGTGTAGTTCTGGGATCGTGGACTCCACCGTGATAGGCGTGAGCGCTGCAAGGGTCTCATGTGGGCTCGCGCCCATGGAACCACTTCCAGTGTGGATGCCATTAGACCGAGGACTTGTAGGTAATCCCATGCTGTGGGCCGGGTGGCGCTCAGCAGGGTCTGTAGTCAGTCCCGCAGCTTTGATTTCCTTGTGGGAGTCAGACTGACCTTGTCCTCCTTGGTGTCGAATCGGACCCCTAGGTATTCTAGCGACTGTGATGGCTGTAGGGAGCTCTTGTTTGTATTGACTACCCGTCCTAGGCTTTCCAGTAGAGTTATGACTCTGTTGGTTGCTCGGTGGCTCTCCTCCGGTGATTTTGCTCTGATCAGCCAGTCGTCCAGGTAAGGATGAACAAGGATTCCCTCCTTCCTGAGTGTCGCCGCTACCACTACTATTACCTTGGTGAAGGTCCGCGGTGCAGTGGCTAACCCGAAGGGTAGTGCCCGGAATTGATAGTGGTGATTCAGGACCTTGAAGCGTAGGTAGCGTTGGTGTTCCTGATGGATTGGGATGTGCAAGTAGGCTTCCGACAGATCCAGGGATGTGAGAAATTCTCCTGGCTGTATTGCACGTATGACTGATCGCAGGGTTTCCATTCGAAATCTTGGAACCCTTAGGTGTCGGTTGACCGACTTGAGGTCCAGGATGGGGTCTGAACGTACCTTCTTTCTTGGGTACGATGAAGTAAATGAAGTAATGCCCGGAATTTATTTCCCGTGTTGGTACCGGGGTTATGGCCTCTAGGGTCAGGAGTCTGGTCAGAGTAGCTTCCACTGCCGCCCTCTTGAGGGGGTTGTGGCAGGGAGATTCCACGAACTTGTCCGGAGGGGTTCGAAGGAAGTCCAGGTAGTACCCCCTTCTCTAATGATGGCTAGGACCCACTTGTCCGAAGTTATCTCGACCCATCTGCGGTAGAATAGGGTTAGTCTGCCCCTATGGCTTCTTCCCTTGGATGGGTCGGCTGCATCTCATTGTGGGGTGCAACTGGGGCCTGGACCCAAGCTGGTTCCCCTCTTGCTGTGTTTGTTCCGAAAGGACTGGTTCCTGCCCATAGGGCGGGGCGCTTGGTAGTTGTTCCTGTAAGAGTTGAAGCACTGTGAGCTTCTGCCTCTGGAGGGCCTGGGAAAGGAACGCTGGTTTCTCTTCGTCTTGTCTTCTGGTAGACGAGGTACTGGAGAGTCGCCCCATTTGTTAGCCAGCTTCTCTAGTTCGCTGCCGAACAGGAGGGATCCCAGGAAGGGCATTCTTGTGAGGCGTGTCTTGGAGGAGGCGTCAGCCGACCAATTTCGCAGCCAGAGTTGTCTCCTGGCTGCCCCTGTGGATGACACGCCTCTGGCTGCCGTGCGTACTAGGTCGGAGGCAGCGTCAGTGAGGAACAAAAGTGCCAGTTCCATGTTTTCCCCCGGGGTGCTGTTCCTGGCTTGGGATAAACAGGAACGTGTTACCACTGTACAGCAGGTCGCAATTTGTAGAGACATGGCTGCCACCTCAAATGCCTGTTTCAGTATGGCTTCCAGGCGTCGGTCGTGTGCATCCTTGAGGGCCGCTCCTCCCTCCACTGGTATGGTGGTGCGCTTAGCGACCGCGCAAACTATGACGTCCACCTTGGGGCACGCCAGAAGCTCCTTGGTTGCTGGGTCCAGGGGGTACATGGCCGATAAGGCTCGACCCCCTTTGAATGAGGATTCCGGTGCATTCCACTCCAGGTCAATTAGCTGTTGTGCTAATTGTTGTGTAAGAGGGGAAAATGGTGGGACTTCTGTCAAAGGCCTTCCAGCAAGGGGTTCATTCTAGGTTCCCCCGGGGTGCCTTGGCCCGGAATAGCGAGTTCCGACAGGCATTGAGATACCAGGTCCGGAAGCTCATCCTTTGAGAAGAAGCGTCTCATGGTTCAATGCGGCTCCGTCCCCGAGGGGAGTTCTCCCTCCTCAAGGGGCTCAAGTTCTTCCTCGGAGAAATCAGTTTCCCCGTAGGTGGGGCTTCTGGGTGGTGGGAGCCTGTGCCTAGGCCTCGAGGGCCCTGAGGCATGAGGATCTTCCAGTGCATATGAATGGCCGGCCCGGGGTTCAGTCTGCATCTGAACAAAGGCGTGAATCCCTTTAAATAACTCCACCCAGGAGATCGATGCCGGATCTAGGTTGAGGGGCGCCGGTTCCCTGGGGGTCCCCGACTGTGGGATGGGTTCACTGGGGCCAGCTAGGTCCGGGGTGCCCCCTGAGGAGCTAGCACTGGGACCTGGGTGGGACTGGATCTCCCAGGGCCTCCTCACAGTGTGCGCATAGGGCATCCGCTTCCTCGCTCTGTGCGGCTCTGATGTGGCATGCAGGGCAGAGGCCTTGGGCTTTTATGTCTATCTCTGGAGGTGCCACTTCTGTGGACGCGTAAGCTCTTATGCGCTCCATTGCGTCTAGTATATGCGCGCCGGTTTTGCTCCGAGCCGTATATACGCGCCTTGTATTGTGCGCGAAGCTTATGCGCGGAAGTTTTAATGTGCGCCTAAGAATGTGCGCCCAAATTCTTGTGCGCCTATAATGCGTGCCCAAAATATGCGCCCAGCTGTTTTCGGGCACCTATAATATGCGCTTAGCTTAATTTGTGCGCTCGATCGGGCAGCGAAGAAGGCCAAGATGGCGAGCGTGCGGGCAATATGGCGACCTCCTTGGAGGGTCTCCACGTGGGCAGACCCTGTTCCTCCTTGATCTTCGGAGACCGGTTAAATAGAAGATGTACGCCTTACCTTGTCTTCGGTGCTTCCCGGTTTCGTCCCGGGCGGTCTCCGGCTGCGGGGGGAGAGAGTAAATACCTTCACCGCCGCACTCGAGGGGATGCACCCGCTGCCTCTCAGCCGCGCCCGAACTCCTCTCGCTCGGGGGCTAAGTCCTCGCCGCGATTCGGCTCCGGACCGAGGCTGCCTCTATTCCGCGCCTGAACCCTTCTCGCTCGGGGGCTAGGTCCCTGCCGCGATTCGGCCACCGGACCAAGGCTCTTACCTCCGAGGGACCACGGAAATCACCTCGGGAAACTCAACTGGGGGAGGGACCCGAGGGTATCACCGCAGGAGTGCGGGGCTCGTCTTCAGGTAGAATTTGTTCTAACGCTCGGCGAGCGTGAAGATAGCTCCTAACTGCTTTGGAGACGGAAAAATACTGAGAATCTGCACTTCCTGCAGGGGTATATGTACTAGGTGCTGACGTCAGATTGAAATCTGATCCGTCTCCAACTGCTAGCACAAGTACACTATACCCATTGGTCCTGAGTCCATCTGCTACACGCTAGGAAAATTCAATCGGTACCCTTGTTGGAAGATGGAAAAAACCCACTAGTCTGAGGTTATACTATGCCACTGGTTTACAAAGAATTGCAGCCTGCCCCCGACCAGCAGATCTATCACCCCACGTATGTTAGCTCTTGACATATTTGTTTAGACATATTTTCATAAAATTAGTCAAAGTCAGTGCAAACTTTTGTATGCTGATTAATTACCTTGCATTGGTCAGTGGTGGCTGAGCCACTGCCAATTCAGCAAAAATTGGCAACCCCAGCACCTGGGGGCCACACCAGACAAGGTACCAGCCACAGGTTTTCAAGCTTTTATTTAAGCACAAAACAAGAAAAAGACAAGACACTATATATGAAAATTTCTTAAACTGCAGATTTCACAAAAATTCACTCTTTTTTCCTGCCTTGCACATGCTTTTGAATGTCCCATCAATGCATAATAAAGTGGCTTGTGAATAAATGTACTGCCTGCCTAAAGAGGTTACTATGGATGCTGGAACTCAACAGGTGTCTCTATGGGGCAGCCAGTAAAATGACTTTGCATATATGGCCAATCCACCAGTAACTGTCAGAGATGGAAGCTAAATACTGACAAGGCTGGAAGCTGGATACTTGAAGGGTAGGAAGATAGTCACGTTCATGTTCTAGAACGCTTGCCAGGTCGTTTTACTGGATGCCCCGTATAGAAACACCTGTTGAGTTCCAGAGGAGCACCCATTGCTAATAGCGTGCTTTCCGAAGAGGAAACACTCTTTGGACCATGAGGAACACTCTTTGGACCATGAGGAAATCATAAGTTCGAGCTTGGGTAACCTAAGCTTAATTCAGGCCACCTCACCAGTTTGTTTGTTTTTTAGGTGATGCTGTACTCAGAAAATGTAGTCCATGAGTTTCTGTCCAGGATTTACTTTGCCTTCCCAAGTTTTCCGAGCCTTGTCCAAAATTCCCCTCGGCCTCCTTCCATACAATAGTTCAAAAGGGTAAAATCCCATTGAGCTTTGGGGTACTTCATGGATAGCAAACAGCACATAGGGCAGCAAGGAATCCCAGTTCTTGCCATCTTTGTGCTCTTATTTTTTTTTTTATGAGCTGCTATGTTCATAAGAATCTAAGTACAACTCTATGGAGGCTCCATGGATCCCTAAAGGTGCTGGGATAGCTTTCATCCTCTGGAGACTCCACAGACCCCTAAGAGTGCTGAGATAACTTTCCAGGGCTTGACCAAAGAAGGCCCTGGGAGAACTCTCCCACTGGGAAAAGTCAACCTCTAGAGGTTGTTGACCCAGGAGCAACAAGGACTCAACCAGGCCATGTTGCACCCTATCTCTGAGAGCTACATCCTCTTCACATGCCCACAGTTGCCAGAGAGAAATTACTGGTATTGGACCAGGACCACACCCCCTTTACACCCCAAAGTGAGGTCATTAAAGAGATGTGCCCTCTATCGCCATCAAGTCATGGAGAAGGGATATTCCATTGGTAATGACTGGTCTAGCAGGAAGACAAAGCAGCTATAATTTAACCAATTACAAAATATCAGCAGATCCTGTCCATAATGCAGTTCTCTCAGAAGCTGGCTACAAAGAAAAAAACTCATCTGAGAGTATGCTCTGTGCGAGTAACAGCCAGTCTATAACCTCTATAAGATATACCATCAACAGATTCTCCTCTCCTGAAGATGTAACACACACACCTAGGAACAGAAAAGGACAATTTATCCCAGAGATAAAATGGACCAGTTATCACGGCATATTGCCAGTGTATTGACCTCTGGACCCTGAGCAGGGCAGAACACTGGCTAAGAGGGAATTTGAAAAGAACTTGGCTGTAGAGGCAAAACTCCCAGTAAAACCTTTTTTAAATATATCCGAAGCAGAAAGCCTGTGAGGGAGTTAGTTGGACTGTTAGATGACAGAGGAGTTAAAGGGGCACTTAGAGAAGATAAGGCCATTGTGGAAAGATTAAATAATTTCTTTGCTTCGGTGTTTACTGAAGAGGATGTTGGGGAGGTACCAGTACCAGAGAAGGTTTTCATGGATAATGATTCAGATGGACTGAACCAAATCACGGTGAACCTAGAAGATGTGGTAGACCTGATTGACAAACTGAAGAGTAGTAAATCACCTGGACCGGATGGTATACACCCCAGAGTTCTGAAGGAACTAAAAAATGAAATTTCAGACCTATCGTTAAAATCATCCATTGTACCTGAAGACTGGAGGACAGCTAATGCAACACCAATATTTAAAAAGGGCTCCAGGGGCGATCCGGGAAACTACAGACCGGTTAGCCTGACTTCAGTGCCAGGAAAAATAGTGGAAAGTATTCTAAACATCAAAATCACAGAACATATAGAAAGACATGGTTTAATGGAACAAAGTCAGCATGGCTTTACCCAAGGCAAGTCTTGCCTCACAAATCTCCTTCACTTTTTTGAAGGAGTTAATAAACATGTGGATAAAGGTGAACCGGTAGATGTAGTATACTTGGATTTTCAGAAGGCGTTTGACAAAGTTCCTCATGAGAGGCTTCTAGGAAAAGTAAAAAGTCATGGGATAGGTGGTGATGTCCTTTCGTGGATTGCAAACTGGCTAAAAGACAGGAAACAGAGAATAGGATTAAATGGATAATTTTCACAGTGGAAGGGAGTGGGCAGTGGAGTGCCTCAGGGATCTGTATTGGGAACCTTACTTTTCATATATTTATAAATGATCTGGAAAGAAATACAACGAGTGAGAATCAAATTTGCAAATGATACAAAATTGTTCAGAGTAGTTAAATCACAAGCAGATTGTGATAAATTGCAGGAAGACCTTGTGAGACTGGAAAACTGGGCATCCAAATGGCAGATGAAATTTAATGTGGATAAGGTGATGCATATAAGGAAAAATAACCCATGCTATAATTACACAATGTTAGGCTCCATATTAGGTAACCCAAGAAAGAGATCTAGGCGTCACAGTGGATAACACATTGAAATAGTCACTTCAGTGTGCTGCGGCAGTCAAAAAAGCAAACAGAATGTTGGGAATTATTAGAAAGGGCATGGTGAATACAACGGAAAATATCATAATGCCTCTGTGTCGCTCCATGGTGAGACCGCACCTTGAATACTGTGTACAATTCTGGTCGCCGCATCTCAAAAACAGATATAATTGTGATGGAGAAGGTACAGAGAAGGGCTACCAAAATGGTAAGGGGAATAGGACAGCTCCTATGAGGAAAGACTAAAGAGGTTAGGACTCTTCAGCTTGGAGAAGAGACAGCTGAGGGGGGATATGATAGAAATGTTTAAAATCATGAGAGGTCTAGAACGGATAGATGTGAATCTATTTGCCTTTATTATAACCAAACACTGTTCGATGTAAAACACTTCCCAAGCGTATGTTCTGGTTACACTGTGAACCGATGTGATATCTTTGATGGATGTCGGTATATAAAACGCTATAAATAAATAAAAAACTTACTCTTTCGGATAATAAAAAGACTAGGGGGCACTCCATGAAGTTAGCATGTGGCACATTTAGAACTAATCGGAGAAAGTTCTTTTTTACTCAACGCACAATTAAACTCTGGAATTTGTTGCCAGAGGATGTGGTTAGTGCAGTTAGTATAGCTGTGTTTAAAAAAGGATTGGTTAAGTTCTTGGAGGAGAAGTCCATTACCTGCTATTAATTGAGTTGACTTAAAAAAAAAATAGCTACTGCAATTACTAGCAATGGAAACATGGAATAGACTTGGTTTTTGGGTACTTGCCAGGTTCTTATAAGAACATAAGAAAATGCCATACTGGGTCAGACCAAGGGTCCATCAAGCCCAGCATCCTGTTTCCAACAGTGGCCAATCCAGGCCATAAGAACCTGGCAAGTACCCAGAAACTAAGTCTATTCCATGTTACCATTGCTAATGGCAGTGGCTATTCTCTAGGTGAACTTAATAGCAGGTAATGGACTTCTCCTCTAAGAACTTATCCAATCTTTTTTTAAACACAGCTATACTAGAGGGCGCTGTTGGCCGCGTGACTGGATGGCTGCGTAAGCGAGGGGCTCCCGTCCCGCTCCTCCTAGAAAACTAAACAGCGCTTTGAAAAGATGTGCACACCGCGATCATAATACCTCCATCGGAAGCCAAAAGGTTGCGAATCAAATAAATATTAGCAGAGCAAAAATACCTGCAGGTACTCGCAGGCCGGGAACATCACTATTGCAGGTACAGCGGGGCCGAGGTCCTCCCGTTCGCCATTTTGGACTTACTCTCGGGTCGAGAAATTTTTGCCGTGGCGCTATAGGCTTACCGGGCAGCTTAATCACAAAAGAACTGAATCAGCTGAGAGTACCGACAACGATCGGAGCAGTGGAGAGACGTCCCCAGTCCGACGGCACAGCCAGCAGCGAACATAGCCGGGGAGCAAAGTAGCGCCACGTGGCAGCGGGGGGCACTCGCGTCTCAGCCTGCTTTCTGCTGAACGTGCAGGAGCTGGGAGAGGCTAAGACGGCGCGGATGACTGTAAATGTAGGTGCAAATCTCAACCTACAGAAAATTGGTGTACAAGGGCCGGGCTTGACCGGGCGTCGGGAGAGACGGAGGAGGGGCGTTTGAGACGAGAGACCCGAACCGCCATTTTAATATCAGTGTTGGAGTACATACAGGGTCTGTGGCGTCTGAAGGCTGCGATTCTGGCCTGCAGAGAGAAGATGTGGTGCGCTAACAGCTGCGTCTTATAAGAGCCGCGAGAGGAAACAGGAGGAGGGAATTGCGTCGGAGTCTGCTGCTAAGCTTTTATTTAAATGAAGCTAAAGCGCTCCTTAAACAGTGCTTGAGCAGATACCCGAGGACCTAGTGGCGTCAGTGGTGGAGAGGAGGGAATCCACAATAGGAGGTACGGGGTCCCTGCTTAAGCTTTACACCGGGGACGCACTTTTGCAACGTGGTGGTCCAGACGTAACAGCATATTGCAGCCTCCTGCAACAGAGTGGGGCTGCCGACCATTGGGGGAGTTCAGACTGTGCTGAGTAGGAAAAGGTGGAGCACCTTACCCAGTGGAGAGGCTGGGCTGTGATCTTCCCCTCATTTATAGCGGATCTGACCAGGCACTTCCCAAACAGGAGTTTTTTTTTTTTTGAGGGGATTAGCTTTCATAAAGCGGATGGCTGCCAGGAAAAAAAGTGATTTACAAAAGTTTTCATTTACCAAAGTGGCGGCTGAGATGCGGCAATCAGGGATGGACATAACAGAAGGACCTGAGGGGAGTGGAGGGGGAGGCTCCGATTCTGAGGCACCGATATTATCCCCACAAACATCTCGGGAGGGGGCGTCATCCCTTTCGGATTTACCAACGAAGGATACGATGAGAGATTGGTTTATTGAACTTCGGGCAGACATGAAGCAAAATAAAGAGGAACTGCTACACTCCTTTTCGGAATTGAGAGAGGATTTTCTGGCGTTGGGACATAGAGTCGATGATTTAGATGTCCAGGTGGAAAGCCATGAGGCAAAGTTGCAGACCCTAACCCAAAAAACCACTGAAACCTATACGGAATTGCTGGTGCTGCAAGATAAGGAAAACCGAT
The DNA here is from genome assembly GCF_901001135.1 of Rhinatrema bivittatum. Taxonomy (NCBI): domain Eukaryota; kingdom Metazoa; phylum Chordata; class Amphibia; order Gymnophiona; family Rhinatrematidae; genus Rhinatrema; species Rhinatrema bivittatum. The sequence goes on along the minus strand of NC_042616.1, from coordinate 622,251,154 downwards.
CAAGGAGAATGAACATCCGACTGCGAGGGATACCAGAATCGGCAGACTTTCGAGACAGCATGGAGACTGCTAAATCGTTTTGTACCTTCCTTCTTGATCAGGGGGAGGAGGGAGCGGCACCCACGGAAAGAGATTCAGTACCAGACTCCCTTACCATAGAAAGAGCGCACAGGGCACTGGGAGCCCGTAGAGATAACAAGCCGAGAGATATTATCATCAACTTCAATAGTTACCTGCAAAAGGAAAACATTCTGGCGGTGGCCCGCAAGAAGAAGCAATGGAATTGGAGAAATGCTACAGTTGTGGTCTATCAGGACTTGGCAGCTAGTACCTTAAAAAAGAGATATGAATTGAAAAGTGTTACTGCAGCTTTACGTGCGGCGGACATAAGATATAGATGGAATTTTCCTTTTTCCCTGTCTTTCCAAAAAGATGGGATGACATATCGTTTGAAAACCATGAAGGACGCCACCGAGATTTTTCAACAAGCGCATCTGGAACCCCCTCGGGCTGCTTTGGAAGGGACAGCCACGAAGCCTCGGGGGGCTGCGACTTCGAATTGGCAGCGAGTGGAACGTCCGAAGAGGAAACCAACTTCCAGAGTTTCCTCAATGATGGAAAAGACAATACCGCAAGACTAAATGGTCTGATCCAGAATAGCTGGAGGCTATAGGATTACTTTAACTGGGAGTGTCATTGCATAGTTATTCCAAGTTTTGTAATTGAGGTACGGCAGACTGCTAGTAATTTACGGAAATGGAGGAAAAAAAAAAAAAAAGAAAGAGGAGGTTATGCACATATTTGGAAACGTTATATGCAAGCGTTGTGGAGGAGAGGGGGAGCGGGAGGGAGGGTGGCTATCCAGTCTGGGGCACGCCCTCCAATGCAGATCTGGGTGGGGGCAGTCCCGGTCTGCGTTCTAATGAAAGGCATAGACCCATTTGGGGTCTGGGGGATGGATGAGGGAGTCTGGGTGGGAGTGGGGGAGGGGGGGAGTCTCTGGGGAGGGGGGGGGGGGGAGGAGAAAGAGGGGGTCCAGTCTGACCTGGTTGATGGCTTCTTAAGCCGTTTCTTTCAATGTATTCCGTGCCCCTTTAAGGGAACGCTCCAGTCTGCCATTGCAAAAAAAAGGGGAAATGTACGTACGAGGGCCTTAGCTGGGACGGCCTTCGTCTGGATGGCACATTTAGCTAATCTATGCTGTTTCTTCACTCAGCTCCATGCCTAGTACATTAACCCGTATCGTCTCATGGAATGTATGCGGCATCCATACCCCGATTAAGAGAAATAAGATCTTACAGGCGTTCAAGCGTAAAGGGACCGACATTGGATTTTTACAAGAGACACACCTTACGGATATAGAACACACTAAATTAGCTGGAGGTTGGGTAGGGGGGGTCTATTATGCTTCGGCTACTACTCGTTCGGCGGGGGTAGCGATTTTGGTTAGTAAAAATTTACCATATCAAATTCAGAAGGAGATTAAGGATCCGGAGGGCCGGTTTCTTATATTGATTGGGGAGTTATACGCTAAACCTCTAATATTGTGTAACTTGTATGCCCCGAATACTTTTAGCCAAACATTTTTTCAAGAGGTGTACCAACACCTCCTTCCCTACATCTCAGATAATATTATTATGGGGGGAGACTTTAATACGATTCAAGATGCTCTGTTAGACGCCTCAAAAAATAGGCGCAGAGAATATGGAATGGGTAAGGGACCTGCGCATTTGCAGAAAAACCTGCACTTAGTGGATCCGTGGCGTACTTTGAACCCAGGGGACAAAACTTTTACTCATCTGTCCAGGGCACATGCCACCTATTCCCGTATAGATTTTTTTCTAACTAGTGCTCATATGTTTCCTACAATACAAGAGGCGGGTATTGATGATATTTTCATTTCAGATCATAGCCCTGTCTGGCTAGATGTGCAGGCTGGGCGTCCTGAACAAGGAGCTCGGTTGTGGCGGTATCCCTACTACCTGGCTGAAGATAAGCACTTTAATGAATATCTAACAAAACGGTGGGTGGACTATGCATCCTCAAACGAGGCACATATTGAGCAGCCAGTATTATATTGGTACACTGCTAAAGCAGTCCTCCGAGGAGATATTATCGCATATGTGGCACATCGGCGGAAGAGTCTGAATAAGCAAGTATTACTGTTGACTGAGCAATTACACAGGGCCCGGATTTGTCTGGTCCGTTCGCATACGAAACAAAATAGAGATAATTACCTATCTATACAAAATACGTTAAATTCAGTACTACATTTGAGGGCAAAAAAAAGTATGTTATATTATCAGCATAGGTTGTATCAACACAGCAATAAGGCGGGTAAATTAATGACACATTTGATTAGATCTTCGAGAGCGCCTCGGTTTATTACGGGACTAAAGAATGAGAATGGGCATGTGGAAACAAACACACATACCATACTGCGCCTCTTTCGAAATTTCTATCAGCGATTATACGAGACGGAGGGCTGGTCGGAGGAGGCGTGCAGACAGTTTTGTGGGTCTCTGCCGATTCCCATTCTCACAGAGGAGCAAAAAATGACTTTAAATATGCCAATTTCGGAGGAGGAAGTCCGGAGGGCTATTTATAATTCTAAACGCTTAAAAACCCCAGGACCGGATGGTCTCTCGGCAGAATTCTATAAGGGCCTGCTTGATAGAGTGACGGGACCTTTAACCGCGCTTTTTTCCGCTTTAATTCGACAGGGAAGTTTTCCACCCCAGATGAATGTAGCACACATTACCCTTATTCCGAAAACAGGCAGGGACACCCTACAGCCTGATGCCTACCGTCCTATATCCTTGCTGAACTTTGACCAAAAGTTGTTAGCAAAGATTTTGGCGGATCGCCTAGCGGTGGTGTTGCCCTCTCTCGTGGGACCCCATCAAGTGGGATTTGTTAGAAAGCGATATGCCCTTTCAAATCTGCGGAGGATTTTAGCGGCAATGGAAATCTGTCGTTTTACGAATACTCCCTATTTGGCTATTAGTTTCGACGCCGAAAAGGCCTTTGATAGGGTGGAGTGGAGTTATTTGTTTTATATTCTGAGACACATGGGTTTCGAAGGCCTGTTTTATGAGGCAGTGCACTTATTATACGAGGATCCACAGGCAACCATTTTGGTTAATGGAGATAGGTCTGAAATGTTTCCTATCAGGAGAGGCACTCGTCAAGGATGTCCGTTGTCTCCGCTTCTTTTTTTGTTGCAACTAGAACCGCTGTTACTTACTATACAGGGAGCGCCTGGTGTTCGGGGAGTGCGATTTGACAGAGAAATCTTTAAATGTGCGGCCTTTGCAGATGACCTTTTGGTATTTTTGACTGATCCGGTTCGGTCTTTGAGCCCTCTGCTCGATGTGATGGGTTCCTTTGGAATCTTTTCGGGATTTCGGTTGAATGAACATAAGTCCTCTGCCTTGGCTTTTCCAGAAGCGCTGAAGGAGAGATGGAGGGGCTCTTTTCCATTGCAATGGGCGATAGATTCCTTTCGCTATTTGGGGGTGAGAGTGCCGGTAGACCCTTCTCTGGTTTACAACGCTAATGTGCCAAGTATGCTCCGCTATACACAAGACACACTTGCTACGTGGCAAAACTTTCCTTTAACTCTGTGTGGTAGGGTAAACCTATTTAAAATGGTTATTCTACCCAAGTGGTTATACTTATTTCAAACCCTTCCTCTCCATTTGAAAAGGGGGGATGCGTCGTTATTAGATAGCTGTGTGCGGAAATTTTTATGGAGGGGAGGCAAGGCGAGAATTCCCTTGGTCTGGTTGCAGCGGAGGTGGGGGATGGGAGGCCTGGGGGTACCGAACCTGGCGTTGTACGCCGTGGCATGTAATCTGCGGATTATACGGGATTGGTTGCTTGGTACTTCTTCACACACTAGCTTTATGGCGGAGAGTGCCCTTCAATACCCGGTTCATGTTAGTTACGCGCTCCAGGTAGAGCCAGCAAAACTCCCCCCCGTGCTGACTCAGTCTAAGGTGGTATTGCCGATACGGCAGGCCTGGGTTACTTTGACTAAAACTCTTCAAATGCCTAGAGTCAGTGCATATTTGCTCCCGGTTCATGGGAATACTGATTTCTTACCGGGGATCACCTCTCCACAGTTTCAGGCATGGAAAAAGGTGGGAATTAAATATCTGGGGCATGTATTTACAGAAGAGGGGAATCTGATGTCATTTTCTGAATTGCAGAAGAGTTATGGGAGGGGAGTAATTACGGTATTCCCTTATTTACAACTTCAACACTATGTTAAGACTATCCCGATGGCATTTAGGCTAATTTCGACCTTTCAGAAACTGGAGAACTTGTTGGCCCTCTCTAGAAATAAAGCACCATCCCTATCATATTATTATCAACAACTACACCGCCTGAAAAAGATAGAGATGTATTCCATACTGGCAGACAGATGGACGGCGGATGGGGAGTTTGTGGTCACCGCCTCCATATTGCGAACCTGTTATGGTCGGATTGCCAGGATCTCGTATAATACATACTATAGAGAACTGCAGTATAAATTTTTGGGAAGGGCCTATATCTCGCCCCAGATGGCAAAAAGACAACGTATTGCACTATCGGGTTCATGTTTGCGGTGCCGGAAGGAGGGGGCTACTTTGGCTCATGGTTTTTGGGCTTGCCCTGTGGTGCAGGCTTTTTGGACCCAGATTGCACATTATTTAGCTACAATCTTACATGTTTCTATTCCGATAGCGCCCTTGTGGATTTTATTTGGGTGCATACCCCCGTTGAGAATACGAGATCCTGGCATCAGGTTATTTTTGCAGAAAGCTAGTGTGGTTGGGAAGCGGGTGATTCTCATGAACTGGAGAAGCGCTGATCCCCCTTCTTTTTGGGCATGGAGGAACCTTTTGTATACGATGATGCAGATGGAGCAGATGGCCATTCGACAATCCCCAGTACAAAGTAAGCGATTTCTTAGTGTTTGGGATCCATATATTCAGTCTCTTCCTCACGTTGCTAGAAGCCGGATTCTTAATGAATGTATGTAGTCCATTGGGGTAGGCTACTGGAGGTTTTTTTTAGTTTTATGGGGTTGGGATTGAAAGGGTTTTTTTTCTGGTTTAAGATTGAAATATATGGATGTGTATTTAAAGGGAAGGACTGGGGGCAGGGGAAAGGTACGGAAGTTATTCAGTTCAGCCCAGGGAGGTGGTAATATTTAGGTGGTTGAGATAAATAACAGCTCCTTCTCAGGGGCAAGTAATTAATTTTTGGTTCTCAATCCTATATAGGGGGAAAGAGGGGATGGGAAGGGGGGGGTGGGGGGAAACAGTTGGGAATCCAAAAGGTTAAACTTCAATGTTTTACTTGGTGGGCTTCAACACGATCTATTCATTGAGGACTGTGTATAAATGTAGGTGGTTGCAGCCCATTATATGATTGAGTGGAGGGCCTAATTATAGAGCTCTCTTACAATGGTGGATGTCATATGTTGTGTTTCAAGATTGCAGAATTGATTGTGATGCTTCTACTGTTGTCCACTGTTTACATGTTTTGTATTTGTTGGTTTCTCAATAAAAATTAAATAAACCTTAAAAAAAAAAAATAATAATATAAACACAGCTATACTAACTGCACTAACCACGTCCTCTGGCAACAAATTCCAGAGTTTAATTGTGCGTTGAATAAAAAAGAACTTTCTCCGATTAGTTTTAAATGTGCCCCATGCTAACTTCATGGAGTGCCCCCTAGTCTTTCTACTATCCGAAAGAGTAAATAACCGATTCACATCTACCTGTTCTTTTAAACACCTCTATCATATCCCCCCCTCAGTCGTCTCTTCTCCAGTGGCCTGGATTGGCCACTGTTGGAGACAGGATGCTAGGTCAGAACAGAACATTGGTCTGACCCAGTATGGCATGTTTTTATGTTCTTCTTAAGATCAGCTGAAGCAGGATAGGAATCTGGTACCTATCTGTACTGACCACTTTCCATGGATGGAGCCCTCAGGTGCTGGTAGCCAACAGGAAAGACAGAAGCAATATACACACTTGGGATAGGGACTAAAGAGCACCCACAAAAGCAGGACCGAGCTGTAGAACCAAGGCAGAGTGCAGAAAGGCACTCACTAAAACAGACCTAACACAGGGAAAGCAAGACGAGACTAGAACCAAACAAACAAGACTTGGGCAGAAGAAACTATTCTAGAAAGCCTCAGATTAGGGCCACAAAGGTTAAGACTAAAATACAAGTAGGGCCACAACTACAACTAGAACTTGGACCAAGCTAAGGAATGGCACTATGAGACTAGCTTATAACTATGAGGCAGCACCAAACATGGCCACCAGCAAGACCTCCAAGCAGCTGGAAGACTAAGCAGCTGGTGATGGAAGTGGTGAAGACTAAAACTGTGAAAGATTTCAAAAGCGGCGTGGGATAAACACTGTGGGGTAGATTTTAAATACTTGCGCGATCGCGTACCTTTGTTCGCGCCTGGTGCGCGAACAAAAGTACGCTGGATTTTATAAGATAGGCGCGTAGCCGCGCCTATCTTATAAAATCCAGGGTCAGCGCGCGCAAGGGGGTGCACATTTGTGCAACGCTGCCTGTTCCCTCCGCCCTCCCCCCACCTATCTAAACCCCCCCCCCCCCACCTTTGTCGGCAAAGTTACGCCTGCTGAAAGCAGGCGTAACTTTGCGCGCATCACCGGCAGCCCCGCTCCGTCCTCCGGTCCTGGGGGCTGGTCCGGAGGCCTCGACCACGCCCCCGGGCCTGCCCCCGAAACACCGCGGTGTTTCGGGAACGCCCCCTCCCGCCCCTTTTCAAAAGCCCCGGGACTTACGCGCGTCCCGGGGCTATAGGCGCGCCAGGGCCCTGCACGCGTAAATCCGGAAGTATTTACACGCGCGGGCCTTTTAAAATCCGCCCCTGTGGATCCATAAAGGCTAGAGGATGGGAATGAAGAGTAGAGCCATGGGGGTGGCTTGCTGGGCAGACTAGATGGGCCAATAGAAACATAGAAATGACGGCAGAAAAAGACCTATCACTGTCGGCCCTTACTGGTTGGAAGCAAGAACTGCTCATAGACCCTCACACCAGTACCATATAGGCATTTAGACATCAGGCAAAGTACTTTCAAATTTTGCATACCAATTCACTGGCAGCCAGTGAAGCTCTTTTAAAACAGATGTAATATGATCTTGTACAATGCTGCCAGTGAGCAGGCATACTGCCACATCATGGACCGAGCAATATAAACACATTGTGGGGTAAGACTACATAAAGAACATTGTAATAGTCAAAATGTACAACAAACAATACCTATTCAAAGCTCTCAAAATTGATCTTTTTAAAATTACACAGCTGAAAGAAAAAAAAAAAAAGGAGCTAGATACTTTTGCACTTGTAATTCCAAATCAAGACTCATCTACAAGTGTTCACAAATGGCAGGCTTCTTGCTTAGGCCAAAGAGGTACAGCCATCAAGTTAGACTACAAATCATTAGGTAGATCTGCATCAAGCCAACCAACATGAACATCCAATTTTGAGAGGTCAAGTCATAATTTATTTTTAACTGACCACTCCCAGATTGTTGACAAAACAGTTTACATTGGCTACTGACCTTTCAGCAACAGACCCCAAAGTATGAGTACAGACAAAAAAAAATTATATTGCCTACATGAATATCAGCCCATAATAATATTGCACCTACAGAGAAACTTGCTTTTAGAAAGCATGGTGAAGGCAAACAGCAGCAACAAAATTAAAGCATGGAATGAGCATAGAGCAGTTAGCCAGCAGCTGCCTTCTAACCACATTGCACCATTACAGCAGTCTCACCATAGGACATGCCAGGCCTACATGGTTCAAAGTGCGAAAAGACTCGAGTGCCAGGCAATTAGAAGGCGGCGTATACAGCATCCCTGTTTGCAAAGAAGTGAAGGTAAAGAACATAAGAACATAAGAAAATGCCATACTGGGTCAGACCAAGGGTCCATCAAGCCCAGCATCCTGTTTCCAACAGAGGCCAATCCAGGCCATAAGAACCTGGCAAGTACCCAAAAACTAAGTCTATTCCATGTAACCATTGCTAATGGCAGTGGCTATTCTCTAAGTGAACTTAATAGTAGGTAATGGACTTCTCCTCCAAGAACTTATCCAATCCTTTTTTAAACACAGCTATACTAACTGCACGAACCACATTCTCTGGCAACAAATTCCAGAGTTTAATTGTGCGTTGAGTAAAAAAGAACTTTCTCCAATTAGTTTTAAATGTGCCCCATGCTAACTTCATGGAGTGTCCCCTAGTCTTTCTACTATCCGAAAGAGTAAATAACCGATTCACATCTACCCGTTCTAGACCTCTCATGATTTTAAACACCTCTATCATATCCCCCCTCAGTCGTCTCTTCTCCAAGCTGAAAAGTCCTAACCTCTTTAGTCTTTCCTCATAGGGGAGTTGTTCCATTCCCCTTATCATTTTGGTAGCCCTTCTCTGTACCTTCTCCATCGCAATTATATCTTTTTTGAGATGCGGCGACCAGAATTGTACACAGTATTCAAGGTGCGGTCTCACCATGGAGCGATACAGAGGCATTATGACATTTTCCGTTTTATTCATCATTCCTTTTCTAATAATTCCCAACATTCTGTTTGCTTTTTTGACTGCCGCAGCACAGTAAAGCCGGGGCTCTATGCGATATTTCAAGAGGAAGGAAACTGGACACATTAGATGGACTTTAAAGGTCCTTATTTGCCATTGTATTCTATTCTCTCTCGCTTACATTTTGCTGTTCTCACTGGCAGCTTTCATTCCAGTCTGCTACCAGGAGCACACGAAAGGCACAGAGCTCTAGGCACTCCATCTTTTGCAACTTCCTGGAAAACTAACAGGCCGATACAGTACAGTGCGCTCCAACAGAGCGCACTGTTAACCTGTCATTGGACGCGCGTTTTCCCTTACCCCTTATTCAGTAAGGGGCAGAAAACGCGCATCCAACCCGCCAAACCTAATAGGGCCCTCAACATGCAAATGCATGTTGAGGGCCCTATTAGGTATGCCCGCGCGATTCAGTAAGTAAAATGTGCAGCCAAGCCGCACATTTTACTTTCAGAAATTAGCGCCTACCCAAAAGGTAGGCGCTAATTTCTTCGGGCACCGGGAAAGTGCTTTTCTGTGCACCCTCCGACTTAATACCATGGCGATATTAAGTCGGAGGTCCCGAAGGGTAAAAAAAGTAAAAAAAAAAAAAAAAAAGAAATTTGAAGTCCGCCAGCGGCTGTCGGGTCGAAAACCGGATGCTTGATTTTGCCGGCGTCCGGTTTCCGAGCCCGTAGCTGTCAGTGGGCTCGAGAACTGATGCCGGCAAAATTGAGCGTCGGCTGTCAAACCCACTGACAGCTACCGCTCCTTCTGCCCGTTTCTACCGCCGGGCCTAATTTAAATACTGCATCACGTGCACAGGCGAGTGGCCTGTTCGCCCGCTCTCCCACGGACTTTACTGACTCGGCCCGTAAGTTTGTAAAACAATAGGACTCACTTTGTGCCTGAGAGCATATGATGCATTGGTTTAAAAGGCATAACAGTGGAATGGGTCAGGAGACAAGAAAAAAAAAAATAGATGATACCATGCAAATATCAAAAATAAATGAGAGAAGCACAAGAAGCCTTTTTTAACTCTAGGTCAACACAGTTCAAGCATGACATTGTTATACAGACAAATTAAATATTTTCTTAATTTACTCAAATTGAGTATTTTAAAGTAAATAAGTGCAGACTGTGCCTGATGCAATACTGATTCCAAAACAACTGTACTGCCTATAAAAAAAGATTAGCCCTTACATGTTTCAGAAGGAAATCTTTTTGCCAATATAAGCATCAAAGCTGTACATTTGAGACATTAAGTTTGTGTGGATGGGCCATATGGTCTGTATCTGCCGTTGTGTTCTATTCACAGCACACATTAGCCATTCCTATCATGGTATGTTCAAAATTCATTTGGAGATATTAACTCATGAAAGCCCAAAGAAGTCTTTGAATCATTCAAATCAGAGAGAAATCACTCTCGTTGCTAGAATACTGCAAAAGCAAAACAAGATTCTGGCTGCCCTGAAACCAGCAATAGCCAGGACAAGGGCTTGGAGTTCTACCCAAGAGTCCCTAGGTGGTTTGGAGAAGAAGAAGAAGCCACAAGGACTTGCAGTCCCACACATAAGAAAAAGGACTAGTCCCTCAGGAATCACAAAAAGGATTGCTGGGATCATCTTCCAAGAAATTTGTGGGCTAAAGAGCAGAACTGGAAATACCTAGGGGAGATCTGCAAGTCCTGAATTCAGAAGTAAATGGCTTGTGATTTTAAATATTCCAACAAGTGCAAGCCAGGATTACCCCTTCACTTTCTATGTAACCTCTGCCTTCAATAAAGCTCTGGTTGAAACCCAGACAAAGTCGCTGAATATCAGGAGGCACCGACAATCTGACAAGTACAAAACCTTACATAATTATAACAAGTCAAATAAGCATTTACTCTTGTTTTACACTAATTTCTAAATATACATATTAAAAAAAAGTGATCACAAGGATGAAATACAAAGAAAGTAGCTATATGAGAATTTTTAAACAGCATGTAAAGAGACTACCCAGAATGTTATAAAACCTTCAAAACAAACAGTATAACTGGATATTAATCACATGAGGCAACATTCTACTTTAACAGTTCAGATTATAGTCATTTTAAAACATAACAACCATAATGAGTTAAACCAGCACTTCTCAACCAGTGTCCAGGTGTCCCACTGCCCCGTTGTACTGTCCTTCTCCCTTTTTCCAGACCCCGCGGGCCAATTGGAAGCCTCATTTCTTCCTACTCCCACTGCCCAATGGGAAGCCTCCTTCATTCAGCCTGCACCCGCACAGGCCAATCGGAAGCCTCCTCCCTTCTACCTGCCAGTGGGAGTAGGAAGAATCAGTGTTGCCAACCTCGCTTATTTCCCGCGAGATTGGGTTCCTTATCCTAGTCATTCGCGGGTTTTTTTTTCGATTCGCGGGTTGCTTTTAATTGGGCGATTTTTCCTGCCAATCGCGGGGGGGGGGGGGGGGTTGGGCTTGGAGGGCGGGACTTGTGCTCTGATGTTGAAGTGATTGGCTGATGCTGCCGATGAGGCTTGTCCATTGCAGGCGCACCCTAAATTATTGTAGCAGTAAGCCAATCAGAGCTATGTGTAAAGGACAATTTTTTTTCTTTAATTGCTGTATTAAAGAGTTTACATAAAAAACAAAACAAAAAAAAAAAAAAACCCTTCACAGGAGTACGTGGTCAGACCCAGCATGGCATTGCAGTAACAACAGTATCGTACGTGGGCAGACCCAGCATGGCATTGCAGCAACAAACAGTATCGCACGTGGGCAGACCTGGCAGCCCAGCACGGTATTGCAGCAAGCAACAGAGAAGGAATCTTCTGTGCAGCTGCAGACTGAATGCTGAAGGGAGTGTATCACTCAGCTGGCTTCAGCCAGGTATCAGGAGGGGAGGAATGAGCATGTTGGGAGGGGGGAATGAGCATGTGGGGGCCAGAGATGAGCTCGGTGGGGAGGGGGGGAATGATTGGGGGCCAGAGATGAGCTCAGAGGGGAGGGGGGAATGAGCATGTGGGGGCCAGAGATGAGCTCAGAGGGGAGGGGGGAATGAGCATGTGGGGGCCAGAGATGAGCTCGGTGGGGAGGGGGGAATGAGCATGTGGGGGCCAGAGATGAGCTTGGTGGGGAGGGGAGGAATGAGCATGTGGGGGCCAGAGATGAGCTCGGAGGTGGGTGGGGAGGGAGGGAATGAGCATGTGGGGGCCAGAGATGAGCTCGGAGGTGGGTGGGGAGGGGAGGAATGAGCATGTGGGGGCCAGAGATGAGCTCGGAGGTGGGTGGGGGAGGGGAGGAATGAGCATGTGGGGGTCAGAGATGAGCTCGGAGGTGGGTGGGGCGGGGAGGAATGAGCATGTGGGGGCCAGAGATGAGCTCGGAGGTGGGTGGGGAGGGGGGAATGAGCATGTGGGGGCCAGAGATGAGCTTGGTGGGGAGGAGAGGAATGAGCATGTGGGGGCCAGAGATGAGCTTGGTGGGGAGGGGAGGAATGAGCATGTGGGGGCCAGAGATGAGGTGGGTGGGGAGGGGGGAATGAGCATGTGGGGGCCAGAGATGAGCTCGGAGGTGGGTGGGGAGGGGGGAATGAGCATGTGGGGGCCAGACATGAGCTTGGTGGGGAGGAGAGGAATGAGCATGTGGGGGCCAGAGATGAGCTTGGTGGGGAGGGGAGGAATGAGCATGTGGGGGCCAGAGATGAGGTGGTGGGGAGGGGGGAATGAGCATGTGGGGGCCAGAGATGAGCTCGGAGGTGGGTGGGGAGGGGGAAATGAGCATGTGGGGGCCAGAGATGAGCTCGGAGGTGGGTGGGGAGGGGAGGAATGAGCATGTGGGGGTCAGAGATGAGCTCGGAGGTGGGTGGGGAGGGGAGGAATGAGCATGTGGGGGCCAGGGATGAGCTCGGAGGGGGGAATGAGCGTGAGGGGCTGATGTTTGATTTCATCTTTTTTTTTTTTTCTCATTTCTTTTCCCTGCAGCAGATCACCTTTGTAAAAAAATCCTTATTTTGACAAAAAGCTTGTCCACACTTGCTGACTACAGGTAAAAAATAATGTGACATGGAAACTTGTAATGCTATTTTTTTTTATTTGTTCTACACCACTTTTGCTTTCATCTAATTTTGCTTTTTTTTCTTTCATTTCTTCTCCTTGCAGAAGATCAACTTTATACGAAAGCCTGGCCATACCTACTGTTTCTGTCATTGGCTGCTACGCTACTAAATGGTTTTGATCTACTATGGCTAAAATAAGGAACTGGGCTAAGTACGGTAAAAGGTACTGGAAAGAGGAATGTGAACTAAAATCATGGATTCAGCCTGGTGTCAGCAATAAGAGGAGGGGGGAATGAGCGTGAGGATTGAAGTTTCCATCTCACATTTTTTGGGCTTGGTTTTTTGGAAAAAAGTGCTTGTTCTTTCATAAAACCTGGCAACCCTGAAAGAATGGAGGAAGCCTTTGATTGGTCGGTGAGGCAGGCATCTCATAGCCCGGGGGTGGGGTAGGAGGAGTGGCAGTGTCGAACCCTGACGAAGCAAGGCCGCCACAGGAGCCATCCCGTGGCGGTAAAGATGAAAACCCAACACCGATCAAGCAAAGCCACCACGGGAGCCCATCCCGATGGCAGTGAAGAGGAAAACCCAATGCCGACCAAGCAAGGCCGCTACGGGAGCCCATCCCCGTGGCGTCAAAGAGAAAACCCGACCCTGACCAAGCAAGGCTGATAAGAGAGCCCACCCCCGTGCCGGCGAAGAGGAAATCCGACCCCGACTGAGGCCACCACGGGAGCCCATCCCCGTGGCGGCGAAAAAAGAAGGCCCGCCGGAGTAAAGCCACGGCGGAACTGGAGCCCATCCCTGCAGTGAAGGAAGAAGTTTTTGGTGAGAGTTTGTGTGTATCTGTGTGTGTGAATGAGTGGCTGTGTGAGTGCTTGTTTGTGTGTGTGGTGGTGGGGTGGAGGGGAATTAGGGCTGGAGGGTACTGGAAAGGGTGGTGGATGCCTGGAATGCCCTTCCGGAGGAAGTGGTGAAGTCTAAAACTGTGAACGACTTCAAAAGGGCATGGGATAAACACTGTGGATCCATCAAGTCTAGAGGGCGTGAATAAAGAGGAGGCATTCAAACACTGCACGGAGCGGCAGTAGCCACAGAGGCATTCAAACACTGCACGGAGCGGCAGTAGCCACAGAGGCATTCACGGAGCGGGATGCCAGTGGCCAGTAGTTGGTGTTCCACCTTCATGGAGCGGAAGAATGGAGGGCTGCTATCTCCAAAAAAAAAACCCAAAAAAATAAAAACAGGGGTGGGTAAGAGTATGGGGTAAGGGTGTGGCCTGCTTGTTACAGCGGTTGCTACCCCTAATTGAGCTGGACGTTCACTTGGATGCAGATACGGCGCTGCTCTCTAAATTGGTGGTGGGCTGGAGGGTACTGGAAGCCAATAGTAACAGGTGGGAGAGAAAAAAAGGGGAAAAATGGATAAAGTGCGTAGCTTGCTGGGCAGACTGGATGGGCCGTTTGGTCTTCTTCTGCCGTCATTTCTATGTTTCTATGTGTGTGTGAATGAGTGCCTGGGTGAGAGCTGGTGTGTCTGTGGGGGTGAATGGGTGCCTGGGTGAGAGCTGGTGTGTGTGGGGGGGTGAATGGGTGCCTGGGTGAGAGCTGGTGTGTGTGTCTGGGTGAGAGCTGGTGTGATTGAGAGCTTGTATATAAGAGAGCATGAGTGTGATTGAGAGAGAGAAACTGGTCAGAGAGGTGATGTGTTTCTGTGTGGCAGCGAAAAAGAAGGCCCGCCGGAGTAAAGCCACGGCGGAACTGGAGCCCATCCCTGCAGTGAAGGAAGAAGTTTTTGGTTAGAGTTTGTGTGTATCTGTGTGTGTGAATGAGTGCCCGGGTGAGAGCTGGTGTGAATGAGTGGGTGAGAGGTGGTGTCTGTGGGTGTGAATGGGTGAGAGCTTCTGTGTGTGGGTGTGAATCAGGGTCTGGGTGAGAGCTGGTGTGATTGAGAGAGAGAGAGAATGGTCAGGAAGATGACTGATGTGAAAGAGACCAAGACTGGTCATGGGGTCTAATTGGGGGGGGGGGGGGGAGTGACTGGTTGTGGGTGCTAAGGAAGAGGACTGTGAGGACAGAGCTTCAGCAGCCTTTGCTGCTTCTGGTGAGGGCTATTGGCCTGGGAGGGAAAGGAGTAGGAGAGTTGCTGGAGAGAATAAGTAAAGGTGGCTTTTTAAATGTATTTTTCTTGATTGATTGCCATTTTAATTATTGGGTATTATGCGATGTCTTCTGTTTTGAAATATTTTATTGATATTTGGACGTTTGAATAATTTTTACGAGTTTTTAATTGTTGGATATTATTCTGTTCAGTATTCTGTTTTAGTATAGCTTTACAATTATTTCTGTGTGGGGCTCTAAAGCAGCTTGGCTTATTCTGTTTTCCCAATAGGAAATGTATTAGTGTTTAGGGCCTGGTTGAATAGTTGTATTTCTTAGATAGGGTTGTTACTGTTAAGTGTGTTCCATAATACAGGTGTAACTTTGTGCGGGTTAGTTTGTGTTCATTATTGCAAATCCTGAGAGTCTGTTAGGTGCTATATTTCTCTTTCCATTTCTCCAGGTTCGCACTGCATGCAGAGTGGCTTTTTTGGTTTTCCATTCCAGTTGCTGTCTCCATATTTATAATTAGTGGTCTTTCTGTACTTGGTGAAGGTCAGTTCTGGGTGTGTGACCGAGGTGAGGTATTTTACTAACATGTAGGCATTTGATTCAATCTTATTTGTTGTGTTTTCTCAATAGGATATGCATTAGTGGTAAATTACTGTCTTTTCATAAGGAAGGCTATTGTGCCTGGTAGTAAAGGGAGTTTGTTTTGCTTTTGCTGGGATGTCATCAGAACCAGAATCTCTTTTTTGTATGGCGAGTTGTACAGGGTAATGCCGTAGATCTGCTCTGCACTCATTGCTGGGAGTTGAGGGGATTCCTGTGGATGCAGAGTGCATCTTTACATTTAGCCCCGTGATGGTCACATGTTCAGTGTGTCACGCATGTGAGAACCATCTGTCAGGTGTGTCCCGGCCGAAAAAAGGTTGAAAACCACTGGGTTAGACAATAGACCATTGAGTACAACAGATAGTGGCCACTCCAGGCAACCTTGAAGTACTGGCAAATCCCAACATGAAAGTATGTTTCATGTTGCTCTCCCCAAAAATGAGTAAGTGGAGAAACCAGTTGATCTGGCTAATAATTACCGTATTTATGGACCTGTCCTCCAGACACTTGTCCAAACCTTTCTCTTATACTACTAGCCCTAACCATATTTTCTGTCAAAAAATTCTATAGCTTAATTGTGAACTGACTGGGAAACATTTGGTATAAGTTTGCTATCCAATAGTTAGTTCCAGGGAGCATCCCCTAGTCCTAGTATTTGATAGCATAAACAATCATTCCTTTCTAAGAAGTCTCTTCTTCAAGCTGAAGAGCCCTAACCTGTTTAGTCTTTCTTCATAGAAGGAGCCAGTCCATGCTCTTAATAATTTTTGTTTCCTTCTCACTACTTTTTTTTCTACTTCTGCTATATCTTTTTTGAGGTGCATGACAACAACCGCCACACAATATTCAAGATGCAGCCACACCATGAATCGACACAGAGGCAGCTCTATATAGTTTTATATTCCTTTCTGTATAATTTCGAACATTCTATTTAACTTTTGGCTGTTGCTGCACACTAAGCTAAAGATTTTAATGTGGTGAGTCCTCAATATGGAATTTTATTTTATTTTTATTATTTTTTTATATATACCACCATTTGATCTGAGATATCACATTCAGGTACTGTAGGTATTTCCCTATCCACTCTGGAATTTTTCAAGGGCTTACAATCTGCTTTGTACCTGAGGCTAAAGGAGCGACAGTGGGACTCAAACCCTGGTCTCCTGGTTCATAGCCCACTGCTCTAACCACTAGGCTATTCCTCCTCCCTCCACTAGCCTATTCCTCATCCTCCAGCATTTTGTATCTATAGCTAGGATTATTTTTCCCTATTCACATCACTTTGCACTTGTCAATATTAAATTGTATCTGCCATTTAGATGCCCAATTCCCTAATCTCACAATATCATCCTGCATTTCTTCACAATCGATGAGAAATTACTACTTATCTGATCATTTCCTTTTCTTTAGGACAGTCAGATGAATCCAGAAGAAGTGGGTTATGCACCTCTACCAGCAAATTGAGACGGAGGAAACAGATGTCAGGTAACATATACCCCTGCAGTGACATCAGCCTGCCAGTATTTTCTTCAAAAGCAAATTGTGGACAGGCTAGCAAAAAACTTGATTAAAACCAGATAACCATGTCAGTACTCAGCCAAGAAATATATTAACACTGATCAAGGGACTGGACTAACACTTACCAGTAATCCCTGTAACACATAGTCACACAAGAGAACCATAGTACAATCATTCGGCAGCCAAAGGAGGGAAACTGGATTCATCTGACTGTCCTAAAGAAAAGGAAGTTATGAGAAATTACTACTTACCTGATTTCTTAGCATCCATTCAGATGAATCCAGAACAAGTGGGATGTATCCAAGCTATTACCAAAATGGGTGGGAGGCTGTCCATGGTCCTGTCAGAACCGCTCATGCAAAGGCTGCATCCTCCCGGACCTGCACATCCAGACTATAAAACCTGGAAAAGGTGTAAGGAGGACCATGTCGCAGCTCGGCAAAAGTCTATGGGAGACAGCTATCTAACCTCCGCCCATGACAATGCCTGAGCCCTAGTGGAATGAGCCCTAACCTGAGTAGGGAACGGCTTGCCAGCATCAACATATGCTGCCTTGACTACCTCCTTAAACCAGCAGGCTATTGTAGCCCACAAGGCCAGCTCTCCTTGTTTAGTACCACCTTGAAGGGCAAACAGGCGATCCATTTTCCGTAAAGGCCCAGTAACCTCCAGACACCGGATGATATGTCTCTTGACATCCAAGGGTCGCAACTGATGATACTCCCCTAAGTCTCTCTATCTCTCTGTTCAGAGACAGCAGGGAGATGGACTGATTCAAGTGAAATTCAGTGACCACCTTCAGTAAAAAAAAAAAAAGAAGAAAGGTACACAGCAGTATCGCCCCTGGAGTCACCTGAAAGCAGTGTTCCCAGCAAGACAAGGTCTGCAGCTCAGAAACTCCATACAGAACAAATTGCCACAAAAAACACTGTTTTCAAAATCAGTAACCGCAAGGACTAGTTACCCATCTGTCTAAACATAGGACCTGCTAAGAAATCCAAGACCAAATTAAGACTCCATAAGGGAACAGGAAACCATAAGGGAAAGCGAAGATGTTTCATTCTTTTCAGGAAACAGGCCAAAATCAGGTAGAGCCGACAAGGAACCACCATTCACCTGGCCCCTGAAACCAGCGAGAGCCGCTACTTCTACCTTTAAGGAATTAAGGGCCAAACCTTTTTCTCTGTACGTAGCCAGATCAGTCCAGACCATGGGTTGAGCCTCCTTTCCAGCAGGTGGAGACAGACCAAAACTGAAAGGGTATCCTGTATGAGGACAGAGCCTACCCTGCAACCCTTCAGTATTTGTCTGTCTCCAGCAGGTGGAACAGCTCACCCTGTGGTTCCCTATTAGATTGCCTTTTCCCCTCTGGGTTTCTTCTTTGATTCTTTTCTCTGGGGCAAGCTCAAGCAAGTATTATTTTCATCTGATTTCTTTGTAAAAAAAAAAATAAAAAATTACTGTAAATTTGTGTCATTTTTATTCACTGTGTCAGGGAGACAGTTCTGTCTCCCTCGCTCTTGGGATTCCTAGGGGGGCTTGGCCCCTTGATTTCCTCAGCCTAGGTTCCCTTCCCAGTGACCACCTTGTGGGTGATACTGGTGATGCCAGTCACTATCCCTTAGTCTGCTGCCTTGCCTCGAGACGTCCATTCCTCGGGTGCATTTTCAGGGATGTGAATTCCCTTGTGACTGTCTTTGGGGGGGGGAAGCAAAAAGAAAGAAGCAGTCAAATTTTGTACTTTGGTTGTACAAGTTTACAAAAAAAAATAAAAGGCAGCAAGATTTTTATTTGTAGGAGGGAGCAGGGTTCGATCTCCTGCTCCTCTCCTCTGGGACTCCCCTATCCACTGTTTTTCTGTTTATTCCCGGCTGTGTGTTTTCCTTCATGCCGCGCTCTAACCTGTGCCCGGCCTCCCGGCTCTCCCGAGATGGGGTGTACTCCCGACGCCTCCCGGGTAGGGAGGGCTCCTCCGTGGCGGTACAGATCACTCGCCCAGGGTCGGGTTCCTCGACACATGGCCAACATCTAGATCCCAGCGAGTGGGAGTTTTCCAATGCGGCCATGGGACTCCTTGTTCGCAGGTGGGGTCCCCCTCACCTGGATCTCTTGGCGACGTTGGACAATGCCAAGGCTCCCCGGTTCTTCAGCCGGTGGAGGGAGCATTGCTCGTAGGGAGTAGACGCGCTGGCTCTCCCTTGGCCCCCCGACGTCGTCCTCTACATGTTTCCGCCGTGGCCATTAGTAGGGAAGATTCTCCGGAGAATAGAGCTCCATCGCGGTCCAGTCATTCTTGTGGCCCCCGAGTGGCCCCGCAGGCCGTGGTTCTCTGATCTGGTAAATCTGGCGGCAGACGGTCCTCTTCGCCTCAGCCACCTGCCCCATCTTCTTCGGCAGGGTCCCGTATTTTTCGACCTGGCGGATCTGTTCTGTCTAGCGGCATGGCTTTTGAACGGCGACGTTTGAGGCAAAAGGGTTACAAGGAAGAGGTTATTTCCACCCTGCTCAGGGCTCGCAAGCAGTCTACATCTCTGGCCTATGTCCAGGTCTGGAAGGTCTTTGAAAATGCCTGCGAGGAGTAGGGCGTTTCGGCCCGTTCTCCTTCGGTCGGTGTAGTCCTCACCTTCCTGCATCGGGGACTCTCCAAGGGTCTTTCGGTCAGCTCTTTGCGGGTGCAAAGTTTCGGCTCTCTGCTCCCTCCTGGGCACCATCGAGGGTCGGGCGGTGGCCTCTCATCCGGATGTTGTCAGTTTCCTCAGGGGTGCTAAACACCTGAAACCACCTGCCGGCCCACTTGCCCCTCGTGGAGTCTAAATTTGGTGCTTCGGGCTCTTTGTTTGGCCCCTTTCGAACCTCTCCATCGGGCTACTCTCAAGGACTTGACGCTCAAGGCTGTCTTCTTGGTTGCCATTTGCTCCGCCAGGAGGGTGTCAGAGCTTCAAGCCCTTTCTTGCAGAGATCCTTTTCTGCGGTTTTCAGACTCGGGTGTGTCTCTCAAGACAGTGCCTTCCTTCTTGCCAAAGGTCATTTCCTCCTTTCATGTAAATCAGTCGGTGGAACGCCCCGCATTTTCTGCGGAGGATATCGAGAGGCCCGGAGGCGGTGACCTTCACCGTCTGGATGTTAAACGCGTCTTGTTGCGTTACCTTGAGGTTACCAATGACTTCCAGGTATCGGATCATATCTTTATCCTGTGGAGTGGCCCAAATAGGGACAAACAAGCTTCTAAGACTATGATCGTTCGATGGTTGAAGGAGGTGATTTCTTCGGCCTATATCTGCAAGGGTCGGGCGGTCCCGGACAGTTTGAAAGCTCTTTCCTTGCATTCTCAAGCTACTTCTTGGGCAGAGAGTCAATCTGTCTCTCTGCAGGAAATCTGCATGGCAGCTACATGGAAGTCCCTGCATACCTTTGCTCGTCATTACCGCCTTGATGTTCAGGCACCAGTCTTTGGTTCCTTTGGCCGGCAGGTGCTTCGAGCGGGACTATCCAGGTCCCACCCTTTGTAGGGAAGCTTTGGTACATCTCATGGTCTGGACTGATCTGGGTACATACAGGGAGAGGAAAATTAGTTCTTACCTGTTAATTTTCGTTCCTGTAGTACCACAGATCAATCCAGACGCCCTCCCGTCTTGTCTGTCCGCTCAAATTTCTCCTTCTTATAGGACCCATTAGTGTTTCTGCATGACTCTCATGGATTTTCAGTACATGCACCGGAAGCAACTTTATGATAATCAGGGGTAGTCATGCAAGAGCGTTTTATTAGCACATAGTAACACAGTTTATTCACTTGTTCTATTGTTCTGATTGTTTACACTAAATTACTAATTATTCTGTTACTTGCTTGATCTTATGCCTTTTTCTGCTTTGACAATGGTTATACTGAAGGGCTGCAGGTTAGGCTCTGTCCTCATATAGGATACCCTTTCAGTTTTGGTCTGTCTCCACCTGCTGGAAAGGAGGCTCAACCCATGGTCTGGACTGATCCATGGTACTACATGAATGAAAATTAACAAGTAAGAACTAATTTTCCTATTCAAGCCATCCTGCAAAAATTCCAAAATGAGCAGGATCTTGGACAAATGAGGAAGAATACTTCGATCCTCACACCAGGCCTCAATCACTCTCCAAACTTGCAAATAGGCCAAGGAGATGGAGAACTTTTTAGCTCTAAGCAAAGAGGAAATCACTGCCACTAAGTATCCACATTTCAGCAATTGATTCCTCTCAAGGACCATACTGTAAGACAAATCAGAGTCTGAACTTCGTGAAGAACCATACCCTGACTTAGCAGGCTCCTGTGTGCCGGAAGTCGAAAGGGTGAGTTCCCCAGTAGATGCCGCAAATCCGCATACCACGACCTCCTGGAGCAACCAAGAGTACCAACCCTCTGTGGCATGGCATTCGATCCTTCGGATCAATCTGTCCAACATGGGTCATGGAGGAAAGGCATACAGCAACTTGTCTTTCTGCCACTCCTGCACTATGGCATCGATCCTAGACGACTTCATATCTGTCCTGCAACTGAAGAATCACGGAAATTGATGATTCTTCCGCTATTGCTGTGTTGAAGTAAGTAGGAGAGTTAAAGCAGCAGTGAATATGGTGTCTGAGGGTAAGTTGGCTGTGAAAAAACGATAGTGGGTTTTGTAATAAATAGGGACAGTATTGGATGGTGGTGAAGGTTGTGGAGGTCAGTAGTCCTGTGATGATGAGGGAATTATTTGGTTCCCTCAGAGAATGTGTTTAAATCACAAAGAGTGATGTTAATATAATGTTGATTTATTTACATTTAGTTCAAGATAAGGAACATGAGATAAAATAAGAGTGACCATTATCGGGAGAAGTTAGGACAGCAGTACACAGAAGTAGATACAGGTAATAACTTGTAGAGGCATATAAATCACAGTCAACAAGGATTTTGAATATATTCAATAAAAAATAGTAGTAAAAATCTTTTTAGAATTTGATATAAATTATTAGATAAAGAATTTTTTTGACATGAAGTATTGTGTTTTTAATACAGATGATTTAAACGCAGAAATTGGCTAAGTGCAATGAACAGTTGGAGATTTAAGGAAGATCATTGGCGCCTCTATTAAAACGGCAAGAATTCATATGATTGTTGTGATAAATAGATTATTTGTGGTTTAATCACTTTAAATTCCCCTGAAGAAGCCGGAAGGTGAAACACGGGCCCCGTTGGGATTAATTAGAATTGGGATTAATTAGAACTACAAAAATAAATGTTGGTACCTTTGTAATTTTTGCTGGAATCAATGAAGATTGTGAACAGAAGGAATGTTTACATGAATGTTTACATAAATGTTAATAATTAGAAAGATTTGAGATTAACATCATATAATTTCTGTTACGGCGGTGGCTGCTGTGCTACCGCCTCACCACCAGGGGTCCCTCTAGGGCTGGCTTTCCTGACAGGCCCAGTCCATCTCCTATGTCCACTCTATGCTCTGGGTGTGCCCTCTTAACCCTGCCTGACAGTTGCCTCGGTGCTTCGGCATCGAGCTCACCTGGGCTCCCTGCTCTAGCCTGCCTTGCGTGGCCTTCGGGCCTATCCTTGCCTTGCCTTGCGTGGCCTTCGGGCCTATCCTTGCCTTGCCTTGCGTGGCCTTCGGGCCTATCCTTGCCTTGCCTTGCCTTGCCTTGCGCGGCCTTCGGGCCTATCCTTGCCTTGCCTTGTGCGGCCTTCGGGCCTATCCTTGCCTTGCATGGCCTTTGGGCCTTCTTCCTTGATTTCCATACCTGGCCTACGGGCCTTCCGTGTGTGTGTGTGTGGCCTACGGGCCTTCTGACCTGCCTTGCCCCGCTATTGGTGTGTGGCCTACGGGCCTTCCGTGTATGTGTGTGTGGCCTACGGGCCTTCTGACCTGCCTTGCCCCGTCTATGGTGTGTGGCCTACGGGCCTTCCGTGTGTGTGTGTGTGGCCTATGGGCCTTCTGACCTGCCTTGCCCCGCTATTGGTGTGTGGCCTACGGGCCTTCCGTGTGTGTGTGTGTGTGGCCTACGGGCCTTCTGACCTGCCTTGTCCTGCTTACTGTGCCCTGACCCCAGCCTGTACTTGTCACTGCCACTCGCCGCCTGCCCTGACCCAGCCTGGACCCAGACACTGCTGACTGCCGCCTGCCCTGACCCTGCCTGTACTAGACACTGCCACTTGCCGCCTGCCCTGACCCAGCCTGTACTAGACACTGCCACTTGCCGCCTGCCCTGACCCAGCCTGAACCCAGACTCTGATTCTTGCTGCCTGCCCTGACCCAGCCTGGTACCTGACTCTGTTCGAGCTTCCTGTCTCTCTCCACCTGGAGCCACCCTGCTGGGTGGTGTGCACGACTCCTGTCCGGAGCCCAAGCGTAACAGTATGCCGAAGCCATCACATTTTCCAGGGGAAGAGATAGGTCTGTGTCCTGCCGGTGAGTCAACTTTTCACTAATTCAAGATGCCTCCTTCTTTAAAGTTTTATACCTGCCATTCCTGTCAGACTTTGAATTATCCAAGCTATCAGAACTGTCTTGCCTGTGAACTTGTTGGTCAGGAACACTGGTCATGCAATAACTGCAACAAGAAAAATGTCTCTGTCTATCAGGAGTGTTTGAACTGTCTGGCTCCTAAACCAGGGTGGTGGAAATGCTCCTGTCTCCCGTGTTTGTTACCTCCAGGCAAACCCTGCCCCTGTTGTTCTGCTCTAGGACCAGCTGTGCAATTAGAAAAAGCTATCAGCTCTCCTAACCAGTATTCTGTTTCTGGCTCAACTAAAACAGACATTTTTGCTGGCAGTTTGTGGGTAGAAAAACCCAGGACTTACCTGGCCAAGAAGGCTTCTGTGAGACCAGTGCTAGAGCCTCGGGAACAGGTTTCTCTACAACGGAGAGAGCTGATTAACTCCAGCAGGGCTCAGCTTCCCACAGCTGCCAAGTGGACACTAACGAGCACCTTCCCTAGACGTCCTAGAACTGCCTGTGCCTTCTCTAAACTGCTCCTCCAGAAACAAAATCAGGAGCATCAGACTTTGGCTCGAGGTATCAAGCCCACGGCAGTACAATCTGTGTCTTCCATGCACACTACCTTTAACCATGCTACTCTGCCATCTGAACCTGCTGCACTACCCCGAGAAGAGCCTGAGTCTGCTGAACCGGTCCTGCTGCCACCCCCGGGAGGGGGTCCATACCGGTCCTGCTGCCACCCCTGGAGGGGTCCATACCGGTCCTGCTGACGCCCCGAGAGGGGTCCGAGCCTGCTTCATCGCCCCGAGAGGGGTCCGAGCCTGCTACAACGCCCGAGAGGGGTTCGAGCCTGCTTCATCGCTCCGAGAGGGGTCCGAGCCTGCTACAATGCCCCGAGAGGGGTCCGAGCCTGCTTCCATCGCCCCGAGAGGGGTCCGAGCCTGTTACAACGCCCCGAGAGGGGTCCGAGCCTGCTTCATCGCCCCGAGAGGGGTCCGAGCCTGCTACAACGCCCCGAGAGGGGGTCCGAGCCTGCTACAATGCCCCGAGAGGGGTCCGAGCCTGCTTCATCCGCCCCGAGAGGGGTTCGAGCCTGCTTCATCGCCCCGAGAGGGGTCCGAGCCTGCTACAATGCCCCGAGAGGGGTCCGAGCCTGCTACAATGCCCCGAGAGGGGTCCGAGCCTGCTTCATCGCCCCGAGAGGGGTCCGAGCCTGCTACAATGCCCCGAGAGGGGTCCGAGCCTGCTTCATCGCCCCGGGAGGGGTCCGAGCCTGCTTCATCGCCCCGAGAGGGGTCCGAGCCTGCTACAATGCCCCGAGTAGGGTCCGAGCCTGCTTCACCGCCCCGAGAGGGGTCCGAGCCTGCTACACACGCCCCGAGAGGGGTCCGAGCCTGCTACAATGCCCCGAGAAGGGTCCGAGCCTGCTTCATCGCCCCGAGAGGGGTCCGAGCCTGCTACAACGCCCCGAGAGGGGTTCGAGCCTGCTTCATCGCTCCGAGAGGGGTCCGAGCCTGCTACAATGCCCCGAGAGGGGTCCGAGCCTGCTTCATCGCCCCGAGAGGGGTCCGAGCCTGTTACAACGCCCCGAGAGGGGTCCGAGCCTGCTTCATCGCCCCGAGAGGGGTCCGAGCCTGCTACAACGCCCCGAGAGGGGTCCGAGCCTGCTACAATTGCCCGAGTAGGATCCGAGCCTGCTGTACTGGCCCAGCTGCCGCCCCTGGAGGGGCCTGTACCGGTCTTGATGCCGACCTTGGAAGGGTCCGGACCGGCCCTACTATCGCCTCAAGAAGGGTTACGGACTATTTCTCTGCCCCAGGTGGGGTTTGTGTTCCCCTTGTCACCCCAGGTGGAGTTATGGACTGCCTTATTTCCTCAGGAAGGAGTTGACCCTGCCGCATCACCCCCGGAGTGGTCTCCCGGTATTCTTGATTACCTCCTGCACAGATGGGATCCAGGAGGAGGGGGAGGCCTTGAGGGGGGGGTACTGTTACGGCGGTGGCTGCTGTGCTACCGCCTCACCACCAGGGGTCCCTCTAGGGCTGGCTTTCCTGACAGGCCCAGTCCATCTCCTATGTCCACTCTATGCTCTGGGTGTGCCCTCTTAACCCTGCCTGACAGTTGCCTCGGTGCTTCGGCATCGAGCTCACCTGGGCTCCCTGCTCTAGCCTGCCTTGCGTGGCCTTCGGGCCTATCCTTGCCTTGCCTTGCCTTGCGTGGCCTTCGGGCCTATCCTTGCCTTGCCTTGCGTGGCCTTCGGGCCTATCCTTGCCTTGCCTTGCCTTGCCTTGCGCGGCCTTCGGGCCTATCCTTGCCTTGCCTTGTGCGGCCTTCGGGCCTATCCTTGCCTTGCATGGCCTTTGGGCCTTCTTCCTTGATTTCCATACCTGGCCTACGGGCCTTCCGTGTGTGTGTGTGTGGCCTACGGGCCTTCTGACCTGCCTTGCCCCGCTATTGGTGTGTGGCCTACGGGCCTTCCGTGTATGTGTGTGTGGCCTACGGGCCTTCTGACCTGCCTTGCCCCGTCTATGGTGTGTGGCCTACGGGCCTTCCGTGTGTGTGTGTGTGGCCTACGGGCCTTCTGACCTGCCTTGCCCCGCTATTGGTGTGTGGCCTACGGGCCTTCCGTGTGTGTGTGTGTGTGTGGCCTACGGGCCTTCTGACCTGCCTTGTCCTGCTTACTGTGCCCTGACCCAGCCTGTACTTGTCACTGCCACTCGCCGCCTGCCCTGACCCAGCCTGGACCCAGACACTGCTGACTGCCGCCTGCCCTGACCCTGCCTGTACTAGACACTGCCACTTGCCGCCTGCCCTGACCCAGCCTGTACTAGACACTGCCACTTGCCGCCTGCCCTGACCCAGCCTGAACCCAGACTCTGATTCTTGCTGCCTGCCCTGACCCAGCCTGGTACCTGACTCTGTTCGAGCTTCCTGTCTCTCTCCACCTGGAGCCACCCTGCTGGGTGGTGTGCACGACTCCTGTCCGGAGCCCAAGCGTAACAATTTCTGCTTGGAGAATTTAAATGTAAATTTGCACAAATTGTGAATATGTATGGATATGTGTGGTTTGGATGAGTATGAATGAGAAGTGATTTTTAATGAGTGAGGTTATAATGAGATGTATTGATGAAATATGAAGGTTCATTGTAATTTTATGAATGTTTCAAATATTGATATTTGTTGTGTGTGATTTTTCATAGATCCAATAAAAGAGGAATTTGAAAAACAAAAATTGTACTTTTACTCCACTCCATAGGGAGTGTTTTTTGTGTGTGTGTATATATATATATATATATATATATATATATGTATAATATGTATATACACACACACAAATGATAAAGAGAATGGAACAGCTCCCCTATGAGGAAAGACTAAAGAGGTTAGGACTTTTCAGCTTGGAGAAGAGATGGCTGAGGGGGGGATATGATAGAGGTGTTTAAAATCATGAGAGGTCTAGAACGGGTAAATGTGAATCGGTTATTTACTCTTTTGGATAATAGAAAGACTAGGGGGCACTCCATGAAGTTGATGTATTCTCCATGAGGAGTTAGCAATCTGTACTGAAAACGCTATCTGATGGGAGGAGCAATCAGATAGGAGTTACCAATCTGTAGTATTTAGGAGAGTTGTGGGTGGATCCTTGGACCAGTGGCAGATGACCACGCCCCCAGGGAAGACCCGGAGAGGGACCACCGGTCAGGCTCAGAGTATGGAGACAGACACACACTAGTTCTTTTATTAGACAGTATAATAAACCACCAGAGGTAGCAATAGTGAGCTGGAATGCCCAGCTGGGCTGTAGTCCCTCAGAAGCTGGAACAGCGATCCCTGGAGGCTGAGCTGTAGAGAAACTGAAATATAGTGAGGAGGCAGGGTATGCAGAGTACAGGTACCGAACCTCATGGTAAGACTCACACAATGTCTCATAGAAGCCCCGGAGCTGGAATGTACAGACCCTCGAGGAGCGAGTACCTGGTTCCAGGGAAAGCTCTGAGAGAGCGATGGTAACTCACAGATGTAGTAGGCAGTGCTGACTTCCAGGCAGAAGTGAATTCGAAGAAGTCCGGGACCAAGGGCCCTCGAGGAGCGAGTACCGGTTCCAGACTGCAATCTACAAAGTAAGAGAGAGAGCAAGGCCCCCGAGGAGCGGGTACCCCTAGTTAATCCGAGGAGGCAGAGTAGCTTAGAACGAATCCAAATCCATTGTCATTCCTTATCCTTGCTAACTGGATGTGTTAGCAAATTCTAAGACCTTAAATATCCGTCACGGGTGACGTCATCTTCGGGGGACGCCCCCGAGGTTCGCGCCATTGCCGGCACTTCAGTCGGGGCTGCGCACGCGACCCTAGGCCTCCAGGAAACATGGCGGTTAGCAGCGTGGAGCCGGTCCGGGGACGCCGGAGGACCACAGCAGGAAGACGCCGCAGCAGCCAATCTTCCCGCGGACGAAGAAGGAGGCGCCAAAGAGGTGAGGAGGGCGGAGAGAGGGCATCGGGAACCAATGGACACAACAGAAGTTAGCATGTGGCACATTTAAAACTAATCAGAGAAAGTTCTTTTTCACTCAACGCACAATTAAACTCTGGAATTTGTTGCCAGAAGATGTGGTTAGTGAAGTTAGTGTAGCTGTGTTTAAAAAAGAATTGGATAAGTTCTTGGAGGAGAAGTCCATTACCTGCTATTAATCAAGTTGACTTAGAAAATAGCCACTGCTATTACTAGCAACAGTAACATGGGATATACTTAGTTTTTGGGTATTTGCCAGGTTCTTATGGCTTGGACTGGCCACTGTTGGAAACAGGATGCTGGGCTTGATGGACACTTGGTCTGACCCAGTATGGCATGTTCTTATGTTCTTTTTTTTTTTTAAACTTACCTGAGCTCAGCCTTACCTGGCTGAGTACAGAGACGGTCTCCGGCTGCAGGGGGAGAGTGCATATGCTGTCACTGCTGTGCTCAGCCTCCTGCACCCGTTGCCTTCCAAATGCTTAAGCAGCTAAATCCACACTGGCTGAAAAATCAACTACCAGACCAAGGCACTCATCTGAGGGACCACGGAAATCACCTCAGGAATACTCAACTGTGGGAAGGACCTTTTCATATCACCGCAGGAGAGCAGGACGAATGTAATATTCTTAATTCTCCTTTTCAAAATGAAGCAATCCCCAGTAGGGAGATGAACATTCACCATCTGCTGAAGCCGGAGAATACTAGCAGGCTGATGTCGTTGCAGTGGTATATGTACTGTAACATCAGCTTGCTCCATCTCCATCTGCTGGTAGAGGTGCATAACCCACTTGTTCTGGATTCCTCTGAATGGACGCTAAGAAACTCATATTTTAAATTTCTTTGAATTTTGTGTCATCTGTAAATTTGACCACATTGCTCCTTTTTCTTGATCACTTATGAATATGTTAAACACTGGTCCCAATACAGATCCCTAGGGTACTTCACAGTTCACCTCTCTCCATTGGAAAAACTGATCATTTAGACTTCGCACTAAAATCTGACACTATACCTGAAAACTGAGGGATAGCCAGTCTAGTGCCAATATTTTAAAAGTGCTCAGGGCTGATGCAGAAAACTATGCACCAGGGTGGCACTGGTGCCACTAGGTGGCATCTAGATAACAGCAGTGAATGGAGCTTATTCTTACTAATGGGTTGTATGTTTTAACATTGTGAATTCGGTAGCACCTTTAAGGTCACATGCAATGCAAAATGTTTCTAAAGTGGTGGTTATCCTGTGGAATTGAGAAATTTCTGGGGAAGGAAGAAGGAGGTGTTGAATTTAATAGCCCAAAAAGGGTGACTGGGTTAAGAGAGGGTAAAATAAACATGCTCCCCATGAGTTCAGAGGAAGCTGGTATGGGAAGAGATTAATTCAGATGGTTCCGCCCTCAGTGATGCAGCTCTGTGTCTGACGGTGAATCCTGAAGTGTTTCCAAAAGCCAGCAAGTAGTGTGCTGAAGGAGTTTATTGAGTAGTAGAGAAGAAAGAAGAAATGAAGTGTGGAGACAGGCCAGGATACTGGGGTTTGAAGCACAGGGCCTTCAGGAAAGGTGCCTGCAACAGCTTCAGCTCAGGGTGAAGGAACTACACTTGCTAAGGGATGGGACTGTTTTGTCTGGATGCAATCCTCGTGGCTTGTGAGTAACAGTGACTTTGTTTCTAAGTGTCATGGCTCAACTGTCAATATGGGGTAACCCCTGGAGCTGGAGTAGGCAGCCCCCGGGAACTGCTGATTACAGGAACAGAGATGGCCAGGTCCCAAGGGTCTTCTGCCTGGCTACAAGGAATGATCAGAAAACACCCACTGGCAACTACCGGGAACTAGGAGTCATGAAATAAATTCCAAGGGGACGACTCAGAACCAACATCAGGAAATATTTCTTCATGGAGAGGATGGCAGATGCTTGAAATGCCCTTCCAGAGGAGGTGATGAAGATGAAAACAGTCAAAGATTTCAAAAGAGCATGGAATAAACACTGTGGATCCCTGTGCAAGGGGGGGTGCATGTTTATGAGAGAGACAGAAAGAGAGGGAGTATGTATGATGTGCATGCCTATGGGGAGTGTGTGTGTGTAAAAAGAGGGAGCCTGTGGGGAGCATGTGTGTGTAAAAGAGAGAGGGAGCCTGCATAAGTGTGAGATGGGTCAAATTCTGGGAGTGGACAGCTGGGGGGTAGAAATAGAGTTGAAGGGGTTGACCCTGGAGGAGGAGGAGGAGGGGAAAGAGTGGAGTGAAGAGGAGCTGAGGCCTGAGAAGGGACAGTGAAAAAAAAAAAAAAAAAAAAAAAGGTCTGGCCAGGAGAGTAGAGAGAGAGGTGTACTTCTAGGGAAATTCTGCTCAAAATATTTAAAACTCTGCATCTTTGAGTAATATCTTTTTTCTATATTACATTTTAAATTAATTACTGAAAGACTGCAATACATATTATTATTTTGACCAATGCAAAGTATTCCGAATTTTAAATTTTTGTGCGCAGAATACCCCCAGGAGTATTTAATCTCCCTCACAGCTCCTCTGTGCAGCTCTATTGAATTCTGATGCTGTCCTTGTCTCCACCACCTTCACAGATGCTTGTGCCTGTATTTTCATTTAGTGCTATACATTCTAACTCTCCAGTCTTATCTTTTAGGCTTCTGGCATTTGTATATAGGTAAGTAAATGTGTTTTTATCCATAATTACAGCCTGCTTAATGTTAGCAGCTGATTCAGGTAATCATAAAGCATCCATATTTGTCTGTGCTTTATTTAAATCCACCTGAGCTACCTCAGATTTTACTCTCTTCTACTGGAAAGTTATTACTTCTTTGTTTTAACAGTATCCTTTGAAGATAACGCGAGCCAAACCCTGTACATTGAAAAATCCCAGGTAAAGTATGGATCACAACTTTCCTAGTCACCTCTACTTACTTTGCCTCTACCAAAGGTAAAAAAAATAAATGAGAAACAGTAATACTAATTCAAAATGAGTTAACTGATGTCATCTCTCAAAAGGAGGAGGAAGTGAACTTCCTGTTTCGTCCCGCCTACCTCTCTCTACTTTCGACTCCTCCCGCTCACCTTGGACTGAGGGCCGCCGTGGCGTCTGCTTGCCGTTCTCTCTGGCGTCCCCGGAGCGGCTTTGGTGCTGCCCCCCTCCCCCCTCCCCCCCCCCCCCCCCCCCCCCCCCCCCCCCCCCCGGCCATTCTCCTTCAAGATACCTCTAGGGCGTGCGCACGCCGCCCTCATCTTTAACTCTACGTTGGCGCGAACCTCAGAGGTGTCCCCCTGTTCTGATGTCACAACTTCCGGGTATTTCTGCCTACAGTATTTGCTAGCTCGTTGAATTAGCAACAGGATTCTTACGGATGGGATTCACTCTCCGTTCCTAAGCTACTCTGCCACTCCAGCACTATCTGGAACTCTTACTACCCTTTGGGGTCTCTAACAGGGTACCCGCTCCTCGGGAGCCTCTTTCAGGTACTATCAGGAAACCGGCACTCGCTCCTCGAGGGCCCATGTTCCCTGAGTCGCTGCCTGCAACCTCTACCCTTCTACTAGGAAGAACTAACAGTTACCATCAGTGAGTACAGAAACCATCTCTCTCCACAGTACTGCTTCACTGGAATCAGGTACTCGCTCCTCGAGGGCCTGCTCTCTGCTCCGGTGCCAGACCTCTCGTCTAGTGGAATCTCTGGTACTGCTAAGTGAGTACAACGCTACCGACTCTCTCTGCTCTAAGGGATCAGGTACTCTCTCCTCGAGGGCCTGCTCTCCCTGTCTCGGAGCTTCTCCTATTTCTACATTGGGACTCTGAATGTTAATCTTATTGTGTGCTCATAACTCTGTCTCTTTCCACTACAGCACTGCCTTGCAGAGGATCCGCTGTTCCAGCGTTCTGTGTGAGATGCGCCCAGCCAGGCTCTTCAACCACTGCTCACTACTGCCACCTCTGGTGGTCACACAAACTGTTTAATAAAAGATTCAAATCTGTGTTTGTCTGGCCGGAGTTTAGCCTGACACAGTGGTCCCTCACGGGACTGCCCCCCCTTGGGTGTAGTCAGCTGCCATAGTGTCCAAGGATCCACCCAAACACCATTAACCATAACACTTTCATGCATGCTGGCATCAAAGAGCAAGTAAAGTCCATCCGTCTACTTCTGCCAGCAAAATAACCCCAAACCTTGCAGTTACTTTGCACGGGTCAAGCTAACGCGAAACGCAGAGCCGGCTGGAGCTGAGGATTAAAACCGCAGGACGGAGTGTGGCTAGTCCTGCACTCCATGGGGGAGATCATACCGAGGGGTGAGAGAGAAAGGGGGCGAAGCAGGACCTGCCACCTCCGGAGGGGGCGTGGGGGGCCATCTCCTGCCAACTATTAGCACAACTGCCCCGCTCCTCACATGAGTATGGAAACGGCGCGTCCCCAGTACCTTGTGGCGGGACATCTTTCCCCTCGGTCAGCCTTTGACACGCCATCCGCCAGCTCCCGCCCCCACTCCCATCCACCCCTCGCTCCCACGCCACCGCAGCTTCCAGCTTGGCATGCTCCGGGGACATCCTGGATGCTGGGCTTGATGGACCCTTGGTCTGACCCAGTATGGCATTTTCTTATGTTCTTATCCTCTGATTGGTCAGCGTCCCAGAGGGGGCAGGGTTTTGTGCTCTCTCCCCCTAGGCTTTTTCCTGAACAGCCAGCCGGGGAGAAAAGGTCTTGAGGAATCAGAATTTCTTCTGTTGCCACTATTATTTTCCACCTTCCTTCTTTTCCTTGATCAGCTCCACAGCGATCACACTAATGGCAAAAATGGCCTTGGCGAACAACTTGTACCTTATTTTGACTTTGCAAAGAAGGTTCACAGAAGTGCAACTAGGCCAATAGTAAGCATATAATGAGGGATTTTATGTAAACATCTCTACAAGGCGTGGAAAGCACTATCTGTCTTATTACAATATGCATTGCAGTCACTTTGGCAGCATTTAGAAGTGGTGATCTCATGAAGCATGGAAGAATTGCAAACCTTAACATTTTAACTATTCTATTTTATTTCCAGACTAAGGTCATACAGACAAAAACAATAAATTGTATC
Source organism: Rhinatrema bivittatum (assembly GCF_901001135.1). Taxonomy (NCBI): domain Eukaryota; kingdom Metazoa; phylum Chordata; class Amphibia; order Gymnophiona; family Rhinatrematidae; genus Rhinatrema; species Rhinatrema bivittatum. The sequence goes on along the minus strand of NC_042616.1, from coordinate 622,218,218 downwards.
ATGACCGGGCCCTCAGTATCCTGCAATTTTGCAGGAAGGACCACACATTCCTCCTCTTCCCGAAGAGTTTTGCCAGTGTCAGCAGAATTGCTGGGTGAGACAAGGAAGCTGGGTTGTGGAGAGGCTCTCCTGTGCTTGTAGACTCCTTCCCCTGTACTGACTGGGCTGCAAGAAGAGAACGGTGGCAGTGGTCCAGAGGACAGCTAAAATTAACAACAGTCTTCATCATAAAGCATATAGGGAGAGAATTAAAGATCTAAAAATGTATACTCTACAGTAAAAGGAAGATATGAAGATGCAGGAGTCCATATATACAATTGTTACCTCCAAGAACACAAAGTTTGATTTTGAATAACATGGGGAGGCAATAATTGCGCTTGACTCATCGCCCAATTTCCCCCCCAATAAAACACATGACACATTTATTTTTTGGCTTCTATATAGGCCGCAGTTTATTAACCTAACCCGAGCCCTTACAACAATAACTTTCTTAACACAAACACTAAACCCCTCCCCCTTTTTCCCCCCTTCTCCCTCCCGGTTATTCTTCACCACCCCATTCCAGTGGCGAAGCGCTGCCCCTCCCCCAATGCTGCCTACTCCACCTCAATCCAGCGAGAGCAAGCTCTGACCGTGAACTTAGCTCCCATAGTGCACAGGCCATCCTGTGTAGCAGCCCCCAACTACACAAGACATGCCCCCAACCCCAATTCACCAAGACATTCAGATATAACCTGGGCTCAGGTTTCCGCCACAAACAAGCCGACCTATGTCGACTTGTTCCCCCCACTGCGGCCTCCTACCATTTCCTAATTTCCCTCTCTAACCCCTCCTGCAGGGAGTTATTGAAAAGGTCCATTCCCACTTCGGACAAATGAACCCCGTTCCCGCTGAATAATCCCTCCTTCACTGCTCAGGACCCTTGATGCCACATCCAAAATCCCCCTTCCCACCCCATCCACTTTCCCATCAACCAGTTAAGTTTTTTAACGCCGTTATTCCATAACGACTCTTCCTTATTTTTTAAGCGAACTATAACATCAGTCCACCCCATCTGTACCTGTGGCCACCTAATCATTACTTGGGCTAGATCTTTTTTCATGCATGTAATTAGTTCACGACATGACTTCGATCCTATATCGTTCCCACCCAGGTGAATCAGTAAAATGTTTGGCGTTCCCCACATCTCAATTCTCTCCTGCAGAAAGGGCAAGAGGTCATCCCAACCCATGCCCCTCCTACTAAACCACGCCAATCGCCATCCCACACAATCAAGGTCAAGGTGATCTCCGTAAGGGCGCGTCAGTGCTCTTCTTTGCGCTCTGTGAATGTATGAGTGGCTCATGATCCAGGCACACCCTGCATCACGCCGCACCCCCATGCACTCTGCAATAAAATACAAAATGTTAACATCCATTACCCCACTGAACCTCCTCCACCCCCGACCTGTTATCCTTATAACTGAATAAATCCTTATAACTGTTATCCTTATAACTGAATAAATAAACTGTTATCCTTATAACTGAATAAATGTTTAACAACCATTTATTCAGTTTTCTGCTTGTTATTTTGACCGTTCTATGTTCTTTGTAAAGGCTATGCCTAATCATACCGTGGTTTTAAGTTATCTGTAAACCGACACGATGTGCAAACGGTTGTCGGTATATAAAACCTTTTAAATAAATAAAAATAAATAAATAAAATAAATCCTTACCCCGCCTATAAACGCACATAGGCTCAAAATGCATTGGATTTCCATCTTCCAATACTTTTAATTCCAGCAGCTGCAGATGTCACCGCTCCAATATGGAAAGAATGAGAGCTGTATCTTGTTGCATCCCAGCCCATCCTGCTGACTAATAAGCTTATCACCCTGGAATCTGGTCAACGGCCATCCATTCTCGTGTATCAAGAAGGAGCCCCGTTCCTCTGGAAGTAACCCCACTTCCCTGTATGTACTCGGATCAATCCAGACAGTGGATTATGTCCCCCTTCCAGCAGATGGAGTCAGAGCAAAACTTGAGAGGTGCCCCTATATAAGCAGGTGCACCCTCTGCATCCCCCCAGTATTCCTCTGACTCCAGCAGATGCGAGTGGTATAACCTACAGTTCCCCCTCCTATCTTTGATACAGATTGAACAGTAGTTCTTCTAGTTTCTCTGTCTTTTTGCCTTTCTATTTGGTTGGATCAAGTTGTTTAAAAAAAAAAAAACCTGTTACTGAGGTCTCTATTCCGAAGCACTCAGAAGCTTGCAGGCAGAACTTTTTCCCTTGTTTATCCTCCAGTGGGGTTTGGGTAAGTTCTGTCTTATTTCTTTTACAGAGATTTCAAGATTTCAGCGTTTTGGGGTGATAGTTGGTGGTTCCAACCACTTCCCCTCTTTCCAACAACTCACTGCCCTGAGACATCATCTTTCCTCGGGGCAGTGTCAGCAGAGACGCGTAATTCCTCTGTTTTAAAAAAAAAAAAGGAGAGAAATAAAATTACTTCCTTGTAACTTTCTTCAAAGGATTAGTCGTTGGCACTTTGAGCGGATGTGTTTTCCCGCTCTGGTCAGGATTCGGAGAGCCCTGGAGAGCCCGGGTCCCGGCTCTCCAGGGAAGGCTTGTGCTCGAAGTGCCTCCCTGGCAGGGAGGGACCCTCGACCCCGATGACTCGTTCAGCTGCGCGTTTACAGTCGTGCCGGCCTCCGGGGGTGGGGGGTCGGCTCCGTCTAGTGTGGGAACGGCAGCCATTTTGATTTCAGAACCGCCTCTTCCAGCGCAGCCTTTAGAGGATTCAGACCTTGTTTTTTCGCTGCCACTGCCGGTTCTGACGCCTGTGGATCCCCCGGACCTGGCTATTCCCTCTGGAGCTTTTTCGGGCCCCCCCCCCCCCCCCCGATTTCTCCCCCACAGCCCCCCCCCCCCCCCCCCCGGTCCGTTTTCCACGGATTTTGTGCTGCTGATGCACAGTGCATACATGGCTTGCTTAGGTCAGCAACAAGAGCCAGCACCTGGACTGCCTCCTGCCAAAGTCAGCAGAGTGGATCAGTCTGGGGATGGCTCAGGTGTGGGGGTTACGCCGGGGCACTCTAGGGTCCGGCTCGTCCCCCAGCTGAGTATGCCTGCTCCTTTACTTCAAGATCCTTCTTTGCAGGATACTGATTTGGATGACCAGACTTCCCACTTGCAGGTAGAAGGGGATGACCCTAGAGTTCTCCGACTCTTTCATAGGGAAGAATTGGATCCCCTAATCTCCCATGTTCTACAGGAACTGGATATTGATGCACCTGAGGACGCCTCTGGCACCGCTACCACAGCAAAGAAGGGGGAAGTATACCTTAAAAGGATTTTTGAGGTCTCCGCCCTGGGGGTCCGGGCCGCTGTCTGTAGCTCCCTTATGCAGCATGCAAGTCTCCGATTGTTCCAACAACTATTCCGTGCAGGACCTGCCTCCGGAAGAGGCTCAGCAGGCAGAGCGTCTAGAATCAGTCATAGCCTATGGAGCGGATGCACTATACGACTTACTCTGGGTTTTAGCCAGGTCAATGGCTTCAGCGGTCTCCACCAGACGCCTTCTTTGGCTTCGGAACTGGTCCGCGGATTCTTCATCCAAAAGACAGTTGGGATCCTCACCCTTTAAGGGTAAATTACTTTTTGAGGAGGACCTGGAACAGATTATTAAGTCACTCGGTGAAAACAAGGTGCATAAGTTGCCGGAAGATTGCCCAAGAAGCTCCAGGACTTTCAGTGCCACTAGGAGCTGTTTCAGACGGTTTCGTCAGTCCAGGCCAGTCTCCCAGAGGCCTTCATCGGCTCATTCCCAGTCGTGGTCTCATTCATTTCGGGGCCGCAGGACAACTCGGGACAGTTCCTCCCAAGGAGGCCCTTCCAAGCCTGCCCAATGAAGGTGTGCCGACCCACACCTCGGCGCCGCGAATAGGAGGACGTCTTTGCCTCTTCTATGAGGAGTAGGTCAAAATTACCTCCAATCAATGGGTACTGGATATTCTAAAGCACGGCTACGCTTTAGAATTTTCTCGGCCACTAAGAGAAAGGTTCCTCTTCTCTCCGTGCGACTCAGTGCAGAAACAGATCATTGTACAGCGGACACTCGACCGTCTCCTGGCCCTGGAGGCCATCCTTCCGGTGCCTCCGGCAGGTCAGGGGTCAGGCCATTATTCCGTCCAATCCTCGATCTCAAGATGGTCAACAGGGCCCTCAAGGTTCCTCGCTTCAGGATGGAAATGCTACGGTCCGTCATTGCCACAGTCCATCGGGGAGAGTTTCAGGCGTCCCTGGATTTAACAGAGGCTTAATTCCACATTCCAATCTACTGGGAGCACCAGCGTTTTCTGCGCTTCAAGATTCTTGGTCAGCATTTCCAGTTCCAGGCTCTGCCCTTCGGGTTAGCAACTGCTCCCCGCACTTTCACCAAGGTCATGGTGGTAGTGGCGGCAGCTCTCCGGAGGGGGGGGGATTCTGGTGCATTCCTATTTGGATGACTGGCTCATTCGTGCAAAGACCAAGTTCCTCTGCCAACAGGCCATAGACAAGGTCCTTCGGCTTCTCCAGTCCCTGGGATGGATTGTCAATTTTGCCACGAGCAGCCTCACTCCCTCGCAATCTCTCAACTTTTAGGGCGCACACTTCGACACCAGAGTGGGCAAGGTGTTTCTCTGCCTAGTCTGGGCTCGGTCCCTCATGTCTCAGGTGCAGCGCTTCATGGACCTCCCGCTCCCCACAACATGGGACTTCCTCCAGGTTCTGGGCTCTATGCTTCAACTATCAATTTGGTGCCGTGGGCTTTTGCTCATATGCAAACTTTGCAGAGAGCTTTACTCTCACCCTGGAAACCAGTCTCGCAGGAGTTCCAAGCCCTCCTGCCCCTGCCGGATCGTACCAAGGACAGCCTGGGCTGGTAGCTCCACCTGAATCACTTAATGAAAGGAGTGGACTTGGATGCCAGTCTCAAAGGTTGGGGGGCTGTGTGCCACATGCAATCCGCTCAGGGGCTGTGGGCGCCTTCGCAGGCAGTTTGGCCGATCAATCGATTGGAAACCAGAGCTGTCCAGCTCGCTCTGAAGCATTTCCTCCCTCTTGTCCATCATCAGGCAGTAAGAATACTGTCCGACAATGCAACCACAGTGGCATACATCAATCGACAAGGCGGAACGAGAAACCGTCTCGTCTCTGTGGAGGCGGACAAACTAATGGCTTGGGCGGAGCGTCATCTTCTTTGCCTGGCAGCTTCCCACATTGCGGGAGTGGACAATGTCCAAGCGGATTTCTTAAGCAGGCAACACGTAGATCCCGGAGAATGGGAGCTCTCCGGAGAGGTGGCAGCTCTCCTCTTTCACCGGTGGGGAATTCCCCACATGGACCTCATGGCAACTCAGAGGAACGCGAAGGCTCCACGTTTCTTCAGTCGGAGAAGGGAGCACGGTGCAGAAGGAGTGGATGCCCTAGTACTTCCATGGCCGCGACATCTTCTGCTCTACGTGTTCCCGCCCTGGCCCCTGGTGGGAAAGGTAATTCAGAGAATAGAATGCCATCAGGGACCCGTGATCCTGGTATCACCCGAATGGCCGCGAAGACCATGGTTTGCGGATCTGATCAATCTCAAAGTGGATGGTCCCTTACACTTGGAACATCTACCGACCCTTCTACGCCAGGGTCCAGTATTTTTAGACAGGGCAGATCGCTTCTGTCTTGCGGCCTGGCTTTTGAGAGGTGTCGGCTGAGACGACGAGATTATCCAGAGGATGTTATTTCTACTCTGCTCAAGGCCAGGAAGACTTCTACTTCCCTATCATATGTCCGAGTCTGGAAGGTCTTTGAAGCCTGGTGTCAATCCGTCAACATATCTCCCCATCAGGCTTCCATAATCCAGATCCTTTCTTTCCTTCAGCGGGGCCTGGAGAAAGGCCTCGCCTATAATTCTCTGTGAGTCCAGGTGGCAGCCCTTGGCTCGCTCCTCCAACATCTGGACGGGGCTCCTCTATCAGCACATCCTGACATAGTTCGTTTCTTGAGGGGAGTCAAGCATGTGAAGCCTCCGGTCCATGCTTTGTGTCCTTCCTGGAGTCTCAACCTGGTACTCCGGCTCCTGACCGGTCCTCCCTTCGAACCACTGTCCAGAGCTACCCTTAAAGATCTGACGCTCAAGACGGTTTTCCTGGTCTCCATTGCTTCAGCCTGCAGGATCTCGGAACTTCAGGCTCTCTCGTGTAGGGAGCCCTATCTGCGACTTAAGGACTCTGGGGTGTCCTTGATCACAGTTCCATCCTTTTTACCAAAGGTGGTCTCGGCGTTTCATGTTAATCAATCGGTGGAACTTCCGTCATTCTCTTCGGAGGACTCTAGGGAGCTCCGCAGTCTTGATGTCAAGCGCATCCTTATGCGCTATCTGGAGGTGACTAACGATTTTCGAGTTACAGACCATCTCTTTGTCCTCTGGAGTGGTGCCAAGAAGGGCAGCATGGCTTCCAAGACCTCCATTACTTGCTGGTTGAAGGAAGCGATATCTTCAGCGTATTTGGGAACTGGTCGACAGCCTCCGGCGGGAATTCATGCCCATTCTCTCTGGGCCCAAGCCACCTCCTCGGCCGAGAGCCAGGCGGTGTCTCTGCAGGAGATTTGCCGGGAGGCTACATGGAAATCCCTACACACCTTTCCTTGGCATTATCGACTGCATCTTCCGTCACCGGGAATTGGCTCCTTTGGCGCGCATATCATTCGAGCAGGGCTATCCGGGGCCCACCCTATGTCGGGAAGCTTTGGTACATCCCACTGTCTGGACTGATCCGAGTATGTACGGGAAAAGAAAATTATTCCTTACCTGCTAATTTTCATTCCTGTTGTACCACAGATCAGTCCAGACGCCCTCCCTGAGATTTCTGGGTTGGGTTTCTTTCTATCAACAGTTTGTGTATCCAATTTCTGCATGGTTTTTCTTGCAAGTTTCATAGTTTTCCAAGTTGGCACATTATGCCGCGTTTCTGATTTTTTCATTTATTATGCGGTCTCTTGATCCATCCAACCTGTTTTAACTTCTGCTTTGATATTCTGAATACTGGAGGGATGCAGAGGGTGCACCTGCTTATATAGGGGCACCTCTCAAATTTTGCTCTGACTCCATCTGCTGGAAGGGGGACATAACCCACTGTCTGGACTGATCCGTGGTACTACAGGAACGAAAATTAGCAGGTAAGGAAAAATTTTCTTATACTCCTGGGTCACCCTTACCGGACACACAATGACACTCTGTGCTGGTCGCAATGAAATAAGCTAGCCCCTCCCTGTTTGATCCATTTTTGATCTGGGAAGGAACAGTGTCACTGAATTCTGCCCCACTTGCACACCATCTGCTCGTAGCCCGATCTCTTTCGTACTATTCAGGGACTTCGCCACCAGCTCGCTGATCCTCAACACCCCGAAAAATACCAACGAGAAAGCTACCCTGAAGAGCTTCTTCTCGTACCGGGACCAGCATACGTTTATCAATTGTTCCGACAAACAGATCAACTCTTCATAACAAATCAAAGTGATCTCCCCACCCTCTCTGCCATCCCCCTAACATCTTTCGCATCCTAAAACTACTCATCGGGTTCCCCCAACCCTTCAATTTTTGGAAAAAGGAAAACCCCGCTACCTGCGTTCTCACTGTCGACAAAGAATAGTCCTCATGCTTTGCCTGCACTATGAACTGAACTAAGTAACTCTCATGAACCGGCCCCCCGCCCCAACCATACATGCATAGGAAATCCGTCACCGCATTACTTCCTTTTATGTAAGCCGTCCACGTAGCCGATGCTACGGACCACCGTATTAACGTCCATTCCTCATCCGGCCCAGGTTCCATAAATGTTCTGGTGGCTCTGCCTGGCTCTTCACTCTCGGAGCACACCTCCGGAACACCTTCCATTGAAAACGAGAAAGCGCATCAGCCACCATGTTTTGCACCCCCGGTACATGCTTAGCCCTGATACTGACATTGGGCTCAAGCGATAATCGGACCAAAGCACGCAGCAGCTCCAACACCTTTGAACAATGTGCCGATAAACGATTGATTTACCTACACCATTCCCAGGTTGTCGCACCAAAAGACTACTCTGCAATTTGCTAACTGCTCCCTCCAAAGAATTAACGCCACCACTATTGGGAATAACTCCAGGAACATAATATTTTTGTCATTCCCTGCTGAACCCAATCCTCCGGCCAAGGCTGCGCGCACCATTGACCTTGAAAGTATATTCCAAATCCGGATGAACCTGCGGCATCCGTATAAAGCTCTAAATCTAGATTCGACACTTCACGGCCAGGTATCATTTGTACTCCGTTGAACGTTTCCAAAAACCCATCCCAAACTTCTAATTCCTCTTTAATCCTCTTCGTGACACGAATGAAATGATGCCCCGCTCGTACCCTCACTGTGGCTGCAGACAAACGCCTAATGAAAGCCCTCCCCACAGATATTACCCTACAAGCAAAGTTTAAAGATCCAATCAAAGATTGCATCTTCCTTAACGTCAACTTCGTCGCCGTCCGCACCTCTTGTACTAAATTCCTCAATTGACATACCTTGTCCTCCGGCAACCTCGAGACCATGTCTACCATATCTAATTCTATACCTAGGAACATGATCCTAGTGGCTGGGCCTTCCGTCTTTTCTTCTGCCACCAGCACGCCCAACTGCTCCGCTACCTGCAAAAATCCCTCTAACAACCTCTTACACTCTATCGACCCCCCCAAATAATGTAACATTTGCTGACTACCCATGTGCTGCTCCGTAACCCATTGTAAAAAGGAACTGAACCTCTCAAAGTAGACGCAAGAAACCGCACATCCCATCAGTAAACAACAGCCCACAAAGTAACTACCCTCGAAAAAGAAACCCAATAAATGCATGCTACTGAGGTGAATAGGCAACAACCGGAATGCGGATTCAATCTCTGTCTTAGTCATCATGGCACCGTGCCCCTGCTGATCATACCATGGCCAACACAATATTGAAAGAGGCATATTTCACAGAGCAACATTCCTTCAGAATGAAGTCATTAACTGAGGATTCCCTTGGGTAAGACAGATTCAAAATAAGTCAGAATTTTCCAAGGGCCGCCTTAGGAATAACTGCTAACGGGGATAAATGCATCTTCTGGAATGGGGGGTTCCGAAAAGGCCTTGCAATCCTTCCCAATACTAATTCCCCTTACAATTTCTCCCTCACTATATTCGCCAATTGTGATGCTGATCTGGCATTCCGCACTCTTCCACCTATTCCCGGTCCTATGTATGGAATCTGGAAGCCATCCCTAAAACCTAAATAAACTGCGCCGTTATACTATCCAGATAGCGCTGCAACCATCTCTCCATTTGCGCAAGCGCTATAGGGGAATCCGCCATTGCCAGTGAACACACACAGCTTGCCCCCTTTTCCAGGCACACTGCCGGGAGGCTGCACGCACTTAAGCGCAGGGTGCACCCCGTCACAGTTGGCGCAAGCGTGTCTAAATTTGCAGTCTGGGAAGAAACATGTTACCTTATTGAATCTCCAACAGACATCTGTATTCCCCCCAACCCCTTTCGTCCCAGCAATCCCTTTACTTGTGTTGCCTGTAACCTGAAAGGAGCTTCCCGTTCCACCCACTGTAGTTGCTCCAGTGTTAATCCCTCCTGCCACACTAGACCCCACTCTCTTAATGTGCCCTGCACCCTTGTTTGTTATCTGTGTAAGCCACAGGTTGATGTCCTGTGTACCCCAGGACATAAACCTATTCCTGGCCATTTTATCATGGAATTTCTCATCATAATTGAGCCAAGCTCAACCTTCATAATCCTTAAACGCACCAATAATGCTATCCCCGAAGCCAATAGCACCCCGTACTAACCTGACTGATAATGCCATACCACACTAGCTAACCTGAAGAAGCCCCTTACCCAGATTAAGATATTCTTAGATACATTTGTCCCCACCTCACTACCACTCTTCTTCTTCCCTTTCCACCTCCCCCCTACCATCTAACAATTGAAATATATTGACAAATTTCCTTTTCCTAATTCGTCTCCGTAATCTTTTGGGGACCCCTTCCCACAATTCCGTCAGGGACGCCAAAGCAGGATGCCCCATATTTTGACTAGGTCCGTACCCCACTCTGCTCACTTTGGTCCCCACCTCACTGGCATCGGAGGAGGATGTTGATGATGAACTAGATTCTGAGTTAGAAGCTGTGGAGGACAGCTTTCTCTTATACCCATTTTCTTCTACCTCTTTCCCTGCTCTGTGACCTCATTACCTGTCGCCGCTCCCCTGAATCCAAAAGTGGCTGTACTCTCCAATCCTTCGGAGCTGCTTGCTGTCAACTGCTCCCGCAATTCTTCCGCACGAGACGTACTAGGCTGCTCCTCATCTGCCATACCTTGGAATTCGTCGAAAGCTTTTTATTAAGCCCAGAAACGCTAACTGCCTGAAGCACACCCTCCACCAATGAATCCCAGAACTTAATTATGTGTTGAATGAAAAAGAATTTTCTCTGATTTGTTTTGAATGTGCTACAAACTAACTTCTTGGAGTGTCCCCTGTTCTTTGTACTTTCTGAGAGTACATTTAGCCATTCTATTCCATCCATGATTTTAGAGACCTCTATCATATCCCGCCTTCTCCTAGATAAACAGCCCCAACGTCTTTAGCCTTTCCTCAGAGGTTAGCCGTTCCATTGCCGTTTTCAGTTTGTTCACCCTTCTCCGTGCCTTTGGCAATGCAACTCCATCTTTCCTGAGATGCGGCGACCGGATATTGCGTTCAGTACTCCAGGCGATGCCTCGCCGCTGTGCTTTCCGGAGGCATTAGGACATTCGCCTTTTCCTTCCCTACGTCTTTCCTAATCATTCCTAAAGTTCTGTTTGCTTCTTTGACCGCCGCCCCCGTCGCACACTGAACCGATGATTTCACAATATTGCTCACCATGACGCCCATATCCTTTTCCTGGCTGGTAATTCCTGATACGGAACCTATTTTCCGCCATGCGCGTAGCTTGCCAAAGCATATGCTTTCTGCTATTTTGATCTCCCGAAGAAACCTCTTTCCAATTTTTGAAAGAAGTTCTTTTGGCTAAAACAAACTTCTTTCATCCTAGCAGTAAAAGGCTTGACTAGTACCCACTTTCCGTCTCCTTCCCAATTTCTCCAAAGCAGGAATGGAACCTGCAGCAGCTACAGGTCCTGGAGGACAGGGATTTTAGTGCAGAGCCAACAGGAACTGCTTGCTTTCCTTTGAGCGTTCACACCTGTTGCTCATGCACGAACGCATCAGGGCAGGGACGAGGATTAATCTCGTCTGGAGGAAGGCGTTGCTACCATGTATGGAAGCCTGCACTTTCCAGAGGACATCTGACTACTTCTTCTTTCGAAAGGCTCGCATGTGAGCCTTTTCTAGTGATGGATGGTGAGAATGAGGCCTCAGATGACAAGCAGAACTGCATTTCCAGTGGACTAGGATCTGGAAAAGTGACTTTTCCATCCTGGGCTATATAGCAGCAGGCTGAGCTCCAACCAAGCATCTGCTTTATTTTTGCAGCTACACCCACCACCATTGGGGAATTAGCTCAAGTGGTAGAGCGCTCACTTAGCATGCGAGAGGTAGCGGGATGGAAGCCTGTATTCTCCATGTTGCTAATTCACTGATCCATGTGTGGTGGCAGCAGCAGTTGGCATTTTCTTGAGAAAGCAAAGCTCGGGCGATAAGGGACCACCCTATGAAAAAGAAGGAAGGGCAAGCTTTGTAAAAATAAAATTATTTTCTCTGGGAGAGGGTGATAGAAAACTGGAATACTTTTGGCAAAGGTGACAGGAGCCAACAGATTGGCAGAATGTGTGTGTGTGATACTAAAATTAAGGGGGAAAGCAAGTGCTCGCTTACCGCACCATGGTTGGTAGGATCGATGCCCGCATTCTCCATGCGGCACGGTAAGCACTATAAATTTCAAATCAAGGTAAATGCTGAAGGGTTAAGTACCGCCACAAGGGGTCACGCCGAGGATACATCAAGCCCACTATCCTGTTTCTGAGAACGGCCAAGCCGGGTCTCAGGTACCGGGCAGGATCCCAAACATTAAATAAATTCCATGCTATTGTATGCAGTGGTAAGTAATGGCTATTCCCCGCCTTTCCTTAGTTAACAACACTTTATGGTCTTCTCTTCCAGGAAGTCGTCGAAAGCTTTTTATTAAGCCCAGAAACGCTAACTGCCTGAAGCACATCCTCCACCAATGAATCCCAGAACTTAATTATGTGTTGAATGAAAAAGAATTTTCTCTGATTTGTTTTGAACTTCCAACCTGCCAGCCACCGTCACAAAACCATCCAGCTGCTCCTGACACTGGTTGGATGGGCTGGGCCCTACAAAAAGGAAGTCACCGTAACATAGCCTTCTCCTTGATAAACAGCCCCAACGTCATTAGCCTTTCCTCAGAGAGGAGCCATTCCATCGCCGTTGTCAGTTTGTTCACCCTGCTCCCTGTCTTTGGCAATGGAACTCTACCTTTCCTCAGATGCGGTGACCAGATATCGTGTTCAGTACTCCAGGTGAAGCCTCGCCGTTGTAAGTTACGGAGGCATTAGGACTTTCGCCTTTTCAAGTAAAGCAACATTATCGCAATGTGTATGTTGCTCCGTTAACCAGTGCAAAAAGGTATTAAAGGCCTCAAAGAATGCGCATGATACTGCGCACCCCATGGGGAGACACCGATCTAAAAAATACTTTCCTTCGAATGAAAACCCCAAAAGCGGCAGGCTGCTCAGATGTATGGGTAACAACCGAAAAGCCAACTCGATATCCGCCTTTGCCATTAGCGCGCCCCGCCCTGCCTTGTGCCCTAGATCTAGCACCGCCTCGAACAAAGCATAATGCACTGGACATGCACTTTTAGGGATAAAATCATTCACAGGCTCCCCCGCCGGATAAGAAAGGTTAAAGATCAATCTATACTTACCCGGTGCTTTCTTCAGAATGACCGCAAACAGCAAGAAATGCATCCGCTGAAACGGGGGGTCATCAAACGGCCCGGCGATGTGCCCAATACTTAGCTCAGCCTCTAGTTTTTCCCAGGCAATACCCACTCACCTCCCCACCGACCTGGCATTTTTTGGAAAACCTCCCCCCCACCCCCCGTCCCTGAGTAAGGAATTCAGAAGCCCTCCCTGAAACCCTCGTATAACAAAACTGCCACTTTCTTGTTAGGGTACCTAGCTAACCCAGAATGTAGCTCCTCCACCACAACAGGAGAAAATGCCTTTTTAAAAGGACTTTCATTGCTTTCCCCCTTTGCGGACTGCCCCTCCCTGGCTATTGGTGCACTTCGTGGCTGGATGGGCTCCACCACATGACCCGCACACGTGCCGGGTCATGTGGTGGGAACAAGCAAGTGGCCTTGTTAAACCGGCAGCATACGTCTGCCCTGCTCCCCATCCCTGCCCTACTGAGGCTGCCCGCTGCATGAGAGGACCTAGGAAGTTCTCCCCCACTGGCTCCAGTTGCCATCCCTTGGGAACCACTCTTGCCCCCGATCGCCCCTCTTATGCTCAGAGCACCCTTGTTAGTCATCTGCGTAAGCCACAGGTTGATATCCTGTGTACCCCACGACATATGACGATTACCTGCCATTTTATCCCTGAACCTTTCATCGTAGTTGAGCCATGCCCAACCTTCGTAATCCCGGAAAGCTCCTAAAATGCTATCAGCATAGGCCATCAATGGCCCATACTGTACCGGCTCAAAGTGTCCAACTACACTAGCCAAGCGTAAGAAGCCTCTAAACCCAGTTTAAGATATTCTTTGGCACCTTAGGCACCCCAGACCCATCCTTCCTTTTTTTTCTTATTCTTCTTTTTATCCTTCCGTCCTCTCCGTCTACCCTCCAGTAATTTAAAGATATTCACATACTTCCGCATCCTTCGCGGGACTTCTTCCCACAGTTCTGTCAAGGTCGCTAGTGCTGGGTGGCCCATATCCTGCCTGGGACTCAGCCCTGCCCCAGCACGCCGACCTGCCCCTGAGTCGCTGGAGGTGGAAGACGATGGCGAGCTGGAGCCAGACATAGAACTTGAATGCCTAGCCCTGTTCCTCTTTTTGCCCTTGCCCCTCTTTTCATACTCCCCTGAGCTTTCATACTCACCTGTTCCCGGGCCCAATGAACTCCCTCCGAATGCCTCTAATGCTCCGGACTTTGCCCTTGCGCTTCTCTGCTCCCATACTTCATCTGAATACATAACTGCCCGGTCCCTCCAGGCTTCCTGCTGAGATGTGCCCGGAAACTCTGCATCCGCTGCACCTGTCGGCAAAGAAACACAGGCCGCAAGACTGCCCTTGGAGCTGCATGCCGCGCATCCCCCAACTCCCCGTCCTCGGGAACCTGCAGAAGAACCACCTACTCCGTCCCTTGTGCCCTCCCCAGTCCCCCATTCCTTACTCATGCTTACCAGCCCATCCCTGCCTACATTAGCCGATTCCCTGTACCCCAGCCACCAAAACCTCCGTAACCCCTCAGCCCCTCACCCGTCGGCGGGAAGTGGGAGGTGCTTCCTCCACGTCTGCCTGGACCGTGAGGATAACTCTCAGGTGGCCCCCGACGCCCGTCTCACCCTTGCAATGCAGCGCTTCCAGAGGCGTTTCTGTCCCTACCCCATTCTTAATGAGATCCCCGAGCCGGCGCTGCTGCTGCTGAGTCTCACAGCAGCGCCAACGACGATGCATCTCCGCCTAACCCCTAAGCTTCAGACAATAAGAATACAAAACGTAAGGACGATATGTAGTCTTAATATTGCTATGGATTGCAAATAACAGTAATTTTTGTTTTTGCCGAAGGATGGTACTCTGAATTATATAATTCTCTTTTTATTTATTTATTTTGAGGGGTGGGGGAGGGCCAAAACTGAGAAAATGTGCAGAAAAGGCAGGAAAAAACCTCACAGAAAGAAAGCCTAAGAAGAAAATTAGCAATAGGAATTTTTTTTTTTTTTTAAATATAAACGAATTGCCTGCGCATGGACAATCTGCCAGCGCTCCCTCCTCCGCAGCCGGCTGGGTTCGTCTGGCAGGGGATTCAAATCGCTGCAGCCTTCGGCCATTCCGCCCGACACTCTCCCGCGCTATTCCCCCCTCCCCCCTGCCCGACCACCAGCGTGTGCTCGCGCCCTAGTTAGCCTCGGCGGTGCAGGACTAGCCTGCGCCGCCTTACATTTAGCACACAAGTCTGAACCTTCAGGCCAATTCAGTATGGTGCACTCAGGCCGAGCGCACCGTTAGCCCCCTTGTGGACGCGCGGCGCATGGAAAATGCGCAGCCAAACCACCCGAAACTAATAGCACGCATCACATGCAAATGAATGTTGATGAGCCTATTAATCACGCTCGATACAGAAAGTAAAATGTGCAGCACCGGGCAAGTGTACAGAAAAGCAAAAAAAAAAACTGCTTTTCTGTACACCCTCCGACTTAATATCATTGCGATATTAAGTGGCAATGATAAAAATAAAATGATAAATGATAAAATAAAATGATAAAATAAAAAATCTGCCCGCGGCAATTTTGCCGGCTTCCATGTTCCGAACCCGTGGCTGTCAGCGGGTTTGATAACCGACACCGGTAAAATTGAACATTAAGCTGTCAAACCTGCTGACAGCCACCTCTCCCGCCAATAAGGAGGCGCTAGGAACGCACTAGTGGGCTCTCCCGTGCAGTTTACTGAATCGGCCCTCCAGTGCCCAAAACAGCGCTGGCCATAGAGCTGGTTGAGTCTAGATAAGATATTGGGGCAGGTTTTTCCACAGCTAACCATCCTTTGCAGTCTTCCGCGATAAATGCAACCTAAAAGCTGAAAAACAAAATCGTTTTAAAAAGATAGTAGATGATCCAGGAATTGAGAACTAATTATCTACCAATTAAAGCTAATTAGTTCACAAAGGAGCTAGCTGATGTGGTAGAAGCAGCAGGCCGGCGCTGTTACTAGCTTTCATGATGAGATCATATGGAGGGGTGTGTGTGTGTGTGTGAGACGCCACTGCCACCCTTCTCTGGTTTCTCTGGCCAGTCTCTTTTTCCGTCGGTAGGCAAAGTATACCGCCTCTTTTCTGAAGCCGGAATTTCAAGTTCTGCACCCCTCCCCCAAGCACCTGCCGGTGACCGGGGCTCGCTGCTCTGCCGCTCTCCGGGACGGGCACCTCCAGCATGTTCCAGCGGCAGTATGTCACGGCCGAGCAGCTGGCCGGCTTCGCCCACTACAAGGTGAGCACGGAGTGGGGGGGGGAGGCCGACCCCCGATGCAGGGAGAGCGCTGGGTGTGATGACAATAAGCATGCCCTGGGATGACCCAGGACATGAGCCCGCCGGATGCTTCCGAATTCTTCTGCTGGTGATCTGAGCTGTGGGGCTCTTCTCCTCCTTTCACTCTCTCGCTCTTCCTGTCATCGCTGCGGTAACGGGCTCCTCCTGGTCCCTCTTGACCCCTTCATCTCTTGCGAGAAAGAGAGAGAGGCTTGGAAGTGCTGTCTTTGCCCTCTCTTACACTCACTCTATCACATAGCACGCAGCCTGTAGTATTCCTTGTGTGTGTGTCTCTTTTCCCTTGCCCTCCTGTGTGGTTCTGTTTTGCATCTGTGCACACGCGGGAGAGTTGCTGAGTTGGAGAGCTCTTGCCCCAGGGAGGAAAGGAGTCACAAATGCCAAGCAGGAAATGACTGCTAAGTGCCGTAGGCAGGTTAGCAATAACATCCCTGCCCCCGCCTCCCAATTAAATGCTTTTTGCTGGTTTGCTCTGGGACAATATCAGAATGTGACAACCAGGTGTACACTCCATAAAGTCTTTCTTTTAATTTCACTTTAAATGAGCAGAAATGTAAGAATTTCCATCTGAATAATCCAGAGGCAGATACAGAACACCCACTAAGTTTTGGCTGGTATTTCTAGTGTCATTACTAGATTTAGTTTTGATTTTTCCATGGAGGCAACTATAGTACAACCAGGACTGGTTTAGCCAGTTCCTTCTGCCATGAAGCTGTATGCTGCTCACCCTTGTTATGATTGTTTTAATTGTAATATTCGCTTATTATATCACTACTGAATATATGCAGTGCTGAAAAATGGTGATAAGTACTTAGGTATAAGTTCTTGACACAAGAGTTTTTAATCCAAATGGATACCTGAGACAAAAGGAGATAAAAAGTCCAAGGTCATAAAGAGTGTCTGTAGAAGAAGTGGGATTTGAGCTCATGCTTTCCTGGTTCTCAGCTGGTTGCTCTAACCATTAGGACATTTTTCCTTACTCCTTTTTTTTTTAATTGGGTTTTTTTTTTTTTGCAGGACCTTTAATCCTCTTGCTTTGGCAATGGATGCTACATCAACCTGCCCTCAATGGGATTGTGTGGCAGGCTATCAATCTTAGCCAAAAGGCTGAGAAGAGACTGTCCTCAGCACACAACTCATACCCTACACACAGTGGCGGATTCCCAATGAAGACCGGCCCGGGGATTCGCTGCCCAGGCCGGCCCAGGAGATACCACATGGTCTGCCGAGCGCGGCTCTGTCACGGCCGCGCTCGGCAGACCATGTGACTAGCACAACCGGCCCACCGAGCGATGCCCGATCCCCCGATAGGCCAATCCACCCCTGCCTACACCTAAATCCCAATTCAAGAGTCCAAAAGCAATACTCCAGATTATTTGTTTTGAAGAGAAACCCAAATAAGATAAAGACCACAAGGTCCATCTACTCTAGCCCTTTTGCATTCTGTTGCCTTTCATTATGCATGATCACACAACTGGTAGTGTAAAGTCGTTTTCTACTGTTATGTAGGGAAAAATGAATTGTCCCCTAGTTTATTAACTATTTCACACAAGACTTGATTCTGTAGAATGTGGAGATGCATAAAATAATGCACAGAGGTTAGTAGGGTTTCAAGAGAGAATAAAAATGCCTTCAGGGTGTTGAACTCGTGGACTCTTGGACTGAGGTGGAGTTGGCGCAACCTGCAGGGAAGAGCCCTGTAGGTCCCCACCTTTTGGCAGGCGGAATTAGATGAGGCAGAGGCCCAACTGCAGCTTCACCTTTACCAGCCCACTTTCCCCTTGGATTGAGCTTTTGGGTGCTGGGGCCGGCAGGTCTTAGGTGGAGGCCTATGCTGAAAGTCGGAAAGTCCATTGAGGTTTCTGAGCTGGAGCAGATGAAATACAGGCGAATCTGAAAGCAGGCTGGGATCAGTGGCAGGCAGCATTCAGGAATGTCCAAGAGACAGGCAGTGGTCAGTGGTAGGTGGCACTCAGTAGTGTCCAGCAGGCAGGCCAGCCCAACTGGGCGTGAGTACTGAACATTTGCCCGGGGCGGCATATTGGGGGGGTGAAGGGTATTTCTGATGTGCTCACAGGACAACTAATCCTTCGAGCAGGAAGAAAACAGTGGCAGTGGTGCATATTTATGACATACCCGCAAGGATCCCCAGCCCTGCTGGTAGGAAGAAGATTGTGGCGAGAATTTCTGATATACTTGCTGGGCTCTCAGCCTCCGCGAGCAGGAAGAAAACAGCAGCAGTGGCAGTGCAAATTTAGAACATGCACTCGGGGCTCCCAGCCCTGCGAGCAGGAAGACAGAGGCAGCGGCGACATAGGTTTATAACATACCCACGGAGGGGGGGCCCAGATCCCGCGGGAAGAAGACAACAGTGCCAGCAGCTGAAATTGTGATGACCTGGCGGGGGTTACATACCCTGCAGGGAGAAAGACAAACCTTGGGCCAGCACTGGAGTATGATGTGCCCACAGAGTTCCCACACCCCATGGACATCAGCAGCATCCTGCCATGGCATGGCATGGTGATCAAGCATGCAAGAAGGAAGGGAAGCCTGGAGTCATCGGGGAATATTGAGAAGAGCCTGGCCCGAGGGGTAAATGTGGCAGTTCATGAGAGAAGCCTGGGGACCACCAAATGCAACAGTACCCTCCTCTTAAGCCCCCTCCCTGAGGCTCAGTGTTTCTTCGGGTGACAAAGATGGAACTGTTTGAGTACAATCCAGAATGTTGGAGACTGGCTCCCAGGAGTTCTCCTCTAGGCCATAATCCTTCCTAGAGATGAGATATTCTATTTTCTTACCCCTGTGGCGAGAGTCTAAGATTTCCTTTTTGCCATCGAAGGTCACATCCTGAGGTTCAGATAATGACCTAGGTGGCACTGAGAGTATCAGGGGTTTAAGTAACGAGACATAAAATACATTATGTATCTTGAGTGAAGATGGCAACTTCAACTGATATATGATAGGCCCCAGTTGTCAAAGTATCGAAAAGGGTCTGATGTAATGTAGGGCCAGGTACATGGAGGGCATCTGCAGGTATAAATGTTGTGCGCTGAGCCATACTTTCTCCCCAGTCTTAAACTGGGAGCTGGTCTTCTGTGGGCATCTGCCCTTCTCTGGCTCTGTCAGCAGCCCTTTGGATTAAAAGATTGGTGCGAGCTCATTGTTCTTGCAATTTCTGGACTGATAGTTGGGCCACCAGTTAGGGCACTGTCCCAGGCAATGACAGAGGCGGCAATGTTTGTTTCCCGTAGACCATTAAAAAGGGAGAGGACCCTGTGGCTGCCTTGACATGTGTATTGTGGGCAAACTCAGCTCAGGGTAGGAGAGGGGCCCAGTTGTCCTGGCGCTCATTGAGCTTTCAGCGGAAAAGTTCTTGAGAGTCTGGCTGGTACGCTCTGTTGTCCATTTCCTTATGGATGGTAAACAGTTGTGAAATCTAGTATGATGCTAAATTTCTTGTACAGGGAGCACCAGTACTTTGTGGTAAATTGCACTTCTCAGTCTGACAATATTTATTTA
Organism: Rhinatrema bivittatum; assembly: GCF_901001135.1. Lineage (NCBI taxonomy): Eukaryota > Metazoa > Chordata > Amphibia > Gymnophiona > Rhinatrematidae > Rhinatrema > Rhinatrema bivittatum. The sequence continues at coordinate 622,198,382 of NC_042616.1, read as the reverse complement.
TTTATTTTTTTATTTATTTAAACATTTTTATAGACCGACATTCATTGGGAACATCACATCGGTTTACATAGAACAAAAATGCAGCAAACAGGCTTTACAGAGAAATGAAAACTAGATTTTAAATAACTTAGAACTAGCAATTTAGAAATATATAGCCATATATAGAGACAAAATATTTACAGTCAAGCGGATGTGGTGATAAGGTATTTACAGTCAGATGACGTGACAACATAATTTTCAGTCAAAAGGATATGGGGACAATATATTTACATTCTGAAAGGAAATGGAAAATGCGGGCGGTGAGTTGAGAAGGTAAGGGGTTGTGCGCAGGTCTGCAAGGATGCAAGTGTGGCTTGAAGCTAACAAGGAATAGTGATATGTCGGAAAATGGGGGGGGGGGGGGGGGAACATGATGGGGTTGATTGCTAGAGGAGGTTGGATCAGGTAGTTCAAGTATAGGCCTGCTTGAATAGCCAGGTCTTTAGGTTCTGTTTAAATTTCTTTGGGAAGGATTCTTGGCGGAGATCACTGGGCATGGTGTTCCATAGAGCGGGACCTCCTATGGATAGTGCATGGTCTTTAGTGGACATAAGTTTTGTAAGTTTAGGTGATGGAGTGTGTAGTGTTGTCAAGTATTGGTTTCTGGTGGGTCTTGCAGGGGTGCGAAATAGTAGATACTCATTAAACCAATGCATGCTTTGATTGTATAGGGATTTGTGGATGATAGTGAGGGTGTTGTATTTGATCCGGGATGTAATTGGCAACCAGTGCAGTTCTTTGAGGACGGGGGTAATGTGATCATTTCTGTGGGCGTTGGTGAGAATACGGGCGGCAGCATTTTGGAGCATTTGAAGGGGTTGGGTTGTATTTTTGGGAAGGCCTAGGAGGATGGCATTACAGTCAACAATTTTCGACAGAATCGTGGATTGGAGTACTGTACAAAAGTCGTTGAAATGTAGAAGAGGTTTCAGATTTTTAAGAGTGTGTAGTTTGAAGAAGCAGTCTTTTAAAGTGGAGTTAATGAATTTTTAAAGTTAACTTGATTATCCAGAGTAACGCCAAGGTTACATACATGTTGGGAAAATGATATGGTGGAGTGTTGAGCGGAGGGGAAGTTAATGTTGATATTTTGAGGTGAGATGATTAAGAGCTCAGTTTTAGTAGTGTTGAGAGCGAGGTTGATGTTGGAAAGTAAGTTCCTAATTGCCGAGTGGGCAGTTTCCCAGGTCTTAATGGCTTTAGGTAATGTGTCTGTTACAGGTATGAGGATCTGAACATTGTCTGCATATATAAAATGCAGAAGACCAAGTTCAGAGAGGAGATGGCAGAGGGGGGAAGCAGATATATGTTGAATAAGGTGGAGGACAATGCGGAACCTTGTGGGACGCCTTGTGTCAGATTGATAGGTTTGGACTCGTTGTTCCCAATTTTAACTCTGTATTGCCTGTTGTTTAGGTATGATTGAAACCAGCGAAGCGGGGTACCGGATATGCCAATTTCTTTGAGGCATTCAATTAGAATGTTGTGGTTGACAGTGTCGAAAGCGGATGATATGTTTTAGGTAAGCCTTGCAGACAGAAGACATGAAAGGTAAAGGGACATGCTAACTCTGAAGATGGGAGGCCCAGTAATGGAATGGTGCCATTTTAGACAAACAATCTATGACCACTCAGATCACGTTGGTGCCGTCTGAGAGGGGAAGGTCCATGATGAAATCCATGGACAAATGAATCCAGGGTTCCCTGGGGGAGGGCAACAGCTATAACAGCCCCCAGAGTCTGCCATGCAGTGGTTTTGCTGTTCACAGGTCAGGCATGTGTCAATGTAGGCTTTGATAACTTGCTTCATTTGCGGCCACCAGTACTATTGCTGAAGCAATTCAAGGGTTCAAACCAATCCAGGATGATCTGCGACACAGTAGTCATGGGCCCTTTTCAACACTTTTTCATACAGTTGGGAAAGCATGACTGTCTTCCCTGGAGGGACAGTCATGGAAGAAGCCAGAAATATTTTAGCGGGGTTGATGATATGTCAGGAGGCTCTTGTGTATCCTCTATCTGGAAGGAGCATGAGAGAGCATCTGCCCATTGGTTCTTGAGTGCAGGGCGGTATCGCAGTTCGAAGTTGAAGCGGACGAAGAAAAAGGACCAGCAAGCCTGCCTTGCATTTAGCTGTTGAGTTTGATGAAGATATTCGAGATTCTTGTGATCCATATATATTGTGGTACGGTGTTGAGCTCCTTTGAGTAGATGATGCCACTCTTTGAGAGCCAATTTAATGGCCAAGAGCTCTTGATTTCTGATGTCATAGTTGTGTTCCACGGGCGAGAACTTTTTCAAAAAGAAATAAGAGAGACAAAGTATTTCTTCTGGAGAATGTTGACTTAAAACTACCCCTATTCCTAGTGTCAAGACATTGATTTCCAGGATGAAAAGCCACATGGGGTTCGGGTGACGTAAGCAGGGCCCAACCAAAAAGGTGTTTTTCAGTTTCTGGAATGCATCTATGGCTTTGGGGGCGTCAGTCTTTGGTATTGGCCCCTTTATGAGTAAGAGCAGTGAGAGCGTTTTGGTTTTAGATGATAAAGTGTGGACCCTTGATCGTTGCAAGAGATGGCTGCTCCCACAGGGCTCTGCCCTGTGGGGACTTGTAACGATAGGCTAACTCTGAGCAGATATGGACACAGAGAATAGTCTTTATTGTACTGCAATATGGAGGTAGTCCCAGGAGTGGATACTGATCCGTGCCAGAAGAGGGAGTCTCTGATGGTGGTGTTCCTTCTGTTAGCTGCAGGATGGAAATACAGCGATGTAGTCTCACCCGATCCAGATAGCAGGGAGTACCCGGCTGTAATCTGCGGTGGCAAGCGGCCCAGGAATCTGTGAGATAAGTGAGACAAAGCAGAGATAGAACAAGAGCAGCAGTACTCATTGAAATGGTGGTAATCGCAATAGCTGGGAACCCCCGAAGAGCGGAGGTCCGGGACAGAATCAGGCCCCCAAGGAGCGGGTACTCTAGGCGTCCGTGTTGTGGAGAGATACCCCGAAGGGTTGGCAGGAACGAGGCAAGACACCCGAGGAGAGGGTGCCTTGAGCATCCTTGTAGTTGAGAGATACCCCGGAGGGTTGATAGGAGTGAGACAAGGCCCTGAGAGCGAGTACCTTAGTCTTCCGTTGTTAGAGACAGTCTGACCTCGAAGGGTGTAAAGGAGCGAGGCAAGGCACCCGAGGAGCGGGTACCTTAGGTGTCCTGCAGTAGGCCTTCTATCTCGGAGGTTGCAAGGAAGCGAGGCAAGGCCCGCGAGGAGCAAGTGCCCGAAGTCGTCCAGAGTAGTAGATAACCAGAGCGGCGTCTGGTAGCGAGTCAGAGAAGCATGGAGGAATCCTTGCTAACTCGTATTGGAGTTGGTGGTTCAAGTTTAAATACCGGAGGCTCGTGACGTCATATGGTGGGGACGCCCCCGAGGTTCCTGCCATGATGCACGTAAAGGACGGAGCCGCACGTACGCATGCTCCTAGGTGAATCCTTAGCAAAGATGGTGAACGCAATCACCCATGCTGGGATAAAGACACCGAAGGGGTTGGCAAGGAGAAGCAGCGGCAGCCACTCTCCCAACATGGGTTGAAGCAGGCAAGAAAAAGATGAGCAATAGAGGGCGCAGCGCACAGAGAGGGCTGCCATGAAGGAATAGTTTGGGATAAACTGATGATAATAGTTGCAAATCCCAAGAATCTCTGCAGCGCTCGGAGCCCTGTGGGCTGAGGCCAATGCCTAATAGCCTTCACTTTATCAGGATCCATGTGGAATTCATCATGTGAGACATTGTACCCCAGGAAGGGAAGTTCTTCATGCTCAAAAAGGCAATTTTTCAACTTGGCAAATACATTTTTTGCCTCGCAGGCATTGCAGGACTGTACACACATCTCGGCGGTGGGTGCTGAGGTCTTGAGAGAAGATCAATATGCCATTTAGATACATGACCACACAAGTATAAAGTAGGTCGTGAAAAATTTCATTGACCATCTTTTGGAAGCCTGCTGGTGCATTGCATAACCCAAAAGGCATGACTAGATACTCGTAGTGTCCGTCACGAGTTTTAAAAGCCATTTTCCAACATTGCCCGCCTTAATCTGCACAAGGTTATATGCCCTCCTGAGGTCCAGTTTGGTGAAAATCTTTGTGCGTTGAAGACATTCGAAGAGCTCTAATATCCATGGTAAAAGGTTGTGATTCTTTTTCATGATTCTGTTCAGGCCCCTGAGGGAGCCGTCCTTTTTACCATGAAGAAAAACCCAGCTCCAGCCAGGAAGGAGGAAGGGCAGATGAACCCACACTCCAGCAGAGTCTCTGTCTGTACTGTGCTACTCAGTCATCTCTTGGCCCAATGTCCAAAGATGTCGGGAAACCTCAACACCTAGGGTTCTTTGGGGAGATGACCCATATAGAGACATGATGAAAAAGAACTGTTAGGTTATGATGTAATCTTATAATAGTATACTTCTAAATACCATCATATTAAACCGAAAATAGTTGCGATAGCCTATGTAGGTTATAGACAGTGAGACCTCATATGTAGTGTGGCGGGCTTGTGGTGGAATTGCCCCAAAACGCCACTATCAGAGATAAGCGGTGATAACTTCACTAGTACACCGTCTGAAGATTTTAATCATTGGTCTCTCTGTCAAGTTTTTGGAGTTTTGATAATGACAATTTATGTCAGTTTACACAACATTAAAGGCAGTGAAAATGCACTTATCGTAGCACGGTATGCAGCAGGGATATAACACTGGCATTGGCCCGACACGGCTCGTGTTTCGGTGAACCTTCTTCAGGGGCCGCGCTACGCCAATAGATTCCCAGGACTGCCTACTGGTTCTGCTACTGGCTGCAGCCAGTAGTAGAGTCCTGGGAATCTATTGGCGTAGCGCGGCCCCTGAAGAAGGTTCACCGAAACACGAGCCGTGTCGGGCCAACGCCAGTGTTATATCCCTGCTGCATACCGTGCTACAATAAGTGCATTTTCACTGCCTTTAATGTTGTGTAAACTGACATAAATTGTCATTATCAAAACTCCAAAAACTTGACAGAGAGACCAATGATTAAAATCTTCAGACGGTGTACTAGTGAAGTTATCACCGCTTATCTCTGATAGTGGCGTTTTGGGGCAATTCCACCACAAGCCCGCCACACTACATATGAGGTCTCACTGTCTATAACCTACATAGGCTATCACAACTATTTTCGGTTTAATATGATGGTATTTAGAAGTATACCATATAGAGACATAGCAACATAGAAATGATGACAGAAAAGGACCGATGGTCCATCCAGTCTGCCCAGCATACTTCCCATGGTAGTATCTGTTGTGTTGCGCTTTGTTTATGGACTTGGCTGTGGAAGCAGTCCTTTGTTTTTTCCTTAATGTCTGTGCATCAGTACCCCTCTCTGTCAGAAGCTAATTATTATTATTTATTGATTGATTTGATTAATCACCATTTATTACTTCAGTAAATCAAGGCAATTTACAATAAAACGGTAAACATAAAACAGCTTGATAAAAGGCAATATAAACACAACTAAACAGTGCATCATAAATAATAAAACTATAACATAATAAATTAAACATATAAATAGTAAATAAATCTATTCATAAATAAATTAATGAAATGAAAGAAAAAAACAGCTACTAAAATAAGATAAACAATTAAAGAAACCCTTGAAACACATGTGCAAATACATAGCCTTTAAGTGATTTACTAAACTTCAAGTACTCATTTTCTAGCCATAAGCTAAGAGGAAAAGTATTCCAAATGCTAAGAGCAAGATATGTGAAACAGCTTTCTCTGGTAGATTCCTGCCAGATCTTTTTGTGTAAGGGAACTGAACCAAATCACAGTGAACCAAATCACGGTGAACCTGGAAGATATAGTAGACCGGATTGACAAACTAAAGAGTAGGAAATCACCTGAACTGGATGGTATACACCCCAGGATTCTGAAAGAACTAAAATATGAAATTTCAGATCTATTAGTAATAATTTGTAACCTCATTAAAATCATGCATTGTACGTGAAGACTGGAAGGTGGCCAATATAACCCTGATATTTAAAAAGGGCTCCAGGAGTGATCCAGGAAACTACAGACAGTGAGCCTGACTTCAGTGCTGGGAAAAATGGTGGAAATTATTCTAAAAACAAAGTAACAGAAAGTATAGAAAGACATGTATTTGGATTTTCAAAAGGCGTTTGACAAAGTCCCTCATGAGAGGCTTCTAAGAAAACTAAAAGTCATGGGATAGGAGGTGATGTTCTTTTGTGAATTGCAAACTGGTTAAAAGACAGGAAACAGAGAGTAGATTAAATGGTCTTTTTTCAGTGTGGAAAAAGGTAAACAGTGGTGTGCCTCAGGGATCTGTATTTGGATCAATGCTTTTTAATATATTTATAAATGTTCTGGAAAGGAATATGATGAGTGAGCTGATCAAATTTGCAGATGACACAAAGTTTTATTCAGAGTAATTAAATCACATGTGGATTGTAATACATTGCAGGAGAACCTTGAGAAACTGGAAGATTGGGTGTCCAAATAGCAGATGATATTTAATGTGGACAAGTGCAAGGTGATGTATATTGGGAAAAATAACCCATGCAGTAGTTACATGATTTAGGATCCATATTAGGAGTTACCACCGAGGAGAAAGATCTAAACATCATAGTAAATAATACATTGAATTTGTCAGCTCAGTGTGTTGCTGTGGTCAAAAAAAGCAAACAGAATGTTGGGAATTATTAGAAAGGGAATGGTGAATAAAATGGAGAATGTCATAATAATGATGAGACCACACCTTGAGTACTGTGTGCAATTTTGGTCACCGCATCTCAAAAAAGATATAATTGCTCTAGAGAAGTTACAGAGAAGGGCCATTGAAATGATAAAGGGCAAGGAACGGCTCCCCTATGAGGAAAGGCTAAAGAGGTTAGGGCTGTTCAGCTTAGAGAAGAGATGCCTGAGGGGGTATATGATAGAAGTCCACAAAATCATGAAAGGTCTTGAACGGGTAAATGTGAATCGGTTATTTACTCTTTCAGATAATAGAAGAACTAGGGGGCACTCCCTGAAGTTTCAAGTAGCACATTTAAAACAAATCGGAGAAAAAGTTTTCACTCAACGCACAATTAAGCTCTGGAATTCATTGACAGAGGATGTTGTTAGGGCAGTTACTTTAGCTGGATTTAAAAAAGGTTTGGATAGGCTCCTGGAGGAGAAATCCATAAATTGCTATTAATAGTAGGGAATAGCCACTGCTATTACTGGCATTAGTAACATTGGATCTATTAAATGTTTGGTTTCTTTGCAGGTACATGTATACTGGATTGCCCACTGTTGGAAACAGGATGCTAGGCTTGATGGACCCTCGGTCTGACCCAGTATGGCAATTTCTTATGTTCTTAAGTAATTCTTGATGAATGGAACAAAGAATTCTATTGGGTCTATAAGGCTTGATTAGATCAGTGAGATAAAGAGATGTGCTATATCAATAGGTTTTATAGGTTAGATAGGTGATTTTGAATGTGATACAGTCAGAAATGGGTAACCAGTGAAAATTTATAGGGAGCGGTGTGACATGATCAAATGTTTTGTTTACCGAAGATGACTTTTGTTGAAGTATTCAGAACGAGCTGAAGTCTATGCAGAGATGTTTTGGTAAGACTATGAAAAAATGCATTTCAGTAGTCAGGTTTGCTGAGAACTAAAGCATGTTCAATGGTTTTAAGATCATTAGAGTTGAGAAAGATGTAATCTGTGAATGAAACAAAGATGAAAGTAAGAGGTTTGAATCAAATGAGAGCTATGTGGTTTGAATGTTAGATCGCTGTCCAGCCTGACTCATAAGGTTGTAGAAATTTTTGTTAACTGGAATGGAAATACCATCCATTACTGGAGAAGGTAAAGGGTCAGAATGGCTTTTGCCAAAAAAACCCACAAAGAATTAGATTTACTTGGATTGACCTTAAGTTTAAAACTTTATAACCAGCAAGCAATTTTAGGCCTAGATTTACTAATACCGCCAGGCTCCTTGAATCGTGCGGGGGGCGGTCTTGCATTAGCCGGCAGCGATCGCACCTCCGTGGTGCAATTGCTGCCGGCTGTTATAATTAGTGAGGTTTGAGTGGACCCTTGGACACTGTGGCAGCTGACCACGCCCATGAGGGACAGTCCCGTGAGGGGCCACAGGTCAGGCTCAGCTGAGGACACACAAACACAGAGATTGATCTTTATTTAAACAATGTTGTGTAGCCACCAGAGGTGGCAGTGATGAGTAGTTGAAGTAGCCCGGCTAGTATCCCTCAGGCGCTGGAACAGCGACTCCTCCGGTAGCAGTGCTGTAGTGGAAAGAACTGAGAATAATGAGTACAGTGGAATATGAACAAAGCCCCAGTATGGGGCCCTCAAGGAGCGAGTACCTGAGAGCTGAGAGGCTTGTAGGAGATGCACTCACGCAGCGGTTCCACGTAGGAGATGGCACCAGGGCTGGAACGGAGGCAGGCCCTCGAGGAGCGAGTACCTGGTTCCAGGGAAAGCTCTGAGGTGGAGATGGTAGAACTCACTGGTGTTGAAGATAGCAAATCCTTCCAGGAAGAAGAGAAGGTAGGAGCAGGCAGCGAGTCAGGGAACATGGGCCCTCGAGGAGCGAGTACCGGTTTCCTGATAGCGACCTGAAAAGCAAGTGAGGCCCCCGAGGAGAGGGTACCCCGTTAGTGATAAGAGTTCCATGAAGATTGGAGGCAGAGTAGCTGGGTACGGAGAGTGAATCCCATCCGTAAGATTCCCCTTGCTAACTCAAAGGCTAGCAAACAGTGAGGCTTTAAATATCTGGGCAGCATGATGTCATCACAGGGGTCGCCCCTGAGGTTCGCGCCAAATAGGAAATAAGAGTGAGGGCTGCGCAGTGCATGCGCTCTAAGGTACAGATGGAGCATGGCAGGAGGCAGCACCCAAGCCGGTCCTGGGGACGCTGGAGAGGACGGCAGACAGACGCCACTGCAGCCAGGCGTCCACCAACAGCAAGAGGAGGAGCAAAAGGAGAGAGATAGGAGGAGTGCAGCCGTCGGGAAGGGACGGTTGCAACACCAGCATTGCATCGAATAACTACACCATAAAAGGTGTAGTTATTCAGTGTGAAACTGGCAGCGATAAAGATGCGTACCTTTCGCTGTCGGCGAAGGCTTCGCGGCATTGGCCCCGGTACTGCCCCAACTTCTCCTCTTCCAGAGCTGATGCCGCCCCGAGATGAGAGACAGGGAGAGATAATGGAGGAGAAGGTGCAGTTAGACCTAGGAGGAGTCCTTCAGCAGATCCTAGGTCTGGCTTTTTCCCAGACAGATAGGGCAGGTCTGGATAGCATGGCCGGATTGGCCGCAGTACATACAGAGACCTGAGCGTCCATGTCTCTCTTTAGAGGTCAGGTGACTGCGTGATAACTGTATAGGCTCTTTTTCTTCTTCTTCACTGGGCACAGACGATTGGGCTGAAGTCATGTGTATGGCTCGAGGGCGATTACCTCCCATAGGGTGCTTCATGTGACACTTTTTTCTTCTTGAGTCCGATCGCATATCCTGCAATCAACTCTCCCAGCTAAATCAATGAGAGATTCCAGGGTGTCTGGCAAGTCACGAGCCACTAGTTCGTCTTTTATATGGGTGTTGAGGCCCTCTAAGAATATAGCACGTAGACATCCCAAGTCCCAGTGGAGCTAGATGCTAGTGTTTTGAATTCAATAAAGTAGTCCGGTAAAGGCTTACTTCCTTGTTGAAGGTGAAGAAGGGTAGACCATGCGATGGTCTGAAGAGCTGGATCATCAAATAGTGATTTGAACAGATTCAAGAAGTCAGGGTTGCTGCGTTCCCAAAGAGGTGAAGCCCAGGCCAGGGCTCTTCCATTGAGTAGTGATAGGATATAGGTAGTCTTGGAAACAGCAGTGGGAAAGTAGTTTGGTTGCAACGAGAAGTGCATACAGCACTGATTAATAAAACCTCTGCACATCTGGGCATCACCAGAGAAGCGTGAGGGAGCTGGGAGCGGCACAGTGGTGCGAACTGCAACCATTTGAGGAGAAGAATCTTTCTCTGGAACCGTCGGCGTATTCAGTTGGGCATTCAACTGGTTGAAGGCTGCAACTAATGTCTCCAGAGGTTTCTGTTGCTCTGTAATCTGCTGGGCCAGGCCAGGAATGGCCTGTAAGGCTGAGAGCTGAGCCGGGTCCATGAGGTTAGCAATCTGTTGTGTTTTGGACATTGAGGCATGGTTGTTGCAAGAAATGGCTCCTCCCACAGGGCAGAGCCCTGTGGGGACTTGCAGCGATAGGCTAGCTCCAAGCAGAGGTGGACACAGAGAAAGTTAGTTTTTATTATAGTACAACGTAGATGGTGACCCGAGGAACAGGTAATGATCCCAGCCAGAAGAGGAGGATTCCTGATAGTGATGTTCCGTTTGAAAACTGCAGAGTGGAAAGGCAGTACACACTGCAGAGTGGAAAGGCAGTACAGGTCCCATGAAGGAGATGGGTCCGGTAGATCTGCAAAGTGGGGTAGGCTGAGAACCCAGGCCTGGATGGAAAAGCCAGTGAGAGTAGATCCGATGGTCATCCACAGTGCGGGGTAGACTGAGGATCTATATATAGAGAGATGAGACAATGCAGAGACAGAACTGGAGTGGCAGTACTCACTCTGATGCTGGTAGTTGTAGAAGAAGGGAACCCCTGAGGAGCGGAGGTCTGGGATGGAATCAAGCCCCTGAGGAGCGGGTACCTTAGGCATCCTTGTAGGTGGTAGGCAACCCCAGAGGGTAGACAGGAGCAAGGCAAGGCCCCGAGGAGTGGGTACCTTTGGCGTCCTTGTTGGTAGATAACCCCAGAGGGTAGACAGGAGCGAGGCAAGGCTCCCAAGGAGCGGGTCCCTAAGTCATCCTGCAGCAAACGTACACAGAGCAGAAGCGCCTGGTAGCGTAAAGAGATCAGCATGGAGGATTCCTTGCTAACTCATATTAGGAATCGTGACTGGAGTTTAAATATCGGAGCTTGTGAAGTCATGCGGTGTGGAAGCCCCCCGAGGTTCCCGCCATGACGCACATAAAGGATGGGGCTGCATGCACGTGCGCGTGCCCTAGGTGACTCCAGGAGAAAGATGGCGAACGCAATCGCCCATGCTGGACCGGGGATGCCAGAGGGGTCGGCATGAAGAAGCAGAGGCAGCCATCTTCCCAAAAGGAACTGAGTCAGGCAGGAAAAAGGGGAGCAATTGAGGGTGTAGCCATCTGCGACTATCGGGCGCAACACCTTCATTTCCATCCTCTAGTCTTTAGGAATACACTGTGTTTATTAGGGATGTGAATCGTTTTTTGACGATTTAAAATATCGTCCGATATATTTTAAATCGTCAAAAATCGTTAGGGCCATGATACAATACCAATTCCCCCGATTTATCGTCAAAAAATCGTAAATCGGGGGAAGGGGGAGGGCAGGAAAACCGGCACACTAAAACACCCTAAAACCCACCCCCGACACTTTAAATTAAATCCCCCACCCTCCCGAACCCCCCCCCCAAATGCCTTAAATTACCTGGGGGTCCAGCGGCGGTCCGGAACGGTCTCCTGCAATTGAATCATGTTGTCTTCAGCCGGCGCCATTCTGCGCCGCCATTTTGCAAAATGGCGGCGCAAAATGGCGGCGGCCATAGACAACACGATTCGACTGCAGGAGGTCGTTCCGGACCCCCGCTGGACTTTTGGCAAGTCTTGTGGGGGTCAGGAGGCCCCCCCAAGCTGGCCAAAAGTCCCTGGGGGTCCAGCGGGGGTCCGGGAGCGATTTCCTGCCGCGAATCGTTTTCCGTACGGAAAATGGCGCCGGCAGGAGATCGACTGCAGGAGGTCGTTCAGCCGGGGTCCGGAATTCAGTTGTAAAATAAGCCTTCTGAATTTTAGGTAATTCTCCACTGGGAATAGACAATGATTCCTGAAAAAATTTCTTAAGTTGCTCTTTAGGTGAGATTAATTTACATTTTGGAAAGTTGATTAATCTTAGATTGTTATATCTAAGAATATTTTCCAAAGATTCCATTCTTTTCTCTAGTCTAGAGTCTCCTTGTATCAAATCTGTTTATATCTGTTTAATTTGATTTATTTGTAAATCCATTTCTTGTATTTTAGTTGAATTAGATAGAACAACAGGATTCTCTACATTAATCTGTTCTTGAAATCCTTTTACCATCACTGTTAGTGTATTAATAGCACTTTCAAGCGTAGCAATTCCATTCCAAAGTGAATCTAGCGTTACATTATCAGGCTTGTTTAGGAGCTTAGACTCTATAAAATTTACCGGGGTATTTCTCAGTAGTTGTCCCGATCCATCCAGGTCCGTCTGTCCCCTTCCAGCGACGGTGGTCAACGGCAGAGAACTGCCTGCACCGCCCAGCGCGCTGATGTTCAGCTCTCTCAGGGCGGCTAAGGTCCTCTCGCCCTGAGGCTGCCCGGTCACGCCTGCTGCTAAGCCCACCTCGACTGTTTCCTCCATTAGCCGCAACTTCGGCAGCACAGGATCCACCAGCTCCAGCGTGTCTCCACAGGCAGGGTGAGAAGGAGTAGCCGGAGCACCCGGGCTCAGAGATATTTCGTCGATGGAGACTGAAGTCTGCTCCTGCTCTAGTCTCCCAGCTGACTCTCCTGGCGATTCCCCCACAGTGCTAAAGAATTCCCGAATCGTCGTTTGAAGAGGGGTAGGTCCAAGGGGGGGTCGAGGTACCCTCCCTTATCTTCCCCTTTCTTTTCGTGTGTGGCATTTCTATTTCCAGGCAATGTAAGATAGTTCAAACGTTTCGGATCAGGAGCTCAAATAAACGCGTCCTCTCTCTTCGACGCCATTTTGCTCTGAATCCAGGATCTTCTTTAATGAACACCGACCTGAAGTATTTGTTTAATATTTCCACCATTTCATCATTGCTCCTCATCACCTTTCAGTTTCACTATACCACTTCTGGCCTCTCTTCTTTCTCCGACCTATCTGAAAAATGTTTTGTCACCTTGTTTTACCTCTTTGGCTATCCTTTCTTCCACTAGATATTTTGCTATCCTTAATTCTTTCTTCATCTCTCTGTTTTAACAGATATTCGTCATGTGCTCCCTTTTTTGGGATTCTTTATACTTCTTGAACACTGTTCTTTTTGCCTTTATTTTTTCAGCCACTTCCTTTGAGAACCAGATCATTTTCTTTTTCCTCTTACTCTTGTTTACTTTTCTAACATGTAGATTTGTTGCCTTTGTAATAGCTCCTTTTAATTTGGCCCACTGTTGTTCCACTTCACCCGTTTTCTCCCAGTCTTCCAGTTCTTCCTGCAGGTACGTCACCATGTTGACAAAGTCCTATTTGTGAAATTCAAAATTTGGGTCTTTGTGTGACTTCTACGTGATATCAAACCACACTGTCCAATGATCACTGGTGATCAGGTGAGCCCCTGTCTGAACATTAGAGACTTTATCCCTATTAATGAACACTAGATCGAGTATCATATCCTCCCTTATGGGTTCTATTACTATTTGTTTGAGCAGAGTCCTTATAGGGCATCCACTATCTCTCTGTTTCTTGTAGATTCCCAGTCCACATTCAGCAGATTAAAATCTCCAGTGAGCAACACTGCTCCCTTTTTTCCCACCTTTTGGATGTCTTTGATCTGATCTCTGTCCAGTTCTTCAGTTTGAGTCAGTGGCCTGTAGATCACACCAGTAAAAATGGAAGCCTCATCTTCCTTTTTTTGGGGCGGTCCATAATGCTTCGCTTCTTCTCTTCCCCATGTCCCTTGCAGTTCAGTTGCTTGGATATTGTTTTTAAAATAAAGAGCTACTCCTCCCCCTTTTCTATCTTCTCTGTCCTTCCTTAACAAGTTATATCCCAGGATGGCCATATCCCAGTCATGAGATTCAGTGAACCATGTCTCTGAAACAGCAGCCATGTCCAAGTCCGCCTCCACCATTAGTGCCTGCAGTTCTGGGATTTTATTGCCCAGACTATAAGCATTTGTGGTTATAGCTTTCCAGCTGCTCTTTCTAATCACCTTTTCTGCTTTTTTAACTGATTGAGTTTGTTACTTTCTCTTCCTTCTTCTTGTTTTTTTTGGGGGTGACATGCCAATCTCACTGGCCACCTCCTCCTACCCCTGCTCTCTAGTTTAAATGCCTATTAATGTAGGATCTGAATTTTTCATTTAGTATTCTCTTTCCTGCCATAGACAAATGTAGGCCATCCTTACCATATAGCCTTTTATTGCTCCATACATGGCCCCAGCCTCCAGTGTATCCAAAACCACTTTCCTTACACCAGGTTTTGAGCCAAGAATTAAAATTATCTATATGGCACAGCTTATCCTTTCCCTTTCTATGAGCAGGTAATACTTTCAAAAAGGCAATAGTCTTTTTCGTGTGTCTAATCTTCTTCCCTAGATTTTGGAAATCTTTTGTACTTCATTGACACAATTTGTAGCAAGCTCATTGGTCCCCAGTTGGATAATAACATTCAGGCCAATACAGTATGGTATGCTCAGTGAGCACACTGTTAGCCCCCATTTGGCCGCGCATTTTTGACGTGCTATTTTTACCCCTTATACAGTAAGGGGTAATAGCTCGTGGAGAACGTGCGGCCAACCCCCCGAAACTAATAGCGCTCATCACATGCAAATGCATGTTGATGAGCCTAATAGCTATTCATCCGCAATACAGAAAGCAAAATGTGCAGCCAAGCTGCACATTTTAATTTCAGACAGCACGGGCAAGTGTACAGAAAAGCAGAAAAAACTGCTTTTCTGTGCACCCTCCGACTTAATATCATAGCGATATTAAGTCGGAGTCCCCAAAAACAAAAATTAAAAAATCTTCTTTAAAAAAAAAATAATAATTCTGCCCGCAGGTTGGAAAACACGTGCTCAATTTTACCGGCATCCATTTTCCGAACCCGTAGCTGTCAGCGGGTTTAACAACCGACGCCGGTAAAATTAAGTGTCGGCTGTCAAACCCACTGACAGCTGCCGCTTCTGCCAATAAGGAGGCACTAGGGATGTGCTAGTGACCCTAGCGCCTCCTTATTAGCGTGGGCCCTAATTTAAATACTGAATCGCTCGCCCAGGAGAGGCGCCTGGGCGCACGTCGGGAGAGTGGGCGCTCACCTCGGAGCGCCGGCTCTCCCGCGCCCTTTACTGTATGAGTGATATCAGAGTCCTTACTTTCTTCTATAATTATTTTGACCACCTGGTTTGCATTTCTATTAGCTGAGGATCCTAGAAGGCATTTAACTGTTGGGTCCCCATAAAAATGAGTTCTCAAATTAGCTTCCCTGATGACTGAGTCTCCCAGCAGAAGAAGTTTTCTTTTACGACATTTGATCATGTTGAAAGGTTCCTGGGTGCTTTGGGTGACTGCTTCCCTTTCAGACATCACTTCATATTTTATTGCTGGGGTATCCTTATTTTCCAATGCAGAAAATGCCTAATGTAAAGGGTAACTCTTCATCACAGGACTTAATCTACCGGAGCCCACAGTAATCCAGTTATTCCTGGGTTTGTGAATCATGGATGTCTGACTTCTCTGTGGGAGTGGTGGTGGATCACATACTGCATCAAAGATGGGGAAAACTGGTATCTCAGTGTCGCAGGTCTTGTCCTACCATGGCTCACTGTAAACTATTTATACCTTGGTTTCTGAATCGTCTGTGGAAAGAGATTCTAGATGCTGGAAGAAAGAGGAGGTTATTAGAAACTTTAGACAATATCTCTTTCAGGTGAACTGGCAGACAGCTGAAGGCAAATTGGACAACCCTTAATTCTCCAAATGATAGGCCTTGGGACATAAGCACCAGAATTGTTGCACTGAGTAAGGAACATTCTGCTAATAGTGACCAATAAGTTATGAGATTGGTATTCTGGTCTTTTATTATTCACTCAACCAAAGGCCTTGGAAGCACTATTTAAGAAGAAAACATTCAAGAGGTGGGAAGGAGAGGGGAGGGTGGGAGATAATAAACAGCAAGATAAGAGCAATATATATTGGGAAAAGCAAAGACTAAAGTAAGATTAAAATTAGACTTTAAATTTAGCTAAACAGGAACCAGGTAATCTGTTCAACTTTCAGCCAGCCCACATGTGCATGAATCCTCTCTCCAGCTAGGATTAGAGGGCCTTGTTGAATACCCCTTGCTGTGCGACTGATTACAAACCATTCCTCAAAAGTCTGGAAGGAAGAGCCCTGAACTTCTGCCTTAACACTACACAGGGCATTTAAAAATAATAACTAGCAAGATAATACCATAGCACAATACAGAGAACACTCAACGCCCACTTTACTAACGTGCCCCCAAGCACCCCTCCTGGGGGCGCCAGGCAATAAATTAGGGGTCGCGTTATCAGGCGTTTTCCCTGCTTTTCTGTACTACTTTTAGGAGCGCTCAGCAATTAACGCTGCTCTGGGCAGGCGTTAATATCTGAGCGCAAAAATGTGCGTCTTAGACACAAGTTTATTTTTGCATTTGGAGTGAATAGCTAATAGCTTCATTCACGTGCATTTGCATGTGATGAGTGCTATTAGTTTCACTCCGCGTTGGACGAGCGTTGTGCAGGCATAAGGGGATTAGATTGCGCCTATACAACCCATGTCCAACTGCGGGTTAAACAGTGCGCTCGGCTGACTGCATCGACCCCAGAGTGAGAATCAGCGTGACTAAGAACACTATTGGAGATTTTTTTTTTTTTTTAAATTATTCAGCCACACATAGAAGCAAAACAGTAGAAATAATCATTATCTATTGAGAAAACAATAATTCTACTACACACAAGAACAGATTCAAAACAACAAGCTAAGAACAATATATATTGGGAAAAGAAAAGAATAGCGTTATATTAAAATTAGATTTTATGCATTTACTTTTGATTTTCAAAAGCGCGCATGTAAAGCCTTTCCCCAACTCTGCCCCAGGAAAGGCCTCTTATGAGAGCGGGTAAAAGGATGTATAAAATCAGACTCCGTATGTATTTAACCACACAACCCTCCAATTGATTTTTAAAAGGTCAAGTGTGCTCATAAAGCTGAGCTTTGTGTGTGTAAATGCTTTTGACAATCAGGCCCTAAATGTCCATTTCCTATAAAAGTGATTGTCCGTTATCTAATCCCATAAGCATTAGCATTTAAGTGTTTCTATTTCTCAGAGCAGCAAATGGCAGATCACTTCTTTTCTTGCTCTTGTGTTTATGTTTCTGGGGGTGCTACATTTTATTTTATGAAATACTGTCAATTCTTTGTAAGATTAGCATATTGTTTGCTTCTTAGGAATATTTTCCAGACTTCATGTTAGATCTCTAGTAGGCATTTACTTTCCTCACTCGGCATTTCCCAAATTGCAACTATTATTAAATGTGCTCAATAATTTACTACTAGTTTCAGTCCTCCTGCTCCAGATAAAGTATCAGCATGCCTGGTAGTGTGTGTTTCGTATTTCTTATGTTTCTTATAATGACTTTCTCAGCTGAAGTGTGGCTCTTGAAACTCTTTGCTCTTCCACAAAACAGATTTCCTGTTCAAAAATTCACGTTGTGCTCATTTTTGTACATCACTAAAAATAAGCCTTAAAGCACAAACCAGAATTAAGCCCCTCTTTCTCTTTAACACATCCTTTTAGGCGAGCATAGAGAGGGAAGTTTTCAAAACAATTTAGTAAAAGGTGTTAAAATCGCCTCACATGGAATGGCTAATTATAGCCATCTGGTTTCATCATAAACCAGCAGGAGTGGCGCTCATGTTGCAGTTCTCATAACACATAATCCCAGCATTGGAAAGCACTAAATATCCTTAAAAAAATGAGACAAGTTCCCAGATCTTGCCATCAGCTGTGCCCCACCTAGGGTGCCAGTTTACGTAGGCCTCCTGGCTCTCAAGGGGACCAGTTGGGTACAAGGGTTCTTCTCCATTGCATGGGAATTTTGAGGTCAATTTTAGAAACTCATTTAGATGGATAACTGAAAAGTTATCTGTTTAAATGGCTTATCTGACTTTAGCTGGCTAGAATTTGGCCGGCTAAGTCTGGGGTGTTCCGGAGCAGAATTAGCCGGATAAGTTAACCAGCTAACTCTGGTTGGGCCATAGCCAGTTTTACATATCTAGTTAACTTAAAGATAGCCAGGTATATTCAGCGGTGCGACCATGCCACTGAATATCCCCTGCTATTTAGCCAGATATGCTTATCCCACTAACTAGCCGAGCCACTTAGCTAAATATTGCCCCCCATACTTCTAGGTCCTACCAGCAGAATTGCAGATCTACAGGTGTCCAGCTTTTCAATCATAGAAAGCACATGAATAGTAGTGGTTCCAAGAAAATCTTTTACTCAGACATGAAACAACTAATGGAGACAGTTTGACAAATGCATTTTTATTTATTTAATTTATTTAGTAACATTTCTTACCCGCTCCTCCAAACAAGTACGGGGCGGGGTACAGGCAAAACATGCACAATAATAAAAACAAAATAAAAAAAAACAGATAAAATCAAGATTACAATCAAACAGGCATAACAAAAACATCCATGCTTTTCATAGTTCTCAGTTATCACAAAGTGTTTCTCGGTTTGAATGTTGTTACATAGTGAATCAGAAGAAAGTGCTACTATATATAGCTCTTTACTTTTCATTCCCTTCTGCTGCCTTGGAGTAGATGGGTATGTTCACTTTGTCTCTATGGGAAAAATATAAGCACTCTGTTTAGTTCTTGCTGGGGTTTCGCTGTCACTTGCCATTCCCCAAGCTTTACTTCTCATGTAGTTGCCTTCCCACTGCTAGTCACTGTTTGAGAAGCTCTTCCAGAGAGCTCAAAGGCTGGAGATCCTCACTCCTACTTCTCTTTTCCTGCAGACTTGCAGTTAAGACTCCTCACTTTACAGGTTCCATTCTAGTACTTAATTTTCTGACTTAGCTAATCAGAGTGTTTTCTTTCTCCTCTGACTCAAACAAACTGCTGTATTAGTCTCCAGACAGCTTCTTTTGGAGGCAAACCACAAGAATCTCTACTAAATCTGGTAGAGTCTCCCTTCCATTTCCCCTTTTACATGAAGAGTGTTAATACTACTAGTAATAGGAAGAAGGATCCCCTTCTGGTTGCCCCTACCTTGAGAGAGGTGGTGGATACATCTGCCTTCACATCCACTGAAGAAGAAGAATGTTGTACTAGTGCTGGAGAAGCAAACAAATAAGCATTACTAGGATAGGAGCTATCTCTTCCTTCTTCCTCCTCTGTGTATCCTTTCATGTACAATCCCAAACCATGGCCAAGTTATAAATGTGCGCAAAGTGTGATTGCACCCATAGTCAATAATAATAAAAGGGAAGATGCTAATGGCACATGTTATGTTGGCAGGTCAGAATGCGTGGGCTGTGCACATGAGCAGCGGTGAGCAAGTTAAAAAAAAACGAGCACAGGCATGTATGTGCATATGTGCCAGCACCAGATTTCACTTTCTGTCCAGGCACAGTTGAGGCCAGTGCCCACATAGTACCAGCATTAAGATGGACAAAAGAAGCGAACACTGTGCCCATCGGGTGAAGTAGACCTGAGCACATTCATGAGAAGATAGGGACACATGCACGAATGGTAGCCAAAACATGCTGCACCAATAAACCCACTTATAAGAACACACAAACGTCTGTTAAATATAGAACTTAGTGCACCAGTGAAAACGGAGAGATACCCTTCTGTACTGTATACCTCCATGGCTGTGAGACTGGTATCTTTTTCGAAACAAATCTGAATCATTGTGAAATAGAACAGAACAGAATGTATAGACCTGGACTTTTAAATCTAGAAGAGCTCAATGCAGGTGGATGGGCTTCACCTGACCAGCTATCCCCCCCCTTGAGCCTTGTGACTAGTTAAGGCCACAAATGCAGGCCCACGTTCAGAACTCCTACAGCTTTTCTGTAGTCCTAAAAAAATATGGTTTCTAGCTACACATTCCCTTCGGAGGGTGAATAGCAACAAAACTGGCATTAGCCAGTCCTGTCTCCAGACGCATCAGCATGCTACCATGTTAGACTCCACCCCTGATGTATTCAGCTCCCTTCTACTGATCAGAGTATGATCTAGACAATTTTCCCAGTGATCTCTGGGTTATCAATGAGACTTATGTTGGCTTAGTATTTCTTAGATCTCTGGAGCTCATTTACAATAATTGGAAACATTTTTACAGCCTCAGCCTCCAAGTTTGTTGTGACTATAGCGTTCTCTTTCTTCAAGTAGTGGCCAGAAACTTTGCAGACCATTTTAGAGATGATGGTGCGCTGTCCAGGGACTCTAGAGAGTACTGATTATGTATGCATGAGAGAAGCTGAACTGCCTGGGTTTCTATGCTTCTCATTTTACTTGTGCAACTGGTTAAGGGCAGTTGTAAGGGAACTGGTGTAAAAATAATAAAGTCCCTGAACTGATTGCCAGCTTTAACATTTCCTCCTCCTCCTCAGGACCGGTGCAAGGGTATTAGGCGCCCTAGGCAAACCTTTTGCCTTGCACCCCCCCTCCCCCCCATCTAGGCCCCGGCTCTGGCCCTGACTTCATTCACTCCGACATTCACCTCTCTCTTACACACACTTAGGTTCCTTGCCTCATTCACACATGCACCCTTTCACAGGCTCCCTCCCCCTCTCTCTCTAACACCATGGCTCTCTCATATGCACACAATCCCTCTCACTCAAATACACATACACACAAACAGAGGCCCCACTCGTGGCCCGCCGAGACTCTGCTTCTCTCTCGGCTGAGCAGGATGGGCACTGCTCATGGCCTGCCGAGCCTCTACTCCTCTTGGCCATGAATGGGATGAGTTCCGCTCATGGCCCACATGGCTCTTTGCTGCCCCCTAATGGCTGGCACCTTAGGAGACTGCCTAGTTCGCCTATGCCGGCCTTGCTCTTCCTCCCCCTTTCATTCTCTGATTTTCTGAATTCATATCGTCACAATTGTGATCTGATGAACCCTGCCAGTGGCTGAATACCCAGATCAGAGATCAGGTATTACTGATAAAGATTCTCTGGTCCATCTCTAAATTTTACATAAAAACGATTTCATAAAATTCTGATAAAACTTATTTTCTCTCTCCTAAATGAAACTTAGTGCTTTTTCTTATGGAAGTTCCCGCCAAGCATATACAATCCTAGACCTCATGAGTGCTCACTATGACTGCTTACAAACTGCTTTGGTTTACATCTCTCACATGGTCATAAGAACATAAAAACATAAGATATGTCATACTGGGTCAGACCAAGGGTCCATCAAGCCCAACATCTTGTTTCCAACAGTGGCTTATCCAAGTCACAAGTATCTGGCACTACTATGGAGTAAATGTTCAGGAAGATGCATATCTGCAAAGGTACACACATAATTAAAAGCCAGCACAGAACAAGATGATTTTCAAACTCAAGATGCCTGTATATATTGAGTTTGAAAATCAGGTTATGTGGATACACATACATACATTTAAGCAAAGTGAAATGGGGGCGTAAAGTTAGGTGCATTAGGACATGCTGTCCATGCACAATTAACCCCTGTTTATTGTTTACTTTGGTATGTCCCATTAAATCTTGTACCAGAGACAAATGTTTTCAAGACTCAGGTCACGAAATGATGAAAATGCACATGCAGGTCCATTATGAAATTCTCTGTGAGGTTTGAAGTTGGTAAGGCATCCAAATTAAAGAAGCTGCAGTCTTGGAGGGAAGCAGGGCAAACTGAAGTGGATTGCTCAATTCAAGATCCACTTTTAATGTGAACCCTGCCCACCTAGCTAGGGACCATCATTTTCCATTTTTATTTTATTTCCCCTGGGAAGTTCAATATTAAAACAAAAATATCAGTGGGAAACATGAATTTTTCACATACCTTTTTTTCCTGTGTGTTATAACAAACTTATTTTTCCATTGATTTTTGTGTTTATTATAACACTGAAATTCCCAGGAAAAATAAAATAAAAACCGAAAGCAGGTGCGGTGGGGTTTAAAGAGAATTTAAAACACAGCTGAAAATATTGTAAAGTTTAACTCATTCCCAAATAACTATTTAGAGTTTTGCAACAGAGAGAATAAAACAGAACTGCATTTATTTATTTATTATATGCCAACATTCGATCTGAGATATTACATCGGTTTACATTCAGGTACTGTAGGTATTTCCCTATCCCCAGAGGGCTTACAATCTAAGTTTGTACCTGAGGCAATGAAGGGTAAAGTGACTTGCCCAAGGTCACAAGGAGCGACATCTGTCACAATGGTGAATGATATGGTATTTGTTTTAGGAAAATCCTGATTTGTGTTGCTGCACCATGCTAATGCACTGAAATAACATAATAGGTTTTAGCTTGATTATCTCCCTGTAAGAATAAGCCGCATGTCCTGTCAGTTTCCGTTCTCCAGACTGCTCTGTTTTCCCTGTCCTGACTTGCTCCTGTTTGTTTCATTTTAGTATAGCGCCGTGGATACAAACCCTTTATCAGTGTATGTTATGCAGCCCCTCTGGAACAGACTTGTAAAGGTAAGAATTACATTGTTTGTCCTTTCGATAGCTGCAAATTGGGTTTGTTTGTTTCTTTTTTCAAATATGGCCCCTGATCGACAAATGTATGCAATAATATTGCCCAGCCAGGAGATGCCTGACTGGATACTGAACTGGGCTTTACAAATTGAAAGCGCACGTAGGAGAAGACTGGGGGAGTGAGCCAGAGTCAAGCTCTGTCGCACATCTGAATGTATTAGAATAGAATATTCTCGTTTAAATTATCTGTGCTATAAGTACCTGAAGCAGTGAATTGTTTTACTATGCAAGGACTATATGTATCATGTAATAATTTAATAGGGAACTTGAGCCCTTTCCCCATTTCTCTTCCTTCACATGTCCTCTTTTCCCTTTTAGCAAAGTGAGTTATCATTCTTCTTTCCTTCAAGTTCTGTTACTTTGGGACCACATTCAACCTTCTCCCTTATCTTTCACCAGAGCTGGCTCTAGGTTAATTGTTGCCTTGTGTAGAAACTGGAATTGGTGCCTTCCAGTCCTGGGTGAAAAAAAAAAACCATCTTCACTTCTTCAGCGATCTCCCATACCTCCACCCCTCTAATCCCTTCCTGATCTTCCCCTTAACTTTTTTTTTCTCTCCTGTGCCACCTATTTTTTTCTGTCAATATGCAGTGTTGATGTCCCCCCCCCCCCCCCCCCCCCGATAGGTTGGGCAACACCAATGAAGTCTGATGTTTACCCAGGATGGATCAGAACCCCAATATAAACCCTGCACATACCACGTGTCCACAAACTCCCCCAACAATGGGTGCAGAAGCTCATTATTGTAAATCATTTTTGATCAAATCTAATTTGCTAAAGACGGTATATAAAATGTCTTAAATAAATAAATAAACGAGGTTTCCCTTTCAAGTGGACATACAAAAACACATTTCAAATTTTTAGTGTCTCTTCAGTACAGAAACAAACTCCCATCATTAACAGGCATTCCGTGATGCAGCACAAAACTCTGCAAAATGTCACTCAAAACCTATAGTATAGATAGATAGTACATAGGATCTGGGCTTTAAATAAAATAAAAAGGATATGTGGGTACCTAAAATGGTATATTGGGCTCTTAGCATCTTAGCAGCTAAGTTCTAGGACCTGCTTCCTTGTCATAAGTAAGATTGTTGCTTGCAGAGTCCCCCGAAATTAGTACTATTAGGATATAGCAGGTTTGATATATAAATATATATATCCATCAGAGAACCCTGAAATAGGGTAACACCACTAATGTTTTAAATGATTTGAAAGATGCTTAATGTTGCAAGCTTTATTACACAATGGCAAAGAATATCAAAACTGATGCATCCTGGATAAAGTATCTTAGCTGCTAAGAGCTCAATGGGACACTAACATCACAGCATCTGTACTGCAAAGAGGTACTGAAGTCTGCTCCAGATACAGTTCCAGCAAAGGAACTTGAAAAGATTTCCAACACGCTAGGAAGACATTGGAAATTCACAGATGATTATGCTGCATTTAGCAAGTTGTTAATTAACAACAGTTAAAGTCTTAAGATACTGAACTGGCAAATCGACATATAAAGTAGAATCAATAATAAGAGATCAAGTCCTCTTCACTAAATACAGTCCATGGTATCAATGCAAGAATAGTTATGAACAATATTTTCCCCTGAGGAAGCGTGGACGGTGAAACAGAGGCCTTTGTAGGATATAACAGAAGTGGAACAGATAAACATCATTGGAACAAAGTCCTGTGAAACAATTACAGAGTATCCTTTCTTATAGACTGAGATTCAACTGTATTCCCTTTTTAATGAAAGTATCTTCCATGTGACTCATTTGCAATTCACAAAGTCGCTTTCTTGAAGTTCAGCTCTATTGCAAGTGTCATTGTTTCATTACAAGCACTTTGTATATATTTTGACAATGTTTTATGCCAATATCTATACATGTTATAAATGCATAACACTATAGGGAGTTTAGAAGGTGTGAACAAGGAATGATTGACTAGGGCAATTGATAAATATATGTGTGTGTTATTGTGCCAATTTTATTTTTTGAATAGTTTTG
This sequence comes from Rhinatrema bivittatum, assembly GCF_901001135.1. Lineage (NCBI taxonomy): Eukaryota > Metazoa > Chordata > Amphibia > Gymnophiona > Rhinatrematidae > Rhinatrema > Rhinatrema bivittatum. The sequence goes on along the minus strand of NC_042616.1, from coordinate 622,173,728 downwards.
ATATTGTTTGACATTGCATAATAAAGCTTGCAACATTAAACATTTTTCAAATTATTTAAAGCATTAGTGGTGTTACCCTATTTTAGGGTTCTCTGATGAATATTTTATTGTAAACCGCTTAGACGGTCAGGCTACTGTCCTATTCGCGGTATATAAAAGCTTTTAAATAAATAAATAAATAAATATAAATATATATATCAAACCTGCTATATCCTAATAGCGCTAATTTCCAGGACTTGAACAGCAACAAGGAAGTAGGTCCTAGAACTTCCTGTTGGTAAAGCAAAACACACAGGACTGCTAAAGAGTCATATATAGATGCTACACAATAGCAGAATATCTCATCTATGTCACACAAAAAGAAACCAGACAGACCCTCAAAAAATACAGAATAAATGAACACAAATCAGAAATAGGAATGCGAAGACCGAATGGAAATCCCAAGAAGCCAGACTCTGTATGCAATGCTACACCAGAGAAATAGAAACAGAAACGTATTTCCTCCCATACTATGCAAAATACATTCAGTAGGCCAGCCAGTGGCAAGTTACACCATATAAAATAAACCAGGTGGGGGATTGCATTGGTCTAAACAGATTCAGAAGTATGAACTCTGAGTTTCTTATTCAGTTCTGTAGTTTACCTTAATCAGATGGTTAGGAAAAGAAAAGGGAAATCAAAGGCCCACTATGTGGAGACTCTGACTGCTCCTGTGGGACACTTGGATTAGTGGGTCCTCTTCTGGGCAGACCATCTACCTGGGGCAGCTGTAGAAGTGATGCTGGGAGCTGGTGTGATGATATCTTCTATGGGCATTCACCCTGAGAAATGGATCCCGCTACCTCTGCACTGGGGCTTTCTTTGGCTTGCAGATGTGGTTTGCATCATCCTTGGACCTTGATGGTGAAGAGGTTGATGCTGCGGATGACTGATCTGTAGAGATTTGATGGACGGTAAGTCTGGGAGAGTAGGTTCCTGCTTCACAGTGGTCTGATGTGCCGACTTCACTTCCCATGATAGAGAGGAGGGAAGTGGAGTGATTAGAGTGGCACTTCAGATGGAGGTGAGGGGCAGTTTGTTGAAGTTGCATCCAGTCAGCTCTCCTGCTATATCAAAATACAAAGGAGTCCAGGCCCAGGCAGTCTTCTATGTCTCTAGAAGATTTTGCTTCAATTTTAGCTCAGCTTGAGGACATACTTACAGGATGTTTTACATAGTAGTGCAAATTGTCTTCAGATGCCACTGATATATTTGAATTTATCAACACATCTCCCAGATAAGTTCCTTCTCAAATATCTTTATTGCAGACTTCCAATGTTGCTATTATTAAAGATAATATGGGCCCAATATTGAAAGCAATTTTAGCACTAGATAGCCGGATAGGTAGGACATATCTGCTATCTAGCAGCTGATGAATATCTGGTTATGTTCAGTGGCTGCTAGATAGCCAGATAAGTCATTTATCTGGCTATATGAATAATCGAATAAAATATGGGTGGGCTATGGGCAGAAATGGGCAGCACAACTTATCTGGTTAACTTGACCAGATAAGTAGCGGTTTTCATTTTATCCAGTTAAGTTATTTGGATAAATTATACCTGCCAAAGAGCAGGCTTAACTTTGCTGGATATAACTTATCCAGCTATGTAGCAGCTTGTATGGGATAATTCAGCGGCAATATTCCTTGTAGCTTAGGCCTGGATTTATCAAAATGCACTAAATATCGCATGTGATAGAAAAAGGGGTGTGTTTTATGGTAATAGGCAGTTTATTGTACTAATACCTATGTGTAGTGCTAGGTTACTGCAAATTGAGATAATGTTTTTGCACTTTGAGATAAGTGCCAGAATTGTGGTATTTCCAACATACAACCACTGGGGAGACCATGTTTACTATCAGGGCCGGGGGGGGGGGGGGGGGGGAAGAGAAAGAGAGAGAGAGAGAGAGAACTTAGCCATAATGCCCTAACACTAGATAGGTATTTATATCTCTATGGGAGGGCCACCTAGTAACTTGAGGTGAAGTTTAGGAATTAGTGTATGGGTTAAGGGCCACTGTGACATTCAAAGTGAGACATACGAACAGAACAGTGCTCTCTTGTGAAGATTTGATGATCCTCGGAGTGAGGAAACTCAGTCAAAGATGATATTTGTGCAATGTTCTCTCAACCTAGCTTGATGGACTCTCTACCTGCAGATGCAGGGAGAGGTGCATGTCCTGGGTTCCCATATTACAGGATTTGCAGTCAGAGTCTTTGATGTCTGCAGATCTGGGGCGGATCTATAATGAGGCAGGGTGAGGCGGCCGCTTCAGGTGGCAAATTTTGGAAGCGGCAAAAGCTGCCCTCCCCCCAGTCTCCTCTAGCGGTCGCCTCACCCAGCCGCCAAAACAAAGAACCAGAGCAGAATTCCATTCCCCCCCCCCCCCCCAATGCAGCTGGGGTCTCTTCCATCTTTGCCATTTTCTGCGCAGAATTTTGTGCAGAAAATGGCAATGATGGAGGAAACCCCCACTCATGGTGAAGATCAAGGCCATGGTGTGCCGAGCAGTGAAGATCAAGAACCCGGAGTGCTGCATGGCGAAAATCTTCCAGAATGCCACACGATGAAGATCAAGGCCTTGGCATGCCACGCAGCGAAGATCAAGGCCCCAGTGTGAAGATCAAATTCCCAGAGTGCCGCGCAGCGAAGATCTCCCGGAAGGCCATGCGGGAACGATCAAGGCCCTGGCGTGAAGATCAAAGCCCCAGAGTGCCACACGCCGAAGATTTCCCGGAGGGCCACACGGGAAAGATCAAGGCCCCATCATGCCGAGCAGCAAAGATCAAGCCCTGGTGAGTGTGTGTAGAGGGGTGTGTGTGTGTGAGAGAGGTTGTGAGCCTGGGTGTGTGAGAGAGAGCATGTGTGAGGGTGCTTGGGGGGGTGAAGTGAGTCCGTGTGAGGGTGCTTGAGTGTGGGTGCCAGAGAGAAGGAACCTATGGGGGAGGGTGAGGGAGGTAGGGAGGGGGTGCTGGGGAGAGGGAGGGGGAGCCATCTCATCCCTCACCTCAAGCAGCAGATTGTTGAGCAGATTGTTTGGATATATCAGCTCTTTTAGAAGAGATAATATCAAAAGGGACTTCAATTGTTCCTTTTGCAATGGAGATGGACAGAGACTTGGTCGTGAAATATTACTTTAAAATCAGACGTCCTTGTTTTTGGTCAAAGAGTGAGTGTATGTCTGGTTTTGTCAACGTTAACTCAGAAGAGCTTTTTTGGGTCTTAAGGAGCAGATGGAGTTGGGAACTACTTTGTTTCTTAAATGTATAATTACAACTAATAAGGTTAAATATATTTCTCACAGGACAAGCAGGATGGTAGTCCTCACATATGGGTGACATCACAGGATGGAGCCCAATCACGGAACACTTTTGTCAAAGTTTCTAGAACTTTGACTGGCACCTACTGGGCATGCCCAGCATGGCACTAAACCTGCAGCCAGCAGGGGTCCCCCTTCAGTCTTCTTTTTTCCGTGCAGCAGTAGCCACGTGGGTTAAGGAGCTCCACAGAGATTCCTGACAGGAATTTTCCTCACGGAATTACTACAAACATTCATACCCCACAAGGGTCCCCCTTTCGAATTTTTGCTTCTGCAGTACTCCGGTAAGTTTTTTACCTGGTTCCGGTTGATTCCTGTCGAGTTTGGCCCTCGCGGCCTACTGGCCATCGACCGCACCGTGGCTCAATTTTTCAAAGGCCATGGCGTCGGGGTTCCGTCGGTGCCCTGACTGCGCTCACACCATGTCCATAACAGACCCCCCATAAAGTCTGTGTAATGTGCCTCGGGTGTGAACATGATGTCCTGACTTGCACCAAATGTGCCTTAATGACACCAAAAGGTCGCAAAGCCAGAATGGAGAAAATGGAACTTCTCTTCTGTTCTCAAACTCCGATGCCTATTGCTTCGACGTCGTCCGAACCGGCACCATCTACTTCGTGCCAGCATCGGGCACCGACCGGTGACCATCCGGTGTCGACAACTTCCCGGCCATCGACTGCCTCTACTCCCCCTCAAAACCGAGGGGATCATAGAGAGAAACATCGGCATCGACACTGAAAGCCTCGGACCATCGATGAAGGAAAGTCATCGACCTCGCCATCATCCGAGCTGCCATCGAAGAAACTCCGTCCAGAAAAGGCATCGACCCTTTCTGAGACCGGGTCACCGAGGCAACCCTCACCCGGATGAGTGTTGGGAGCCGTGACTCCGCCTTTATTGGTGGTCCCTCCGGCTATGCCTCTGCCTCCTTCTTCCCTTCCGGAGTTGGGGCTCATTGCTCCACATCTCCGTGAAGAGCTGGATCGGATGGTTCAGGAGGCCATCGATAAGGCGATGCACAGATTCCAGGTTCCTCCGGCGCCGAAACCGGTGCTGACTGTGGAACTGACCACCGATACCATTCCGGCAGCATTGGCACCGCTGCTCTCGAAGATGGAAGCGCTTCTAGCCGCTTCTAGTGCTTCTAGCCGCTTTTCCACCGACGGATCCAGGGTCTCCGATGGCTCCCGTGCCTTCTCTGCTTGCTCTGTCATCTGGAGGAGAAACACCGTTCCGTCGTCCCCCAACGGGAGTCCTGCCGATGCCTCAACCATCGATGCCAATGCCTGCTTCGGTGCCCTCGATGCCTTCATCGGTGCCTCCAGTTCTTCCCTCAATGCCTTCAGAGCCTAGACCAGGACCTTCAGGAATACCTTCATCTGGTCCCTCTCAGGTTCCTAGAGGGACAGGTGCTGATCCCTATGACACCTGGACTGACAATTCCTCCCCAGACACCAATGATTTACCATCACCAACCTCTTCTACTGAAAGCAGGAAGCATTCTCCTCCGGAGGACTTGTCCTTCATAAATTTTGTGAAGGAAATGTCTGAGATGGTTCCCTTCCAATTACAAACTGAGCAAGATGATAGACACCAGATGATGGAGCTTTTACAATTCCTGGTTGCTGCCAAGGAAATCACCTCCATCCCTATCCAGTAGGTTCTTTTGGATCTTCTCAAAAGGAATTGGGAACACCCTGGTTCGGTAGCTCCAGTCAACCGAAAAGCTGACACCACTTACTCGCAGAGTTAGTGAATTACAGGCCCTAGTTACCTATCTGCCTTACACTAAGCTTCTGCACGACCGGGTAGTACTCCACACTCACACTAAGTTTTTGCCTAAGGTAGTATCGGAGTTTCACATTAATCAATCCATTATACTACCAACCTTCTTTCCCAGGCCCCATTCTAATCCAGGGGAACAGGCTCTGCATACCCTTGACTGTAAACGGGCTCTAGCATTCTATCTAGACCGTACAGTCTAGAAAAGTACTCAATTGTTTGTTTCTTTCCATTCCACCAAATTGGGACAGCCTGTGGGTAAGCAGACTCTCTCCTCCTGGTTAGTGGACTGCATATCCTTTTGCTATCAGCAAGCAGGCATTCCACTTCAAGACCGTATTAAAGCACACTCTGTCAGGGCCATGGCAACTTCAGTAGCGCACCTACGCTCAGTGCCGCTTCCTGATATTTGTAGGGCTGCTACCTGGAGTTCTCTCCATACCTTTACAGCCCATCACTGCTTAGACAAGGCTGGAATACAAGATTCCTTCTTCGGCCAGTCTGTCTTGCGCAACCTTTTTACAACTTGATGTACGAACACCCTTCCGCCTACCCATTAGGGTTCAGGATGCCCTCTACCAAATTCCACCCCACTCCTTGTGCCTATTGCACATCTTGGGTATATTTGGTGCATTTCTCAGACATCCTCAGCTCGATACTCACCCATGTGTGAGGACTACCATCCTGCTTGTCCTGTGAGAAAGCAAATGTTGCTTACCTGTAACAGGTATTCTCACAGGACAGCAGGATGTTAATCCTCACGAAACCTGCCCGCCACCTCGCGGTGTTGGATTCGTTACATTTTTTTTATTTTATTTTTGGCACTTCCTGTAGCTTTAAACAAGACTGAAGGGGGACCCCCTGCTGGCTGCAGGTTTACTGCCATGCTGGGCATGCCCAGTAGGTGCCAGTCAAAGTTCTAGAAACTTTGACAAAAGTGTTCCGTGATTGGGCTCCATCCTGTGATGTCACCCATATGTGAGGACTAACAACCTGCTGTCCTGTGAGAACACCTGTTACAGGTAAGCAACATTTGCTTTCCTATGATCCTGAGCATTTTAAGAGTTCTCTGTGTGAGAAAAGCCCTGGATAATAGTGGCAGTGGAGATTTTTTTTCCCCCTTGTTTTGAGTATGGCTGTTTTTGTAGATCTATTAGTGAGTGAATAATCTGTTAGACCTGGCCTGTAATATCTTCTCCCCTTATTGTGGAGACCTTTTTAAGTCTAATTTTCAAATACTTTTCATTCTGTCCTGTTTTGTTTTGTACATGATTTTTGGTATTTCTTTGGATGCATGTAATGGATTTATGAAAATGTTAGCAATAAAAATAAAATTAAAAAAAAGTTAATGGAGTAACTTTAGTCGATGTGTTCGGTAGAGATGTGAATCGTGTGATCGATCGTCTTAACGATCGATTTCGGCTGGGGGGGGAGGGAATCGGATCGTCGCGGTTTTGTTTTTGTAAATATCATGTAAATCGTAAATCGGGGGAGGGCGGGAAAACCGGCACACTAAAACATCCCTAAAACCCACCCGACCCTTTAAAATAAATCCCCCACCCTCCCGAACCCCCCCAAAATGCCTTAAATTACCTGGGGTCCAGAGCCGGGGTCCCGGTGTGATCTTTTACTCTCGGGCCTGCGGTGCGTTGTAGAAATGGCGCCGGCGCTACCTTTGCCCTGTCATATGACAGGGCAAAGGTAGCGCCGGCGCCATTTTGTTTTTTGTCCCCCGACGTCAGGAGCGTAGGAGATCGCTCCTGGACCCCCGCTGGGCCCCCAGGGACTTTTGGCCAGCTTGGGGGGGCCTCCTGACCCCCACAAGACTTGCCAAAAGTCCAGCTGGTGTCCGGAACGACCTCCTGCAGTCGAATCATGTTGCCGTACGGCCGGCGCCATTTTGCACAAAATGGCGCCGGCCGTACGGCAACACGATTTGACTGCAGGAGGTCATTCCCGGACCCCCGCTGGACCCCCAGGGACTTTTGGCCAGCTTGGGGGGGCCTCCTGACCCCCACAAGACTTGCCAAAAGTCCAGCTGGTGTCCGGAACGACCTCCTGCAGTTGAATCGTGTTGCCGTACGGCCGGCGCCATTTTGCACAAAATGGCGCCGGCCGTTTTGCCGTATGGCCGGCGCCATTTTGTGCAAAATGGCGCCGGCCGTACGGCAACACGATTCGACTGCAGGAGGTCGTTCCGGACACCAGCTGGACTTTTGGCAAGTCTTGTGGGGGTCAGGAGGCCCCCCAAGCTGGCCAAAAGTCCCTGGGGGTCCAGTGGGGTCTGGGAGCGATCTCCTACGCACCTGACGTCGTTTTGTACGGCAAAACGATTCGAGTGCAGGAGGTCGCTCCCAGACCCCCGCTGGACTTTTGGCAAGTCTTGTGGGGGTCAGGAGCCCCCCCCAAGCTGGCCAAAAGTCCCTGGGGGTCCAGCGGGGGTCCGGGAGCGATCTCCTACGCTCCTGACATCGGGGGACAAAAAACAAAATGGCGCCGGCGCTACCTTTGCCCTGTCATATGACAGGGCAAAGGTAGCGCCGGCGCCATTTCTACAACGCACCGCAGGCCTGAGAGTAAAAGATCACACCGGGACCCCCGCTCTGGACCCCAGGTAATTTAAGGCATTTTGGGGGGGTTCGGGAGGGTGGGGGATTTATTTTAAAGGGTCGGGTGGGTTTTAGGGTTGTTTTAGTGTGCCGGTTTTTCCGCCCTCCCCCTTCCCCTCCCCCTTCCCCCGATTAACGATTTTTGACGATAAATCGGGGGAATTCCTATTGTATCGCGCTTCTAACGATTTTTGACGATTTAAAATATATCGGACGATATTTTAAATCGTCAAAAAACGATTCACATCCCTAGTGTTCGGTGAGACTTAACTGGTTAGGTTATCTGAGAAACGTTGCCACTCACTGGTTTACTGAATATTGTTAAAAAAAAAATCAAAATATGAGCGATTGAGCTACGGTCCCTCCCATCCACTAAGAACTATTTAAAAATTTAGCACAGCGAATCCCCCCACCTGCTCTCCCCCAATCATTTTTTTTATTAGTGGGTAAAAGTAGGCTGAACCCACCACCCCCACCTTCAAAATATTAACTGAAATCTCCCCCCCCCCTGTTGCGATCCCCCCTGCTGCTGCGCTACAGGAGGTCTCTTACCTTCCTCCAGAGGCCGCTCTGAAGCCAGGGCCTCGCCTACGTTCCATCCGGGACTTGCTCCAGGGCCTGAGAGACCTAGCTGTGCCTGTGGCTTGCATGCCTCTGCGTTTGGACTTCCTGGTTTCCAGCCATGCCCGTTTCCCTAGGGGCTGGCCCGCAGCTCTCTACCCCAGTTATAGGACCAGCGGTGGGCGGTCCTGGCAAGCTCCTCCCAGGGAGTTGCCTTCTACCTCCAGTATTTAAGGACTTTCTGTTCACTTGCAACGGGCCTTGGATCGGGCTCTACAGTCGCCTGTAACCTAGCTGATCCAGGTCCTCCATGTCTTGATGGCGCCTTGTCCTGTCTCTGCCTGATGTTCCTGATGTCTTCGTGTCTCTGCCTTGGATCTGAGCATTACAGTCGCCTGTAACCTAGCTGATCCAGGTCCTCCGTGTCTTGATGGCGCCTTGTCCTGTCTCTGCCTGATGTTCCTGATGTCTTCGTGCCTCTGCCTTGACCTTTGTCCTCGTCTGGTTCCTGAGCCTTCTGTCCTGTTGGGCCCTGGAGTGGCCAACAGGAGGGATTCGTCCCACGGGCTCTTGAGCTTCTGCCAGCCGAAGGGGCTTCGGATGTGAGTATCCCAGCATCGGAGTTCCTGCTCGCCTGGACCTTTCCTTCTTGCTTCAGCCCTTGCCCTGATGTCTTCAGTGTCTTGCTTCAGCCTGTCTTGGACGTCTGTTTCAGCCCCCGTCTGATGTCTTCTGTAAAGGACTCTGTCTGCCCTCGCCTCTGTCCGGCCTGCTGCCCATTGCCGTTCCCTGCGGCAGGTCCGAAAGGGCCGGGAACAGTCGGAGGACCGTTCATTAGTCAACTTCCCCGTGTTGGCTACCATGGGCGTGCAGGTCCGGCTGAGGGTCGGACTCCCTGCTTCTGTTCCTGCCTGCCTGGCTCACCATGCCTGCTCAGCTCACCTCCCACGGTGTGGCTGGGGCTCCTCCCTGGCTTTCGCCGTGGCCCAAGGGCTCACCACCCGCTTACGGTGACCGCGCCCGCGCGTGCTCGTAACACCCCCCCACCACCACAGAACACTCAAAAGGCTTCCCAGTGTAGATCAGGAGGAGGAATGTTGTTTAGCTCCCCCCACTCACTTAATACATAAGTGCTCATAGCTCAGTGACAACTCCCTGCATTTATTTATTTATTTTTATATTCCGGTGTTCGATTTTACATATCACATCGGTTTACATTCCAACAAAAAATGCAGGAAATCAAGCTTTACCTTTGTCAATACATTGAACAATAATAAACATGGAAATTGTTAACAAGGGAGATAAAAACAAGGAAATGGTTAACACTAAGTGGTGCACAAAGGGGAGTGCCCCTTTGTCGCGCCCCTTCGGCGTGCGACGCACGGCGCCTGCTGGCTTGGTGTCTTTCAACGGTCTGGTTCCGATTTGCTATGACGTCGGGGGAAGGGGCGGGTCTCACAATCATGGCTTTCCCCACAGTATTCTCTTCTCAGTTTCAAAGGCAGTTTTTTCAATTTTTTTTTTCTTTTCTACCTTGGATGTTACTCACTGCAACCTCCCACTGACTGACGTTTCAGCTGGCTGGGTCTAGGATGAAACATTTTGTCTGTGCTGGCCTGGGGTCCCTTGCCTGGGTCACAGAGGAAGACCAACAGTGAGTATTAGGCTGGGGAAACCCCTCTCTTGGTCTAGGGTGGTCCCTAGGTGGCCGGCAGGTTTTCTTTCAGGGAGGCCAGCGTTTGGCAGGGACCAGAAAACTGGCCTCCGCTCTCTGTCTCTCTCCTCTCTCTACCTTGCAGACCTTTCCTTTTCACAGTTAAAGCCAGCCCTGCTTTTACTAGTAAATATTTATTACCTTAGTTTGACTTCTAATTTGTATGGTACCGGTCTTATACTAATTGTAAAATCATACTTTAGATATGAGCACAAGAAACAAGTGCTACCAGTCTAGAAGAGAAGGCAAAAGAACACAATATTTTTCAAAATAAATGGAAGCAGAGTTACTGAATAGCACTATGTATGGCAAGGCTTCTTAGACCTGTCCTGGTAACCCCTCAGCCAGTCAGATTTTCAGGATATCCATAATGAATATGCATAAGAGGTATTTGCATGCATCAGTATATGCAAATTATCTCATGCATATTCAATGTGGGTATCCTGAAACTACAGTAAGTCAGATGTGGGATGTGTAGAAAGTTGGTTCTGATTGGAAAACAATTTTTGCCAGAAGAGACTGCTGTTCCATATACAGTGAAAGAAAGCTTTGGAGTCCTGCAAGTGTTTAAGATGAATTTTTTTTACATCTAACTGCTGCTTTGAGTCTTTTTGTTGGCAGATGGCCTATCTTATGATAGGATGGAGGCAGCGCAGCCTAGTTTCTAGTAGACAAAAGGCCATGGACAGGTTCTTGTTACTCATCAAGAACATTTCACTGGCACCATATGATTTACATAACAATGATGATTCAGACAAAATCGCATTAGCAAATCTAGCTGTGGGCTAGTCATCAAAGACTGTTACCGAATTTGAGCTTTCAGGGTTATTTTTCAACAGTGCGTGCAATTCAGCACATACACCTCGAGAGCCACAAACAGGTCTGGTTTTCAGAATATCCCCAAAGGATATGCATGAGATAGATGTGCATGCAATGCAGGCAGTGCCTGTTAAGTGAGAGCAGGGCGTGGAACCACTCACATTTTTAGTGGGTATATGAGGGGATCTCATCTGACATCTCTCATAATTGTTTAGATTTTATTCTCTGCTCCATCTTTCTTTCTCTCCTTTAAGTCCATCAATCCCCTTTCATGTTCTCTGTGACATTCTTCCTCTTCCCTTATGCCATCCTCTTCTGTGTCTTTCCATCTCTTAGTTTCTTCTACTCCTCTGCTCTCTTCTTCCCCTCCACCTTTTGTACTCACTTTCTCCCTCTCTGACTTGTCCTACTTTTTCCCCCCAGCTATTTGTTAAAGGGAATTTACATTCTCTTGAAGTTTTTTTCAGGCCAAGTTTGAGTTATTGAATTTTCAGAATGGAGTGTTACCAGTTTATTTACAAAGCAATTTAATTCCAGTCATTGGAAGCCCCCAAAAGGATCACGTAAAAAATGACTGACCTGAGCTGGCATGCAGTGATTTTGATAAGTTTAGAGAAGATGGGTCTGGTCATTCTCAAGTAATAAAGATTATGAAATGACTTTGCATTTCTTATCAGAAAATAAAAGTGTGTCAGTCTATTATTTTGTGTCTGATCTGTCATCTTTCTTTAACTTAATATTCTCTAAATTCTGTTTCCCTTTCCTCTTTGTCTTTCCCTGCAATAAAGGATATTTTCTTTTCTCTTTCCATGCCCTTTCATCACATTTTAATCTTGCCTTCTGTCCTTAGAACATAAGAACATAAGAAATTGCCATGCTGGGACAGACCAAGGGTCCATCAAGCCCAGCATCCTGTTTCCAACAGAGGCCAAAAACCAGGCCACAAGAACCTGGCAATTACCTAAACACTAAGAAGAACCCATGCTACTGATGCAATTAATAGCAGTGGCTATTCCCTAAGTATAATTGATTAATAGCCATTAATGGACTTCTCCTCCAAGAACTTATCCAAACCTTTTTTGAACCCAGCTACACTAACTACACTAACTACCTTCTCTGGCAACAAATTCTAGAGCTTTATTGTGCGTTGAGTGAAAAAGAATTTTCTCCGATTAGTCTTAAATGTGTTACTTGCTAACTTCATGGAATGCCCCCTAGTCCTTCTATTATTCGAAAGTATAAATAACCGAGTCACATCTACTCGTTCAAGACCTCTCATGATCTTAAAGACCTCTATCATATCCCCCCTCAGCCGTCTCTTCTCCAAGCTGAACAGCCCTAACCTCTTCATCTCACTTTCCCTTCTGAGTTCCTAATTTTTTTTCCTTTTACACCTTCCCTTTACACCCCCTAAACCAGTGGTTCTCAACCCTGTCCTGGGGACCCCCCCAGCCAGTCGGGTTTTCAGGACATCCACAATGAATATGCATGAGAGAAAATTTGCATACACTGCCTCCATAACATGCAAATTTTCTCTCATGCATATTCATTGTGCATATCCTGAAAACCCGACTGGCTGGGGGGGTCCCCAGGACAGGGTTGAGAACCACTGCCCTAAACTGTCTTTTGCTTTCTTCTCCTTCCATCTGTTTCTATCTTTCTTCTTCCCTTCCCTCTCCTCTCTTTTCTCACATTTCTCTAATCCTCTGTCTCTTTTCTCTTATCCTGAATACCCATCTCATCCATATTTGTCTTTCTTATTTCCACTGAAACTTGGTAAAATAAACTTCCATAACTGGGTGCTGCTACCTCTTCCTCTAGGGACTCCGAGATAATTCATCCCCATCTCATGACTGCTGCCTATGCCTGCAGGAGCCTGGCATTGCTGTCTCTTCGTCTGAGAAGCTGGTTGCCTGATTAAGGCAGTCCAGCACAAGATCACTGCCAATGCATGATGTGATAGCGAGCAGTGTGGGCCTGCTTGTGACCCAAAATGATCAGGGAGACAAAGTGTCAGCCTATGACTTGAGGGGCATGACCTGCAGCCCATAAGGCTTTAATTCTGTTTCTGTGCTGGTCAAACAGCTTCTGTCATCAGACTTTTCATGGATAACATTAGTCAGTGAGGACTGAGCCGCACTGATATCTGCTCTGTAATGAATACGTCTGGAGCTTCCTGTCCATCATTTCAGCAGAACAAGCGCATATGATCCAGGCATTGCATGACAGTCGCACACAGTCACCTCAATGATCCCCTTATCTCAAAGCTACTTTATTAACAGTAAGGATTCAGTAAAATATTTTTTAATGTCTAAAATACTAGGAAGAAAAAAAAACCACATTGTTTCTTATAATGAAAGGTGCTTCTTTGCATTTTTGTTTTGTTTTACAGACAGTGCCTCTTTGGATTGCTCCAAATGTGTTGACTTTTTCTGGATTTTTGATAATTTTGCTTAACTACTTTATACTGTCTTTGTACGACTGGCATTATACTGCCTCAGGTAATTATTTACAATATTTAATGACTGGCAATAGTTAATTATAGAAAATATTTCAGTTTGTTCTTTAATTATAAGGTAATTTCTCTATTTGAATTACCTACACCCTGGAGGAGCAGTAATAGTAGTTGGTCTTTTTTTGGGTTGAGTAGCAACTTGGTCATATTGCACTGTGATGGTTTGAAACTCACAGCCTATTTTTAAAACTGACAATCTCAGAATTTGAATGTGTAACGTTCTGGTTTCAAATCAGGACACTACTACTGAGCTAAAGGAGCAGCTCACTTAGCTGAGTCAGTAGAAAAACCCTGATCTACTTCAGCCAAGTTGCTTTTATCCAGACCTTTTATTACAAGCATCAAATGCATCACTAAATTACTTAAAACAAGTAAAACAGATGAAAAACAGATCAGTAATTACACTACATATATCAATTACAATTTATTTCTATTATAGTGAATTGAAATTTTAGAAAACAATCAATAGTGTGAAAAGTTAAAAAGGTTTCTTAAAAAGGTTCTATCATCCAAGAAAGAATCCTAGATGATGGATTTGTTTGATATCTGCTCATCTGTTCACTTACAATCTTTCCTTTTACAGTGTCATAGTCCTCTGTTGTCCTCTGACTTTCTATTCACTTCTTTGCAGCTAAGGATCCTCTACACTTATCCAATGCTTTTTGTTTTAATTGTTACTGTTTTTCCTCTACCAACTCAAATAGAAGGTTGTACCATGCATCTACCACCTTCTCTGAGAAGAAATATTATCTAATATTACTTTAGAGTCTACCACCTTTCAGTCTCATATCCTGACGTGTTCTAGAACTTCCTTTCTACTGAAAAACTCATTTCTTATGTATTGATTTATTTCCTGGAGGTGCAGTATTTGAATGTTTCCCCTCTCTTCATCTTCATGGTGTACAAATTTAAAGTCATTAAATCCAATTTCATAGGGCTTGAGGAGCAGCAACTATTTTGGTAGCCCTTCTCTGGACTGCTTCTCCTCTGTCTATATCCTTTTGGACTTAAAACCTCCATCATTGGACTCAACTGAGGTCTCACCAACACCTTGTGCAGAAGCATTATCATCCTCTTTTTTTGTATTGGTTCTACTTTTTCCTATGCACCCTAGCATTCCTCTGGCTCTGACACCCTGTATTAGTCAATTGCAACCTTGTAGACTAATAGGTTTATTGAGGCATAAGCTTTCAAATACAAGAGTCCATTATACATCTGACAAATTGGACTCTTGTCCTTTAACAGATTTATTGAGGCATAATAAGTTTATCTATAAGGTGCCAATGATGTATCAAAAATAAGCCAATAAAATCCACAGCCTCAAAATATGAACTAAAAAAAAAAATGCGGATGGATGCAAAACATCTCAAGCAGAACAATATTCTCTCTCTCTCTCTTTCTCATAAACTGCCTACAAACAAAACATTCCTGACGGCTTTATAGCAAGATAATGCTTGATGTTGGTGGCACCTCTTATGACCTGCATGTGGACCATCTTATACAAGAAGAGGGCAATTCTGATACTGCCTGCAGTGCTTGCAGGCCCATGGGGACTTTGTATTGATAGGTCTGCAAGCTCATTTTCAAAGGGGAACCTCCTTTTTCAAAGTACAGGTGATGCGAGCTCCATGGTGCATATACCATGGTGACTTTTAACTGCCTATGGTGGGAGGAGGGGAGGGCAGTGGCAGTTTTCAAACTAGCGGGCCGATTCAGTAAAAACGTGGGAGAGCGGACGAACGCCCGCTCTCCCGGCGTGCGCACCGGCCACTTGCTGGTGCGCACGATGCAGTATGTAAATGAGGTGGTGCGGTAGAAACGGGCAAAAGGAGGCGCTAGGGACACTAGCGCGTCCCTAGCGCCTCCTTTTAACCCGGAGCGGCGGCTGTCAGCAGGTTTGACAGCCGATGCTCCGTCGGTTCTCGAACCCGCTGACAGCCACAGGCTCGGAAACCGGACGCCAGCAAAATTGAGCATCCAGTTTTCGGCCTGACAGCTGCCGGCCCAATTTAAATTTTTTTTTCTTTTTTTACTTTTTACACCCTTCGGGACCTCCGACTTAATATCGCTATGATATTAAGTCGGAGGGTGCACAGAAAATCAGTTTTTACTGCTTTTTTGTGCACTTTCCCGGTGCCGAAAGAAATTAGCGCCGACCTTTGGGTAGGCGCTAATTTCTTAAAGTAAAATGTGCGGCTTGGCTGCACATTTTACTTTCTGTATCCCTCGCGCATACCTAATAGGGCCCTCAACATGCATTTGCATGTTGAGGGCGCTATTAGGTGCCGTGGGTTGGACGCGCGTTTTCCGTCCCTTACTGAATAAGAGGTAAGGGAAAACGCACGTCCAAGAGCGGGCTAACAGTGCTAACAGTACAGTGCGCTCCGTCGGAGCGCACTGTACTGTATCGGCCTGTAGGTTTGCTCCTTAAGACACCACAGAAACATCCATTGTTTCGATGTGAAGTGCTCCTTTCAGGCAGTTCAACAGTTGGAAGAATTTTCGTTAAGTTGTTTTGATTGATTAGTGAAAAAGGGCCGGTGAGTGGCATCTGCTGTCAGCCAAAGTTGCACCTATCCTCGCTTTCCAGCGTAACATGGCAGCTTCTTCTCTCCCTCCAGTCCTGTCCTGTCATTGCTAACTCTCTAAATATGCAGTGCGAGTCACGTGAATGTTGGAATGATTATTTATATAGTAACATAGTAAATGATGACAGATACTAAAGATCCATATGGTCCATCCAGTCTTAATTGATCTTCCTTTATTTTGAGCATATGCTGCCTTGGTCCTGAAATGCAGGGACTGCTGTGTTGCTAATTATATGCTGAAACTACAAAATTGTAAATTTCTGACACAAATATGCCTCTGTATAGAAGATGAATCATATTCTTTTTTTCAGCTTTTGTCTGTTTTGTTTTTTTTTTGTAGGTCCTGGTCATGAACATGTTCCAGCATGGGTATGGCTGTTTGCTGCATTCACCACCTTCTGTGCCTATGCTTTAGGTTGAGTATTAAGAAAAGGAAGGGTTCGTCGTCAGTCCATATTAAACAAATGCATTAATAAATGTGTTCAATGCACAAGAATTAATGATGTATTTCCATGTTTGCAGAGAATGTCAATCTAAGCGCACAAACAACCTGAAGTAGGTCGTTTGGTGATCACGGACTGAAATTTTTTACTGTTCATTCCTGGTTATAGATTTGCTGATTTCCATGTTCTTTTTCTTTTTTTCTTTTTTTTTATAAAAATTCCTTTTCTGTGTTTTGTAATGGTAATCTTTCATAATATTTGCTTTTCATGTTTACATTTACTTAATGGGATGCATAAAGATCTCATTCATTGCAAACTGAATAAATGTTTCGACATTTTATGGAATTCACTGTATTGCATTTTAAATTCTTTTGAAAATCCTTGCATATCCTTAGATAATTTACATTATCTGGTCAGAAGCAGCCAGAAGCATTCCTTAGTCATAGAATAGGGCTAAGCAAGCACTCTGAGGCCGATAGTAAAAAAAAAGCTGTGCTTCTATAGTTAGGCTCCAATGTTCAGCTACAGATAAGAGCTAAAGGAGCGGATTTTAAAAGGCCTGCGTGCATAAATCCCGGGTTTTACGCGTGTGGCCGGGCCTTGTGCGTGCTGTGCGAATTTTCAAAGGGGCCCAGCCACGCATGATTTTCAGTGATGACAGGTACACAAAGATGAGATTTGTGCAATGTACTCTTGATCTAGCTTGATTCACTCTCTGCCTAGCTGTTATCAAACTAGGTTGAGAGTACAATATACAAATCTCATCTTTCTGTATCTGTCGTCATTCCAAATCACATAAAACCTTCACTAATGCCTACTGTGCTGTTCATATCTCTGACTGTGCATGTAAATCTGCCCCACAAAACCTAGGCCACCACCAAAACCTCACCCCGAGTTCAGAATGGTCCCTCTTACAGTGGTATAAAAAGTTGACTAATTTGTGTGCCTCACTAGAGGGGCTCGTGCTCTCTCTCTCTCCCTCCAAAAATTTGCATACACATCTCACAATTTATTTATCTAATGTGATTTGATAAATGACCCTCTATGAATCCTAAATTTAAACCAACTATTTATCTATAGCTTAGATTTAGGGACCTAATTTAAGTGCATAGTGTGAAAATCAGTGCTAAGCAACAAATGTTTTCTGCCCTTGCCCTAACTCCACCCTCATAGCCACCCAACTTATAGGAGCATAAATTTAGGAGCTCTAGTAAATGTTCAAAAGGGCCAAGTTAGGAGCCTAACTCACAAAGTTGGGCACCTAAACGTTTTGCAAATCAACCCCTCAATGATCACAACATGACACTTTGCAGTTAATGCTCAGCACTAGGGATATGCATTGGTTTTATTCGTTTAATTCGTTTCATACATTTCCCATTACATGTCAATTAGATGTGCAGTCGTTTCATATGTTTCATACGTTTTATATTACATGCTTATATAGGAAATGGATGAAATGAATGCACATCCCTACTCAGCACTTCCATGCGAAAAAACTCAGGGCTGGTAACATCCTTGGATATCTCTTTCTCCAGGTGGCCTGCAGTACCTTTCCAAAGGGAGGTGGATGCATGCTCCTCCTCCATCCTGGCAGCAAAGTTAACAAAGTTAGCAAAGCTTAAGGAGAGGATATTTGCCATCACAACTGCAGGGAAAGAAGGGAGGAGGCAGATTAGCAGAAAATTGATGATCGACCGGTAGTTGGCCATAGCATTCCCAAATTGTCCTTGGGAGATCCTGGTCCCTACCTGCCACTCTGTGGAATACAGTAAGCAAACCAGTCAATGTGTACATGTAGAATATTTTTGTAGATGGGTCTAGTGATTTATACTTTTTGAAAAAAAAAATCTCTGAAAACTATACTGTGGTTAGAAGAGAAATCACAAAATATGGCTCTCCTTTTTTATATATTTTTTTAAATTACATTTCTAAACATTACATCAAGATATCTTGAGATTAGCAAATAAGAATTCTGATGCTGTAGTAAATACACAGAAGAAAGAGCAAATATATTTAAGCATCGGTTTCTCAATAGCCTACCAAAAAAAAAATAAAATAGGGGGACTTCTTTGAAAATACTATAAAGGATTGCACTAATGAAAAAGAAAACTGACAATAAGCCAAACCCTTCATGATTCCAAGGGTATACCCAGAGAAACCAACCAGTCATCAATAATTACTAGGACCACTCAGACCAACCATGTTTTTTTCATTTAGGAAAAAATATAATTGTGTGCATTTAAGAAATATATGATGCATTTTCAATTTTGACAATACATTTTATAAAGATAGTGAATTACAATATCCTTGCCTAAAGACCAAATCTCTTGTCTCATTTCCAAAAATGTCTTCCTATGTTCTTGGGTTTTCCTGGATACATCCGGGTATATCCATATCTTCCCATCTAGGAAGAGATTCCCCAATTGTGGAAACAGGTGCAGGATAGAATCCTTGTCTTGAGCAAAAACAAATGATACCAATAAAGTTGCTCTCTTAATTCCTTCCTTGGCTGACCTTTCCAAGAAAGAAGTAAAATCCAAACTATCCCCAGTTGATTGAATCTCTTTCTCTCCACCTTCTTTTCTCCAGGTAAATAATAAACCTTATCGAGTGAGAGAATAGAATTTTCTGGAATTTTCAAAATTCCATTCAAGTATTTCTTAAATAAATCCAATAGAGATGCAGTGGACATTTTTGGAAATGTTATCAGCCTTATCTTAAGATGCCTTGTAAGGTTCTCCAGGTTTTCCAGCTTCCTACTAACAGCCATCTTATCTTTCACTAAAGATAAGATAAGATAAGGTTAACCTTTCCAGAATTGCTTTCAATTTCCTGAAACTGACTTTCTAACTTGGACTCTTGAGCCTATATTTGCAGGCCAAATTGAGAGGTCAAAACAGTTAAGGAAGAAATAGCGTGATGTAATGAAGCTACTCTGATCCAAATAGAATAAAGAATAAGATATCTGGCTTCACCAAGTAGGGAACCATGAGGTTGATTTATGAAATGGGGGGGTTAGAAGATGTCACCATTTCACTCACCCCCCTGTGCCAAAGCTTCCTCCTGGCTGAAGCTCCTTGAGGCTGCCCCTACTGCTCCTGCTTCAATGTTTTCTTCTTTTGCCTGCAGCTCCCAAAGCTCTCTCCTCTCCGAGCCACCATATTGTTCAGCTTTTGTGGGCTCTACGAGTCATGTTCCTCAAACCAGCAACTGTGATGGGGTTCGACTCTCCATTTCCTCCTCCACGAGTTAGCTGGGAAGGGGTGATACAGAAGTCCAGGTTAAGAGAGAGATCAGTCCTGGAGCTGGAAGGCAAATGCTCTGCCTTCTGCGCTGCCCTGAACCTCGGTCATTTAGTGGATTGCATGAAGCTGGAATTGAAGTCTTTGCACTGGTTTCCAGTTGTATGGCAAGTAAAATGTAAAGTGGCCATTATTAGACATAACGCATTAAACAATCTGGCACCTTTGTGTATCAATTCTGCTCTGAAAATATATCAGCTTTCTCACAAGTAGTCTTAGCCTTTTGGAAGAGCCATCTCCCAAGTTAGTGTATCTGGATGAAGCTCGTGAGAGGGCTTTCTTAGTTGCAGGTCCCATCTTCACTATACTCTATGCCACGTCATAAGTTTTTGGTTTTTTTTTAAGAAATAGCTAAATACACATTTCTACAGGCATTTGAATGCCCAGGGCTGTAAATAGATACAGTTGTCCTCATAAATTTACATAAACTGGCAGAATTTGTAAAATGTGTAGTAGCATTTTAAGAAAACATGAGTGACCAGACAAACCACATCTGTTATTTTTAATGTGTTTGAAATTAAACTATTATGCATTAAAGAATAGCACAATTATTAAACAAACCATAGCAATAAGGGAAATAATAAAATGGTCTTGTTCAAAAGTTTGCATACCCTTAGCTCTTAATATCGTGTATTGCCTCCTTTTGCATCAATGACAGCTTGCAGTCTTTTGTGATAGTTGTGAATGAGACCCTTTATTTTCTCATGTGGTAAAGCTGCCCATTCCTCTTAGCAAAAAACCTCCAGATCCTGTAAATTCTTTGGTTGTCTAGCACGAACTGCATGATTGAGTTCCCCCAAAGTGACTCAGTGATGTTGAGATCAGGAGACTGAGATGGTCACTCAACAACCTTCACTTTCTTCTGCTGCAGTCACTGAAGGGTCGACTTGGCCTTATATTTTGGATCATTGTTATGTTGGAAAGTACAAGTGCAGCCAAAGCACAGATTCCTGGCTGATGAATGGAAATTCTCCTCCAATATTTTCTGATTAGATGCTGCATTCATCCTGCCATCAATTTTGACTAAATTCCTTGTGCCACTGTAGCTACCCCCCCTCCCCCCCAAAACTGCAGCGATCCACTGCCATGCTTCACAGTAGGGATGGTGTGCTTATCTTCATAGGACTTGACTCCTCTCCAATCATAGCTTTTATTTTTGTGACCATAAAGTTCAATTTTATTCTCATCACTCCAAATTATTTTGTTGGAGAAGTTTTGAGGCTTCTTTAGGTGCTGTTTAGTGTAATGTAAACGGGCTGTTTTGTGGCATTTGTGCAGCAATGGCTTTTTTTCTGGCAGCTCTACCATGTAGCCCATTTTTGTTAAAATATCTCCTTATTGTTTATGCTGCAACACTGACACAACTTTGTTTCTGAGAAGCCTGTATTTCAGCAGAAGTTGCTTGTCGGTTTTTCTTTGCATCTCAACAAATTTTCCTGGTAATTATGTCTGAAATTTTTCTTGGTCTACCTTGGTATTAACAAAACCCATATTTTTCCACTTCTTGATCAGTTTGAACAGTACTGATTGGTATTTTCAAATCTTTGGATATCTTTTTATATCCTTTTCCTGATTTATATAGTTGAACTACTTTTGCTCTCAGATCCTTTGATAGTTCTTTTACTTTCCCCATTCTTCAGTAACCACCAAAGACAGTGCAGCCCTGGATGAAATGTTCAAGGGTTTTTCTAGAGCTAAGAAATTAATTGACTATTTATACATAGACACTAATTATAATCAAACCTTCATTGCCATCTCAACCTGTGTGTGTCAACTTGAGTGTATATTATCAGCCCAAACATTCAAAGGTATGTAAACTTTTGAACAGGACTATTTTATTAATTCCCTCCCCATGTGCTAGTCTCGCTCTAATAGTGCATACTGCTACTGTTCCTAGTTATGTTATGTTATATTATCCAAGTTGTTTACTCCCTTGTTCATTGTAAGACATATGTTGTCATTGTTTTCTACTTGTTATAATGTAAACTGGAGTGATAAGTAATTCTGTTACCTGAACTTCGGTATAAAAAAAGTTGTAAATAAAATAAATAAATAAATACATTATTTCCCTTATTGCTATGGTTTGTTTAATGATTGTGCTATTCTGTGATACTTAATAGTTTTAATTTGAAACATATTTAAAATAACAGATGCGTTTTGTCTGATCACTCATGTTTTCTTAAAATGCTTCACATCCATGCCTGGATATGTAAACTTCTAAGTACAACTGTATTTATGATTTTACATTCATCTGATTATGTAAATTTGTTGGTGGTTTTGGTCATTGTTGTTTTATATTATTTTAATTATGAATGTTTTTATGTAACTCACCACCAACGGTGGAGTGTGCAAGTAATACATTGTGGCCGACCCTTCAGTTAGCCATCGGATGGCCCTAGGTCCCTTACCATCAAGACTAGTAACAGTGTAGTGGGATTTTCCATTCCCTTTTCAGTCTCTCCAGTGAGCTGAATGTGATTGGTTATCCCAAGGGCATAAGGTGGATCTAAAGGTAGAGCGAGAGTGTGGTCATTTTGAGTTGGCTCTTGAAGAGTAAGGAGCTGTTTTTCCTTTCACCCTGCTGAGTTTGGACCCACTAACCCAACCTGATATTTTTTCTTGGAGATTTCATACAGTACGTTCCCTGTCTGAGAGAGTCTGCCTCAGTTTTGGGAGAGGGAGAGATTTTTGGAGATTTTGGTCAGGTTTTTTATAACTTTTCTTGTTCTGGAGAATACCCTCTGCTTTGGAGAGGGACAAGCCCCAACCCAGAGAGCAGGGGCTGGAAACCTGTGAGCTACCCATCTACTCCCTGGAGGAAGTAAGACCAGCACTACCCTGCGTAGGATATTTTTGAACTTAGAGCATTTTGAATTTTCTCCTTTTTGTTAGTGTCAAAGTTGTTTTTTTTTTTCTCACCCTCTTCACAACTTGGAGGGGAAACAGCAACCTCCCCCACCCTTTGCTATACATCCAACTATGTAGTTAAAGTAAAGCTGGCAGCTTATAATGCTGTAAGATAGAAGGTCCCAGTGATACTCACTTTAGTTCATTTATTTATTTTACAATTTTTATATTCCTACTATAGTGAAATATATCCTTCTAAGTGGATTACAGCAAAGAAAAAACAATTGAACAACAAATAAAATCAGTACAAGACAAACAACATAGTTCTGCAAAGACGAGGGCTAAAAGTGCAAATGAAATCAGATTGTGCATGTACAAACATCGTACAGTTTTAGGAGGAGACATTTATGCACATACACCCATGTTTTTTATGTGTAGAAATTACCCCCATAAAGACAAACATGGTCCACCCAGTGTGCCCGTTTGAGGCATCCACTTCGGGGAGATGTTCATATAAATTGCCACATGGACGTCAACATCAGCTCGCCCCCTTCCCCATATCTTTTACCCGACCCTGCAATCTTATCTAGCACTGCCTACCATACCTCACCCAAGCATGCCCAGAGTTTGCCATAGTGAGGGTGACCACCACCTCTGTTTTAATTTCTCACAAGACCAGCACTTAAGCCAACATCCAGGCTCCCTTTTATGTCTTATTACCAAGGTTTGTAATAATGTACACAGCCACCAAGGTTAGTGAGACCGCTGAAAAAAAAACAAAAACAACTTGTCTCCTCATGCTCTTTGAAGTTTAGGTTGTAGCCATGGTCCTTTCATGCAAGTCACACTAGCCTTTCTGGAAGCCCGATGCAGTTGTCCTATTGCTGTTTAGGGTTGTAACGGTTGCACCATACAGGCTACTCCAGTGCCTTCATGGAAGCACAAAGCAATCATACCACGCCCCTTTCACACTCCTGCCCGGAACTGCTCTAATGTGCAACTCAGGACTGCTGTGCTATTTCCGTACCTCACTTTGAAATGCATGGTATGGCTAGGTCTCCTGCAATTATCACAAGACCCGCCGATTTATAACTCCAAGCGGAGTGCAGTGATGGAGACTCACCTGTCTAAACAGTGCCTCGGGGTTACACCTCCTGCTGCCACAAGCAGGAGGGACAAAAGGAATGAAATGGGAGGCCTTAAAGGGAGAAAGCAAAGAGAGAGCAAAGGGGAAAAGGGATAAGAGGACGTGGGGATAGGAAAGTAGTTAAGGGGAGGGGGAGAGGAGACGCAGGGGAGAGTAAAGGGGGAAGGAGTTGAGGAGAAACAGCTGGCATCACTGGTAATGGGAGGGGGACTTGTAGCCTGTGCTGGGAGGATAAGAGGTAAGAAGAGGAGCATAAGCAAATTTGAGAGGAGTGGGGGTCAGGCAGACATGAACTGCTTTTCTGAAGGCTAGGGCAGGCTGTTTTAGGTTCCCAATCTGTCTTTGCCTAGGACTAATGTTTTTTAAACAACTGTACAGCACAGAACTTAACGATGACAACAACTTTTTCTCCATGCCCTAAGATAGTTTTCTTGTTCTGTATTGCAGACTCTGTTGATGGGAAGCATGCCAGAAGAACTCAGTCCAGTAGCCCTTTGGGAGAGCTCTTTGACCATGGACTGGATAGCTGGGCTGCCTCCGTCTTTACCTTCTCCCTGTTTTCTGTCTTTGGCTGTACAGGACAGACAGGGATCCCTGCAGCCAGGATGTATTCAGTTTCCTGTGTCATTCTCTTTACCTTCATGCTTTCGCACTGGGAGAAATATAACACCGGTGTGCTCTTCCTTCCTTGGGCATATGATGCAAGTCAAGTGGTAAGTTCTGCTTCCTCATTTTAAATCAATATTATGGAGATGCTGAGATACATAGATTGGACAGTATTGGATAACTGAATTTTGTAATATTGCTATTAGAAATAGTATGGATTTTTAACAAATATATTTACAATTAGAGATGGATTCAAGTTTAAATCTTGCACCGGCAACCTTTGGCATCAAGGAACACACAAAGGGCAAGGTTGAATGATTTCATATACACCATATAAAAAAATGTGGGAGTTATACCTTCTGCAATTGTGGGAAACTGAAACAAAGAAATAAATAACATGGCTGCCCAGAAATTGCAATACAAATCTTACAGTGAAGAAACCCAGTGCCTTCTACGGCCCAAAGGGCATGCCTAGAGCTGCATCACTGCTGTGGGAATTGGACACGATTTTTCAACAGCTTTGGATATATATAGCATATAGAATATTTAAAATATTTTTCAAGGGTTGGTCTATTTATGTATTTATTTATTTATTTTTAGAAGCATTTATATCCCACTCCTCCAATAAATGTCTGGGGCAGGCAACAAAAGGAATAATAAATTTGTTAAAAATTCCCCAAAACCATAATAAACAAAATATTAAAACAAACAATATAACCTTACAAATCAGGTCAATCCATAAAAGGCTAGAAATTCACAACTCAGAAAACAGTGGATAGATTAATCAATATCAGCAAAGGCGAGGATAAATAGGTTTTAAGGAGTTTCTTGACTTCCTTTATATCTGTGGTAAGCTGAATGATACAAGGAAGAGAGTTCCATAGAGTAGGACCATAAATTAAGAAGGAACATCCACATGTAATTGAGGGATGGGCTAGTTTTGGAGAGGGAACATCTGGGAGGAACTTGCTGGTGGAGAGTAAGGGACATGAAGGATTGTGAATTCGTAAAGTAGATTCCATCCAAGGGGAGGAAATATTATGAAGCAGATTGTGAATAATTATGACATTCTTATATTGGAGGCGATATGAGTCTAGTAACCAGTGCAATATTTTAAGTATTGGTATAATGTGTTTATATATCTTTATGCCTGTTAATAAACAGGTTGCAGCATTTTGAATAATCTGAAGGGGTTATAAAATAGATAGAGGTAAGCCTGGATATATGGGCTAATGAATCCAAGGGCTAATGAATCCAAGGGCTAATGAACTGGATCCCAGTTCATTAGCCCTTGTTAATTGTAACTGCCTCTCTTCATCACGTTATTTTTGTTTTTGGTTGTATTATTCGCACCCCTGTTTTCTGTAAACCGACATGATGTGAACGAGTTCATGAATGCCGGTATAAAAAAACCTTAAATAAAATAAATAAATAAAATATAAAGAGTTGCAACAATCAATTCCTGGCAAAATGAGTGTTTATAGAACCATTTGAAAATTGGAAAACTTAAAAAGAGGTTTTAGATAACTTTAATTTCATGAATGAACTTTGAATAACAGATTTTGTTTATGGAATCATAGATAGTGGTATATCTTTATAAATTCCTAAATTTCAGACTTTCTGTGATCTGAGAATTGTATTGCCACAAAAAATAACAGATGTAGGAATGAAGTACAGAGAAGGTGTTGCAAATGTGAACCCTTAGGCCAAGGGGGAGTTGGTGCTTCCTGCAGGGAGGAGCCCTGCAAGTCCTCACCATCGGAAGGAAGAGCGAACTGAAGCAGAGACCCAACTGGAGCTTCACTAATACCAGCTCTCATTCCCCTTAGTTTGAACCCTCGGGTGCTTGGTCAGCTGGACTTAGGCGCAGGCCTCTGTGGAGGTGAAGATCCGTCACATAGAAGAAGTTGCAGGCTAGCATGGAGAAAGTGGAGTCAGGGCAAGCAGCAGTCAGGATGGGCAGCAGGCAAATGGAGTCAGGTGAGGGCTATAGTCAGAGACAGATGGAGTTCACTCAGTGTTGATGTTTAGATAGTGGTCAGGGCAGGCAGAGGTCAAGCAGTATCAAGTTCCAATATGAGATAAAGCCACAGTCCATTCTGAAGTAATTCAGAAATCTGATCCGAGGTCAAGCCAGAAATTCAATCCAAGGAAGACAAGGGACCACAGGAGCAAGACAAGGTACCACAGACAGATGGGAGAAGACTGACCACGAGGGTAAGAATTCAAGATGAAGCCAAGTGAACAGAATTGAGATCAAGACACAGGTACTCAGGAACAGGAACCAGAAACAGAAGTCCAGAATCAAGAGCGTTGAGGCAAAGCACTTCTCAGAAGAGACAACCTATTGCTAAGGCGTTAAAGGGTCATCCAGGAAGACCTTAAATACTGAGCAGGCTATGATATCATCAGGAGGTGCTTCTGCTGGATTCCCACCACTGGCACTTTAAATTGCCAGCAGTCAGTGCACGTGCTCCCTAAAGGGAATGGGGCCAGGAACGGCGGTGTCCTGCTGCAAGTACTGCACAGTGTGCTGTCAGGCCATGGTGTGGCCTGCTGCATAGGGAGGAAAAGGAGGCTGGGGCTGAGGCACCAGAAGGCTCTGTGGGCAGAGGTAAGAGCAGTGGTCCACGGGACGGACCCATGGGCTGCCAAACACAACAGAAGGCTCACCTAATATGAAGATTTCACTTTTACTCATTTTTAGTATAAGATTATTGGAATAAAGCCAACTTCTTATGGAACTCAAACAAAGTGAAAGGAATTGTGAGGTGACCAACCATGTTGATCTGATTAGAAAAACATCTGCATAAAGCTTGTATGATACTCCTAGCTGAGCAAGTAAGCAACATAACGGAGTAAGGTAGATAGTGAACAGAGCTGTGGAAAGCGCCGAGTCCTGAGGTACTTCAGATGTTAATGGATGCCAATATGATGAAAATGTACCAATCTTAACTTGCTGAGCACAT
Source organism: Rhinatrema bivittatum (assembly GCF_901001135.1). Taxonomy (NCBI): domain Eukaryota; kingdom Metazoa; phylum Chordata; class Amphibia; order Gymnophiona; family Rhinatrematidae; genus Rhinatrema; species Rhinatrema bivittatum. Next base: position 622,146,469 of record NC_042616.1, on the reverse strand, counting down.
GCTGATGTTTTCTGCCTCTCCTATCTGGATTTTTTTCATCAATGCTCTGTTCTCAGTCTTACTTCTGGTTTCATCTTATCTGTTCTTCTGATTCATTTTCCTGGTTCTCCTTTCCCATGCTGTATTTCCTTTTGTCTTTCATCATCTTCTTCTGTTTCTCTGCCTTTCCCTCTGTCTTTTTCTAATCCTTCTCTCTCATGTCCCTTCTTTCTGTGAGTCTTATTCAATAAATATTTTTCCATAGCCTCAGAAAAGGAAATATAACTTTGGAATAAAGCCCTCTATTTTCTCCTTATATCACCACTTCAACTTTTATGATTCCTTGAAGCTCTCTCACTATCTTGTATGTCCTTATACCCCTCCCTTCATGTCTGTCACCCTCCCCCTCCCCCTCTCCCACCACCACCCTAACTCTCACCCATTGCACATTCTCAGTCCTCCACCTCCCCTGCCTTTGATTTCTCCTGCTTATGAACTCTCATTCCATCCCGCCTACATCTCCTCCTTTGTAGGTCTCATCTCTGCCACCTTTATAATCCATCTCCCCTACTTCCCCTCTCCTGCTCTCAACATCCATTCCTTCCTTATCTATCTACCTCTTCCAGTCCATCTTCCCCTCAATGCCTATCTCGCTTCACTCTGTTCATTTTCCCCATCTCCTGATTTACCTTTCTTTTTCCCTCTCAGCCTACCTCCCCCTCTCCTGCATTTATCTCCTCACCATCTCCACTCTCTGGGTTGGGCGTGGAGGAGGGGAGTGATAGGTTGCAATCTGCTATGGAATACAAGAACTGTAATGCATGGTCCATGGCAGATCATTCAGCAGCATGTAATGCAGGAAGAACACATGCCTTTGGTCCCTTGAGTTTCAGTCTGCCACATCCTAGGGAACGGATATGGAAGAGTGGTTCCTGCTTGTGGGTCCTGGATTCTAGGTTCCAAGAAGTTGGGACTTGTCTTTTGTGGATGGACTCCATCTGGCTGCATGTGCTCCTCTTCTATTTATGTGAGTTGAAGTAGGCTGATAAAAAGTGTTCTGCTGAGAGGAGATAGGAACATTTAGAGGTAGATTTTAAAAGGGTTACGCGCATAAGTTATGCGCGTAACCCTTTCAAAACCCCCCTGCGCGCGCCGAGCCTATTTTGCATAGGCTCGGCGGCGTGCGTAAGTCCCGGGGATTTGCTAGGGGGCATGTCGGGGAGCGTGTCGGGGGTGCGGCGTGACGTTCGGGGCGTTCCAGGGGCATGTCGGGGGCGTGGTGATGGCCCGGGAGTGTTTCGGGGTCGTGGCCGAGAAATTATATAGCATACCAGCCAGACCATAAGAGTACCAACACCAAGGACTTGAACAGCAACAACTTTACCTATGAGAAAGCAAGACTGCAAATATAGAACACAGTACACTTACTATTGGAAAAACAAAGAAAGTCAGACTGCTCTAGATTCCTACACAGAATCTACATCCTAGTTAGCAGAATCCCTCACCTCTGTTAAACATGCAGATTGCAGACTGACTCATCTAATACAGAATAAAAGACCATAAATTATAAATAAGCATACAGAGAAAAAAATGAAATTCCAAGAAGCTGGAGGGAGAGGGGGAGGTGTGGCAGGATGGCAGGGCCAGATAGAGCATGCCCTCTAAACCTTTTCAATTACATGGCACTTACTTTGATTATGTTATGTCTGAATGTTGAAATTTAATAATTTATGGATTTTTATTTATTGTGTTTTTATTTTTTATTATAGTTTTTTGTAATTTTAATTAAATTTTATTTTTTGATTTATATTTTTGTACACCGTTTTGACTAAACCTTGTTTGTAAAGGCGATATAGAAACATTTTTAAATAAATAAAGAAATAAATGCCATATTTCTGGCTTGGATTGGTGGTGGCTTTGATTGCCAGGGTTGAGGGAAAAGCAGCAACAGGGAATGGTGATGAGGAATTTTAAGTACCAGCTCCTTACTCTGCACTCTCCTCAAGCAGCAAGCAAATGTGGCTGTTATAGAATGCATAGGCTTGCTATGTCAAATCTTTGGTGACACACCTTCCAACTCTTGGTGACACATTGGTTGAGAATCACTGCTCTAGCCATTAGGGATCCTCTGTGCTTATCCCATGCCGTTTAGAATTTTATTACTGTTTTTGTCTTCACTATTTCTTCTGGAAGGGCATTCCATGCATTCATCACCCTTTCCATAAAAAATATTTCCTGATGTTTCTCTTGAGTCTGCCTCTTGGAGTTTAATAACTTGATCCCTAGATCTTCATGTTCCTTTCCTTTTGGAAAAGGTTTGATTCTTGTACAGTATTAATACTTCTCAGGTATTTAAAAGTATTATATTTCTTCTGACTGTTCTCTCCTCTAAGGTATACATAAATAGATCCTCAAGTCTCTTTGTTGGGTGCAGACCCCACACCATTTTGGTTGCCTCTCTCTGAATCGTTTCTATCCTATCTCAATCCCTTTTGAAATATAGAATACAGTACTCCAGGTGAAGCCTTACCAATGACCTCTATAGGGGCATTATCACCTCCTTTTTCTAGCTGGTTATGCCTCTCTTTATGCAGCCCAGCATCCCTCTTGCCTGAGTCACTGCCTTGTCACATTCCTTCACTGCCTTCAGATTATTAGATACTATCATCCCAAGGTCTCTTTCTTGGTCCATGCATATCAGTCTTATCGCCTCCTCCTTCCAAACACACATAGCTCCTTTGGACTACTATACTCTAAATGCATGACTCTACTTCTTGGCATTGAATCCTAGCTGCCAAACCTTCGACCATCCTCCATGTTTTTCTTAGATCACTTCTTATTCTCTCTACTCCTTCAAGAGTGCCCACTCTAAGCCATATCTTTTGTCATTTTCAAAAAGACTAGCCTTTCCTTCCAACTCCTCGGCAATATCACTCACAAAGATATTGAACAGAACTGGCCCCTTCTCTTCTCAGAGATAGTTCCATTTATCAATACGTGCTGTCATCTGTCAGTCAACCAATTTCTAATCCATTCCATCACCCTGGTACCTACTCCCTGGCTACTCATTTTATTCATGAGTCTCCTATAGGGGATTGTATCAAAAGTGCTCTTCTTTGATCTACTCATATAAAATGCTCTTCAAATTCTCTATCAATTAGACTTGCCTGACACAACTTTCCTCTGATGAAAACCATTTTGCCTCAGATCCTGCAACTCACTGGATTGTAGATAGTTCACTATCATTTCCTTCAGTAGGATCTCCATGAACTTTCCCACTTCTGAGGTATGGCTAACTTTACCTCTGCCAACCTCCTCTCTGTTACCACTTTTGTGAAGCAGAACTACAATCATTCTTCTCAAATCTTGTGGTACCACTTCAGTCTCAGGGATCTATTGAACAGCTTCTTTAGTGGACATGCCAGGACCACTGTGAGCTCCTTTGATATCCTGGGCTATTTTTAATCTGTCTCCATGGCCTTGTCAATTTTTAGTTTTGCTAGCTCCACCTAAACACTCACTTCTGTAACTGGGGTAGAATCTACTCCACACCTATGCGTACTCTTTACAAAATATCTTCTATTTAGTTACTGTTCTCTCGCCACAGATGTCTTTCTGCCTGTTATCCTGCTACACAGTGTCCTGCTACCACATCAGCCTTTTCTTTTTCTGTTGCTAATACTGCTGTCCATACTTTTATTCTGTGTAAAGCACTAGTCATCATTCCCAGCCCTCGAGGGCTACCAAGAGGTCAGATGGCTGCATTACCACTGGCTCCAGATCAGGTATGCCTGCACAGAGATACATACTATTTCATACCTACACTCAACTAATCCATGTAAATTGGGGTCATGATATGGCTACAAACTTGCCTCCACCAAGAATACTTGACACATGCCCTTCACATGGCCAGAATGCACATGACCAAATGTGTCCTACCTTAGTATTCAAAACTGGTATGTCAGATGATAAACAAAGGATGTAAAGATAACTTCCAAGAGCTTCCTACAAGTATTTCATCATTCCCAGATTGAGGCCACAGCCATATCAGATCTTGCTAAATAGTGAGTTTGTCAATATATGGCTCACCACATTCAATGACCTCCTGGAAACCTTCAGAGTATGGAAATCTATAATCAAAGGTGTAATTTCAGAACTGAACATTACTTCAAGTGAGGAGATTAACCTGTTGGTGAAATAGGGAACAAATCTTCAGAACGTGTAAAGAGGCTAAGGTCAATGTACATACATAATCCCTCAGTGGGCCTGAGCATTAGTGGAAAAGACTTGAACAATGTTATTGAATCCCAGAAGCAATTGAGAGTGCTCTGTTTAAGAGGACTGAGAATTTCCAAACATCTCAAAGATAATCACAAGCTGCAAGATCTTGGAGATCTACTACTGGAATCAGAGGCAGCCAAAGTCGACCCCCATATCTTCCAGACTTCAGCTATCTATACACTGCCTACAGAATAAGGCCAATCTTGAAGAAACTGCCATACAGCCTGCATGAAAAATGGGTTTCCCAAGGAATAAGAAATAAAATGAACAATAATGTTGCTTTTCTACCTTTCACAGTTTTCTCCAGGTTCATTTGGGACTTAGTGGTGATGAAAAATGATCCAAGTGTTATGCTTGATGCATCAGATGTGATCAGCCCAAGCTACCCCGGAATGAACAACCAACTAAAAGATATGGTAACATAGAAAAACCTGTAGCAGTACACAAAAAAAGAAGTTCCACCCATTGCATCTACACCTTCCTCCCTTCCAACTGTCTCAAAAAGAAGTTCCCAGATCCATATCCCCAGGAATATTCTGAATCTGAGCCTGAATATGGCATTCAGATAGCAGGCAATACCTCAGTGGATAGCACTTTTCTGTTGGGGTCTGACTCTGATGAACTTTTGCACCTTGATTAAGCTTTTTACCCCAATGTGCTACAAATTAACATTGGTGCAGAGGTATCTGATGCCAATGTCACTCTGGGAACTGGTCACAGGGCTTTTCTGCTGGATGCCCGAAGAGTCTCCAACAAGGGTTGGACATCAGTCTGCAAGGACACAGATGCTGCTGATGCTGGGGCACCAATACTTGCCATCTTGTGGTCCAAGACTTTTTGGATCCTTCTATCCAGCTACTACTTAAACTGTCAATGCCAATATAATTTGGGAATCAGCTGGAAAGGCCACATCTTCCTGGGTCATTTGAGTAACATCAGTGACTTATATCTGGACTTTTGGAAGCTGTTGCAATTCCCAAGAATAGAAACATAGAAACATGCTGGCAGAAAAACACCATAATACAGCCTCCCTAGTCTGCCCATTCACACCATTGTCCTCCCTCTGGAAGGTGGGGGATTCAAGGCAGGCCAGAATGTTCTGGCTCCCAGCATTGTATATTGATTGGACACTAATGCCAATGCTTCTTGGCCTTCTCCCAATGCATATGATTGGAATTCTTTGATGCCAATACCGAAGAAGTAGAATCCTGTACTCTCTTTGGGTGGGAGGAGCTAGACAATCTCCAAAATCCTTTTGAGCACTCAGTTTTGAAGGAGATTGATGCCCTCCCAATGTCCATGCACTACCAGCAGTCAGTGCAGCTCCTGGATCCCTTGATACCTATACCAATGGGCTGGACTTGACTCGCTCGAAGAGCTTTTTCATTGGCTCCAGCCAGGAACAATATACTCAAGGGGGGTCATCTTCTCACATAGTGAGCACCCCAAGACAACATGGTCCTCCTAGGCAAAGCATATATATCTTATGGGAATCTGTGATAGACACGATGCCATCACACCAGCGGATTTGGTTTAAGCCACTTGCCTTGTCCTTGGGCATCAGACAAAAATTCAACAACTCAAATGTACCAAAACCCCAACGGATGGTGCTCAATGCATCGATGTCAGTGCAGCTGGTGAAAAATAAAGGAAACTTTCAAAACAAGTGAAATGTCTACCTAGAGAGAGAGAAAGAAGGGGGAAAAGGCTGAGGCCCCACGTGAAGGTAATTTTTGACAATTTGGGAACTTTCCCAACTCAAAGCAGAAGAGAGAGAGAAACTGAGACCGAAGAGTCCCATGGAATGTCGAACATTGAAGGCAGGTCAGACCACACATGACCGGATGAGCATGCTAAAAGCTTTTAGAAGCTTTTAAGTAATTTTCTCATTCCAGGCTCCATTGAATTACATCACTCCAAGTGTGAAGACTTAACATCTTACTTGTTCGAGAAGCAAAAATCCTTTTCTTCTGTGACAGCAAAGAAACATAAGGAAACATCTATATTTCATAAACAGAACATCTCTAACCTTGAAATATATCTTAAAACAAGCCAGTCTCTATCAAGGTCTAATGCAAGAGTAACAATGAAAGCAGCAGGTATCGCTGAATCTAAATTTGACATCTGCAGAAAACCTGTCCGGTCTTGGCTAGCAAAAGACAGTTGCAAAGTTTGCTGCTTTCCTTTTAAAATGTTGGAGATTAATTCTTTTTTTCTTAACGCTTTATTTTCAGAATTTTTCAATATACATGCGAGGTAATAAATAGAAACTTTTATCCACTTAAGACCATTTATAGGGGACCTTTTCAGCTAAAGGGAAAGGGAAAAAGAAAAAAGAAACAGCACTACAATTAGAAGTATAACTCACTCTCATTTAATAAAATGGAAATACTACATTAAGGGAGAACAGGTAAGGGTCTTTCACTGTTTTGAAGAAATCCTTCCAACTGGTCTGGATCAAAGAAAATATATTTATTAACACCTATTTTCAAAATATACTTGCGGGGAAATTGTAAAAGAAATGATGCACCAATGTCACACACATTGCTTTTTAGCCAAAAAAGCCTTCTGTCTCAGTTGGGTCACCTTACTGACATCAGTAAAAACTGCTTTTCTGTACACCCTCCGACTTAATATCATGGCGATATTAAGTCGGAGGTCCCAAAAGTTAAAAATAATCCAAAATTTAAAACCGGATGCTCAATTTGAAAACCGGATGCTCAATTTTGCCGGCGTCCAGTTTCCGAACCCGTGGCTGTCAGCGGGTTTGAGAACCGACGCTGGCAAAATTGAGCATCAGCTGTCAAACCCGGTCAAAAAGAGGTGCTCGGGATGCGCTAGTGTACAGCGCGTACACTTGTACAAGATGCCTAATTATTTTCTCACTCTGGGAGTCAATATTATTTCTCAACATTTCTAGTTACTTTTTATCATTTTATATTCCTAAAAAAATCCAATGATATAAATAAGTTAATATGCATAGTATAAGACTTTAGTGTTATTTTATGTTATACCTTTCATCATCTGAACTTCCCCTATTGTTTCCTATGGAACAGAGACAAGGAGTTCAGAGTATATTTAAATGAAGTTGCATAGTGACTGACATGTGGGCAAGCACATTTAGCTTCTTTTTCTTATATCAAGCTTTGCATGTCCAAAAAGGGATAAAAAGGCTCATTGTTTTTATAATGAGCCCGATAATGCATTTATGGGGGTAACTTGCTGATGCGGCACTTACCACCCTTAGCAGAAAACATAGGGAGTACTACTCTTAACCAATAAGCCTTGATGCTTTGACGCAACTGCAACACTGCTCTCCGCTTCAATGGTGGGAGGGGAAAAAGGGGAATTAGAGTCAGATGACAACTATCATGGGCTCTGACTTTTATGGTCTGGGGTATTCATAGGCAGACGTAAGGGTAAAAGCACAGGACTGCTTCTATGGCCAAATCCATAAGCAAAGCATGTCAAGCAGCACTGTCTGAATTTTCAAGATGGCTCGTCACCCAGTAAAAACATTGCTAGCAATAATTTATTTTTATGGATTATCATAAGGCTTGGGTATATCTGCACAGAGTGGCAGTTACTACCCTTAACAGTAACATGGGGGGGTAACCTCTATGGAGCGGCAGTTACTACCATAAGAAACTTGCTGGCCAACTGGATGGACCATTTGGTCCTTTTCTTCTGTCATTACTATTTTACTATGTGCTAGAAAGTGGGAGCTATCCTAAAATCCTGTGTAAAGGGGATTTATTTAGCTTATCTGTGATATGCAGTGCTTCTCAGCCGCATTTTTTAAACATAGAATACCTTTGTTTTATTCTACACTGAGTATATCTTGGCTGTAATTTTCTCTTGTCCCAAAGTAGGGATGAAATGAGCCCTAAACTAAGAACCTATTTTATAGAAAAGACTGTAAATTACAATAGGACTTGTCATAAGCTACATTACCAAATGTCAGTATGCAATGGCCAGTGCCCCGCTGAATTCTCTCTCAGCTGGCAGTACTGGTGAAGCTCTGATAGATGTGTCATCTAACCTGGTGTCTGGAAAGAAGATTCCAACATCAGTAACATCATGTGGCCCTGGTGGTCGGAGCTGCAGTTTTATGAATAGCCAATTCTTGCTGGCATGGCCATGGGGAGGCTGTTTGTAACTCCTGTGAGGCTGAAGCTGTGCTTTTTCTAGACTACTTAAAGAATTGCTCTGTCCTCTTCCTCTCACTCTTGGGACTGGGGGAGGAGGGCCAATGAGGTTTCTCCCTTTCTCACAATTAATAGCCATATTACCTTCCATGGCATCTCACAGACTGCTGTCAGAGTTAAATCTTTCAAACATTCTAAATAAATTTGGTCCCTGGACCTTGCCAATATTCAAGATTCTCTGGTCCAAATCTTTGCTCCAGGAAGCATTAACATTAAAGGGACAGTGCACAGTGGACTTATTTATGGCAAGGCTGCTGATTCCTTGTCATGCATTTTTGCATTGAAAGCAACTCATTTGTGCACATTTGAGCATATTTGTATTAAAGCTGTGTGTATTTTGGTGCTGGGAGAGGTTTTATTATTAAGATAAATAAATACATATTACATGAAGCAATTAACATGGAGTATTTGATGAAGGTTTTCCTTTTCCTTACAAAACTAGCTACATGATATGCCGGAACAGCCTTTCTAAGGAAACGTTATGGAGCAAGGGGGACCAGCAGGTAATGAAGACGAGCAGAAGGGAAAATAGCACTGTGGAAACAGAGCCATGCTCAAAAGGCTTGGTGCTTCATCCTGTTTGCACGTTTGTGCTGGCTCCTTTCTGTCACTAAGCAACTACCAGCAGCTCCCATAGCTCAGCCCTGGGTCATTACGCACTTGATTGTGTACATGCATTTCAAACGCATCAAGCAGCTTTTAGAAAGGTGATTTTTTTTTTATTTGATTGCATTTTTTTTTTTTTTACATATAGTAGTTTTATAGAGAGCTAGTGACAGTGAATTAAGGTCTGCTGTAGTTCTGAAGAATACACCTTTCGCTTTAAAATTTAATAGTGCTCCTCCTCAGAAGAGAATGAATTATATAGTCTCTGTGTATCGTGTAACGATTTAAGGTGTCTGTAAGCCCGTCAGGAGTCTCTCATGGGAACGCCCTCCAGAACCTTGCAGCATGCTCTCTCTTATGCTCCCATTTTAAGAGTTTCTCTGGCTGCTCCAAAAAAAGGAGGTCCCCTGTGCAAGTCTAAGCCACAGGAGAAAAGGAAAGCCAGCACATCAGAGCATAAAACAAGTTAGTCGGCTAGCTGTGCAATAACACATTCAATTCTGAATAAAATCTTTTCCGAAGAAATGCTATAAAGGTAACCATCGAACACTAACATGTAGCACGCAGTCTTTTTCTCAGTGTACTGCACAGGTGTGCCTTCCTGCAGCCTGGTCTGACTTCCACAAGACTAAGCCTGCTTTTATTGTCCTAAATTAGGGATGTGAATCCCCCCCTAGGTGGGTAACCCAGTGTTTCAGCCCTGCTCCCCCTCCCCCTCCCTTTGTCCCTAATCTCTATCCCAGGGTCTCTTTCAGAGATGGCATAAATTGACAGACTGTAGTTTATCAGGGTATTTGTTCCTCCCTAGGCTTCTTTCACCAGCTGTTCCTGCAGAGAGCTAAATTACCCCTCCCTTTGCCTTTTCTTGTAGGGTTTTCTGGACTGGCTTAATAACATCACCTGTCATTTAGCTAAACTGGTTTATGCAAATCATTAAGGGGTCTATGTACTAAAGTGTGTTAACATGGGTCTTTATTGCATTGATTTTAATGCATGCGTTAGCAGGGCTGTTAACTCATGATATACCAAAATCTGTAAGGCCTTTACTTCATTGTACACTAAAAACGAGATTTTGCTTTAACTAGTTCATTTGTGTTAACACCGCCATTCACGCAAAAACTTTACACTGCTGGTAATGCAAAAAAATTATGTCTCTCAGAAGTGTAGTTAATACAGATAATTTAGTTAATGAAAATTGTACTATCCTGCATCAAATTTAAATAAGCTAATTACAATTTTTGCATCTTCTTATCCTATTTAAATCTCTTTTTGCTTTAGGTCACATTAATGATAACGTGAGCTAACAAACTAATGCATTTTTATGTGCATGTTAGAGCATATTTAACACTAATGCCCTTTACATATTCCTCCCCTAATAATCCATGAAATTCTTTCATTTGGTGCAGCTTTACATCCTCAGGCTTGTCAATGAAATTATGGTATTTGACAAAACTCCCTTAATGCTATACTTCAATATCAATAATGTAAGAATTAACAAGCTTGGACTGAGCATTACTGAAAGAATAGGGCAACAAAAAAAGGCAAATGTGCTACAGAGAGCATTACTTAATAATAATAACCAATAGTAATAATACATATTTATTTATATTCAATGCTAAAAAAGGGACATGACATTCAGTGAGATTTGTGGGACATCGTGCTTTTAAAAGTTTAGCCTGAGGGTGGCAGCAGCTCCTTAATTCTGAACGTAGGGAAACCGCTGAATCCTGTTTACTCCACAGTTATGTCACAAAGGCTCATTCATCATTCTGAAATAGATGCTTCTGTAACGTTCTTCGGGTTTGTGACTGGAAAGTCCACTGACAAGGGCTACCAGACTGTGCTCTGACAGTTTGCTTTAGCAGATCTGCTGCTAATTTGCCCTCTGTTCTTACTTTTTTCTCCACTACAGCTTTTTTTTTTTTTTTTTTACTAACCTGGACATGCTGACAGTCTCTAAGTTCTTTGGGAATGTGTTACTTTTGGGGGTGGGGAGGTGGGCTCAGTTCAATTGTAATTAGTCTTTACTGGGCCATGGTGGCAGGCATCTTCATTTGCAACTAAGTAGGAGTTTTCTACCTTTTTTTTTAACAGGGTTGAGACTTTTTGTCATATAGAAACAGCATTTCTCCTTGAAATAGCCACAACAAATTCGAATACTATAACTCAATTTATTCTGCTGTATTTTGTGCCTCTCTAAAAGTAGAGCTGAAGGGCCTTTGCATACCTGCCACAGTTTTGAAGTGGCAACAGGGATACGGTCAGCCAATGCCTTTTTTTTTAGGGATTCTGAAACCATGCCTTCCGCCCCTGACCAGGGATCCTTTTAAAACATGAGCCTCAAAGTATTCCTTTTCCTACAAGGTAGTTTGAACTGTGGCCTGCTTTACATCCATTCCTGACAGCATATTATAAAGTCCATAGAACTTCAGAACCTGCCCTATGCACCTTCTTGCAGTGTCTGGCTTTGTGGAAAGGATGCTGTGGGATTCTAGAAGCATTGCAGTTCTACTTTGTATTGCTAGTGACTGATATCAAGTAGTAGCAGTCTGTATGTACAGTAGGAAGTGATTAGAAAAGGTCGTAAAAAGAATTAATTTGGCCCAGAGTGTAAATGCACAACAAATGATGGGTGGATAACAGACTCAAAAGAAAGAAATGAGATTGAGTGATAGCTTAAGAGGACAAATAGTTTAAGAATGGGTTTCTGGAGGATGAGAGCAACAAAACATTTAAATGAGGTTGTAAAACTACCAGAATACAGATAAATGATATGAGAGTGACAAGAAAGAAAGGAGAAATGGTCTGGAAAAGAGATTGGTAGGAGGGAATAGGAGAAGATCAGAGATACAGAATGTTGATTGAGGCTTAGATTTCCGAGTCTAAAACTCGGAAAAAGAAATGGGAGTATAACGGAGTGACCCCGTTTTCCCTTGTTTGCATGTGCAGGACCAGGCTAGATGCCTGCTCCACCTTAAAGCCCACAGAGGAAGAGAGCTCTGTGAGCGGGACCAGCTGGGCAGGAATAAGAGTGTTAAGTGCAGCTGGGTTCATGAGGACCCTATGTCTCCAGGAGAGGCAGCTCCTCGTAACCTATCCTGTCCAAGCCAGAAGAGCGTGAAGGAACACTGTCCAGAGGGAAGACAGTCTACAAACCTGTGCGTAAGCTGAATACTGCACAGGTAGGCAGTGATTCTCGGCGTTGTGTCTGTTTGTATAGTGAATATTACTTCAGAAAGGCTGGAGTCAGCGTGTTTTCTGACTCCAGGAGAGTGAAGCCTGCTCTACCATCCTCACAGGAGTGAAAAAGGGGAATGGAGGCTGACCTGAGAGTAAGGAGGTAAAAAGAGGTGTTGGATAGAAGAGGGAAATAAAAACAGATGACAAAAATCTTGTCCATCAAATATCGGAATATAGTAAAATTAAAGGAAAGGGGAGGGTGACACGGAGACTTGATAACTTAGAAAAGTCATGTGCAGGTGGAAGTAGCAATTTACAAATACAATAAGTGAAGGGAAAGAAAAGTGTTTTAACAGAGAATAAATCAGAACAAACAGCTAACAGAAACCAGGGGGACGTAAGATTTCCTATGTCTGGGGCCGATGCAATAATTTTCACGGAAAGCGGGCGCTGACTTTTCAGCACCCGCTTTCTTAACACATGCATGGCACCCGCAAGGGGGGGCGCCATGCAATATGTAAATTAGGGGGTCGCACTAGGAAGGAGCGCTAGGGTCGCCTGCGCAACCATAGCGCCTCCTTGCTAATGCGACCTGCCGCGGCTGTCAGTTATGAAGACCGATGCCGATAAACTCGGCAGCTGTTTTCATTACTGGCAGATGGCCGGTTATGAAAACCAACACCGAGTTTACTGGCGTTGGTCTTCATAACTCGGCAGTCTGCCAAGTTATTTTTATTTTTATTGTTTTACTTTAAAAAAGAAGTACAGAAAAGCAGTTTTTTCTGCATTTCTTTTTCCTGCGCTCAGCTATTAATGCCTTCTCCAGGCAGGTGTTAATAGCTGAGCGATAAATGTGCACCTGAGATGCACATTTATCTTTTTGCATGTGGAGTGAATGAGTAATAGGCTCATTCACATGTATTTGCATGTGATGAGCACAATTACATTCACTGAGCGCCCGACACGGGTTAAATAGGCTCTAATCCCCCTATTGCATTAGGGGTGGATTAGCGCCTATTTAACCCGCGTTGGAGTGCGGGTTATACAGTGCGCTCGGCTGAGTGCACTGTATTGCATCTGCCCCTCTGTGTTTAACTTGAAGGATAGTTTGACTTAGTCATTTCTGGCACTTAAAAACAGAAGTATTTCGCCCCTCATAACTGCCTTCCCAGCCTCCCAGAAAAGTTGAGGAGAAGAACATACTGTTGATTATAAAATGCATAATTTTCCCATCATTTCTTTAAAAAAGACAGAAACTCCGGGTCAGAGCTCAGGAAACTGGGAAACTTCCAGATATGGTCCCGTACCCCTGTACCTGAGAGAGCAAAGACTGCCCAAATGGGAGCATGTCCGAGATTACTTGAGAACCAATCGCAGCCTTAATAATATGGGGGAAAGAATTCCTGAGTAACCAAAATGTAGTCTATTTGAGAAAGAGAGGTGTGGGTCCTAGACATGTGTGTATAGTCTCTTTCTTCCGGATGTAAGGATCTCCAAATATCCAATACCCCAGGCTTCTGGCAAAGGTAGGCTACTCCTCTTCTCTTGGTTGCCCCTTCTTGAGGAGGTGAAAGGCATTTATCAAGAGAAGCTTCATGTACAGTATTAAAATCTCCTACAAGGAAAAGGGCCCACTGAGAGTGAAGTATCAGCATATTATATAGAGTATGAAAGAAAGAATGCGAATAATCATTGGGTGCATAAATATTGCAAATAGTAAGATCCTTTCCATTCAAGCATCCTGTAAGGAGAATATATCTACTGTTGGGGTCTTAGTTACTGTAAATGGATTTAGTTACTGTAAATGGAGTATTTTTATTGATCAAGATAGCTACTCCTGCTTTCTTATCTTTAGTCGGAGCAGAATAGCACGAGCTCACCCAATCCTTACATAATTTCTCATTCTCACTTTTTGATAAGTGAGTTTTCTGGATACAAGCCACAGACGCTTTGCACCATCGCAGATGTTGCAGTACCCTCTTCCTCTTGATAGGGAAGCCCAAGCCATTCATGTTCCATGAAATTACCCTGTGCATTGCGTCAAAAGAAAAAATATGAGAGTCCAAGGTATATATAATAGTGTGCATGGCTCCCAGCCAGGCCCCGTCTGCCACAAATTTTGCAAGGGGATATAGATAACTTATGGAACCCAAATGAGAAGTAATGCAAATTCCCAAAAGAATGGTATCAAATGAGTGGATTGCTGTAGCTGACCCTGATTGTCCCCAACTGGAAACTGAAATATCTCCAAAATCGTCTGAATCACATAATAAAGTTATATTCTGAAATTCCCCTTTACCTGGTACACCCTCAACATATAACAAAAGAAAATTTGTCCCCCAAACACAATAGGGAATTGGAGCCATGCGATTATCATGTTCAGGTGTCACATCCCAAACTATTGTAAGAGGAAAGTGACCCAATTCCTCCAGAAAATAATCTTAGGAATGATGGCCACTAGCCCTTTCAAATTTAAACAACTGCAGGTATGCTTCCATCTGGTGTAGATTTCACAGGGGGAAACAACAGTCTTGAATTCTGTACAATTACCATAGATTATCAGCTTAATTTGTTGGACCACACAAACCAGGTCTAAGGCAGTCTTTTCGCCAGCCATCCTTCCATGCAGAGATAAACACTGTCTCACCGCTATCCACAGGGGACATTTTCCTCCAATGAGATAGCTGGTCCTTTGCCATCGGTTAGAGAAAACAAAAAACAAGAAAGTAAATGTAAAGGCCTGTAAACTTTGACTCTTTTGTCTGGACCAGATCTCCCTTCCACCTATGGAGCTGATGGTTACCAGGTTCAGTCTCTCATTCCTTCCGGAAGTTTATTTACAAAAGACTGGGCCTCTTCAGGGCGATCAAAAACCTTGGTTTTGCCTTCATACCAAACTCTCAGCTTGGCTGGAAATTGCAGTGAGAATTGGATTTGACTATTGAAAAGAGTCGAGCAGATCAATGAAATGCTCCAGCGGAGAATGGCAACCTTAGCCGAATAGTCTTGAAAAATCTGGATCCTGTAGTTTCTGTAGGTCAGTTCAAGGCATTTGCGAAATGCTTGCATAATTGTTTGTGGGTGAACTTCAGGAGCTTCACAATTGCAACTCGTGATCTGGGATCTCCATCTTTTTTTACCCCGATGTGATGTGCCCTTTCAATATGGAAGTGAGATTTAATATCCTCAAGGCCCAAGGCATCTGGGAGCCATGTTTCCAAAATTTCGCCCAGACTCCATTCTTCTATAGAATTCAGGTGGGCCCAAAAATCTTAGGTTGGAGCATCTCGAACAATTTTCTAAATTATCCAATTTTGTCGCTGCTCTGTTACAGTTTTTTCTAAGGCTGCTATTTTAGTCATATTGGCTAGTGTATAATCTTTGAGAACTGAGACACAGCCTTCAACCTGATCCATTCTGGGGCCGAGGTAGTAATCGCAATTTTAACTTCTTCCAACTGGGAGGAGATGGCAGCCAAATTTTCGTCAAGGACAGCGAGAACTACTGCTTTGATTTCATAGATTATTGTAACCTGCGGGGTCTGGTCTGCTACGAGATCTTGCTCTGCTGCCATCACGACCATTTTGACTGTAGGGTGTATGAATGTGGTTAGTGCAGGTGACGTCAGAGTTCAGAAAACGAAACTTAGGTGGACTGATTTTCTGGAATCTACAGCAAATGCAGCTGTCCATAGTAACGAAGTATGTACACAGGCACAAATGTAATAATTGGTCATAAGGAAAGGGGCGGGCAAACGTAGACACCTGTTGATTGGCTGAAGTCAATCCCTTATAAAGCTGTGCACTAGCAGTATTAGCTCTGAGCAGGTTTTGGGCATGCACCATTTGCTTTGTGATGCCTGCTGCTTCTGGAGAAACCACGCCTTTCTTCTTAAATAAACTTCTCACTGTTTTGACTCTTAAAGCTGGTCTTTATGGTCTCTCTAGTCAGGGGTTTATATTCAAGGGCTGCGTGGTCTCTCCTTATCTCTTTTTCCACTCCGTGCAGACATCCTTGGAGAAGATTTGTTTATATAAGGCACATTCGACATGTGCTCTGTAGATATTGAGGTACTCTGCCCATAGAAAAAAGAGGATTGGGGTTATTGGCAGAAGATGTAGGAGCGTGGCACCCGGAGCTCAGAAGGAAGCATCTTTCCCAGCTCACCACATCATGTGACTCCTTCTCTCTTTTTCTATTGGTTATGTCTCTACAAATCCACTTTAGCATTCCTCTGACTCTGGATACTACTTGTGGCACTGTTGTTCTACCTTGAGGACATCCAGTATTATCATACCAAGATCTCATTTCTGATTGGTGCACTTCCATATCAGTTCCTATCACATGTGGTACCTTTGGATTTCTGCACCTACAATAGATGATTCTGCACATTTTTTGCATTGAAAATTAGCTGTCAAACAATCAGGCATCCCTCAGGCATTTTTAGATCATGTCTGATTCTGTCTACTCCCTCAGGAGTGTTCACTCTGTCATAGATCTTAGTGTCATCTGCAGAAAAAGAAAAACATTACCTACTAACCTATCTGCAGCAATACCCAGGATAAGAACATAATAACATGCCATACTGGATCCAGGGCCGGTGCAAGGGGATTGGGCACCCTAGGCACCTTCAGCCTTGTGCCGCCCCCCTGTCATGCCGTCCCCAGCCCCGTCCCCGGTCACAGCCCCGACTCCTCCCCCCCAAAAGAAAACTTACAAAATACCTGGTGGTCCAGGTGGGGGCCCGAGAGCGATCTGCTGCTCCCGGGGCCTTGGATGCCACTAACCAAAATGGCGCCGGTAGCCTTTAGCCCCTCCCATGTGACAGGGGCTACCAGTGCCATTGGTTGGCCCCTTTCACATGGTAGGGGCTAAAGGCCACCGGCGCCATTTTGCAGATCGCTCCCGGGCCCTCCGCTGGACCACACGGGGGGGCGTCGGGAGGGTGGCACAGTGAGGCAGGGGCTGGCAGAATTTGGAAATGGCACTTTTTGCTCTTTCAAAATTTTGCTGCCTGCCGCAGCGCCCCCCTAAATCGCGGCACCCTAGGCACAGGCCTAGTTCGCCTAGTGGTTCCTCCGGCCCTGACTGGGTCAGACCAAGGGTCCATCAAGCCCAGCATCCTGTTTCCAACAATGGCCAATCCAGTCCATAAGAACCTGGCAAGTACCCAAAAACTAAATCTATTCCATGTTACTGTTGCTAGTAATAGCAGTGGCTATTTTCTAAGTCAACTTAATTAATAGCAGGTAATGGACTTCTCCTCCAAGAACTTATCCAATCCTTTTTTAAACACAGCTACACCAACTTCACTAACCACATCCTCTGGCAACAAATTCCAGAGTTTAATTGTGCGTTGAGTGAAAAAGAACTTTCTCTGATTAGTTTTAAATGTGCCACATGCTAACTTCATGGAGTGCCCCCTAGTCTTTCTATTATCCGAAAGAGTAAAGAACTGATTCCATTAACCCATTCTAGACCTCTCATGATTTTAAACACCTCTATCATATCCCCCCTCAGCCGTCTCTTCTCCAAGCTGAAGAGTCCTAACCTCTTTAGTCTTTCCTCATAGGGGAGCTGTTCCATTCCCTTTATCATTTTGGTCACCCTTCTCTGTACCTTCTCCATCGCAACTATATATTTTTTGAGATGCGGCGACCAGAATTGTACACAGTATTCAAGGTGCGGTCTGACCATGGAGCAATACAGAGGCATTATGACATTTTCCGTTTTATTCACCATTCCCTTTCTAATAATTCCCAACATTCTGTTTGCTTTCTTGACTGCCGCAGCACACTGAGCTGACGATTTCAATGTGTTATCCACTATGACGCCCAGACCTCTTTCTTGAGTGGTAGCTCCTAATATGGAACCCAATATTGTGTAACTATAGCATGGGTTACTTTTCCCTATATGCATCACCTTGCACTTATCCACATTAAATTTCATCTGCCATTTGGATGCCCAATTTTCCAGTCTCAGAAGGTCTTCCTGCAATTTATCACAATCTGTTTGTGATAATATTGAACAAAACAGAACTGGACCCAAGACCAATCCTTAAGTACTCCTCTGATATCTCTCCTTTCCTTAAACTTAACTCTATCATTATTCATGGTCGTCTTCTGCTCAACTAGTTTCTAATCAGCTTGATTACCTTGGGTTCTACCTTTAGGCTGCTGAATTAATTTATGAGCCTCTTATGCAGGTCCTACTCTAATTATCTGGTCAAGTGAAGGAGTAGCCTAGTGGTTAGAGGGCTACAACCATAGAAGTCAGGGTTCAAAATTCACTGTCAGTCCTTGGATAAGTCAGTTCACCCTCCTTTGCCTCAGGTACAAACTTACCTGGTCGTTTTTCAAATCGCGATGGGCCGTTGTCACATGCAAGAATATCCTAACGACACAATAGCTACTGCATCGCAATGTTAAAATGTAAATAAGGGAAAGGGGAGGAGTTTGGGTGGGGTTTAGTTAAATAAGAGGCCGGTAGCGCTGCAGGCGATAATGTTTTGCACATTATCGCCGGTAGTAGTGCTGGAAATGCCTATACCTATTTCGTTGGCACTATGGGGGCAATAGTGTGTAGCATGCCTGCAACTGCAGCGGGCGAGAACGCACCACCGCGATGCAGTCGCCTGCTCACTAATGCCCCCGCCTCTTTTTTTTCACAGGCCTTAGAATGTGAGCTTTCTGGGAAGAAGGAAGTACATATAATACCTGAATATAATCCACTTTGAAGTGTCTAAAAGCTGGATTATAAATCAATAACATTTGATCAGATTTGTTTGACACAGTCTGGTAAAAAACATTCTGCCATGGATCCTGTAATATGCTGGAATCAATATACTTCCTTTCCTTAAGTAGAGTCCATTAATTTGGCCATCATCAAGGTCAGGCTAATGGGCCTGAAATTTACAAACTTCTTAGTACTTTTATGAAGAGGGATGACATCTGCTCTTTGCCAGTCCTCCAGAACCACTCCCATCTCCAAAGATTAATTTCATTTTTGTGGGTGTAAATACCTGGATACCAGGGTATAAATTATATTGCAATGAAAGGATGAATCAAATTGGTGGATGGGTCACATTATATATTATAGAGGGCTTTGAATCAAATAGGATAAAAGTTCTACAAGAAATAAAATGCACTATAGAATCCTTAGGAATAGAAATTCAATGTGAAAAAGGCGATAAAATAGCATTGGGGCATATTACCATTCGCCTAGCCATAAAGAAACAGAAAAACAATGAAATGCTAATAGAAATTAAGGAAGCTAACAAAATTAGCAGTACAGTGATAATGGTGACTTCAGTACCCCAGTATTGACTGAGTGAATGTTACATCAGGACATGCTAAGAAGGTGAAGTTCCTAAATGGAAAAAATGACTGCTTCATGGAGCAGCTGGTAAAAGAACCAACAAGAGGGGAGCTATTTTAGACCTAGACCACAGTGGAAGACAGGATTTGGTGTGATTTTGGGGCCAATTGGCAATAGTGATCATAACTTGAGCAAATTTGACTTAATAATTGGAGGGAGGGCATTAAAGAAATTGAGTGTTAGCATTTAATTACACACCCCGAACACTGGAGAGCATGAGTAATACATTCTTTTAAATAAACAAATAAAAGGGAGACTATGATGAAATAAGGAAAATGGTTAGGCAAATACTTAATGGAGCAGCTGTCAAGGCTAAGAGTTTGTAGTAAGATGTTTAAAAATACAATCTTGGAAGCCCAGACCAGAAGTATTCCATGCATTGCAAAAAGGTGGACAACTACTGGCATGGTTAAAAGTTGAAGTGAGAGATGCTATTATAGCTAAAAGAAAATTTTTCAGTAAATATAAAAGAGATCTGTCGTGCCTCCCGGCCACGGGCGGGCGCGGCCGAGCCCCCCTATCTAAAGTTGCGGCATATGGGGCCGCTGCCACCGCCACCGCCACGACAGCATCAGGGAAGCGCTGGGAATCGCCTCCTCCTGTCCCTGCTCCTTGGCACGGTTCCGTGGGGATTGCCGGCTGGGAAGCGCCCCCAGGCCTCTCTTCGCGGCGCTAGGCCGCTCTGCAGGCGTCCCCGAGAGCAAGATGGCCACCCTGCTGCTAGGCGCGAGGCTGCGCCTCCTTAGAAGATTTAAAGGGGCCTCATCCTCTAAATAACCTTCACCTGCTCCTGATGGGCCAAGCGCGGGGAAGTATATAAGGATCCTTCCTACAGCCACTCCTTGACTTGGCAACGAGTCTGCTC
Organism: Rhinatrema bivittatum; assembly: GCF_901001135.1. Classification (NCBI taxonomy): domain Eukaryota; kingdom Metazoa; phylum Chordata; class Amphibia; order Gymnophiona; family Rhinatrematidae; genus Rhinatrema; species Rhinatrema bivittatum. The sequence continues at coordinate 622,125,973 of NC_042616.1, read as the reverse complement.
GCTCCGGTGAGTCTCCTGGTGTCTGGTTCCTGGTTCCTGCTTCTTCTTGGTGATTCCTCAGTGGGTGACTTCGGACTGGGAAGCGGTGATCCCTCGGTGTGTGACTTCGGACTGGCAAGCGGTGATTCCTCGGTGTGTGACTCTGGACTGGCAAGCAGCGACCCTCTGGTACTCGACCTCGGACTTCCTCCGGACCATCTACCTTCAAGGGCCCACCTAAGTCTTAGCGGCCCAGGTCCCTACGGGCTCCTCCCGGGGGGGGGGGCCGTGGGCTTCCAGTGGCAAAGATCCAGTTGGCCCTTGCACCATCCTCACGCCTCTTCGACTTCTTCGACCTCTTGTACCAGCTGCTCCATGAAGCAGTCATTTATTTCATCTAAGAATGTTACCTCTCACATCACCTTTTAACCATGGTGATTGAAATAATTTATTATTACTGTGCTGCTGATTTTGATAGCTTTCCTAATTTCTTTTAGCATTTCATTGTCTTCATTATAGCCAGGTGGACGGTAATATACCCCCACTGCTATTTTATTCCCCTTTTCACTTTTCTATCCATCAAGATTCAACATTGCATTTTGTTTCCTGAATAACTTTTGTCCTATTTTACAAAATGCCTTCTTTAATAAAAATTGCCACCCCTCCACCAATTTGATCCATCCTATCATTTCAATATAATTTGTACCCTGGTATCAGTGTCCCATTGGTTATCCTCCTTCCCTTCCACCAGATCTCTGAGATGCCAATTATATCTACCTCTTCATCCATTGCTGTACACTCACTCTCCCATATTATTTTTTAGACTTCTAGCTTTTATATTGCTGCATCCGTCGGTCGCAGACGGCTGCGAACGCTCTGCCTCACCTCTCTTTTACCCTTTTCCTCCTCCATTGGAAGAATGGCTGCCTCCGCTGCTGTTTGCCAAAACCCTCGGCGTCTCCGAGCCAACATGGGCGTCCCCATCCACCATGCTTCTTCCTGAGGCCTCCTAGGGCACGCGTTCGCATGCTGTTTATGTTTTTGAATACATCATGGTGGGAACCTCGGGGGCGGCCCCACTGCATGACGTCAGTACCTCCGGGTATTTAAACCTCCGCTCCGCTCCAATTGAATGAGCTAGCATGGACTTTGGTTTTGCTATGACCGCTTCGAAGCTGCTCACTTGGATTCCTCATTACCCTGCGGGCTATCTCGCTCCTACAGTAGCTCTGGATACCCACTCCTCGGGGGCCTCTCGCTGCTACTCGCCCTGCGGGGTTATTCTCCCTAATCTTAAGGACACTCGCTCCTTGGGGGTCCTGTCTGCTTTCTTTCAGGAATCCTCAACGCTCCTAGGGACTCACTCCTCGAGGGCCTACTCTACTCTGGGTATCCTGCATCACGGACCTCTTTATTCAACTACCAAAGGAAGTTATCAGCACTGCTACTCTGAGTATCACTATGCTCCAGCTCTCTTCATTCCACCCTTCAGGTGCTCGGCTTATCCTGTGCTGCGAATCACTGCCGTACCTTTGCTACATCTGGGTGAGACCATCAACTACAGAGACTGTCTGAGCTTACTGTGTTATCGCTGTACTGTCCATTCCTTGGGCAAGATTCAACTCCTCAGCAGCAGTATAATAAAGCTTTCTTTCCTCAGTGTCTGCTTACTAGAGTCTAGCCAATCATTGTGGTTCTGCATGGGGCCCCTCCCTGTGGGAGGAGTCATCGCCACTTTGACCAAGAGTCCACAATATGCCACAAACCCAACATATATACAGACATTTCAAAATATGTTTGTATTGATAATTTGCTTATCAGTTGACAGGGGTAATTTGGAATCTTTCTGCTCTGTCTGGTCTTTACTTAAAGGCACCTAGTCCACTTTAGCATTCATTCCATCCTCTCTACTGGGATGCTCTAATTTATTTATTTATTTATTGGTTTTCTATACCGACGTTCATAAACAAAAATTCACATCAGTATACACCTTAATTATAAATGCCTTATTAGAAGCATTTAAAACAATTAATAAGATATAAAACATACATTCATTAAAAGTAATAAGTAAACACATCTTAAAATTATAAAAGAAACTAAAATTAGCAGTAAAATGATAATCTTAAAATAGACTTAAAAGGCTGTACTCAAGGAAAGGCTTGCTGAAACAGCCATGTTTTGAGTCCTCTCTTAAAAGCTTTAATATCTGGCTCAAGTTGTAGATCTTGTGGAAGAAAGTTCCATAATAGTGGTCCAGCAATGGAAAGTGCTTTCTCTCGTACTGTATTTAAATGAGCAGATTTTGGGGATGGAACTGGTAAGGATCCATTGTTTGCTGACCTGGTGGATGTCTGTGGGGTGTGAAAGTGTAGTGAGGCAGTGAGCCATTCCATTTTGTCGTTAAAGAGAGTTTTGTGAATTAAGGAGAGGGCTTTAAATTAGATGCGGAAAGAAATTTGGAACCAGTGTAAGTCTTTCAGAATCGGTGTAATATGTTCTCTTCTTCTGGTGTTAGTTCTGTTAGTGCTCACCCTGCCAAGGGGGCAGAGTTAGTAATCTGTTATTGATCAGCTCCTCCAGAGGGGAAGAGCTGGCAATCTGATGTAGATCACCCCGCCAGGGAGACGGAGTTAGCAGTCTAATATGGATCTGCTTCCCCAGAGGGGAGTAGTCAGCAGAGTGATGTACTCCATAGATGGAGTTAATGATCTGTTGTGGGTTGGCTCCCACAGAGTGGCAGTCTGTATGATACCGCTCTAGTAGTGTAAGGAATAAACACTGAATGGAAATTGGTGAATCCTTGGGCCGATGGCAGATGACAGCGCCCCCAGGAGGATATCCTGAGAGGGACCACCGGCTAAGCTGGAGTATGGAGACAAACACAGATAGTTCTTTATTAGACAGGAAGTAGAACCACCAGAGGTGGCAGTGGTGAGTTGATGTGCCCAGCAGGGCTGAAGTCCCTCAGATCCTGGAACTGTGATCTTTGGGTTGCTAAGCTGTAGAGAGAGACTATAGATAGTGAGTAGACAGGGTATGCTGGATACATAACCAGTAGTAGATGATACACTCACAATTGTAGATATCTTGTAATGGCTTCAGTGCAACAGAGAGTCTTCAGTATATTCAGGAACAGGAGTCGTAGGCGAGTACTGGTTACTATATGCAGTCTGGAATAAGAACTCACAATATCTGTGTATGAGGTGGCTTCTGTAATAGAAGAGAGTCTTTGGAAGGTTTTAGGAACATAGGCCCTCATGAAGCGAGTGCCGGTTCCTATCTGCAATATGAAATAGTAATGTACCAGATATAGGTATACGATAGCTTCTGAGATAGAAGAGAGTCTGTGAAGGGTTCTAGGAACATGGGTCCTCATGGAGCGAGTATCGGTTCCTATCTGCAATCTGCAATGACAACTCACAATCTCTGTACCTGCGATAATGTCTTAGACAAAAGGAAGTCTCCAGAGATTAGGAACATAGGACCTCGTGGAGCGATTACCGATTCCTATCTGTAATAGAACTCACGTCTGCGATCGTTTCCAGGCAATAAGGAGTATTCTGAGCATTCAGGAACGTAGGCCCTCGAGGAGCGAGTACTGGATCCCGTCTTAGCAGTCTGAAATCAAGAAGAGAGAGCGGGGCCCCCGAGGAGCGGGTACCCCTTGGTAAGTTTGTGGAGGCAGAGCAGCAGAGAAAGATTTCCCCTTGCTAACTCGATTCGTAGTAGCAAACAAAGACCTTTTAATTTGGAAACGGATGACGTCACTATGGGGGGATGCCCCTGAGGTTCGTGCCCTAAACTCTGGAGCGAGCGCGCACCCTTACGTCATCTGGAACATGGCAGATCTGCAGCGTTAGGCCAGCCCGGGGATTTCGGGGAGAAGCGGCGAGGAGAAGCCGTGGCAGCATCTGTCCGTCAGAGCCGAAGGGAGTTGCCACAAAGGTAGAGAGGGTGGAGCGAGAGCGAGAACAGGCACGAACGCAACAAGTTCAAATTCTGGCTGCTGAGTTCTAGAGAAGTTGTAGTGGTCTAATTGAAGAAGCAGGAAATTCCAATAGCAGAGCATTGCAGTAATCAGTCTTTGAAACGATGAGGGCTTGTAGAACTGTTCTAAAATCTTGTTTCTATAAAAGAGGCTTCAGTCTTTTTAAAACATTTAATTTGAAATAGCCATCTTTAATTTTGTTATTTATCCAGCATTTTAGATTTAATTCACAATCTAATATCACTCCTAGGTCTTTAACTTCAAAAATGACAAGGTATCTTTTATCATTCTTTGATATTTGTCCTTCAATCTTTTCGTTTAGTCTATTACTTATTATCAGAAATTCTGTTTTTCTTTTTTGGTTCAGGGTTAAACTCATCTGTCTTAAAACTTGAATTACAGCAGCGAGGTAGATTTCCCAAAGTTTTAAAGTGGATTCAAGTGACTTAGTAATTGGAATTCAAATTTGTACATCATCTGCGTAAATAAAATGGGTTAATCCCAGACCTGCTAAAAGCTTACATAATGGCAACATATAAATATTAAAAAGAGTAGGCGATAGTGATGAACCTTGGGGGACTCTATGTTTTAGTACTAATTGTTCAGACTCCTTATTATTGATTTTGACTTTGAAGGATCTATTTGCTAGATATGAGTTGAACCATTGTAGTGAGGTATCTGCTAAGCCTATTTCGCTTAACCTAGTCAATAATATGCTATGATTTACTGTATCAAACGCAGCCGATATATCAAGTAATACTAAGTTTGACCATTGTCTAGTCCTCTTAGTGTTGTATCAATAAGAGAGATTTGTACAGTTTCTGTATTATAGAATTTACGGAAGCCAAATTACAATGGGTGGAGGATATTATAGTTTTCAATGTGTTCTGACAGTTGCATGTTAACGACCTTTTCCAGAAGTTTGGAGAGGAATGGTAAAATGGAGATAGGCCTTAAATTGGACATGTCCCTGTTTTGTACAAGACTTTACAATCACCGAAACTTCTCAATAAAGACTGCAGAGCAGAACTAGGATATTTCCCCTTACCACTCACCATAGAAAAATAATAAGCAAAATCAACATAAACTCCTTCCACTACCAGGAACATTGTGTAATAATTAAAAACCCTGCAAAATATGTACTATAGCATACATGTACCTATAGCAAACCTGTCATACTATAATATATTAACTGCCAGACTCATTGAAAAAAAAAAAGATTTCAGCTTAACTGCCAGACTCAAACAGTAACAATACCCATGAAAAGGCAACACTGCAATCATTTCACCAGGTCCTAAAACACCAATACACCACCTATTAGGAAAATAGAACAAGCCAGGCTGCAATAGTTCTCTGCAGAGAAACTGCACATTAGCAGGATACCTCATCTTGGTCACACATGCAGAACACACAGACCCTCATCAAATACTGAATAAAGAGACCATAAAGTGAAAATATAAATGTATTTATAGACGACTGAACTGGAAACTGCAAGAAGCTAGGCCCTGTATGCAGTGCAATAATGGAAAAACAGAAACATCACCATTTCTCATTAAACATTATATGATCAAGAAATATAATATATGCATCATTCTAATGAAAATAATAAATATTTCAAAACAGCTGATGAACAGAATGACATTCAATAATTAAAAACTCATACTTTTTTTGCTGTTTTCCAAATCCCATTAAGATATTTCAAAACAGCAGACATCAATCAAACGACCAATAATTAAAACTAATAAGGATAAAAAAAAAATCCTGTTATCCATACCTGGGAACTTTTGATTTTCAGTCACCATGAGATTGTCATGGATTAGTGGAGAAGGTGGGGATAATGGGAGGGCACACAAATCTTACCCTTTTTCTCTTATATGCACACACATGTTCATTTTCTCTCTGTCTCTCTCTCTCTCACACACACACTCACACACTCTCTCTGACTCTCTCATACACACACACACAGGCCCTTTCTCACTCACACAGGTTCTCTCACACACACTCACACATATACAGGCACTCACTCTCAATGGCTCACTCACACAGGTTCTCTCTTCCAGATATTTATTGGGACATCCCAACTGCAGTATCTGCTAGAAGCAGGTAAATCCTGAATTCTGTGCAAGGGGAACTGTGCTGTCAACTAGTAACTGAATCCACATGGGATGAGGTGATACTGGACCTGGGTAATACTGGATCCTGATCTTGGATTGGATGATCATCTGGGAACTCGTGTACACCTGATGTTGAGGTTCAGTATTAGGACGCAAAAGATGAGGGTTCATTCTAAGGTGAGGATCCTAGACTAAACTATCAAAATGGGGGAGTACCTCAAGGAGTCATTAGCTGGATGGGAAAATCTAGAGGAAGTAGAAGGGCAGTGAGGAAAACTTTTGTTAAGAATATAAATAAAGGGAAGAGGAAAAAGAGACCATTATGGTTTTCTAAAGAAGCAGCTGAAAGGATAAGGAGAAAAGGTTAGCATTCATAAACAAAAAGAGATCACAGAAAGAGGTAGACAGGCAACAATATCAAGAAAAATTAAGAGAAGCTGGGATAGTAGTCAGGAATGTGAAAATCCGAATAGAAGAAAAAATAGTAAATACAGTAAAACAGAGGGTCAAGACTTTTTTTTAATATGTTAAAAACAGGATGTGCAAAAGTGGCATTGTGAGACTCAAAGGTGAAGGGGAGGAATATGTAGAGGCTGATGAGGAAAAAGCAAAATTATTAACAAATATTTCTGTTCGATGTTCACTGTAGAAGGGCCTGGAGCAGGACCACATAAAACAAACACGAATAAGTTTGGAAGTGAGGTAAATCTCAGTCAGTTTTCAGAACAATGTGTTCGTGAGTAGCTAACTAAACTTAAAGCAGATAAGGCGATGGGGCCGGATGGGGTACATCCTAGGGTGTTAAGGAAACTTAGAGATGTCCTTGCCAGCTCCCCTGCTAATCTTTTCAATGCTTCCTTAGAGTCTGGAGTAGTTCCAGAGGACTGAAAAAGGGCAGATGTGGTTCCTATTCCTAAAAGTGGAAGTAAGGATGGAGTTGCGATGGAAAAAGTACAGAGAAGGGCAACCAAAATGATAAAAGGGATGGAACAGCTCCCCTATGAGGAAAGGCTGAAGAGGTTAGGGCTGTTCATCTTGGAGAAGAGACGGCTGAGGGGGGATATGATAGAAGTCTTTAAGATCCGGAGAGGTCTTGAATGAATAGATGTGAATCGGTTATTTACACTTTTGGATAATAGGAGGACTAGGGGGCATTCCATGAAGTTAGCAAATAGCACATTTAAGACTAATCAGAGAAAATTCTTTTTCACTCAATGCACAATTAAGCTCTGGAATTTGTTGCCAGAGGATGTGGTTAATGCAGTTAGTGTAGCTGGGTTCAAAAAAGGTTTGGATAAGTTCTTGGAGGAGAAATCCATTAACTGCTATTAATCAAGTTTACTTAGGGAATAGCCACTGCTATTAATTGCATCAGTAGCATGGGTTCTTCTTAGTGTTTGGGTAATTGCTAGGTTCTTGTGGCCTGGTTTGGCCTCTGTTGGAAACAGGATGCTGGGCTTGATGGACTCTTGGACTGACCCAGCATGGCAATTTCTTATGTTCTTAAGGAGGAGGCTGAGAACCACAGGCCAGTTAGTGTGACCTCTGTGGTGAGCAAACTAATGGAATTGATTTTAAAACAGAGGATAGTGCAATTTTCTAGAATCCATTGGACTGCAAGATCTGAGGCAGCATGGTTTTACCAAAGGTAAATTTTGTCAGATGAATCTGATGAACTTCTTTGATTGGGTGACCAGAGAGTTAGATCAAGGGAGAGCACTAGATGGAGTGTACTTGGATTTCAGCAAGGCCTTTCACACTGTTCTACACAGAAGACTTATAAATAAATTGTGCGGCTTTAGTATGAATCCTAGAGACTGACTGGTTAGAAACTGGCTGAGTGGGAAGCGACAAAGGGTAGTGATAAATGGAATTTTCTCTGAGGGAGGGGGTTGTTACTAGTGGTGTGCCTCAGGGACCAGTTCTTTTCAACCTTTTTGTGAGCAACATAACTGAAAGTTTGTCGGGAAAAGTTTGACTTTTTGTCAATTATACGAAAATCTACAACAGGGTGGACAGCCAGAAAGGAGTGTAAAACATGAGGAAGGATCTAGCAAAGCTCGTGGAATGGTCTAAGGTCTGGCAGCTAAGATTTAATGCTAAAAAATGCAGAGTAATGCATTTAGGATGAAAAAATCCAAGGGAAAGGTACAGTATTGGAGGTGAAATTCTTCTAAGCACAAAGGAAGAGCAGGATCTAGGGGTAATTGAATCTGATGATCTTAAGGTGGCCTAAAGCGATGGTAAAACCAGAAAGATGCTTGGCTGCATAGGGAGAGGAATGGTCAGCAGATAAAAGGTGATATTTCCACTGTATAGGTCCCTGGAGAGACCTCACTTGGGTGTAACATTCTGGAGACTTCGCCTTCAAAAGCAAATAAACAGGATTGAGTCTATTCAGAGGGTGGCTACTGAAATGGTCAGTGGTCTTCATTCTAAAGCATATGCTGATAGAATTAATGATCTAAACATGTATACCCTAGAGCAGGGGTGGGCAATTCCGGTCCTCGAGGGCTGCAAACCAGTTGGGCTTTCAGGATATCCTTAATGAATGTGCATGAGAGAGACCTGCATACACACTGCCTCAGTTGTATGCAAATCTATTTCATGCATATTCATTAGGGGTATCCTGAAAACCCGACTGGTTTGCAGCCCTCGAGGACCGGACTTGCCCACCCCTGCCCTAGAGGAAAGATGAGATAGGACAGACATGATAGAGCAAATATCTCAAAGGTTTCCATGCACAAGAGGTGAGCCTTTTTCAGTGGAAAGAAGACTCTAGAACCAAGGGGTCATGAGATGAGAGTGAAAGGGGATAGACTCAGGAGTTATCCTTCAAAAATCTTTCTTTACAGAGAGGGTGGTGGATGTATGGAACAGCCTCCTAGTGAAAGTGGTGGAAACTAAAACAGTATCTGAATTCAAGAAAGCTTGGGATAATTATAGAGGATCTCTAAGGAAATGATGAGAGTTATAATGCTAAATTAATTGGATGGATGGGCAGACTGGATGGGCCATACGGTCTTTTTCTGCCGCCATGTTTCTCTGTTCCTCAGGTCCCTGGACTGGTCCGTATGAGTGAACACTTCAACAAAGTGAAACTTTTTTAAAGTACAAGAGAAATTAATTATACTATTTCACATGTTAAAATGCAGAACTTTCAAGCTAGTTTTGGAAGATGGTAGGGTAATGATTTAATTTATAGAAAAATCTTCCAGCCCATTTTAAAGCCTATATTTCCTCTATAATGAGTCCCACTTGCCTTAAAAAAAAATGGACAGAGAGAGAACCAATAAAGGCCCAGATAGGGCAATTAAAAAAACAAAACCCATATCAAATTCAACACACTGTCTATTTAAGGACACCTACATGAGCAATAAAAATATATTGTTGACCATAATTTGTATGTTGGTAGCTGACAAAATCACTCTGGGCAGCTATTATTTGTCCCTTCAGGCTTTCTTCCCCAGCAGTTGTAAATCACACTGATTTACTAGTATGGTATGCTGAGCTGCAACGAAGGCTTGGTCTATACACGGTTACTGATTCTGGGAACATTATGTAGAGGTACTACAGCTTTTTTTTTTCTAGCATTTGTTTATAAAAGTCCAGAAATAAAATCTGGGGCTAAGCCAGCCTAATTCTTGGGTGTACCAGAGAGGACTGTTCCCAGCTTAGAAATAAAAGGTTAGCAAAGCCTCTGGCACATGCCCCACAGCTGCAGCGGAAATTCCCTTTCTTTATAGCAAAAAGTGATGTGATTGCCACTCAGTTTGTTTCCAGTTCTGGCAACTTTGCTCATTTCTATTTTCCTCTAGCTGCATGTACAGTCTTCTGTCTTGGGCAGAGTAATGTGACTGCCGGCTAACTTATCCAGGATATTCAGCAACGCGGCAGTGCCGCTGAATATCCCTGGATATCACAAAGTGAGCAGGATACGTATAATCTGACTAACGTTAGAGCAGCCCTACGGCGCGGCTAGAGTTAGCCAGTGAAGTTAACCGAATAACTCTGAATAGCGGAGTATTCCCAGTTCACCTAACCTGCTAACCCCCGCTCCTCCCCGGAACGCCCCCAACTTAACAAAGTTATCCAGCTAGAATATAGCGAGTTAGGGTTTTTAAAAATAAAAGCTTAGCCATTTATATGGATAACTTTTCAGTTATCCATCTAAATGGCTTTTAAGTATCTACCCCATTATGATCATTAATTTCTGTTGTCTTTTGTTTTTAACAATTTCACTGTAAAGATGTAAAATTTTAATACAGAAATGTCTTGCCAAGAATATAAATTGAGAGGTCCCCATTCAAAGGGGTTTGTCCAGTTAAGTTGGCAGATGTAATGCTGGATGCTGCTGGGAGTAGTACAAATGTACCATGCGCCTGGTGGCTTGAGGGATTTTTGGAGCTTCTGCAATGTATTTTACTTTGCTTAGGGGGCGGTCCATCGGGTACTATGCCCAACATCCATTTTACAGATTTTGGGAGGGTATATTGGGCTTGCTGGCCCGGAAGAATTTTCTTTTTTTGGTGGGGGAGGAGGTACTTAACTGTCTATATTTTGAATAGGGCTGATTAAGAGTTTAGTTATCCGCATACACTTACCCAGGTTACTTTAACCCTCACCAATTATATTCAAATATAGCTGGCTGGATGTAAACGTTTTCCAGATACATGTACCCAGATAGCTTTAGCTAAATATTCTGAGCTAGAGACCTGTTCCGCTGACTATCTGTGACAATTTATCTGACAAACGTTAGCTGGATAATTCGTCTGCTTGTCGGCTTATGGCCCAATTTTAAAAGGGCCTTGCATGTAAAAAAACAGGGGTTACGCACATGGCCGGGCCTTGCACATGCAGCGCGCAATTTTAGAATGGGCCCGGCCACGCGCATAACCCCCGTTATGCACCGAAGTGCCGGGCCCTGCAAAAGGGGAGGGCCGGGGGGCATGGTCTGGGCAGGCAGGGGCGGGGTGAGGGGTGAACCAGGTCAGTGCCATTAGCTGCTGACCCGGGGAAGCGCGCACTGGCACCCAGCCAGTGCGCGGAGATTATTTCTGCCCCCGGGGAGCAGTAAGTATTAAAATAAAAAACTTAGGGATAGGTAGGGCTAGGTTAGGGGTCGGTGAGAAGAGGGGAAAAGGTAAGAAGGGTAGAGGTAAGGATAGGAAAGTTCCCTCCCAATCCGCCCCTTAATTGGAGCGGATTGGGAGGGAACTTTCCTATCCTTACCTCTACCCTTCTTACCTTTTCCCCTCTTCTCACCGACCCCTAACCTAGCCCTACCTATCCCTAAGTTTTTTATTTTAATACTTACTGCTCCCCGGGGGCAGAATAATCCCCAGTTCCCTCCCAATCCGCCCCTTAATTGGAGCGGATTGGGAGGGAACTGGGGAGACATGATTGCATCACCAAGCGAATTTTGCTAAAATCCCCCCCCTGCATGCTTGAGTTGTGGGCTGCCCGGACTTGCATGCGTGACCATCAGATTTTATAACATGCCTGCGGCCATTTGCACCCACCGGGAAGCACACAGACATGGACACGAACACATGGGTCTTAAAATTGACCACTCTCTGAAGATGGACCTCTAAAAGTTATGAGGCTTTCTTTACGTTGTATAAAAGAATAGAATATCACGCCTCATATAAAGCCTTACCAATTTACCCCTTTTACTACAAAACACTCAACAGTCTAGGAAAAAGCGATAGCCTCAAAGCAAAGAGAAACAAATCTATGCTCATGCCAAACCCCCAAGGACTCGTTCTCCTCTCCCAAACCACAAGGACTCGCTCTCCTCTCCCATGTGACAATCCAATCCAAGCTCCGCCAGCTGGATGTCTGTGTTGCTGGCTTCCACATTTCCAACCTTCTTGTCAAAAAGATTTATATCTTTGTATAAGCAAAACACTTTGCCATGATAGGATAATTGAGACTTTACAAGGTTCAAATACAGTTATAGCCTGCTAGTACTGGTGCAGCATATGACATCATCTACACAGAGTTCCTGAACCACCCTGATCTGCATGCTCGCCCGTGGCTGATTTATTTCTCTACAAAGGACACAAGCAAGGGCAAGTATGTTCCAAAATCTGGCAACGATTGAAGGTCATCCCTATGCAAAGCCAGGAAAAAGCCTCTGCCCACCACCCCCAAAACTCCGGTAGAGTTCCGTCAACACTACTGCTGGAAAGTTAACTGGCTACCTGTGGGCTACTATTGTTCAGACCTTGCACACAAATGTGCCGACCATATGTGACTTCACTGCGCAGTGCGCAACGGTTTGGGGTCACTTGGTGTACACAAGCAAAGTCGTGTGCAGTTCCATGTGTCCATGCACATTGTTTCAGAAACATTACAGCTTTGACTTGGTTCCTTGATCAAAACAATATTTCACCACCCAGTTCTCAACCATATAACATTCTCAGCTTAAGTTAGTGGAGAGAGCTCCTGAAGATGCAAGCCTCTCATTACACAAGGATTTCTTTAATCCACCTGTAGTTCCTTTAACATTTAGCCAAAATATGTCTATGGAGGCAATTTGGCAGCTCAGGCATAGATTCTGCAGCAAGAGTTTGAAAATTCTGTGGAAGGTTTTTATAAATTGGTGGTTAATAAAATAAAATAAAATAAATAAATAAATTCTGTGACACATTTTCATTATGTACATTTGATTTTACTTTCTAAAAATTGTCATTTTACAACCTCTCGTGTTTGGATAATATATTTTTTTTCTTTTCTGAGTTTTTATGCATGGGGAAAAGGAGGAGAGGAATGAGGGTGGGATCTCAGGGATGAAAGAAGAGAAGAAGAGGAGACTTCATAGATGGGGGGGAGAAGAGATCTCGGGGATGGGGGAGAAGAGGGTGGTTTGCAGATTGGGATGGGAGGAAGGGGAGGATTGGGGAGGGAAGATGGGCCCAGACGCACTCTCTCTCACACGCACACATGCATAGTTACAGTACACACACACACAATATCCCCTGCCCATGCCAACTCACTCACACACACATACCATGCCAGCCCTCGCTATATCCCCTCGCTTAGCCATCTTCTTGTTCTGATCTCCCCACACGCTCTTGATAGCCCTCTCTAATGTGCTGGTTTATTTTATCCTGCTGTATAAATCCCTTCTAAGCAGCAGATAACATCCTCTGAAACATAGTTGGAATTTGCTTCTTATTTCTCAAGAGCCAGGCAGGAGTTTTATTTTTTTATAGTCTTAACTTTCCTTTCCTGAAGGGACAGATGGAAAATTCAGGGTCATTTCAGTACAAGTAGAAAATCCCTCGACATCTGAAAAGAAGGCAGCAACTCAAAGCTGCCAGAGGGATCCCCACAGTGTCTGGCAGGGTAGAAGGCTTAGGTGCAGTGCTTTCTTTCAGGGGTTAATCGCTGGTACTGAATACCGGCACCTTTTCCCGCCACCTGCTTGATTTTACCCTGTGGCACCACAAAAATAAATACATTTGTATTTATGCATTTTATATACCATCGCTCCAAAAGAGGATCACACAATGGTTTACAAAAGTGACATTCATATTATAGGTCAACACAACATCTAAAACATTTTAACTAGAGGGCTAGGACACTCATTTGTGGTACATAATTTACATTTCAATAGTCTTCATATATTAGTCAGAGAATTGTCTTAATGCACTTTACATCGCTCATTACTTGTCATTCATTCTACTAACATTGTTAGTGTTTATATTCTTGTAGTTTTCTGTATATTGATGTTTTATGTTAGATCATATGCATTTTTAAAGAGCCAGGATTTCAGTTCATGTTTGAAGCTCTTTTTATCTGTTATCAGACCTAACTGTCTCTGGAAGAGAATTCCACAACCTGGGACCTGCTATGGAAAACATTCGGTCTCTTATTTGCCTTAGATGTTTACTTCACATTGTAGGTACAGTTAATAGTCCTTTGTTTTGTAATCTTAGTGTTCACTGTGGGATTCACACCTATTAGGCAGGGGATTCTGTGTCGATGATGTTAAAAATTAGTGTTAGTATTTTATAATGGATTCTGGATTGTATTGGCAGCCAGTGCAGAGCTATCGGTGAGAGGGTGATGTGGTCAAATTTCCTTGTTTCTAATAAAAGTCTTGTTGAGGCATTTTGTAGTAACTGTAGTGGTTTTAAAAGTCCTCAAGATGGGCCTACTAATAGGGTGTTGCAGTAATCTATGTTTGAAAATATTAGTGTTTGTAAAACGGTGCAGAAGTCCTGTAATGTTAGAAGCTGCTTGGAGTATCTGGTTTTAATTAATTTATGTTAATTTTCATTGTGATATTCTCGTCAATCTGTATTCCTAGGTCGCGTACTTGTTCAGAGGGCGTAATTTGAAAATTACCCAGGTCTAGGGGTGGCGGTTTAACTATAGAGGAGTTTCTCCTTAACCATATGATTTTTGTGTTTAGTGTTAGTTTAAGTTGTGACAGTTCTTTCTGTATTGCCTTCATGTATGTTGAGAGTGTCAATGCTGTTTTTTCAATTGATTTGGCGAATGGAATGTAGAACTGAATGTCATCTGCATATAAGAAGAAGTTGATTCCTAGTTTTGCTAGTAGTGAACACAGAGGAAGCATATAAATGTTGAAAAGTATTGCCGAGAGTGCTGAACCCTGGCGGACACCTGAATCTATATGGAATTTGTCAGATATGTAGTCTCCCAGTTTGACTTGGAATGTCCTATCAGCTAGGAAGGAAGAGAACCATTTGAGAACCGTCTATTCCAGTTTTTTTAATCTGATGGCATAGCAGGGCATGGTCCACTATGTCGAAGGCTGCTATTAAATCTAATAGATATAAGATTAATCATTGTCAAACCCCTGTAGTGTAGGGTCCAATTAATTGCAGTGGCTATTCCCTAAGGGCTAGATTTTAAAAGCCCTGTGTGTGTAAATTCTGCCAGATTTAACCGCGCAGGGCACTCGCTCACCAGTGCACCTATTTTGCATAGGCCGCCAGCATGCACAAAGCCCCGTGATGCATGTAAGTCCCGGGACTTCATAAAAGGGGCAGGAGGGGGCGTGTCTAGGGCCAGGGGGTGGTCCGGGGCAGTTCCGGGGGCGTGGCGATGGTTCAGGAGCGGGCCGGGAGGGCGGTCCCGAGTCCCCCGGCACCGCTGCCTGTGCCAGGGGATGCCGAGGCGGCGCGACAACAAAGGTAGGGGGGGATTTAGGTAGGGCTGGGGGGGTGGGGTAGATAGGGGAAGGGAGGGGAAGATGGGGGGACGCGGAGGGAACGGAAGCAGGCCTCGCGGCTTGGCCCGTGCAAGCTGCCGATTTTGTGTAGCCTTGCGCGCACTGACCCCGGATTTTATAAGATACATGCGGCTACGCGCGTATCTTATAAAATCTGGCATACTTACTTATTTAAGATCTACCTCTAAGTAAACTTGATTAATAGCAGTTAATGGAATTCTCCTCCAAGAACTTATCCAAACCTTTTTTGAACCCAGCTACACTAACTGCACTAACCACATCCTCTGGCAACAAATTCCAGAGCTTTATTGTAAGTTGAGTGAAAAAAACTTTTCTCCGATTAGTCTTAAATGTGCTACTTGCTAACTTCATGGAATGCCCCCTAGTCCTTCTATTATTCGAAAGTGTAAATAATCGATTCACATCTACTCGTTCAAGACCTCTCATGATCTTAAAGACATCTATTATATCCCCCCTCAGCCGTCTCGTCTCCAAACTGAACAGCCCTAAGCTCTTCAGCCTTTCCTCATAGGGGAGCTGTTCCATCCCCTTTATCATTTTGGTTGCCCTTCTCTGTACCTTCTACATCACATCTATATCTTTTTTGAGATGTGGCGACCAGAATTGTATACAGTATTCAAGGTGTGGTCTCACCATGGAGCGATACAGAGACATTATGACATTTTCCATTTTATTAACCATTCCCTTCCTAATAATTCCTAACATTCTATTTGCTTTTTGACTGCTGCAGCACACTGAGCTGACAATTTTAAAGTATTATCCACTATGATGCCTAGATCTTTTTCCTGGGTGGTAACTCCTAATATGGAACCTAACATTGTGTAATTATAGCATGGGTTATTTTTCCCTATATGCAACACCTTGCACTTGTCCACATTAAATTTCATCTGCCATTTGGATGCCCAATCTTTCAGTCTTGCAAGGTCCTCCTGTAATGTATCACAATCCGCTTGTGATTTAACTACTCTGAATAATTTTGTATCATCCGCAAATTTGATAACTTCACTCGTCGTATTCCTTTCCAGATCATTTAGATAGATATATATATATTGAAAAGTACTGGTCCAAGTACAGATCCCTGAGGCACTCCACTGTTTACCCTTTTCCACTGAGAAAATTGACCATTTAATCCTACTCTCTGTTTCCTGTCTTTTTTTTTTTAGTCATATTTTTATTGACTAAGAAAAGATAACCAGTATAACAATCAGAATAAACAATCATAATTTTCCATTTTTTCCTTTGCATAACAATGAATACCTTTTGATAGTGTCCCTCCAGCGGTGTTCCTTTCAACCGGTGGGAACATGTACAGCAGAAGCATATAGAGAATGTTAAAGTTCGAACAATGATAGTAAACCTCCCCCCTCCCTTACCCCAGGTCATCAAATACAAACAGTACCAAACATGCTTGCACAGAGCAACAGGCACCAGCAAAGACAGCTATGAGATTTCATATTAGCCAAAGAGTTTCAGGTCAACAAGGGTGGAACAGGCATCATTGAGTAGACATATCATTAAGGATAAGACTTCGTGCAAGGGGTGAGAGAGATAGAAAAGATAGATCTCCCATCTCGTAGAAAACAACCTTCGGGGGCGGAACCATTCTGTAAGTGCGATATATTTGTCTAATAAACATGTCTGATGAATCATATTACGTAATTGTGTTAGAGTAGGAGGGTCAGGTGCCATCTCATCCCTCACCTCAGGCAGCAGATTGCCTTGAGCAGCCCCTGCCTGGCAGGAGCAGCGCATTGCAGAGTTACAGGCATAAACAATAGACTGACTGAGCAATCAGATAAGCAAGAAAACCGCAATCGGAGGAATAACCTGCGGATTACAGGATAGCCTGAAACAGTGGGAGAATTGATCGAAAGCTGGCTACCATGTGATTTGGGTCTGGTTGGCCATGTGACCCAGATTTTATGTGAATGCGTAGACCATATCAGCCCTAAGCGTGACCAAAAAAAAAAAAAAAAAGCTCCGGCCTGCGATACAGAGCTGTAGCCAGGCAATTTGGCACCTATGGCCAAGTGAAAAACTGCGCCCTCACCCATTATACTACACATGACACCACGAGTTGGGAGACTCTGTTCAGTGTTTGTATTTCAATGCCCATGGCCAGTGCAATGGTATTAGGTGCCCTAGGAAAACTTTACAGCCTTGCATCCCCCACCCCATCACACCCTCCTCACACACAATTAAAAATTTGCATTTATAATAACAGATTTTACATGAAAAAGGACATCCAAAGCACAGTCTTCTGAGGTAAAAATATCACTTACAATATGTATATTATATTTACATGCACTGCTGAGATGCCAACCAGAACACCCTGCAAAAAAAGCAAGAGATACTTGGAACCTATATAGTATTTGGTCTACTGTAATGCATCTTGGGCATGGGCTTGACCCTCAGAGAGCCACTCAAACAACAACAACAACCCTATCTATGAAAGTTAAAACTATAAATATTATACCAGGCCTAAAACAGTAATAAACCCCCTGTTAGGAAATCAGAACAATCCAAGCTGCTATATATCCTTATATAGAAACTACACACTAACAGAATAATTCACTTCAGTCACACATGCAAAACACAGATAGACCCTCAAATACAGAATAAAGAGACCATACAGTTTAAATAGAAATGTACAGACAAAAACTGAACTAGAAACTGCAACAAGCCAAATTCTGTATGCACTGCAACAATGTAAAAAATATAAACATCCCCATTCCTCATAAAACAAAATTAGTAAAACCATACCAATAAAAAGTAATTCAAAACAATTAATGAATAGAATAACATTCAATAATTAAAAACTCATATACAAATCTTCCAAACATCAATAAAATATTTCAAAACAAACACATCAAATAACACCCAACAATTAAAATAAGTATTTTAAAATATTCCCCGTTATCCATACCTTGGAAATTTTGATTTCCAGATTCCCTGAAATTGTCATGGATCAGCAGGCAGAGAGTAACTGGGATAGTTTGTGCACACACATACTTCCTCTCATACATACACATGCTCTTTCTCACTCTCCCACACACAAGCACACATGCTCTCTCTCACTCTCCCACACACATGCTCTCTCTCTTTCCCACACACAAACAAACATGCTCTCTCTCACTCACTACCCTTGCCTTAGCAGGCAGCAGCAGCCTCCTCCTTCAGCCCCCATCGCTGAGAGGCGGATTTTAAGAGCCCTGCTCGCCGGTGCACCTATTTTACATAGGCCTACCGGCGCGCGCAGAGCCCCGGGACTCGTGTAAGTCCCGGGGTTTTCCGAGGGGGGCGTGTCGGGGGCGTGTCGGGGAGGCGGGCCCGATCCGCGTGGCGTTTTCAGGGTGGGACGTAGCGTTTCGGGGGCGGGTCCGGGGGCATGGTTAGGCCCGGGGCGGTCCGGGGGCATGGCCGCGCCCTCCGGACCCGCCCCCAGGTCGCGTCCCGGCGCGCGGGGATTTACGTCTCCCTCCGGGAGGCGTAAATCCCCCGACAAAGGTAAGGGGGGGGTTTAGACAGGGCCGGGGGGGTGGGTTAGGTAGGGGAAGGGAGGGGAAGGTGAGGGGAGGGCAAAAGAAAGTTCCCTCCGAGGCCGCTCCGATTTCGGAGCGGCCTCGGAGGGAACGGAGGTAGGCTGCGCGGCTCGGCGCGCACCGGCTATACGGAAACGGTAGCCTTGCGTGCGCCGATCCAGGATTTTAGCGGCTACGCGCGTATCTACTAAAATCCAGCGTACTTTTGTTTGCGCCTGATGCGCCAACAAAAGTACGCCAAATCGCGCTGTTTGAAAATCTACCCGTAAGGGAACAACTTCTGGCCATGGGGCATTGGACTACTTCCGGTAGGGTGTGCTCCTTCTTCTCCAAAGCAGCGTGGCCCCGCCAAAATCAGCAGCGTTGCCAGAGGGGCCGCACTGCTTTTCTACTTACTATGGCAGCGCTTACAATGCTGTCGATTTTGGTGGGGGCTGCGCTGCTTTGTCTTTGCTGAGGACCCGCCGGGCGCACTGCTCTCTCCTTGGCGCCTATTGGAGGCGGTGCCTATGGCCTGGCCATATTGGCCATAGGCACGCTACGGCTCTGCTGTGATAGCTCGAATTTTAAATTGGGCTACCAAAGTTAAGCTGATGCAAGCCTTTCAGAAGGCAGATAAATTGGACTATAACGGGCACAAGCTGCTACTATTCAATGACTTTTCACCGCTTGTGGTCTCCTTGTGAAAGGAAATGGTGCCGCTCAGCTCGTCCTTGCACCATCAGGGCATCAAATTCACACTCATGTACCCAGCAAAGCTCCGGGCTTACCTTGAAAGTACTGGGAAAGTATTTACCGAAAGGCTGCAGCTGTGGTATCTGTGAATCGCCTTAATGGCTAACGACGGAGAACAGCTCTCTAGAAATTTGGACATGTAAATATGAATGTAATATTGATAACTAATCTTTGCTCTTGCCTTATTTAATTTTCTTGGACTTTTTATTTGCTTGGGCTTGAGGATAACTGATGGCTTGCTGAAGACGGGAAGTCGCTAAAAACAATACCATCTGTGTCTGGAAAAGCTAATGAGTGTCACAACAGTTATTTTTTCCACCGTTTAATGTTGTAAGTTTGAGTAATCGCTAGCTGGGGTTATCCACCTGTGAAATAATAGAGTATGATTAAATTACATGTCTGTACGATGAATGTGGATGGTATTCACTTGCCAGTTAAACGAAAGAAATTGTTGACTCTGGGGGGTTATTTTCCAACCCGCGAAAGGCCATTATCGTGGTGGTAGCATTCAAATTAGGTGGAGGGGAGGAGCTAGGGAGGGGATTAGGGAAATAGGCCGGCGGCACCGCTGCCGGCGATAATGTTTAGAACATTATCGCCGGCAGTAGCGTGAGAAGTAGCACCCCTTTTTACGATGGCATTATGACCGCAATAGTATGCAGCATGGCTGCACTGCAGCAGGAGAAACCGCATCGCCGTGGTACGGCCGGCTGCAGGCTATCGCCCGACCGCCCCCTGCTTCACACCCCCGCCCACTTTACCGCCGCGTTCATCATTCCACAAGGAATGATGAATCCTGGCCTATGTTTGCTAAGCAAAAAACTCTGATTAAAGAGGAACATCTTAAATTGAAAAGAGACTGGGTGGGGCAATGACACTTTTCATCCTATGGTGGCAATATTAATTCACAAATTAGTGTCATTTCAACTGCAACATCTGGCAGCTGATGCGGAAAGCAGGTATGTTATAGGCTTGAGCAGTGTGTATGGCCAGATTTGGATTTGTGTATGTTATTCGCCCCAAACACATACTCCCATGATTTCTTTAGCGAATTGGTGTCCATGCTCCTCTGTTTGTTTATCTGACTGCAGGATGATCTTGGGAGGGCAACTTTAATGTGGTTGCAGGCTGAAGAATAGACTGCAAACCTGTGAAAGAATCTAAGCCTGCACAGGAAAAGATAGGAGGTCCATTTTGTTACTGAAGAGCTGGGACTGTTCGATATATGGCGGACCCTCCATTACGGGGAGCAGGACTCAACATTTTATTCCCAATCCGCATGAGTGCTAATCAAGATTGGATTATCTACTAATTTTGGAAGTATGGGACGTAAAGACTGGCATTATATTAATTTTAGACCACGCACCAGTTCCATTGAATGTGGAGCTGGGAGTTCCTGGTCAGCGAGCGCTTAACTGGTGAATGAACTCAGGTCTCTAAAAGAATCAAGAGTTTCAAATTTATCTCTAAACTAAATGGCAAGAATATATGACTTTTAATGATACAGGCTCAATTTCCCCATCTCTTCTATGGAAAGCCAGTAAAGTGGTTATGTGGGGGGACATGCAATAGCATACATGGCCAAAACAAAACAAACCTAATTAAATATTATTTATTAATGAACATATCTCCAAATCCTTACAATACATAAAATTCTGTCTATACATATTAAAAATTATCACACTCACCAACCTCATTCATGTGCAATAAAATTACACTGTATCACAAAAGTAATGATATTTAAAGAATATGTTTAGACTTGTGAATATTTCTCATAATTATCATTTCTCAAATTCAACCCTTAACACTCTTCTTTTTCATATAGGACAAATTCAATATTATTAACTCCAAATATTTCCCCTCAAATGAAGAATCTTCTATAATGTCATCCTCATTCTTATAAGAGATCCTTTTTAATATCCTCCGACAAAGAATTCTCTGTTTCGCCCTCTTCTAAATGGGCTTCCTCAGGGAAAAAGTATAACATGTCAGCTATTTTCCACATGAGCTCTCTTCATTTTTACAACCTCAGGCAAAGGTATCACGCTTCCACTCTGCAGCATCAATCAAAAAATACCCAATAACTACCAACATATTAAATGAAAAGAGCAGGACTTATACTATATGAATCAAAACTCACCACCCTTTTTCACATAAATACTCTTTGTTCTTACAGCCCGATTGCTTCCAAGTCCCATATTTAAATTTTCTGAACTTTCACCTCAGTCTTTGTCCATTCACCTTATATCATTGCATCCCCTATAATATACAAAATATGCAAATATTTCAGTTTTAAAAACTTAATCACAACTTTATATTCGCCTAACCGATCCGACTAAGACTAAACCGCTATTCACCTTAACGCTGGAAGTGACTATGATCACTTCTATTACGTCACATAACGTGAACGCTTCAGTACCGAATGAGCTATTTATATATACATGCTTCAATTGGACATTGTGCCAATTATTATCACTACAACTAAATTAGGCAAGAATAACTACACAATCCCGCTCTCAATCATAATACGTCTATTACATCCACAACGCCAAACATAGCTACATACACACAGCCCCAAATTATCCAAAAGGACTAAACATCATTTTATACAGAATTCTACTCCCACCTCTAAAAGGGGTACAACAATAAAGACATCATTACACAGAATACACAATTAACAAATAAGTCACGTCAGAAATCTTCTATAAAAAAGCGGACCATTCAATAGGACTGTTCAACCCCAAAGGTGATATCGTATGCCAGAAAAAAAATAAAACACTGTTCTAAGCATCTCAATGCCAAGGATAAATCCCCTCCATTTTTCAATTGTACTCTCTGAATTAAAAATTTTTTTAAATCCTCCAGAGAGTGCTGTTTCTCAATCCAATGATCCACTAAGGGTGCGTTTTTCTTCATGGACCTAATGCGACTTTTATGTTCAATAATTTTGAATTTGATAGCTCGTGTAGTCTGATTTACATGTGTATAATTCAGGTAACCTGTAGTCTCGTTTTAAATTAGGATGATGAAAAATATCTAAAGTCAAAACATGAGGACCACATGCTTGTGGTGCATGTTCGGTGTATCCTCATGTTTTGACTTTAGATATTTGGGCAAGGCGGCTGGACTAGATGGATTTGACTCAGAATATTACAAAATTCTGCAATTTTCACTTCTTACACCACTAACGAAGTTTTGTAATGCGATATTAGAAACAGGGCTGCTTTCTCCAGAAATGAACCAATCTATAATAATAGTTTTGCCTAAAAAGGATAAAGATCTGGCAGATATTCATTCCTATGGGCTAATATCATTGATAAATGTAAACTTGAAATTACTGGTGGAGGTATTGGCGGCATGTATAAAGGTGTTCCCAGGACCAGTGGTGGGAGATCAGATGAGTTTTGTTCAGGGACGGCATGGGGTCAAGAATGTCCGCAGGTTGATAGCAGCTTTGTCCGGGGAGGATGCCACGTAGGAATTAGTATTGAGTCTGGATGCCGAAAAGGCGTTTGACTCATCTTGGGACTATTTATTTTGGGTACTAGAGAACTTTGGATTTCAAGGACCCATTATAAAATGGTTGCGCAGTCCATCAGTGTGATTGCTTATTAACAGATCTGTATCTAATAGTTTTGAGTTGGGCCGAGGAGTGCGTCAAGGATTTCCTGGCGGTAGAACCAACGGCTATCATGCTGAGAAAGGAAAAAGCTTTTCAAGACATCAAGACTGGGAAGAGGGAGATAAAAATGTCATTGTTCGCAGACAATGTTTTATTGTTTGTAAGTGATCCACATAATAGTATACCAGCGATTCAAGAGCTATTCCTGAAAGTTGCGGAGATTGCAGGTTTAAAAATAAATTGCGACAAATCTGAGGCTTTGGCACTGCATCTTGCTATGGAAAGAGCATGGCTGGGGAATTTCCCTTTTAGATGGGCAACTTGGCAAAATAAAATTTGAGGAGTATGGAACCCCAAGAATCTATCGCAATTACACACCCTTAGCTTTGCAGAAAGCATAACGGCCATACAGACAAGATTTTGCCAATATCCTTTATGGGAAGCTGTGTGCTGTTGAAAATGATCCTCCCCAAATTGCTGTGTAAAATGAATATGTTCCTTTGTTGGTTAACAAGGAAGAATATTTCCTTTTTAAGGTCAATGGTCATTAAATTTATATGCAGGGTAAGACATGCTAGGGTGGGATATCACGAACTGCTAGGAAGCAAAAAGTGTGGCAGATTAGATCCCCCGACTCTTATTTTACAATAGAGCTTGTCAGATGCGGTTTCTAGGGGAGTGGCTAATGGAAAAATATAAATACTGTGAATGAAACATGCTTGCTCCGTAGTCTCCTTTATATCTTATCCACACTATTGAAGTACGGATATTGAAAATCATGAGGTAAAGTGCATTGATATGGTCTATGGTGTTGGTGTGGCGTTTGTTATGCCGTTGGAGTGGCAAGAAAAGTTCCACATCACTATTATTGCCTTTTATGGGAAAATAAAGCTTTTCTGCCTGGCAGTGAATATAGTCAGATATTTTGAGTGTGGGCCAAGGCAGGATGTTGCTCTGTGGGGCATTTGGGAGATGATAAATTATGGCCCTGCCAGATGTTCCAGTCCTTGCAATCTCAATATGATATACCCAGAGCTAATTTTTTTGCATTTCTTCACGCATGCCATTATTGGGATTCTATTAAAGGTACAGAAGAAGGGCACAAGGTAGAATATGCTTTCCTTTTTTGCAGCACAGAGTGTGGGAGAAGCCAAGAATTCTATTTCCCAGTGGTATACCATCTGTAAACAACAAAAATTATCTGAGGAGCTTCCTAAATTACCGAAACTGAATTTTAGAGCAGTGGATAAATCTGAGTTCATGAAAGGCTTGTACATTTCTCTCCACAAAAGATACCCAGACATGACACTACAAGAAACAGTATAAGACACTGCAGACTGCTTACTGGGGAGACTTCAGATGCTTCTTTATGAAAATGACTGGCTGATTCTCCCTTGTATATTAGAAGTAGATTGGAAAATGGATCTATGGTACATTGATTTATTAACTGTTGTAAGATGAAATCTTTTTGGGAACAGATTATTAACATACTACATGAATGTATGGGGTTATTACTCCCACTGCGAGGTTTTCTAATTCTCTTGGGGAATATTTCAAAGGTCCTTGAAGTGGAAAAAGGGGTGAACCAGTTCCTCTCATTGGCTTTCATAGTTGCATGTAAATATATATTGCTTAAGTAAACTGAAGAAGATCCCCCTAGTCTGAGCTTATGGCACAGTAGAATTTCTGATTATATGACATTGGAACGTATGGATATTAAACGGAAAGTGTTGGAGGGATATGTATTGCAGAAGTGGTTCTTTGGGCTGAGGTGGAGTTGGCGCAACCCACAGGGAGGAGCCTTGTAGGTCTCCACAGTCAGCAGACGGAGGTGGCTGGAGCAGAGCAGAGGCCCAACAGGAGCTTCACCAATACCAGCCCTCGTTCCCCTTAGGTTGAGCCCTTGGGTGCCGGGGCCAGCTGGACTTAGGCTCAGGCCTCTGTGGAGATATAGATCCATTGCATAGGGTGTACAGGCCAGCATGGAGAGAAGCGGAGTCAGTACGAGCAGTGGTCGGGGCAGGCAGCAGGCAGCAGAGGCTGGTGCAGACTGTAGTCAGAAGCAGGTGGAGTTTGTTCAGTGTCATGGTTCGGGCAGAGGTCTGGGCAGGCAGAGTTCAAACAAGTCGGTGAGTAGGCAGTGGTCAAAGGCAGGCGGAGGTCAAGCAGTGTCAAGGTACAATCCAAAGTTAAAGCCAAAAGTCCAATCCAAAGTCAAAGCCGGGAGTCCAGTCCAAAGGGGCGAGCAGAGGAGGAACAGCAGAACAGATGTGACCCTGAAGACAGATAAAGGGAGGCAGACCATGAAGACAAGAACTCAGGAGAAGAACAGGCTTGCAAGGAAACTAGGAACAGGACACAGGAACTCATGTAGATACACAGCGGAAACAGGAACTAGGAGGCAGGGCTCAGGAACCAGGAACGCAGAGGCAAATCAGTACTCAAATGGAGTCAACCTATTGCCGAGGCATCTGAGGAGCACCGGAGGGAGCCTTAAATACAGAACAGCCCCTGACGTCATCAGAGGGTGCCATTGGGAATTTACCACCACGAACCCCTTAAGAGGCAGCAAGTTCAGCACACGCACCTAGGGAAGCCCGGAGCAGCCGGCAGCGGCGTCCCTCTGGCTGGCATGTTGGGCCTGTTCAGGCACAGCAGCTAGCCGTGCTTCTGTCTAGGAGGTCTGCCTCGTTGGGGAATCCAGTTTGCGGCTGGGGGCTGGAGGTAAGTGCGGCTGGTCGTGGGTCCGTCCTGCAACCACCAAATGCATCAGTATGAGGAAGCCTGGAATAAGTTTTTTTCACCGACTGCCAGCTAATTTAGTTCATTTATTACTCCAACAAGGATATACGCTGGCATAGTGAGTAGTACGGGGAGGAAAGCTGCTGGATGATTCTCTCTCCAGGGGCCAAGGGGTGGGTAGTGTGACTGGGTAGTGAGAATGGTGTGTGATGGTGTGTAGTGACAGACTTGAGGGAATAGGAGATGACTGAGGATATTGTGGATATTGTTGAAAGGGGGATAAGTATGAATGAATATACAAAGAATAAAAGACCATGATGCCCATTAAATACTTGACATTAGCTGGTGTTAAGAGAAGATGCTGTGCTGAACTTATTGTTACTCTCTTCTGGTATGATATTTCTTGTATTTCCAAGTTTTTTTTATTATAACAAGTCTGTTCTATGCATTCTAACTGTATAACTATAATTGGCACTACATGCCTTTTGGTATGTTTGAGCATCTGGCTGAATAAAAGATGATTAAAACAAAAAAGAAATTCATAAATCTGTGCATTTGTGGTCCCTTAATCTCTCCCTCAAGATTCCTTCTCTCTCCTTCGATAGATTATGAAGCTGCCCTGGGCAAACTGGAAAAGGTTTCCCTATCTCTTTGGGGCAGAGCTTCCCAAATTGTGGGTCGGGACCCCAAACAGGGTCACAAATGCCTCAAAGGACAGACCTCTCCAGATATCACCAACAACAGAAGTAGTGGAAATCAGCATGGGATCTTTGAGCTAGCATGCAATCTCAGGTCCTGCAATGGTCCTGCCCTCGCTTGAGTTTCCACGTTAACAGGAAGCCATGTGTGAGGAGGGACTGGGGTCACTGCAGGGCCTGTGAGCTTTTACTGGCTCACAGATCCTGTGCTGACTTTCAGACCCTCTCTCTGAGTTCCAAGATTCCCTGATGACGGGAGGAGAGTCATCGCTCCAAGGCCCTGAGTGTTGTTAAGACGGTCTTTGCATCCGGCAGTAATTATCAGTAAATAATCACACTGGAAGCTGATTGTGGTTTCTAACGTAACGTTATTGACAATTGATAATTATGGAATAGTAAAAATGACTATTTACAATTTCTCATGCAATCCAGTTCATTTACATATTTGGCTCTTCAGTAAATCCATGATTTTGTAATACTTATAATGCATCTTTTGGTCCCTTCCTGATACTTGCCAATTGTAAAGGTAATTTAGAAGATCCCTCCCAAATTTCAGGATGCAGGCAGATGTAATTCAGTTAATATGATACAGCATAAAGTCCCATATTGCATACCTTTCTCCAGATGAATAAAATGCACTCCGTACCAGTTTTTTCTCCTCTCTTCATTATCCAGGTGATAGTACAGTGGTTCACACTCACATGGTGCCACTGTTCTTTTTCTAACATCCACATCTCCTCCCCAGAATAAATGAGAATTTCATCCAATAGTAACCGCTGAAAGATTATTGAGTCTCTTTGGATGAGAAACTCCTACTCTCTTTCAAGATGACATTCTCTGAGTTCCTGGATTCAAAAGGAACTCAGATGAAAAATAAAAATAAAAACAGTTTCAAAAGGTAACCCAAAAATGAGGAAAAGAAGAGTGGCTAAACTTCTTCACCGGTAACAAAACAAGGACCAAACGCTAGAATCAGTAAAATGGGAGAAAGGTGTCCTTTCATTTGGTCCATACCCCCAAGCTTCCTTCCAAGAAACCCAACGGTCGTTTTCTCAAAAACAAACAAACCAAGAGCAAGAATGGTGGCTGCTGTCCCTCCTGAGAGAGGCAATTCAAGATAACCACTTTCAAAACAGTCTCTTGAGTTTTTATAGGTCAGAATTCAAACATTAAATTCTCCCACAGGGGAGTATCTACTTAATTCATTTGTATGCTCCTTTAGTAGAGACTCAGTGGAGCTCTTTGCACATACATGAATCATAGAAACATGAGGGCAGAAAAAGACCAGACATCCTGTCTAGTCTGCCTCTCCCCACCAACTAAGCAAGCAGGCAGAGCTGTAACCAACCAATGTGGCACCTATGACCAAATTAAAAAGTCCATTCTCACCCAATACACAGCACACAACACCATGAGCTGGGGGACTCTTAAAATGTTTGGGGTTTCTATTTAAAACATAACATTATTTATAATCTAAAAGAAGACACAACTGGGCCTTGGACCCAAAAATATGACCTTTAGGACTGTATGGATGTGATTCTTAGCATTACCATAACTGAGTCTTAACTTCTACCCAACTAATTAGTACTCATTTTGGGGTAGATTTTAAAAGAAGCGTGCACGGCCTACATGTGCGCCCAATTTTATAACATGCGTGCGCAGCTGCGCACGCATGTTATAAAATCCAGGGTCAGCACGTGCAAGGGGGTGCACAATTGTGCAACTTGCGTGCACAGAGCTGCGCTGCCTTCCCCCGTTCCCTTCCCCCTAACCTGACCTTCCCACCCCTTCCCCTAACCTTTCCACCACCCAGCCCTACTCTAACCCCCCCCCCCCGTCCTTTGTCTTACCTTGTGCGCCTGCCTCCGGGCTGCCGGCACGCGATCCTCCGACACAGAGGCAATGGCCGCTCTGTCGGAGGCCTCTGGCCCCGCCCCAGACCATCCTGCCCTGCCCCCGGACTGCCCGTTTTGTAAAGCCCCGGGACTTACGCGCGTCATCGGGCCCGGCGCACGTAAGATAGGTGACGCACGTAAATCCTCCGGTTTTACGTGCGTAACCTTTTGAAAAACCGGCCCTTTCTTATTAAGCAGTAGGAGTTGAAAAAGTTGAAAAAGGAGTATTTGCCTTTAAGCCATGAAGATGTCATTCACAGACAGACTCTCAATCAATACAAAATACGTGAACACAAATTAGAAATAGAAACATGCAAACGGAAACTGAAATGGAAACCCCAAGAAGCCAGACTCTGGATCTGATTTATTAAACTTTTTTTCCATAGATAAAGAATGGGGATAACAGCCCGAGTAAATCTGGCTCTATGCAGACCAATACCAGAGAAACAGAAACAGAAACACATTTCCTCTTGTACTGTGCAAAATACAAAGATAACAAGAAATGTACATTCTCAAAGTTGACGTTCCTTTTACTAAACTGAAAAAATGCTTTTTCTACCTTTGTCTGGACATTTCCTTTTTAAATCACTTTGGTCCTCATTTCTTTTTTTCTGCTTTCTTCTATTTGATCTCCTAACTTAATTTTCAGGGTCTTCTGTCTATTTTTCATTTTTTCTTTCTTCTCATGTCTTTTTCAAATTTTCCCTACATCTTTCTGACATTCATCCTTTTCTTCATCTAATTTTCTCCATTCTCTCTCTCTGCCTTACTATAAACTCATTGCTAGATTTCAAACTCTCCTTCTCCCCCTTCAGTTCTCCTTATCCCAATCCTAAAATCTCCCTAGCTTTCCCCTCTATTTTCAACCCTCCATCTGCCCTAGTTGGGTTGCTCGCCTTACCATCTTCAGCTTTCTGGTTCCCTTTTCCTTTCTCTCAATAGCTGCTCTCTGAAAACCCCCTCTTCTCCCTCCCCAGATTTCCATCCTTTCCCTCACCTTCCCTCTGCCTTCCATCCTCCCCGCAACTTCCTCCCTCTGCTCTCCTGTCTGTCCCCTTCCCTCTCCCACTATTTATCCTGCCCCTTGTCTTGTACCTTTCCCTTCTTCTCTTTCTCACCTTTCAACCTCCCATCTTTCATCCCCCTCCTCTCAATCCCCATTTTCCATCCCTCCCTCATCTCACTCATCTTCCAAACGCCCTGCCCTCCATCCTTTCCCTCACCTTCACCTTCCAACCTCCCTCCCCTGCAGTACATAGACAGATGAGGATAGCCAATGGCAGGTATGTCTAATCTCCTGCCAAAGGTTCATCTCCTTCCCTTCCACATCAACTTTTCAAGTTTGTGAGAGGAAATGGAGACAATGGCAGGAGGAAGACAATAGAAATGCCAGTTGCTGACTTTGCTCTTTTGTCAGTCAAGCCTTGATAACAGCTGATCTTTGCCCTATGGAAGGGAAGGGGGAGTGGCATCAACAGGAGTAGCAACAGTTCTTCACCTTGTGAGCCATGAGTAAACAGTGCCATAGCTGATTTTAGGCCCTGTGGGCCATCTGGGTGTGTGTGTGTGTGGGGGGGGTGGAGTGGGACAGAATGCAGGAGCAATCTTTTCTTCAGTAGTATGTAAAAAAGAGAGAAGCACCTAATTGTATCAGCATTGGATGCAGGCTATGGCACCTCCTAATGGATGGTACCTGGGGCCGTGGCCATATTTTCTATAGGGTAGCCATAGCTATGCAGGCACAATAAATCATTTCAACAGCCTCTAATAGGAGTGCTGTGGCAAAGATGGTATATTCCTCAACTTGACACTGCCTTGACCTAACTACTAAGCCATATTCCTTAGTTGGGCTCGCAATGGGGCACTATAGTTGCAATCATGGACCATGAATCTGGCCACGAGGTATGATCCTTAAGCAATAACCATGATGCCCTCCCTCACCCCATTAAGGGCTGTGAACACTGCCTTCACAGTATCCCTGTCCCAGATGACCCAAGGAGTAGAAGACTTGACTCGGGAACCTTCTTCATGACCATTCTCCTTCAAAGTATTCTAATTAGTGAGGCATATCTTCCTTTGCTAAATCACTCAATCAAGCCGATGCAATACCATGTGCTGCAGCCAGCACACGGTTCAACACGTGTCCATAACTCCTGGTGCAAAACAGGGGCTAGTGCGTCCAAAACGTTCATCCAATTGAGCGCGTAGCTAATAGCTCTCCTCACATGTAAAGTACATGTAGATGAGCGCTATTAGCTAATCCCCACAATGCAAAAAAGGTTTCCCTTGCAGTCAATGAGCTCTTGCAACGCGGCAAATTTTATAGGGATGGCATAAAGGTCTGCCGCACTGAAGGTCACATTGTAAAAATCCAAATTCCTGCTTTCTGTGATCCCTCCTACTAGTATCGTTGCAATACTAAGTAGGAGGGACCATAGAAAGCGGAATCATTAAAAAAAAAAAAAGTTTGCGAAAAAAAAAATATTTTCTGGGCGCCCAATATACACGGTCCAGGCTGTGTATATTGAGGTTGTATATTGTGCCAGAGGTGGGAGAAAATGGTCATTGGTATTGAGTGTCCATTTCCTAACCTGCTGACAGCCACCTTTCCTGGGCGCCCGATGCTGAGGAGGCACTAGGTATGCACAATTTTCCCTAGCACCTCCTTATTACCATGGCACCTATTTTTAATATAAAATCGAGCATCTGGGAGAAATGGATTGGCACGTGTTAGGAGCGTGGATGCTCAATGATGAGTGCCCATTTTATGTGCGTCTATTGCATAGACCTGAAAGTTGTGTAAGGCTATGAAATTTGATGCTGGAAGCATCTAGTACAGCTAGATTTAAATGGGGTTTGGACAAGTTCCTAGTGGAAAAATCCTTAAACAAGGTGGACCAGGAAAGCCATCGCTTATGCCCGAGATTGGCAACAAGAAATGCATCTACTTTTTGGAATTTGCTGGGTACTTCCTAGTAATCCAGACTGGTAACTGTCAGAGGTAGGATTCTGGGCTCAATGGATCCTTGGTGACGCAGCATGACATGTTTTATATTCTAAAATCCATGCTGATTTTTTCCCATGAAGCCATTTTTATCCATGTGACCAGTAATTATGTTTTGAATAATAGCTTCCAGCATTTTACCTGGCACCAAAATCAGGTTCACTAGTCTGTAGTTACCTGGATCACAACAGGAGGCCTTTTTAAAAAAAAATGACATTATATTGGTTATTTTTCAATCTTCAAGCACATGGGCAGATTTGAACGACCGTGGGCAGGTCTGCAATTTTGTGTTTGTGCTCCTTTAGAACTCTGGAGTGAATACTGTCAGATCCCCATGATTTAGTGCTATTTAGTTTGTCAGTACCCTCCAGCAGCAATTCCATTTTCTCATGAACTTGTTTCAGTTTCTCTGAATCATCTCCTACAAAAAACGGTTCTGAAATAGATGGATATCTCCCTAACATTTTCTGCAGTGAAGGCTGAAACAGAGAATTTAATTTTTCTACCATGACCTTTACCCCCTTGGTCATATAGTTGCCCAGCTGGCTCCATTTCAGGTTTCTTATTTATGAGGTACTTGAAAAAGTTTTTACTATTAGTTTTTGTCTATTTTGCAAGTTTCTCCTCAAATTCTCTCTTGGCTTAACTTATTAATGTTTTACATCTAATTTGCCACTGTTTATGCTCTTTGAAGTGTCAAAAGGTAGGATATAAATAAAGGAAATACATTTTCCTCATTAGGACTTGCTTTTCAGTTTGTAAAGGCTGATCTTTTGGCTTTAATTGCCTCTTTCACAGCACGGTTTGCTCTTCTTTCAGTTTTTTTAAAATATGGAATACATTTTATTTGAGCTTCCAAGATGGTATTTTTAAACAGTCTCCATGCCTCATGCAGTCTTTTAATCCTTTTAACTGCTTCTTTCAGTTTCCTTTTATTTTCCTTAGTTTATCAAAGTCTTCCTTTTGTATTAATAATTGTATTTATTATTTTCCCTCTAGTATGTCATATTTAATTGTGTTATGATCACTTTTGCCAAGTGGCTCCATCACAATTACCCCTTGCATCAGGTCCTTGCAATCACTGGTTCCAAGACCAGCTGCTGTAAGAAGCAGTCATTTATGGCATCTAAAAACTGAATTTTCCTAGCATGCCTTGATGAGACATTCACCCAATTGATATCAGGGTATTTGAAATCTCCCATTAGTATTGTGTTTTCAGTTTTAGTAGCCTGTCTAATCTGTTAGCATTTCACAGTCTGTTTCACCCACCTGGTTGGGTGGACATTAATAAATAATCATTGTTCAACTCTTTCTCATCATGCATGGAATTTCTATCCATACAGCCTCCAGACTGCAAATAGTTTCCTAAAGAAATATTACCATACTCGACTCTATAGCATTTTTAACATAGAGTGCCACACCACTACCACTTCTATCTACTCTGTCATTTTGATATATTTCATACTCTAGCATCGCTGTGCCCCATTGGTTGTCTTTTTTTTTTTTAAATCCAGGTTTGTAATGTACCTTTTATGTCTATATCTTCATTTAGTGCTAATTCTCTAGTCTTATTTTATAGACTTCTGGCATTTGCAAATAGATTCCTAAATGTATTCTTTTTTGCCTTTTCACTAGTAATTTCAAAATCATTCATTTTTGTCAGCTCCTTATTTAAATTCGCCTGAGTTACTTTAGCTTTTTCAACATCCTCGTTATCACGATACTCTAATTTCCGTTTTAACAGTATCCTTTGAAAGTACCACAATCAGAACCACGCACTCTCAAGCCACTGTTAGATTTCCTCTGTGATATTGTTTAAAAATTGTTCTATATCCTTTTTAGGTGCATTTTGCTATAGTGAGCATGCTTATTGAGGAGGGTGCATTCGTTCGTCTGTCCATCTGTCTGCACATGGGTGTATAAGCATATGCACAGCCATACATGTAGTGTGTGAGTCAGAGGAGTCAGGATCAGAGTGCGAGCAGCAGTGGAAGTCAGTGCTACTGCTTCAGCCACCACTGCCTGGGAAGAGGGGGAGGGGGTGTGGGAGAGGTGAATGCAGAGTGTAAGGTTGCCTCTGTGCAGAGTCCTAATTTGTTAATCGTTAGTACCAGCAGCCAGGTTCCATTCTGGTTATGGTTAATTTGCAATATAAACATTTAATGGAGCAGTGTAATGTCAGTTGTGATTCTGAAGATGCATGTCATTTATGGGGAATTGTTGCAAGATTATAGCACGATTTTGAGGTCGTTCAGTCTGTGAAACTCAGACTTTGTGAGGAGTTGATGCTGTCTGCTTTGGGAGTCAGGCTTATCCTTAAGCTTATCAAATGAATTCCCAGACAGGTAGTCTCTGTAGGAAAATTAAAGCATCATTTAATTCATGGGGAAAAACATTCGCATTCAGTATAATTGTCCCATTTTAAGGTAGAAAATTGAGAGTGTCTATCATGTTCTCTGCTGAGATATCACAATAAAAAGTTACAACATATGACCGATGACAGATAATACCTGTTTTTGTTTTTCTAGCACCTTTCTAATAATGAGCAAAATTGCGCTTGTTAAATCATTTAAATATATATATATATATTTTTTTTATAAGGCTCCTGCTTTAGAATGAGAAAGTCAGCAATCCCGGGTGGTGCCTACAAAGACTGAGGAAAGGCTGCACGGTTGCACAGCATGAGATCTGGAATGTTTTGCTCTGAACACTATTGGTCACGCTCCTGTGTGAGGTTGTCAAACTAAATCTGATTGAGTACATAAATATTACGGTACTGGGACAGTGTCACTAATCAGTATTTACATGTTGTCTGCCTCTGTTCTGAATATATTTGTGGAGTGGGGAGAAAGTCCTGATTTGGAGATCCTAAAGTTGGTGAGATGGACCCTCAATGGCAAGGAACGAGAGGTGCTGCAAACACACTCCAAGAAACCAAGTTGCTGGTCCTCCAAGCTTGTATTTATTTATTGAGGCACTCAGTTGAATATTGTACAGAAAAGAAAAATAGTTCACAGCCTGTTTACATTTGGTGCTGCTTCTAAGTACTGATTGGGTATGATTATCATGATCCTCCACTCCCAGTTCCTCTGGATGGAGGTACACGTTTCCTTCTGGTGGGCTGGCACAAACCTTCCACCTTACAGAGAGTATCCCTGGGGCTGAAGTGGAAAAGAAACCAGTGGCAACCGGCCCATTTCATTAGGTCTTAAAATACCTGGCTGAGCATTCTACAAGCCAACACACCGGGGCCATAACTATTGTCCTTTGTTAAACTCTTACTGGTACCTCTGAGGAGCCAAGAGACAAATGTCTTCTACTCACATGGCCCATCAGTGCAGTGACTACAGAATGTGTTATACCAGGTAGCTAGGTCTCTGGCCACCGATGCAAGAGATGATCCTGACGTCGAGGGCCACTCCTCACAGGGTACTGCTTAGCAAACAGGTACAAAGCGGTTCTCAAAATCCACCAGAAAAAAATCTCTCCAGACTATAGAAATTCTCCCCTCTCTAGTCATATTTTATTACATTCATGTAGAAATTATGTTATGCTTAAGCCATTGTGATCTTTATTTGGAATGAGGGTATACAAAATATGCAAATTTAAAAAATATGTAAAATAGTCTCTCTAGAATCCATCTCTGCCAGTTTCCCAGAGAGTCACCCTACCTCCCTACTGGATGAGAACACGTTTTGCAAACCCAGAGGGCTTATCCTGAATG
Organism: Rhinatrema bivittatum; assembly: GCF_901001135.1. Taxonomy (NCBI): domain Eukaryota; kingdom Metazoa; phylum Chordata; class Amphibia; order Gymnophiona; family Rhinatrematidae; genus Rhinatrema; species Rhinatrema bivittatum. The sequence continues at coordinate 622,090,698 of NC_042616.1, read as the reverse complement.
ATGGCACTGAATTTAAGGGCATAACATACATACACTGTCATGCTAGCAAACTGTCTCTACCACCAGTTCCGTGACAGTGAGATCTCACATACCGCTGTGCAAATCTCCCCTGATAATTCCTAACACTGTACCTTTTTGTCATGTTTTGTGATATTTGCTATCCACTCCCTAGCTGTGCTGGATGATCCAAGATTCCTGGCGCAGTGAGTGCTGGAGGGGAAGCATTCTCCAAAGCTGACTCAGTCTAGGCCTCTTTCTGTCTTCGAGCATCAGGGGTTATTCATGCTGCACGGAACCATCAGTCCTGCCTTCCACCATGGCCCGAGTACCACACCCACACCCAAGAGCATAGCATGAGCTGGGTTTTCTTGCCCTGAAGCATGTAGTACTGCTGCCAAGCCACAGGAATGAGTTGTGCCACTTACATCACTATAACAGAATGCAACGTGCAGCTTCCCTAACTTTCACAGTTATTTTTAAAGCAGCACATCAGCAGAGCCAACTCCAGAGTCATGTTGAAATGCTCCTACATGGCAATCTAGCTGCATTATGTAAGCAAATGCCCTTATAGGAGGAAAACATATCTACTTTTTTAAAATAATGTTCTTGTCATCCAAAACTTTAGGATGGTGCATGTTAAGAGCTATCTGTTCCCACCCTGGCTGTGCTATTTATCGCCATTTGGCTCCATCAAAAAGCTTTGCTGTCTAGCAAATTGACTCGTTTCACAATTTGACTGATTCCAACTCTCAAAGCAGCACAGAGCCAATGAAGAGTCAGTTGAGTGGCCCCTGGAGGAATTCCTCCAGTTCCTGGAGACAGAATATTTTTCAAGAAGAAATGATTTTAGAAAATACGTTGTTCTTGGTTTTTCATTGAGTAGGGCAAATTACTGCTTCAAATTATTTGCCCTGTTTAGAATTGGAAAAAGTCATTTGTGAAATTGCTACACAACATAGCAGAAATCTAGACTTTCTAAATACGATCAATTTGAATGTGAAACAATTTTCCTTGCAAATATATGTGTGGGGAGGGGGCAGAGTTTGACCATATAGAGCTATGCTGAGTGCCAAGGTGAGGCTATCTTCTGTTTTAAGAAATACACCTCCAGTGAGAATTGGGGCCTATTGTACCGTGAACCATTGTCATGGCAACTTTGTTCCTATCGAGCATAGGCACTTCCGAGCCACTGATGACCTCAGCCAATCAGGTGGATGGATTCACATCTCTGCATTCAGGTCACACCTTCCAGGCTTCATCTTTAACTGCCCTACACCAAATGCAGACAGTTTACTGTTGCAAGAAGGGTGGTGTAATGAGGTGTGTAATCCCGCCTGATCATTAATGCACACATTTCTTTTTAATACAAATTAAAAAAAAAATGAGAAGGGAAATATTTAGTTAAATGGATCAATGTTACAAATGTTTGTCCATTACTGTAGATGTTACATGTGCCCAGACACCTGAATACAGTAAACAGAACATATATTGATGATGGGATAAAACAGTAGACACTGAAATGGCTTCCTCTCTCTCTTGTCTTATGCAGACATTGACAGTGGTGTATTTGCTGACTGCAGCATTTGGAATAGAAGCTTGGCACAGGCCTTTACTTTTTGGCTATTACTTTGTAGATATATTAATAGCCCTGCTAGTAGGTAAGGTTTTATGTTTCTATAAATAACTGTAATGCATATTTTGTTATTTACTATTCCTGTATAATTCTGTCGGATCTGTTTCAAGTTAGTCATGATTTATTTTGTCATAGAAGATGCTGGGCTTGATGGACCCTTGGTCTGACCCAGCATGGCAATTTCTTATGCTCTTATGTCTAATTTATACCTGACATCCGATAAAAAAAAAAAAAAAAGTGTCTCTTTATTAGCTTGGTAACTGAGTTTGTGGCACAGATTTTGACCCATTGGATGGCAAATCAGAGGAGCAGATTGAATACATAAATTTGTCAAGGCCTTACTCAGAAAGGACATATGCTCATACTCAGTGAATAAGGCCTGAAGTCTCAATTCTGCATAACTTTGCATTGTGTAAATGAATGCATCCTGGGAAATGGGATCCATGCCATTTATTTCTCCTCCTATTGTGGGGAAATATTTTCCTCTCTCTCATGGAGATTGACTCCTTTGTGTGATTTTTTTCTCCATATCTCTGAATTTTACAAGAATAGAGGCCTAATAAGATTGGAATGTTGTCACCATCGGGGTTCCCCCAGGGATCTATGATTCAGGAATCTAATTTAATATTTATCCCCTCTGCTCTGTGCAAAATTCTGGCTTTTTTAGTTATAAAGTGCAAGGTTTCTGCCAACAACATCCACATGTTTTGTGCCTTTTCACTCCTCTTTGTCTAAGACTTTTGATCTTGTTAGACTAATCTGCTAAATTCTGTTAAACGGTGGCTATTGCACATTAAGCTGCTGCTAAATGTAAAAAAAAAACCCCCGAATTGATTGCACAGGTGTAATTGTTGATTGTAATCTTTCTCTGAATGTTCATATTAAGTCAGTTGTAAAATCATCTTGTCACAAGTTGTGAATGTTAAGACGGCTTAGGCTGCTTCTAGAGCCGGAGGACTTTCAATCTGTTCTCCAGTCACGTGTCTTGAGGGGCTTGGATTACTGTAACTCCCTATAAGCAGGCCTTCCAGCAAATGCTACCCAAGTGCTGCAGACGGTACAGAATGCAGCTGCTTGGATTTTAACCAGTGCAAGAACGCGCGAACCCATTTCATCTGTTTTGTCATCCTTGCACTGGTTACTAGTCCAGTGATGGGTACATTTTATGCTGGCAATATTGGTTCATAAGCTTTTAAATAATGATTCAACACCTGGATCAATGCTGTATTGTGTGTTTATAAACCCTCATACTCACGTAGGTTGGCAAATAAAAACCTATTGGAATTCCAGGACTGACACTTTGGAATTCTTCTCCTGAACAATTGCGGGCTATACCATGTTTAAAGTTCTTTAAAAAGGCCTTAAAAACCCCTCTCTTCTGACAGAAATTGGACCTAGATTTTGTGTAGTAAATTACAGAGCTGAGGGCAGAGCAGGCTTTATTTGATATGATTATGCCTTCCATCTCCTATTTCATTGTATGTTTTTGAATCCTGTGCTTTATCTTTAATGTAATCTGCCTTGAACATCTCATGCCTGAGTGCAGATAATAAATCCTTTAAAATAAATAAATAAATATGATAGACAAGTGACAGACAATGAATACGCTATCTGGAGACATGCAGAAATAGTGACATCTTCCCCTTGTGAGCCACTAGATGTGTGAGCCCTCTGGGGACAGGGAAATACCTGCAGTACCTGAGTGTAATCTGCTTTGAAGTGCCTAAAAACAGAATATAAATAAATACAGTCTTTCTACATTTTAACAGTGAAAGTGATTGGGGTGGGGGAGGTTTCACGCCAGTTTGAAAGAGGTGCGCACACACTCTCAAGATCTGTCTGTGAGCACATAATATTAAGTGAGCCCACACTGTCTAAAGGGCAGGCTAGGAGGGGATGATTAAGATCCAGTTTTGATGAGCTGGCATGGCCTGGGCATTAGGAATCTTTAGTCATATGTTTAATAAGAATGCATCAGCTTTTTTTAAATTATATACATTTCTGGTAAAAGAAATTCTGCTCAAACAAGAAAAGAAATAACCAAAATATGGGATAAAATTATTTTGGGATAAGATAAGTTTTCAAAACTAATATGCTCAAAACCTAATTATTTTGGCCCGTTTTGGCAAACACATTGGGCTGGATTTTAAAAGCTCTACGCACGTAAATCCAGTGGATTTACACGTGTAGAGTGCCTTATGCGCGCTGAGCCTCTTTTATAAAGGCCCGGCGACGCGCGTAAAGCCCCGGTATCGGGGCGGGGCCAGAGGCCTCCGGCACAGCGGCCATTTGTTGGTTGCTGTCTGAATCTAATTCCCCTTTTCCTCTTTTTACCCTGCCATAAAAGCAGAGAACAATAATGGAATTGCATGAACAGTATGAAGGCTTATTTTTTTAGGGTAGTAACTGCCACACCAGCAAGTTACCCCCATGCATTCTTTTCTTCATTTCCATCCTCTAGCCCAGGGGTCAGGAACCTTTTTGGCTGAGAGAGCCATAAACGCCACATATTTTAAAATGTAATTCCATGAGAGCCATACAATATGTTTAAAACTAAATACAAGTAAATGTGTGCATTTTATGTAAGATCACACTTTTAAAGTACAATAAGTCTCTGAAAATATTACACCAGGCCTTAAGACACCAATACATCTCCTATTAGGAAAACGGACCAAGTCAGGCTGCTATAGAGTCCTACACAGAAACTACACGCCAGCAGAAAACCTCACCTGAATCACGTGCTGTCCCTCACCTAACATAGAATAAAGAGACCAAAACGCATAACAAGAAGCATGCAGACAAAAACTGAATTGGAAACTGCAACAAGCCAGAGTCTCTGTATGCAGTGTAACAAAGGAAAAAAGAAACATCACACATCCTTATAAAACAAATCAAGAAATATAAAATCATCAGCAGTAAAACTGTACTAACAAAAAGAACATATTTCGAAACAGCTGATGAGTGGAATATCCAATAATTAAAAACTCATATAAAACATTTCCAGATACCAACAAAATATTTCAAAATAGCAGACACAAAGATCCAGTAATGAAAAATAATAAGGATACAAAAATTTTTTTGCTCTGCATACCTGGGAACGTTTGATATCCAGGTGTCCTGAGATTGTTCTGAATTAGCAGGAGGTGGGGTGGTTTGCTTGGAACTTTCTCCTCTCTCAGTCACATACCAGCGCTCTCTCTCACACTGGCTCTCAATGACACACCTATACACACATGCTCTCAGTCACTCACATATACAAATGTTTTTTCTCTCTCACTTATATAGGCTCTTAATTACACATTTACACACATGCTGTCTATCTTTTCACGCTTACACACACACAGGCTTTCAATCACATAAATACATGCTGTCTTTTTCTCTCACACACAGACTCTCATTCACATGCTTACAAACATGTCCTCTCTTTCTCTCATTTACACACAGGCTCTCAATCACATACTCACATGCTCCCTCACCTAAATCAGCTCTCAATCACACACAGACACACATGGTCTCTTTCTCTCATTTAAACACTGGCTCTCAATCACATACTCACATGCTCCCTCACCTAAATCAGCTCTCAATCACACAGACACACATGGTCTCTCTCTCTCATTTAAACACAGGCTCTCAATCACATACTCACATGCTCCATCACCTAAACCAGCTGTCAATCAGACACAGACACACATGATCTCTCTCTTACTTATACACACAGGCTCTTAATCATACATACACATGATCTCTCTCACACACAAAGGATCTCAATCATACACACATACTCTTTCAAACAAACAGGTTTTCAATTACAAACTTACACATACAGGTTCCCAATGGTAAACTTACATTCATGCTCTCTCTCTCACAGGCAGGATCTCAATCACAGACATACTCTCTTTCACATATACAGGCTCTCAATCATTCACATACATGCAATCTCTCACTCACACACACAGGATCTCAAACACACATGCTTGCTCGCTCATTCACTCTCTCTCTCCCCCCCCCCGGAACTCGCGGCAGCAGCAGCCACCTCCCAACGCTAACCTCCTTCATTTTCAGCCCTCGCGGAGGCGAAGGCGGAGTCCCATCGGCCGCGGTTGAAGATTTTCATTTTCCTCCGAGCCGCGCTGCAGTCTTCTTCCCGCGCAGGCACCCGATGCTCTCCACTTCCTCTTCCGGGCCGCGGGAAGAAGAGAGCACCGGCGTGCTCTCTTCTTCCCGCGGCCCGGAAGAGGAAGTGGAGAGCATCGGGTGCCTGCGCGGGAAGACCCGCGCAGGCACCCGATGACTCCAGCGCTGGCACCCGGCTGACACCCGATGACTCCCGCGCAGGCACCCGGATGACTCCAGTCGGCGTGCTCTCTTCTCCTCCCCCCCGCGGCCCGGAAGAGGAAGTGGAGAGCATCGGGTGCCTGCGCGGGAAGAAGAGACCACACTAGCGTGGTCTCTTCTTCCCGCGCAGGCACCCGATGCTCTCCACTTCCTCTTCCGGGCCGCGGGTGGGGGGGAGGAGAAGAGAGCACGCCGGTGCCGCTGACTCCAGCTGTCCTGCCGCGTTCCGCCCGGGCTGACAGCATTTTAAGCCCGGGCGGCGGAGGACCGGGGAGCAGCTGGGTCAGCGGGGAACCGCGAAGTATGGCGACACGTGTCTGCGAGCCAGATGCAGCCCTCAAAAGAGCCATATCTGGCTCGCGAGCCATGGGTTCCCGACCCCTGCTCTAGCCTTTAAGGATTCACAGTGCTTATCCCATGGTTCTTTGAAATCTTTCACTGTTTTTGTTTTCACCACCTCCTCTGGAAGGGCATTCCAGGCATCCACCACCCTCTCCATGAAGAAATATTTCCTGACGTTGGTTCTGAGTCTTCCTCCCTGGAGTTTCATTACGTGACCCCTAGTTCTATTGATTTCTTTCCAACGGAAAAGGTTTGTCAATTGTGCATCACTAAAACCTTTCAAGTATCTGAAGGTCTGTATCATATCTCCTCTATACCTCCTCTCCTCGGTCCTTCAATCTCTCTTCATAAGTCATTGATGGAGACCCCCCACCATTTCTGTCACCCTCCTCTGGACCATCTCTATCCTGTCTCTGTCTCTTTTGAGATATGGTGTCTAGAACTGAACACAATACTCCAGGTGAGGCCTCACCAAGGAGCTGTACAAGGGGATTATCATCTCCTTTTTCTTACTAGTTATTCCTCTCTCTATGCAGCCCAGCATTCTTCTGGCTTTAGCTATCGCCATGTCACATTGCTTCGCCGTCTTCACATCTCTAGCCACTTTACCCCAAAGTCCCTCTCTTGCTCCGTGCACAACAGCCCTTCACGCCCCATCACATACAGCTTTTTTGGATTACCACACCCCAGATGCAGAACTCTGCACTTCTTGGAATGGAATCCCAGCTGCCATATATTCACGCACTCTTCCAGCTTCCTTAAATCTTGTCTCATTCTCTCTACTCCTTCCGGCATGTCCACTCTGTTGCAGATCTTAGTATCATCTGCAAACAAACTACCTTCTATCCCTTCCGCAATGTTGCTCACAAAGATATTGAACAGAGCCGGTCCCAACACCAATCCTTGCAGCACTCCACTTAATACTGTTCTCTCTTCAGAGTAGGTTCCATTTACCATTACATGCTGTTTTCTATGTGACAACCAGTTTGTAATCCATGCTACCATGTTGGTGCTCACTCCCCAGTTTCTCATTTTATTCACAAGCCTCCTATGCGGCCCATATCAAAAGCTTTGCTGAAATCCAAGTAGATCATATCGAGCTCTCTTCCTCGATCCAATTCTTTAATCACCCAATCAAAACAACCAATCAGATTTGTCTGACAGGACCTTCCCTCTGGTGAATCCATGCTGCCTGGGTTCCAGCAATCCTCCTGACTGTAGATAGTTCATTATCCTTTCCTTCAGCAGAGTCTCCATTAATTTTCCCACCACCAAGGTGAGGCTAACCAGCCTGTAGTTTCCAGCCTCCTTTCTGCTCCCATTTTTGTGAAGCGGTACCACAACCACTCTTCTCCAATCTTGCAGCACCACTCCCATTTCCAGAGATCTATTGAATAGGTCCTTCAGCAGACCCGCCAGCACATCCCTGAGCTCCCTCAGTAGCCTGGGATGTACCTCATCCAGCCCCATGGCCTTGTCCACATTCAATTTTTCTAGCTCTTCCCATACATTCTATTCTGCAAATGGAGTTTCGTCTACCCCACTCTCATCCACAGTCTTGTTAACTAGTGATGGTCCTTCTCCAGGGTCTTCTATAGTGAACACCGAACTGAAGTATTTGTTTAATATTTCAGCAATTTCTTCATCTCTCTCCTCACATTGATCCTTGTCACCTTTCAATTTTACTATACCACTTCGGACCTTTCTCCTATGTAGCTGAAAAATGTTTTGTCACCTTGCTTTACCTCTTTAGCAATCCTTTCTTCTGCCTGACTTTTTGCTTTCTTTCTTCATCTCCCTCAGTTTCACCAGATATTCTTCCCTATGTTCTTCTTTCTGGGATCCTTTATATTTTTTGAACGCTGTTCTTTTTGCTTTTATTTTATCAGTCATCTCCTTTGAGATCAAGATCAGTTTTTTATTTCTCTTGCTTTTGTTTACTTTTCTATCATATAGATTTGTTACCTTTGTAATTGCTCCTTTTAATTTGGCCTATTGTTGTTCCATTTCATTTTCTCCCAGTCTTCTAGTTCTACCTCCATTTTGACAAAGTCCGTATTTTGACAAAGTCCGTATTTTTGAAATTCAAAATTTGGGTATTTGTGTGACTTTGGGTATTTGCGATATCAAACCATACCGTTTGATGATCACTGGTGCTGAGGTGGGCACCCACCTGGGTATTAGAGATATTATCCCTATTAGTGAGCACTAGGTCGAGTATAACTCCCCCTCTCATGGGTTCCATTACCATTTGTTTGAACAGAGTCCCTTCCAGGGCATCCACTATCTCTCTACTATTGTTAGATTCTGCAGAAGCGATTTTCCAGTCTACATCCGGTAGATTAAAATCTCCAACAATCAACACTTCTCCCTTCTTTCACAACATTTTGGATATATTTGACCAGATCTCTGTCTGGTTCTTCTGTCTGAGTCGGAGGCCTGTAAACTGCGCCAGTAAAAATGGATGTACCATCATCCTTTTTTAGGATGGCCTATAATGCTTCTTCTCTACTCCATCTTCCTTGCAGTTCAGTTGCTTGGATATTGTTTTTGATGTAAAGAGCTACTCCTCCCCCTTTTCTGTCCTCTCTATCCTTCATTAACTAGTTATAGCCTGGTATGGCTGTATCCCAGTCATGAGAATCTGTGAACCATGTCTCTGTTAAAGCAACAGTGTCCAATTCCACCTTCACCATTAGAGCCTGCAGGTCTGGGATTTTATTGCTCAAGCTACAAGCATTAGCTTTCCAATTTTTTTTCCTTAATTTGTTGCACTTCCTAGACATCTTTTCTGCTTTTTTGAGCTGATTGATTTTGTTATTTTCTCCTCCCGCTTCCTGTATTGCTTGGGGGTGATATGTTAATTTCATTGGCCATCTCCTGCCACCATAGGGCCAGATATTCGTACCTACGCGCAGGCGTAGATTTGTGTGCACAGCCGCGCGCATGTTATAAAATCTGGGGTCAGCGAGCGCAAGGGAAGCCCCGATATCTTTCCCTGTTTCCTCCGGAGCGGCCTCGGAGGGAATTTTCCTTCTGCCCCCCTCCCCACCTTCCCCTATCTAACCCACCCCCCAGCCCTACCTAAATCCCCCCCTACCTTTATGTTTTTTTATTTACGCCTGCCTCCGGGTAGGCATAGGTTGTGAGTGCCAGCCGAGTGCCGGCATGCGATCCCCGGGCCCAGCGGTAGTGGAGAGACCTTGGCCCCGCCCCCGGACTGCCCCACCCATTTTTTCAAGCCCCGGGATTTACACACGTCCCGGGGCTTGCGCGCGTCGCCAGGCCTATGCAAAATAGGCTCAGCGCGCGCAATAGCAGGTTTTCGGGGTTACGCGCGTAACCCTTTTAAAATCTGCCCCATCTTCTTTAGTTTAAATGGCTGTTAATATACGATCTGAATTTCTTTCTTAGCATCCTCCTTCCTGCTACAGACAAAAATAGACCATCCTTACAATGTAGTCTTTTACTGCTCCATACATGATCCCAGCCTCTGATGTATCCAAAACCACTTTCTGTACATCAGGTTTTGAATTATCTATATGGGATAGCTTCTCATTTTCCTTTCCATGAACAGGTAATACTTCCAAAAAGGCAAAAGTTTTTGCACTGTTCTTATGTTTCCTAGATTTTTGAAATCTTTTTATATTTCATGGATACCATTTCTGTTGAAGTCATTGGTCCCCAGATGGGTGATAACGTTGATACCAAAGATCCATCTTTCCTCTTCAATGACTTAGATTATCTGGTTTGCATTTCTACTAGCTGAGGATCCTGAGAGGCATTTAACTGTTGTGTCACCATCAAAAAGTGTTTCCAAACTGATTCCTCTGATGATTGAGTTTCCCAGCAGAAGCAGCTTTCTTTTATGACATTTCCTTCTGATGAAGGGCTTCTGGGTGCATTGGGTGACTTCACTTTTAGAAATCCCTTCAAAAGCTATTGTTGAGCTTTCTTCATTCTCTAATGCAGAAAAAGCATTATGTAGGGGTAACACAGTGGGGAGAGTAAGTGTGTCTTCATCACAGGCCTTATTCTGCCAGATCCCAGTTATCCAATTGTTCCTGGGGTTTTGAATCCTGGATGTCTGACATCTCTGTGGGAGTAGGGGTTGATGTCCAGGATGTTGCAAAGTTGGGGAAGGTGGGTGTCTGTTGGTCAGGTGTCTTGTTCTATCAGAACTCACTGTAATCCATTTTTTCCTGGGTTTCTGAGACCTCTGTGGATGATAGGTGAGAGAATCTGGATGGTTCAAGGAAGGGGAGGTTAATTGAAACCTGGAGAATTCCTCCCTTAGATGAATCAGCTCCATTTTAATTGCAGACTGTTAAAGGCCAAAGGGACAACCATTGATTCTTCAAATGATAGGTCTTGGGACATAAGCACCACAATTGTTGCGTTGAATGAGAGACATTTTGTTAAATTATCACTAATAATTTAACAAAATAATAGAGATAAGGTACGGTAAAATTGAGGATCTTGCAATGATTTTTAATAGGTAGAATATGAAAACCAATTTTTACAAGCAATATGACAGTTTAAGATATTATTATCTGAGCTGTAAGGAACTACTATGTAATGGGAGATGAGGTAATTGAAGCTAATTATCTAGGAGTCCAGGGAAGATGATATAAGAAAAGTAAACACATGGGGCGGGGGAGGGGAGGGTAGAGGGGTGAAATTAAACCGTTGCGATTACTATAGTATAGGAGGCTATCTAACTCAAATTAAAACATGAGATTTTAATTCTGTAATATTTTCTGTTATTTTTGGGGTTGCCTCTCTATCCTAGCCCTCCTTTTAAAAAATATTTTATTGGTATATTGGCAATCAAGACAATTAAATAGAATCAAACTCATATGACTACTATATCTAAAATTAGCATATTCAGGTTAGTCTACACTAGGGGTGTGCAAGTAAAGTGTTTATTTTTTCGATTTGCTTTCGGTGGGGGGGGCTCCATGAATTTCATTTTGTTTAATATTCAATTTGTTTCTTTCATTTAAAAAAACAAATTGAACATAAAAAAAAAAGAAACGGGGCCTCCCAAGGCCTTCCGTTTCCAGCATCTATCCCTCCTGCACGTAAACATACCTGGGCCAGGATCCTCCCCAGCTCCCATTTATCATTGCCTAGGGCCTAGGCCACACCCAGGACCGATGCTGGGGCCCAGGCCTGATACCAGGTTTCAATGCCTGGGCCTTGGCCGAGGCCAGAGCGCAGGTCTGACGCCAGAGCCCAACCCAGAGACTGGGCCATAGCCCAGGCCTGATGGGCCCCGGCCTGGAGACCGGGTCCTGATGCCCAAGTCCAGACAGCAATTATGGTACCCTCCGCTGAGGATGCACTGGAGTAAATTTACTTCAGAATGTCCCCAGATGTCATTTCAAGAGGAAGACAAAAGACCGAAGACTGACAACTCTGAGGCCTGCGCTCCATCTTCTGAGCCTGAGTCTGGCCACAGGCCCAGGCATTTGGACCAGGCCTCTGGGCCGGGCCCTGGCATCAGGCCTGAACTTGGGCCAAGGCCCCGCAGTAGGGACCCGGCCTCTGGGCCAGACCTTGGCACCAGGCCTTGGCCTATGCTTCAGGACACAGCCTCCAGACTGAGTCCCAGGTGTTGGGACCCGGCCTCTCGGCCAGGCCCCGGCATCAGGTCTGGGCACAGGCTCTGGCTTAGGCTGAGGCCCAGGCATCAGGACCCAGCTCCAGGCCAAGCCCTAGGCATTGGGACTTGGCCTCCAGACTGGGCACCAGCATCAGGCATGAGCCAAGGTTCTGGCATAGGCTTAGGCCCAAGCATCAGGACCCAGCCTCCAGGACCGGCCCTGGAACCAAGCCTTGGCCTAGGCTTCAGGACACAGCCTCTGGGCTGACTCAATTCCTGGGCTGAAGCCCAGGAATTGAGACCCGGCCTCTAGACCAGGCCTCGGTGTTGGACCTAGGCCCAGGCATCAGGATTTGGCCTCTGACTGGGCCCCAGCATCAAGTCTGAGCCTGCCCTGGTGTTGAATCTCCATTGGATCAGGGAACTGGGGATCAGGAAATTTCCCAACCCCAGCAAACCTTTTCAGGCTTAGGCATAGGCCAAGATCCCGGCCTTGAACTCAGGCATAGGACAAGGCCCCTGCATCAAGCCATGGCCTATGCTTAGGCAAGACCTTGGCTTCAGGCCTAGGACAAGGCTGAGGCACCGGTTTTGCACTTGGGTGTAGACCACAGCCCCTGATTTGGGCCTCGGCCTATTCTCTACGTGAGGCTCTGGCTTTAGGTCTAGGCATGACAGGTAACTTTGTTTTTTGTTTCAAATGAATTAAACAAATTGGCCCTATTCATTTACTTTTCCTAATTTGTTTGAAATGAATGCACATCCCTTGCCAATACATACTAGGGGCTGATATTTAACAGTACTTATCCAGATAAATAGGGACTTATCCTGTTAAGTGGCAGCCGCAGAATAGCCAGCTATGTAGATAGCTGTATGTCTTGCTAAGTAGATAGCCATATATTTTGAGGGTAGGGTTGCCAAGTGGATTCAGATTTTCAAGACAGGTTGATCCAGTCTTGATTTTACTCTCCTGCATGAAGAAACTTGTAGTCTTGCTTTTTCTTAGGGAATGCGCCAGGAAAATGAGAACAAGTCCCTGCATGCAATGAGGTAAAACCAGGACTGGATCAACTTGTCCTAAAAATTTGGAACCAGTTGGTAACCCTACTTGGGGGTGGGCAATGGGACAATTTAGGTGGAGCAACTTATCCATTTATCTTAACCAAATAAATGCCTATATTCAGCCTTATCTGATTAAGTTAACCAAATAAGTTAGACCCGCTGAATAGCAGGGATAAAGTTATCTGGATACAATTTATCCGACTAACTAGAACTTATCTGGTTACATTCAGCAGCATAGCCATGCCACTGAATATACCTTCTAAGTTAGCTGGATAAGTTATATCCAGATAATTTAGAAAACCAGGTATCTTTGAATATTGGGTCCATTATTATTAACTGCTGATTGTTTATAACTGGCACGCAGGCTGCTAATGTGACATAGTGCTATCTTTTTGGACACGGGGGGGATGCAATACCATGCCCAGCGGCTAACACACGGTTTAATACGCGTTTTGGCTACACATCCATTCCCTCTGATGTAATACAGGGATTAGCGTGGCCAAATCACTGGGTAGCTAACAGCACTCATCATATGCAAATTCCATGTAGAAGAGGCTATTAGATAATCCCCAGATGCAAAACTTTTCCCCTGCGGCCAATGCACCCATTGCAACACTGCAAATTTTACGCTAGCCCGGGGCTGGTGTAATGGCATGCCACGCTCAAGGGCGCATTGAAAAGCAAGAAAAAAACTTGCTTTCTCTGATTCCTCCTAACAGTATCGTAGAGATACTAAGTAGGAGGGAGCAAATAAAGCAGAGTTAGTTATAAAAAAAAAAAAAGCTTGTTCAGGCCGAGTGTCTTGTGTGTCTCTATGCCAGTAGTGGGAGAAAACGGATGCTCGTAGATTGAGCGTCCGTTATACCAACCTGCTTGATGGCCACATCTCCTGTGTACCCAGTGCTGAGGAGATGCTAGGGACGCACACATTTTCCCTAGCGCCTCCTTTTTTTTGAGTGACCCCTAATTTAAATATTGCATTGCACCTGTTTTCTGCAATAAAAAGACATATAAAAAAAAAAAAAATTACATCAGCCCCAAAGTATGTATGCTGTTGCTACAGACTTCTGTATAAGAAAAATATATTTTATCAATTTAAATAAAACCAGTGAAAACAGCTAGATCCAAAAGAACAAGAACTTCCAGCCAGAACTAAAGGAGCCTACTTTTCTGGACACAAGCATCCATGGTCTGCACATATGCAAGTATATGAAAATAGAAAACCAACAAGCATTCTTCGCAGAGACCTTATGACCCTCCAACATGCCTTGAAAATTATTAGTTATTGCATACGCTTTCTTTCCCCTTCAGAAAGTAGACTAAAAAGAAAAAGCACATACTAGAAAGATAGATAAGAGGAATAATGGTGGAGTATTATATTATATAATCCCCAAGGGTAGTTAAGATTGATCTAAGAATGGTAGCCAGACTTCCTGAAACTTCCTTGTTTTATTTCTATGTTCAGCAGTTAATCTTTCCATGTTGTAAATATCCCATAATCTCTTAATCCAGTGGTTTTCAACCTTTCATGACTACTGAACCCATTTCAGGAGTTTGAAATGTCTTGTGCACAACTAGGTTTGCAAAAATTCTAAATTTAAGCAAATAACTTCAGTATGCTATTTGGGCTTGTTTTTCATTTGGTATTCAGCTAGCAAATAGCAAGCACATATAAAACACAGGATGCTGATTCTGCATAATCCAAACTGAATTTCGCAGGAAGTGACACTGTTGTGGCCGAGGCAGCCATGCTGAAGTAAGTGGAGGGCACATTTCTCTCATTGCTTTGACTGTGTCTGACAAACACATAGCAATTTGGAACTTGGGGGAAGAACAGAGAGAGAGCTAAGGCAGGGGGCTGGAGTGACAGGAAACCCAAGAATCATTATTTCAGGGAGATGAGGGGAAGGGATATTACAAGTGGACATTAGGGGTGTGCATTCGTTTGCAACGTATTGGTAATCCGCAACGTATAGGGCCATATTCGTTGTATTCATGGGGAAGCAAAATGTATCGCGATTCCCCACGAATCTTCACCGAATTATTCAGCTGTCTAAAGGAGCGAATTTAAACAAACCCTCCATCCTCCTGACCCCCCCCCAAGACTTACCAAAACTCCCTGGTGGTCCAGCCGTCGGCTGCCGGTATTCAAAATGGCGCCATGAGCTCCTACCATGTGACAGGGGCTGACCAATGGCACCGGTAGCCCTTGTGACATAGTAAGGGCAAAGGCTATCGGTGCCATTTTGAATACCGGCAGCCAATGGCCCGAGTGCAGGAGGTCGCTCCCGGACCCACGCTGGACCACCAGGAACTTTTGGCAAGTCTTGGGGGACCCTCCTGACCCCCAGAACTGCACAGAATTGCTCCATACATTCAGTTGATTCTCTGTGCAGTTCTTTGTCCCTCCCAATGCAGCTTCATAGTGAAACATGGACGTGTCAGGACTTATGACTTTTTGAATTTGTATGCATTTTCTTGCTCACTTTCATTTATTTATTTATTTATTTATTATTTTTATATACCGATGTTCCTGTATAGGATACGTATCGCACTTTCATACAAGCCCCAAATACTCCTCCTTTTCCCCACCCACCCAATCCACTGAGCCCTTGCTTCCAGTTGTTACTTTCCGCGCTCTTTTCTTTGGAGTGTGTATCAAAAGGCTTATAGGCTAACCGGTGTGCCTTTCCCTAGGTTGCCAAATGCATACAAGGAGCTTATCCATAAAGCTTCCTGCAGCTACATAGCACCTGTAACAGTAGGCTGTGGTTTTTGTAAGATGAAGAATAAAAATGGTTTTAGTAAAAGCTACACCAAATGTGTCTGTGGGATGTGACACATGGCATTACTTGAGCAATCCCCGCTGCAAAGTGCCACAACACGAGCAAAAGCCCATAACTAATCTATAGTGGTCCTGGTGCAGTTCCTATTTTAATTAACTTTAATTGTCGCTTTGAAAAACGCAAGGCGATGTATCTTAGACCTTCTGCTTTGGTGGTGGATTTTTCCATAAAACATTAATGAATGCTCCTTTCCTATTCTTAGCAGTGGCTGCTTAATGGTGGAGACTGTTCAGCATGTTGGATTATTCATGTTGACTACCTTAGCTTCCTCTGGTTCATGCCCTTTACAGATGGCTGCCTGTCCTGTTTACAGCGCTTGTTTCATGCTTGCTTTGTTCTGGAAGGAATTTGTTTGCTGCATTGCTGAGCATCTCCACGCGTTAGTAAAAACTCCCCTGGCACAGCAGCTCTGTGCACAACCCACATTTTAGAAAAAAAGTTGCTCAGAACATAGAATGTTTTACAAAAGGAAAAAAAAAATCCTTTTTTGGCCACTGGGCTTGGACTGGTTGGCCATAAAAGCTGCTTTCCCAGCCGCAGATAGCACAAGATCAACAAAAAATTCACTTTGCCACCACAGAGCGGTTTGAAACATTAAATACATCTTATCTTAAGATTATTTTTCTGATGCTGAACAGCTGTATGTGAAATATCAAATACCACTTTTCCAGGCAATGCCAATTCCTACATATTTCTGGGAACTTTTCTAGAGGCTGAGAGACAGTTACATATTTTAAAGTTGGCTCCCCAGCCGGTAGACTATTTATTGATATTGCTGTCAACCCGGAGTTGAAAGAAAAGTAGGAGAAAGGAGAAAAAGAGGGAAGGCACTTATGGAACAATAAACTGAGTTCTGATGATTATGTACAGGGGACGGCGCCATACAATAATGAACACGGAAACCATGTTGAGGTGTACAATCCCATGATTCAAATGCAGGCCCGGAGTCAACTGGGGAGAGTGGTCTAGGGTGCATGAACCCCATTCCAAACTGACACGATGGACACTGCAGGCATAAAAATAATTATTTTATTAAATACTCACCTACTGGACACCAGTAAAGAAGAGATTCACAAAAATAAGGGAAAAAAGGTAATGGAAGTAAAAGCTGTATAAAAGATTAGTATGGAGATGATGAAATCATACATTTAATTTACACATTTGGAGTAAAGTGACAACCTTCAAAAAGCTACTTTATGTAGAGGAGATGAAAGCAGTCAAAAAAATAAATTATTCCAAATGGGGGCTTGATAGAAAAAATGCTTTATAAAAATTAGGCATGCTTGGGAAATTGCAGGGTGTGAGGGAATAAATAAGAAACTCTCTCAGAATACCTTAAAGGACCAGCCACAGGTATCTGGATCAGTCCTCTTAAAGGGCCAACCCAGCAAGGGATTCTGGGCCAGGGACTGGGAGGATCCCTGCAGCCTTGGATAAGAAGGCAGGGCCCAGAAGGCTGGGGAAGCCTCAGAGAGAAGGCGGGAAGCCAGTCTGAGCAAAGACTATATTTGAGTGTTGTAAGACTGCTGAGGTAAGCAGCCTTTGCACTGTGTTTTGGTTTTGCTTGTAAATAGAGAGCTTGTTTGCATAGAACCAGTCAGAGTTTGGCTTCCTTTTTATACTGCTAGCTGTTTCCTAACTCATGACAGCTCCTGAGCGACCTCAGAAGGGGTGAAGAATTTCATGCTAGATGCACATCAAATTAGTTCTGTTTGGTGTATGCTTATAGGTAGGGTAGCCATATAGCTCCATGTCAAAGTGGACAAGCTGGACCCATTCTGGGAAAAATCAGGATTGTCTCAGCCTGTCCCTCTTGGTATGGAGTTATATGGTCATCCTACGTTCAGGAACCCTTTTCAAAAAAACACCCAGACTGTGCAAAGGCACAAGCTCCACATCAGCAAGTCTTCACTATTACAATAGTTACTGGAAGTGAACTTATTTGTGACCTTTGCCTTATTATTACTATAGGATCTTTCTCTTCCTGTTCAAACTGCTTAGGGACATTGCCTCTGGCTTCAGTGCCATGCATATTCTACAGATATTTATATATATTGAGGTCAATATTCACTGCTGTGGTGAGCGATAGTTACCGGTTAAAGTTAACTGGCTAATTTTGGCTGGGGTATTATGTTGTACTTAACTGGGTAAGAACATAACATATGTCATGCTGGGTCAGAACAAGGTCCATCAAGCCCAGCATCCTTTCTTGGACAGTGGCCAGTTTGGATCACAAGTACCCGGTAACTTCCCCAAAATAGATGTATTTCTTGTTGTTCATGCTCAGGGATAAGCAGTGGTTTTCCCAAGACTACCTGGCTAATAATTGTTTATGGACATTTCCTCCAGGAACTTGTCCAAACCTCTTTTAAGTGTCACTATGCTAGTTGCATTGACCATGTACTCTGGCAAAAGATTCCACAGCTTGATCGTGCACTGATTTGTTTTAAATCTACTGGTTGTTAGCATCCCCTTGTTTTAGTTTATATTTTTCTAAATTTACCTGGACAAAGTTATCCAGGTAAGCCAATCCCCCCTATTCCCTACTTTAAAAAAAGGATGTTGGCCAAATCCCCATTCTTGAACCCTTAAAATTGGCCTGCTGAACTGAATACTAAGTGCGATATAGCTGACAGCTCCAGGTACATTAGTATTAGAACATAAGAACATAAGAAATTATCAAACCGGGTCAATCAAGCCCAGCATCCTTTTTCCAACAGTAACCAAACCAGGCTACAAGTACTTGGCGAGTACCCAAACACTAAGTAGATGCCATGCTACTGATGCCAGTAATAGCACTTAATGGACTTCTCCAAGAATGTATCCAAACCTTTTTTAAACCCAGCTACACTATCTACACTAACCACATCCCCTGGCAACAAATTCCAGAGCTTAATTGTGCGTTGAGTGAAAAAGAATTTTCTCCGATTAGTTTTAAATATGTTACTTGCTAACTTCATGGAGTGCCCCCTAGTCCTTCTATTATCCAAAAGTGTAAATAACCGATTCACATTTACCCGTTCAAGACCTCTCATGATCTTAAAGACCTCTATCATATCCCCCCTCAGCCGTCTCTTCTCCAAGCTGAATAGCCCTAACCTCTTCAGCCTTTCCTCATAGGGGAGCTGTTCCATTCCTTTTATCATTTTGGTTGCCCTTCTCTGTACCTTCTCCATCGCAACTACATCTTTTTTGAGATGTGGCGACCAGAATTGTACACAGTATTCAAGGTCTCACCATAGAGGGATACAGAGGCATTATGACATTTTCCGTTTTATTCACCATTCCCTTTCTAATAATTCCCAACATTCTGTTTGTTTTTTTGACTGCTGCAGCACACTATAAGCACTGGTATATGAACTATACTTGCAGATTTAAAATGACTGGTGTCTTTCTTTTTTTTCCTCAAGTCTGAACGATGTATCTATCTTGTGCATAAGTCCTGGGAGCTTTGACAAACTAGACTATCTGCTACTAATGAACTGTTGGGCTATCTTCCAGCTGTTAGTAAGAAACTTAGCACTATTCATGTTAGGGTTTAAACAGAAGTCCAGGATGTCAGAGGTTATTGTTTTCATTTTTCTGTTTTTTTTAGAGGTAAGGGGCCCCTAGATACTGTCTGAGACCCAAGGGGCCCAGTCCGCCATGTCAGGTTGGGCTCTGCTCATGGCACGCTGGGACCTGCATCATCTTTTTTGAGATGTGGTGACCAGAATTGTACACAGTATTCAAGGTCTCACCATGGAGGGATAGAAAAACAATAAATAAATCTTCACCGAGAGTGGGATGCGCTCCGCTCGTGGCACGCCGCGGTCTGCTCTTTTGCTGTGATACAGCATGCCAGGGCCTGCTCCTTCGCCATGAGTAGGATGGGCTCCACTTGTGGCATGCTGGGGTCTTCTTCCTCTTCACAACACAGCACACCGGGACCTGCTCCTTCTTCGCTACAATGCAGCATGCCGGGGCCTGCTCTTTCACTGTGAGCAGGATGGGCTCCAGTCATGGCATGCCTGGGCCTGCTCCAAATTCTGCACAGAAGATGGAAATTCTGTGCAAATTCTGCATTCCCAGGAGTAATATAGAAATATTATTACTGATACGATCTGCCACACCCCCAAGAAACCTGTTCTCTCTCCTTCCCAGCATTTAAAACCATCCAAAGGGCTAAACATGCTCCACCCCCAGCACCCATGACCTTCTAGGTGATTTGAAATTTCCTACATGGCCCTTATCTTGAAAGGTTTGGGAATCCTCACGTAGGGAGAGCTGCACCCATTTGGTATGCAAATTTGTTATCCAGCTAACTTTAGGAAAGACATTTGTCTGACTAGGCTTAGTCGGATAACTTTATCTGGTTAGGGATGAATGTTTGTGCCTGTCACACAGCATAAGCAGTCTATGGCTGGCTGGAGGACAGATTACAGTCTGTATTCCAATTTTCTCTTGCACACTTTTATTATATGCAATCAAATGGTACATAGAAGCAGCTTATCTCAGCAATACTTCTTACCAAAACACATCAACCAAGAAGTATTTAAATGGGGCTGCATTCTCTTCATCTTCCCAAGGCCTCTTCTGCTCTCTTCTGAGCTTTATTCCTGCTCAGAGAAGACACCCTGCACCCAGAATGCCTTGTGTTAAGGTGAACTGGGCCCAAGCAGCTGGGACCGGTCTTTTAAGGAGTTCCGAGGGTTTCTACAGTGCACTCTGCCACATACCCTCCCCCTCAGCTCAGTCTTACCCAGTTGAGTGTCTGCCCCTACCAGGCCTATGTCCCGCAGTAGGACCCTGCCAGGCTTGCCCTTGGGGTCCTGTCTCAACCTTGGACAACCTCTTTCCCAATCCGACCCCCGCCTGCCTTATGGTGTGGAGTTCTCGGCCAAACCCACTGGTTATTCTTTTTATCTAGGGTAGTTTCCTCTTCTACTGAGGAACCCTTCCCCAGTCCTTTGGGTTTTTAGATGAGGCTTTCTTGTACCACTTCAAGCCCTCTTGGTTCTCTGGGTGACCCACCCTGGTTAGCTCCAGAGTTCAATTCCCTGGAATGTCCATTTCACAAATTTCTAATTATAGCTTGACCTCTCTGGGCTAGATCTCCAAAAACTCAAATTTCTCACCAGTCCTGGCTTTCTCAGGCTCATGGGTAGCAGCCCAATTTACTGAAAACCAGTCTGGCTCTCCTCAGTCTGCTGGACTTCTGGGCTCCAGACCTCTACCATTGACTCAGTGTTGTCCTCTTGTTCTGGCTTTATCCCCTCCTCTTCCTGAGCTCCACCATCCTTGGTGAGTGGGTTAGCCATGCTGGAGACCTGCTGCTCTCCTCTTCACAACAATGCATGGGACTCCTGTCCTCCAATGGAAATCCATATGGCCAGGTCCCCAGTCCCCTTGTACCTGTACCATGTTTATTATAAGTCCATTCACAGGTCTTTTATATTCTCTTGTCGTGCACTGGATCTGTCCTTGCCCTTCTGATCCAGCAGAGCATTGCCAGGGCTCCCTGTAGCACCTTCCGTGGGCCACTTTCTGAGATAATCCTGGTTAGGCTTGGTTATCACTGGCTCCCCTTACGCTTTGCCAGGCTTCACTGTAGCATCCTTTTTAGGCTGCTCTTTGGGATGCTCCTGGTCAGCGTTTGTCATCACTGACTCCAGTGACGCTTTGCCAAACTCTACAGCAGCGTCATTTTCAAGCCAGTCTCTGGGATGAACCAGGTCAGCCTTGACTAAGCCGGTCTTGTCTTCTTTTTTGTAACTCTCAGCTTTTGTGCTTTGGAAGAGTACAATCCCAATCAGGTGCCTCACCAGGTTGCTACGCTTCCTCCACTTTCAGGCCATCCAAGTTCTCCTTTATGCACACCAACCTTGCTTCCATCTCCTTTTTGATTGTAAGGTAGGAAAATTGGCTCTTTATGAAGTTTCCTTGTGTCCATCTTTGTCCTTCGAGGAGGATTTGAATCCAGTTCTCCATTTTGTTTTCTCTAGTGCCAAACTAGCTGCCTTGGGTTCAGAGGGCCCCACCCTGAACACTTTTCTCTTTTTTTGCAGCCAAGGCACAGACAAAAAAAGTCATTTGTTCCATTGAACAGAAAAAGGTTCTCTTTTCTTGGGGTTTTTCCCCCCAGAAAATAAACCCCTGCATGCATCTCTCCAGGGATAGGAGAGAGGAGAAAACAAAAAAAAAAAAAGACCTGCTGGCCTGACTTGTCCTCACTGCTTGACTCCTGACTATTCAGGCAGGGATAGCCCCCCTTGGCCTGTTGTGTAAAGCTGGGTGTGGAAGTGGGAGGGCCCTGAAAAAAAAAAAAAAGACAACTCTGCAGGAGGGTCCTTCCTTCAGTGTGCTTTTTTGCACTAGTGTTGCGCTGTGTGCTGCTTAGAGCAAAACACTTTCTCAAAAAAATTCAAATTCTCTCTTCCTTCGTTTTGAAGCAGAGTTCCTGCCTGTGCAGACACTTTCTACAAACTTCTTTCTTTTCAGTCACTTTTAGGAGGCTTGGACTTTTGCCTGTCATTTAGTGCAGAAAATCCTTGACCTGACACCATATTCACACAGCACAACAAGCCTATGGCTGGCTGGAGGACAGATTACAGCCTGGACTCCAATTTTTCTCTTGCACACTTTTATTATACACCATCAAATGGTCTGTAGAAGCAGCTTACCTCAGCAATATTTCTTACCAAAAAACATCAACCAAGCAGTATTTAAATGAAGCTGTATTCTCCTCATGTTCCCAGGGGCCTCTTTTGCTCTCCTCTGAGCCTATCCTTTATTCCTACTCAGAGGAGACACCCTGCACCCAGAATGCCCTGTGTTAAGGTGACCCGAGCCCAGGCAGCTGGGACCAGTTTTTTAAGGTGTCCTGAGAGTTTCTATAGTGCACTCTGCCACAGTGCCAACCAGCTAAATTTTAGCTATGGCTCCAGAACATTCCCTACAGTTCCTTTTTATATCCTGCTAAATTGTAGCCACATTATGACTTACCCAGTAGAAATTTTAAATGCAGGGTTTTGACTGGCTAACTCCAAAAGTTAGCCGGACAAATGCTGACATCATCAGCCTCATTGAGGTCCATATTCAGAAGCATTCGGCAAGATAATTCAGAAGTTATCCTGCTAAATGAATATTTGGGCACTTATCTGTCTAAATTCTATCTGGCTAACATTTGGCTGGATAAGTCAGGGGTATTCCAGGGATGTAACTAGGAGGAGCTGCGTTAGTTGTGCAACCCCAAGACAACTCTCCTCACCCTCACTGTTTAGTTATTTGGAACTCACAGAAGGAACAGAATGATGGCCAATTAGAGAGAAATGTACTGGGAGCCATATTTAAATTGGATCCTCCAAAAATTGGGGCAGACTTTCAAAGGCTATGCACATAACCCGAGAAAATCTGCCCCTGCGCGTGCCGAGCCTATTTTGCATAGGCTCGGCGGCACGCACAAGCCCCAGGACGCGCGTATGTCCCGGGGCTTTCAAAAATGGGCGGTCTGGGGCGGGGCGAGGGGCGTGGTGACAGTCCAGGGGCGGGCCGGGGGCGTGGCAGTGGTTCGGGGGCGGTCCCGAATCCTCTGGCACAGCGGCCTGTGCCGGGGTATGGCGAGCCGGCGCGCACAAGTTACGCCTGCCTCGGGCAGGCGTAAGTTCGTAAACAAAAGGTAGGGGGGGATTTAGTTAGGGCTGGGGGTGGGCTAGATAGGGAAGGGAGGGGAAGGTGGGGGGGATCATAAAAAATGTTCCCTCCAAGGCCGCTCCAATTTCGGAGCGGCCTTGGAGGGAACGGGGAAAGCCATCGGGGCTCCCCTTGGGCTCGGCGCGCGGAAGGTGCACAAGAGTGCACCCCCTTGCGTGCGCCAACCCCAGATTTTATAACATGGGCGTGGCTGTGCGCGCATGTTATAAAATCGGGTGTAGATTTGTTCGCGCCTGGCTGTGTGAACAAATCTACGCCCACGCATATTTATTAAGATCTGGCCCTTTCTGCTTTTCTGCTAATTCTGAAATACATAGCAGTGAAAAAATCAGCTATGTGTTTCAGCCAGATGAATACATCATCACTACTTGTCTCTCTGAAATTTGAGTGAATGTGTGGCTATTCTGCATCTCTCCTAGTTCCCATTATGCTGAGGTGTTGGACCAGAGCTCAGCAGGTCTCCTGCATGACAGAGCAGAACTCAAACCTCTGGACCATCAGGGATAATCTTTTTAATTTATTTTTATTTACTTAAACATAATTTCTTATCCGTACTAATAGAAAAAGAGTTAAAGGCAGGAAACAAAATAAAACATACACAAAATCTAATAAAAACATAAATCAAAACAGAATAAAAGCTTCATTAAAGGCTTATGTAAATAGATATGTTTTTAGATCTTTTCTAAATAACTTCACAGAGGCCAAAGCCCACAAATATTCAGGAAAGGAATTGCAGAACAATGGGCTTACAACAGAAAAAGCCCCATCTCTAGTGCATCAAGATTTGCCAATCCAATAGTTGGAACTTCCAGCAGATGTTTATTTGCTGAGGATAATAGGATTCAAGCTGAGTCAGTCTAAGTGCCTGTTATTAAACAGAAAGGTATTATACATCTTCACTTTCATTTCTTGATTTTGGAATTATGAAGCAGTCAGAATCTGTACAATATTCTTCTGCTAATAGGACTGCTTTGCAAAAGTGGTTTATTTTTGGACATAACAGTTCTTGTAGTAACAGAACTCCCATGAATGGAGTATTTATAGCTGGAAAAATCTGACATCTGGCATTCACATTCCAGTTTTCTTTCTTGATTTGGTTTAACTATTTCAGCAAAGGAATTTAGAGTCAATGTATGATGTGACTATATACACATAAATACATTTGTTTATTTTTTGCTATTTTGTTATATAGTTTTTTTTAGTTGATGAATGTTAATATTTAATAAATATTAATAAAAATAGAGTTTACTAACCATAATGCTAATGCAGATTTCAGACATCACAATTTGGTTTGCAGCTCTAAAAATTAGATTAGCAGAGCTGCAAAAGAGACAGCCTCTTGATCATTCCTGGTTTTTGAACTGACATCCTACTGCAGCCTGAGGTTTGTAGTCTGCACTGGAAGTCTAAAATGCAACATTGGTCAAGGTCCGAAAGTAAATCTCCATCCAAAAACTGGGTCATTTGGCAGCTCTGGGCTAGAGCTGCTAATGAAATGCCTTGGTATATCTGAAGTATTTTTGGCATCAAGTAAATAAAAAGCTAGACTGTCACTTGTGTGTAATTTCTAATTAAAATAAGGTTCCAGAAAAACAAGGAATAGCTGGCAGACTGTAAATGTCATTTCCAGCCCTTCTCATTCTATTTCTGCTCTCATTCCTTAGTGGGCGTTTAATCTTTATAACAAACTGAAGTTTTCAGGATTGCAGCAGGAAATTTAGATTTAACTTCAAGTGAGCGTCTTGGCTCCTGCCTGCTATAATGTAATACAGATGTTAGAACTGCTGTATTTAACACAGGATCTTGCTGAAAGAGAAATGCCTTTGTCTCTTGCCGATTTCTTAAGCAAAACTTAATGATGTCATTCTGAAGAACCATTTAACCACAAGCAAAACTTTTTTTTTTTTTTTTAAATGTATTTATAATCTGTCTTTCAGCCACTTCAAAGCAGATTATATCCAGGCACTGTAGGTAATTCTGGGGTGGCTTCATGTCAGTGGTCTAGGATGGCCACATAGGAGACCAGAATTTGATGGCCAAGCCTGGCTTGCAGTCCTTGAACTGGCCAGGGCTGAGGATCCCGCAGAGACAGTCTTCACAGCCCCTAGCGCAGGAAGGCAGGGGAGGAGGGAGACTTAGCTTTTGCACAACAGTGAGATACTCAGGGAGGGCCGATGCAGTAAAGAGCACATAAAAAACGTGCACCCAGACTGGGCACCTGTTTTTTTTTAATGCATGCACATTCACTTCTCTTGGGTGCCCGATGCAATAGGTAAATGAGCTGCCGCGCTAAAAAGGACGCGCTACTGAAAATTGTGCGTCCCTAGCGTGTCCTTGACATCGGGTGCCCAGGAAATGTGGCTGTGTGCGGGTTAGGAAAACAGATGCTCAATACGAGCGTGCGTTTTATCCCGCTACTGGCACAATATACACGGCCTGGAGTGTGTATATTGTGTGCACAGAATTTTTTTTCCCCCTTTTCATTTTGACATGCTATAGCTTTCTGTAGTTCCTCTGACTTAGTAACGTCACGATACTAAGTAGGAGGCACTACAGAAAGCAGGAATTTTTGTTTGTTTTTTTTGTGAAATCTTGACGCACAGCAAGGCTTAACACCAGCTCTGGGGCTAGCATTAAATTTGTTACGTTAAAAAGTGCGCCTTGGGCATGCAGCAATTTTTTGCATTGCTGGGTAATAGCTAATGGCCTCATCTACATGACATTGATATGTGATGAGTGCTATTAGCTACGCCTTTTTTTGGACGCACGTTTTGATCTCCTTATTATATCCGGGGTTATGGACGCGCATCCAAATACTCGCTAAACTGCGCACTAGGCTGGGCACACTTTAGTTCAATTGGCCCCCAGGGTGTCTGTGTACTGGTTTCCAGAAGAAACGGTGGCTGGGCTAGATGGGAATGAACGGAGGGGGAGGGGGGGAAACCAGTATAAAATGTTGGGAAAGCCAAGTTGTGGATGAAGGCCTGTAGTGTCCTAGCCCTGCCGAGGCTGGTTCTGACTGAGCTGGAAGAAACTACCAGGCTAATAAGAATATAATTTATGTTCTTGTTACAACGTAATCAATGAAAACCTATTAAGCTGCAATGAAAATAATCTGCAAGCACAGACAAGTACTGCTACCGCTCCAGTGCTGTCCATTAATCACACTGAGAAAGGTTCTCCTCTCCTTTCTTTCTAGGCTGCAGTATATTTCTTGCCCTTCCGCAGACACTGCACAATATCTTTAGGTAAGTAAATGTACCACAATCACAGCTTTGAATGTTTCTCGGTCTTTTAAACATAATTTACATGCAGTAACTTTAAGCACAAGCCAGAGTTTGGTCAACTTCTCTGGCCCAACAGCATTTTTTAATTTTTATTGTTTCTCCTTCACCATCCTAGCTCCATTCAGTTGGCAATGCCTACTTAGTAAATATCCAAACTTGAAAACAACAAGCATTGGTGTAAAATGCATAAATGCCATTTCTGAATTGGATGTATCCTCTCCGTTTTATGCTTTCTTGAATTTTGTTTTTTGGTTTCAATGTTGCAGAGTCTTCAAGCGGCTCTTGCTTATGCTCAAAATAATTTTAGGTTCTGCACTAACATTTTGATGGTTTATGAATCTTTGCCTCTATGTGCATGGGTAAGGCAGTTAGAAAAGTAAGTGAAACGAGAAAGATTAGCCTGCCTACAATGTACGAGAACATATCTGATTTGATTTGTTGGTTCTGATGTCCTTTAGAATTTTACAAGAATCTCTTCTAGGTAAGTAGGCTAGTCTAGAGAGTAGAAGACTAAAAATTGTTCTTCACTTACTGTTACAGGGTTGTAGATAATATTAGGCAAGACTGGACTGGCGGGTCCTAAACATACCTCTAAGCTTCAAGAGTTCTTTTGGGAGTCAACTCACTAGGCTTGGCTTAGAAAAGTCCTTGCCATAGCCTCAAGGGTCTGGATGCAGGCTCTTCCTGATGAAAACAAATTGGTTCCATCCCATCCTGGAGTTGGCTGGGTTGTTCTTTAATGCTGCAAATAAGTCAAAGTCTGGGCACTGGTGGCCTAGGCCAAAGATAAGCAGGCCAACTCTTTCTGGGCTGAAGAAAAGTGTGTTCCTTACTGAAGAATTTTTAGCAGAGTCTGGTAGCTAGCCTGTGGATTCTTCCATACCTAGGCCTCTGTCAACTTGCAAAATAGTCCAGTCTCTGGGTTTCCCTACCTGAAAAATGCCAGGGTGACATAAGGTTATTATCATCTTCTTCTGTGATGCCAAGCAAATCCAGCATCTGTGGACCCTTGGGCTGGGGTGAGATTGGCTATACCTGCAAGGAGGAGCACTGCAGGTTCTCACTGCCATCAGGCAAACCCAGGCGAAGCAAGAGACCGGTCAGAAGCTTCACCTTTACCAGCCCATGTTTCCCTTAGGGTTGAGCTGTTGGATGCTGGAGCCAGCAGGACTCGGGTGAAAGTCTCTGCTGATGACTAGGATCATGATCCAAGGGCAGGCTATGGTCGGAGGAAGGCAGTGGTCAGGCAGGTCAAGAGAGAATACTGCCAGGAGAGAGCCCATTCGCCTACTCCACCATGTGTGCTGGCCCTACAGAATTCAAAATTCTTGTGGCGATGCATGAGATCACCATAGAGGAAGTGCTAGTCACAAGAGTTTTGTATAGCGCAGAGGCTGGCATGTGAGGAGCAGCAGCAGAACGGCTTTCCCTTCTGCTCCCGAGGCTAGGGTGTGTGTTTGTGTGAATGGAAACCTGCTTGGAGTGTGTGTGTGTGTATGAATGGGAGCTTGGCTGAGGGAGGGCAGTTGGTGTGAATGGGAGCCTGCCATAGTGTGGGTTGAGGGTATGAATGGGAGGCTGCCTGGAGGGGGAGGTGTGAATGGGAGCCTGCTTGGGGGGGGGGGGGTTTGAATGGAAGCCTATAGTGGGCTGGGTGGGGGTATGAATGGGAGGTTTCCAGAGGGGGAGGTGTGAATGGGAGCCTGCTTGGGTGGGGTGTATGTGTGCGTGTATGAGAAACAACATGTGGGAGTGGAGAAGCTATGTGTGTGTGTGTGAGGGAGAAAGAGCATGTGGGTGTAAGAGCGAGCAAGAGCATGTATGTTTGAAAGAGAGAGAATTTGGGAGTGAGACCCTGTGGGTGTGAGGAAGCATATGTGTTTTGAAGTGGCAGCCTGCTTGTGAGAGTGAGACCCTATGTTTGTGTGAGCCTGCATGTGAGAGAGAGCCTGTGTTTTTATGTGGGAATGTGAATCTGTGTGTGAGACAGAATGTAAGAGTGAGAGCTTGTGGTCTCTGTGAGGGGGAATGAAAGCATGTGTATAAAAGACAGCCTATGAGAGCGAGAGCCTGTGTGTGTGTGGGAGGGGGAGTGGGAACCCACATGTGAGCCTGCTTATGAGAGAGAGCATATGAGAATGGGAGCCTGAATGAGAGAGAGTATGTGGGAGTGGGAACCTGTGTGTATGTGAGAGAAAGCATGCAAGAGTGGGAACCTGTGTGAGAGAAAGCATGTGTTTCATAGAGTGCATGTAAGAGAGAATCTGAGTGTGTGTATGAAGAAGGAAGGAAAGAAGACAAGAGGAGAGAGAAGAAACAGAAAGAATAACAGAGACCCTGAAAAAGGAATTAGGAAAAGACAAACAAGGGGAACAAAATCACTGGGACCAACTGATTAGAAAATAAGATCAGGCAACAAGGTAAAAAAAATTATTTTGACTTTCAGTGATTGAAATATGCTATTTTGGGGAATACATTTCTTATATATTTGCATTTTGCTGTTTCATCAGTATTTCAGTATTCACAGAGTCTGGTTTCTCAGGCTTTTCATTTCAGTTTTGTCTGCACATTTGTTTCTAATACATGAGTCCCTTCGGGGGTCATGTATCAAAGATTTATCGCACGTGATACGGCCATATCGCGTGCGTTAAGCCTCTATTGCTCTTCATTCAAAAAGATATTTGCTCTTCATTCAAAAATTGGAAGAAGGATCCAACAGAAGAAAATAGGATAAAACATAAACGTTGGCAAGTTAAGTGTAAGACATTGATAAGACAGGCTAAGAGAGAATTTGAAAAGAAGTTGGCTGTAGAGGCAAAAACTCACAGTAAAAACTTTTTTAAATATATCAGAAGCAGAAAGCCTGTGAGGGAGTCAGTTGGACCATTAGATGATCGAGGGGTTAAAGGGGCACTTAGAGAAGATAAGGCCATCGCAGAAAGATTAAATGATTTCTTTGCTTCGGTGTTTACTGAAGAGGATGTTGGGGAGGTACCCATAATGGAGAAGGTTTTCATGGGTAATGATTCAGATGGACTGAATGAAATCACGGTGAACCTAGAAGATCAGGTAGGCCTGATTGACAAACTGAACAGTAGTAAATCACCTGGACCGGATGGTATACACCCCAGAGTTCTGAAGGAACTAAAAAATGAAATTTCAGACCTATTAGTAAAAATTTGTAACCTATCATTAAAATCATCCATTGTACCTGAAGACTGGAGGATAGCAAATGTAACCCCAATATTTAAAAAGGGCTCCAGGGGTGATCCGGGAAACTACAGACCGGTTAGCCTGACTTCAGTGCCAGGAAAAATAGTTGAAAGTGTTCTAAACATCAAAAGCACAGAACATATAGAAAGACATGGTTTAATGGAACAAAGTCAGCATGGCTTTACCCAAGGCAAGTCTTGCCTCACAAATCTGCTTCACTTTTTTGAAGGAGTTAATAAACACGTGGATAAAGGTGAACCGGTAGATGTAGTATACTTGGATTTTCAGAAGGCGTTTGACAAAGTTCCTCATGAGAGGCTTCTAGGAAAAGTAAAAAGTCATGGGATAGGTGGCGATGTCCTTTCGTGGATTGCAAACTGGCTAAAAGACAGGAAACAGAGAGGAGGATTAAATGGACAATTTTCTCAGTGGAAGGGAGTGGACAGTGGAGTGCCTCAGGGATCTGTATTGGGACCCTTGCTTTTCAATATATTTATAAATGATCTGGAAAGAAATACGACAAGTGAGATAATCAAATTTGCAGATGACAGAAAATTGTTCAGAGTAGTTAAATCACAAGCAGATTGTGATAAATTCCAGGAAGACCTTGTGAGACTGGAAAATTGGGCATCCAAATGGCAGATGAAATTTAATGTGGATAAGTGCAAGGTGATGCATATAGGGAAAAATAAGCCATGCTATAATTACACAATGTTGGGTTGCATATTAGGTGCTACAACCCAAGAAAGAGATCTAGGCGTCATAGTGGATAACACATTGAAATCGTTGGTTCAGTGTGCTGCAGCAGTCAAAAAAGCAAACAGAATGTTGGGAATTATTAGAAAGGGAATGCTGAATAAAACGAAAAATGTCATAATGCCTCTGTATCGCTCCATGGTGAGACCGCACCTTGAATACTAGGGATGTGAATCGTGTCCTCGATCGTCTTAACGATCGATTTCGGCTGGGAGGGGGAGGGAATCGTATTGTTGCCGTTTGGGGGGGTAAAATATCGTGAAAAATCGTTAAAAATCGTTAAAAATCGAAAAATCGAAAAACCGGCACATTAAAACCCCCTAAAACCCACCCCCGACCCTTTAAATTAAATCCCCCACCCTCCCGAACCCCCCCAAATAACTTAAATAACCTGCGGGTCGTTAAAAATCGAAAAATCGAAAAACCGGCACATTAAAACCCCCTAAAACCCACCCCCGACCCTTTAAATTAAATCCCCCACCCTCCCGAACCCCCCCCAAATAACTTAAATAACCTGCGGGTCCAGCGGCGGTCCGGAATGGCAGCGGTCCGGAACGGGCTCCTGCTCCTGAATCTTGTCGTCTTCAGCCGGCGCCATTTTCCAAAATGGCGCCGAAAAATGGCGGCGGCCATAGACGAAAAAGATTGGACGGCAGGAGTTCCTTCCGGACCCCCGCTGGACTTTTGGCAAGTCTCGTGGGGGTCAGGAGGCCCCCCACAAGCTGGCCAAAAGTTCCTGGAGGTCCAGCGGGGGTCAGGGAGCGATTTCCCGCCGCGAATCGTTTTCGTACGGAAAATGGCGCCGGCAGGAGATCGACTGCAGGAGGTCGTTCAGCGAGGGTTCCGGCGCCTCGCTGAACGACCTCCTGCAGTCGATCTCCTGCCGGCGCCATTTTCCGTACGAAAACGATTCGCGGCGGGAAATCGCTCCCTGACCCCCGCTGGACCTCCAGGAACTTTTGGCCAGCTTGTGGGGGGCCTCCTGACCCCCACGAGACTTGCCAAAAGTCCAGCGGGGGTCCGGAAGGACCTCCTGCCGTCCAATCTTTTTCGTCTATGGCCACCGCCATTTTTCGGCGCCATTTTGGAAAATGGCGCCGGCTGAAGACGACAAGATTCAGGAGCAGGAGCCCGTTCCGGACCGCTGCCGTTCCGGACCGCCGCTGGACCCGCAGGTTATTTAAGTTATTGGGGGGGGGTTCGGGAGGGTGGGGGATTTAATTTAAAGGGTCGGGGGTGGGTTTTAGGGGGTTTTAGTGTGCCGGCTCACGATTCTAACGATTTATAACGATAAATCGTTAGAATCTGTATTGTATTGTGTTCCATAACGGTTTAAGACGATATTAAAATTATCGGACGATAATTTTAATCGTCCTAAAACGATTCACATCCCTATTGAATACTGTGTACAATTCTGGTCGCCGCATCTCAAAAAACATATAATTGTGATGGAGAAGATACAGAGAAAGGCTCCCAAAATGATGAGGGGAATGGAACAGCTCCCCTATGAGGAAAGACTAAAGAGGTTAGGACTTTTCAGCTTGGAGAAGAGACGGCTGAGGGGGGATATAATAGAGATGTTTAAAATTATGAGAGGTCTAGAACGGGTAGATGTGAATCGGTTATTTTTAGGATAGTAGAAAGACTAGGGGGCACTCCATGAAGTTAGCATGGGGCACATTTAAAACTAATCGGAGAAAGTTCTTTTTTACTCAACGCACAATTAAACTCTGGAATTTGTTGCCAGAGGATGTGGTTAGTGCAGTTAGTATAGTGGTGTTTAAAAAAGGATTGGATAAGTTCTTGGAGGAGAAGTCCATTACCTGCTATTAAGTTCACTTAGAGAATAGCCACTGCCATTAGCAATGGTAACATGGAATAGACTTAGTTTTTGGGTACTTGCCAGGTTCTTATGGCCTGGATTGGCCACTGTTGGAAACAGGATGCTGGGCTTGATGGTCCCTTGGTCTGACCCAGTATGGCATTTTCTTATGTTCTTATGTTCTGGAATGACAGTCTAGTCTAGACAAAAAAGCATATGAGATGAGGTCTACCTTCGATAATAAGACCAAATTTATAGCAACCAGGAGGCATTCGACACTTTATTAAATCAAATGACAAGGAAGGGATTGCTGTATTATAAGTGTAAATTATTTCAGTTTAGTAATAAGATGGGGAGAACTCTAGTTAATTTGACTAAAAATTGGACGACCAAAATGTATCCCTATTATAAGGAAAAGCTTAGGAGAAGTGGTAAACTCTGGCAAAGATATATAGTATGTGACACTTATTACATTCTATCAATCTTTATATGCTGCCAACTCAAAAAATGTAAGCCAAATAAAAGAATTTCTTGCCACTGTCAGCTTATCCAAATTAACTGAACAAACAACAAGATTACATGCACTGATTTAAGTACAAGAGATTCAAAATGGGGTCCAGCAAGCAAAACTGCTTAATGTGTCAGGGTCTGATAGATACTCTGCTGAATTTTATAAGATCTAGATTAATAAATTTCATCTTCCATTAGGAAGTATGTTTGAATAACTGATAGACCTTGGCCACATTCCCTTTTCATCCAATAAATCAACTATTACAGTAGCTGCTGATACTACGTCGGGATCCATTGTTCCTGGAATCATTTAGACCAATTTCCCTGTTGAATTTCAATTTGAAGCTCTTAGCAAAATATATGGCAGATTGGCACATATATTAGCTATATTGATAGGGGAGGACCAAGTTAGTTTTGTCAAAGGGAAATGCTCTGTTCTAAATGTATGCAAGATTATTATATCTATGGAAGTGAGTAAACTGAGACAAATTCCATTACTTTTACTGAGTTTTGATGCTGAGAAAGCCTTTGACAAGGAGGACTGGACCTTTATGTTTGAAACTTTGAGAGAATTTGCTAGAAATATTTTATCCAAACAGTTCAGGTCTTTGAATTGCAGCACAAAACATCCTCTCCTCTCTGTTCTTTCTTCCCTCTCTTGAACCTCTTTTTCAAAAAATCCAGGAAAATGAAAGAACTGTAGGGATACCAGTTTGCACAAGTCTCTTGCCATTTTAAATTAGCAGTTTTGCTGATGATATTCTAATCCACATTGCAGACCCTAAGACCTCTCTTTGGGTTCTTTTGGAGGAATTCTCTATTTATTGATGCTTGGCAGGCTTAAAATTAAATTTGGCTGAGTCTGAGGCCTTGCCTATGCAAGCATCTGTGATAGAGATGTACAGCCAGGATTTTCCAATGAAAGGGATGAAGGATTCATTTAAATATCTGGTTGCATAGGGAATCTTCTAGAATACATAGATTAAATTAGCAATTATTATATATAACCATGAAGAATCTCTTGCAGACTTGGTCAGAAATTCCTTTGTCTTTAGCTTGTAGGGTAATGGTACTTCTTAAATTGGTTTATACCGTATTTTCCGGCATATAAGACGAGTTTTTAACCCCTGAAAATCTTCTCAAAAGTCGGGGGTCATCTTATACGCCGGGGGTCGTCTTATAGGGAGAATAATTACCGTATTTTTTCGCTCCATAAGATGCACTTTTTTCCCCCAAAAGTGGGGGGAAAAATGTCTGCGTCTTATGGAGCGAATATAAAAAAAAATAAAAATCTAACAAAACCCCCCAACCTCCTGACCCCCCCAGACCTGCCAAATTAATTTACTACAACCCCCCACCCTCCTGACCCCCCCCCCCGAAGACCTGCCAAAAGTCCCTGGGGGTCCAGGAGCAATCTCCTGGACTTGGGCTGTCGGCTGCCAGCAATCAAAATGGCGCCGACGGCCCTTTGCCCTTACTATGTCACTGGGGTCGACCAATGGCAGCGGTAGCCCCTGTGACATAGTAAGGGCAAAGGGCCGTCGGCGCCATTTTGATTACTAATTTGGCAGATCTTGTGGAGGGGTTGTATTTAATTAATTTGGCAGGTTTTGGAGGGGTCAGGAGGGTGGGGGGTTGTATTTAATTAATTTAACAGGTCTTGGGGGGGGGGTCAGGAGGGTGGGGGAAGCTGAGGGATTAGTTTTAAAGGGTCGGGTGGGTTTTTTGTTTATCGTCTCGGGCGCAGCCGATAAAAAAAAACCCGATCGGGCCGGACGAAAAAAACAAAACGATATGAATCGGAACCGGAATCAGAACCGATTCCGGTTCCGATTCACATCTCTATTACCGGTAGCTCCTTCTCTGCCTCTCAGATCTCGCGCATGCACGTCTGCGCTGCTTCAGTGCAGTCCTCAGGAGCGAGATCTGAGAGGCAGAGAAGGAGATACCGGTAATAGGATACAAGGGTGGGCCAGAGGGATGCATTACCGCTCTGATAGTCTTGGAGACAGGGAGGGCTGGGCAAGCAGGGAGAGCTGACCAATCCAAGCAGGATTTGTATACAACAACCAGCCAATCACCGGTAAGGTACATCGCTTGCCGTGATTGGCTGGTTGTTGTATACTGGGTACCACATACAGTATGGTTATGTAGTGACACAGAAGGGTAGTCTTATATGGCGAGTATATCCCCAAACTCTATATTTTAACTGGAAATGTTGGGGGTCTTCTTATACGCCCAGTCGTCTTATACGCCGGAAAATACGGTATGTTTCAGACAATGCCCATTTATTTAATGATAAAGATCTAGTTGGGATCGAGGGACTTGTTTGTCAATATTAGTGGAAATAGACAAAACCATGAATTGCTCTCTCTGAATTAATGAGAAAGTGGACAAGGTGGGATTGGTCTTTCTAACTTGAAATTGTATAAATAGCCTACAGTCTCTGACATTCAGTGGCTGGTAAATGGGCACTAGTTGTTATACGCTTCTGAATTTAGAGAAAGCCTTGCATTCACTGCTCAGTCTCAAATACATTTTGTATATATCTCCCACCTTGCTGCTTACATAGAGCTAAGATAGTACTTTATTGGTTCCAGTACTGAAAACGTGGAAATAATTCTGTACTACATTGCATTTGCAATATAAAATATCTCATTTTCCACCTATTAAAGGTAATTGACATTTCCTACCGGGAAATTTCTCAGCAGCCTTTAAATATGAAATATAAACGAGCTGCATATCACCTCACAACTCCGTCATGAGGAGGGGCCAAGTGTTGTCCTTTGAGGAACTTTGATAGACACGTGATCTTGATCAAAAGCAATTCTATACTTATTGGCAGGGTAGGCATTTTATTCACACTGGATTTGAAAGAATTGCAGCAAACGAATAAAGAATTCTTAGCGGATCATTTTAGCTATGGAGATCCCACTCCCCACATAATTTCCTTCTTTTTTGCTGGTCTAATGGGAAAATAAATAAACTCAAAGTATGATAATATAGTCTATATCAAATAAATGTCCATATTTTTAGGAAACCTTTTTTTTTTTTTTACAAGTAAACTTATCCAGAATGATTCAGATGTAGTACAAGCACTTCAAATTCCAACACTTGACACAGTCTGCACTTCGAAGAATTCTGCCTTAGGGGCTGCCCATCATTATGGGTCTTTGTTGTTGTATGTCAGCATCAGAAACTTGAATCTCCTTTAAACACTACTGTCGTCTGCAAAACATCCAATCATAACCCGAAGCTATATAACAAACCAGGAAATCACTGTATTCAAAACAGAAGCTTCTTAGATTACATATCTCTAGTAAAGTAGATACCCTATACATCTGTGGTGATCAAGCTATTGTATGCCAGTCTAATTCCTCATTTAACCCTGAAGGAGTAATAGACTGCAATGTGAATATCCAATATTGTTCTCTCTAATTAAGTCTTGCTTCTATGTCACTGAACTTAAAACATGCTCAACTTTAATTGTGTGAAACTGTGTTAGTAGTCTAGGCAATGTTGATGAACAAGAGGTGCATTTATTATTTTTTAGTATTCAGACACCTGCAGTGTTCTAGCAGGTGCACATATATTACTCGCTATGGAGGTAATTTTCAAAGGAGTTATGCATGTAAATGTAACATACTATCGTAACACTTTTCATAAGTCCACTTGCACTCGTAAAATTCAGTTTTAAGTGTGCAAATCCTTTTGAAAATTACCCACTTACAAGTAGATTTTAAAAGCGTTGCTCACGCAAAAATGGCCCCATATATGCATATGTGGGCATATGCGAACCATGCGATTCCTAAGAGTTATGTGCATAACTCCAAATTTTAGAAAAGCTGACCATGACAGGGGGGTAGAGGGAAAGAAAGCACTGTAGGAGAGACAATATGCAACTATATATATATCTACCACTGTAAGAGGGGCACTTTCACCTCAGGATGGATTTGAATCATAACCTTATCCAAATCTTTTTAAACCCACTAACTGCCATTACCACATCCTTTGGCAATGAATTCCAGGGCTTAATTATGCATTGATTGAAAAATAATTTTCTTCAATTTGTTTTAAATGAGCTACTTGCTAACTTCATGGAGTGCCCCCTATTTCTTATGAGACAGTAAATAACACCGGGCAACAAATTTTCACAAAAGTCATGTTACGGAAATGAAATTAGTCAATTCTTATAAATTTCCATGTGCTAAACATGAATGTGACTGTGAAAATGCAAAATTGGCTCTAGTTTTTTTGTAATATGCAATAATATAATTACATCTTGAATTGTATGCCAATAGTAGGAGACCTACGGTTAATACCGTTTGAAAAATGAAGTCATAGACTACGTCTTAGATTTCTTTGCTTGTCTCTTGTACACCTGTTCGGGAGCATCTCTGCGGAGTGTCCAGCAGTAGTCAGCCAGCATGAATATTTCAAATGCTCACCCTTTCTGACTGAGCTTCATATAGTACACTGCTGACGTCAGCTTACTCAGCAGCAGCATGGCAGTAGAACTGCATTGCATCAGAAAATGATGTAATAAACTCTGGATGATGTGTGCATGATGGTATTATGCAATATGATGCAATATTACATCATTCTAGGCTTATTTACAGTCCTGGATAAATTTACATGACTAAACATAGAAAGTGAACTATATTAAATATCTTCAAAACGAGAGCCAATAAAAACTTTTCATGGTCATATTCGTGTTCAGCACATCAAGATACTTCAGAGTAGGACCTTTTTAGGTCAGTAACACTTTCATTGTTGCCCAGTGTAACTGATTTACATTTACATGTTCAAGTCCTTCATTCCCTCCCCATGGCCAGGGTGCGAGGATCTGTAGCCCACCAATGTAACACTCCCTCCACCCCCCCAAATCCACCCTGTTGAAAGTGCCCTTCTTGTCGATAGAGTGTCATATTATGTCTCCTACCAGCGGCGGACTCACGATGTCGGACCGGCCCAGGTATTCACCGCCCAGGCCGGCCCAGGAAACGTCACGTGGTCTGCCAAGCTCGGCTGTGTCACGGCCGCACACAGCAGACCACGTGACTGGAGCGATCGGCCCACCGGGGGATGCCCGATCCCCCGATAGGCCAATCCGCCCCTGTCTCCTACAGTGCATTCTCTCCCTCCCCCAATAAGGACATGAAAAAACTGGTTTTCCCCTTGTGTGAGCATACGCGCATAAAAGCTCTGGTGGTAATATGTGCTGGACATTTACTCAAGCCACCTCTTAAGATTACGCGCAGTGAGGAATTTTAAATGATGCTCATGATATAAAATTGCAGCGTTATCTTTGCTTCTGTGCCGATATGCGTGTTTATGGGCACACACACGTTCTTTTTAAAATTAGCCAGTTAGTATGTCCAATGTAAATTTTCTGACCCGGGCAAATAATCACATAAATGAGAAAACAAAGTACAGTTCGTAGTCTTTTTTCCATATAACTTTGCATTGTGTTCTTGGATGCACCCACTCTGATCCTGACAGCATAGATGCACAAACATCAGCCCAGTGACATGGCCTGCGTCCTGGAGTTTCACCATCTGATGACTCTGTAACATCTGCTAAACATGAGCGAATGATATTTTCACATATGTTAAGACCTTGAGAATAAGTGATTTTGAGTGGGATTATCTTATGTCAGCTATTAAATAAAGCTTATAGGAGGGCTCTATTCTCAGGTTCTAACAGTTTATTGCAATATAAAGCTCAATGTGAGGATCAGAAAATGACCTTCGTTTTAAAATATACCAATAAAGCAGAGGTTATTGCAGCGAGTATTAGGCATCATGCGCATGTTTTATTATTGCATAGTGTCTTCACTGAACCTCCATTAATTGCTTATTCACAAGACCTTAAGTTTAGTGAAGGGACGCACGATTTAATTTTAGAGACTATATTGGATATGCATATTACAGTCTATTACTCCTTCGGGATTAATTGAGAAATTAGATTGGTATACAATAATTTGATTACCACATAGCATGTGATATCTACTTTAGTAGAGATATAGTATGTAGTATAAGATGCTCCTATTTTGAGTACATAGTAACAAAATAATGACGGTAGAAAAAGACCAAATGGTCCATCCAGTCTGCCTAGCAAGTTCATTATGGGGCAAATCTTTAAACTTTCGCGAGGGTGCAGATTTGTTTGCGCAACCCGGTGCGAACAAATCTACGCCTGATTCTATAACATGTGTGCGCTACCGTGCGCATGTTATAAAATCCAGGATCGGCACACACAGGGGGTGCACAATTGTGCAACCTGCGCGCGCCGAACCGAGCAGCCTGCCTCCGTTCCCTCCGAGGCCGCTCCGAAATTGGAGTGGCCTTGGAGGGAACCTTTTTTTGTCCCCCCCACCTTTCCTTCCCTTCCCCTATTTAACCCACCCCCCAGCCCTAACTAAATCCCCACCCCCTACCTTATTTCGTGGAGTTACGCCTGCCTCTGCCTTGCGCACACTGCTGGCTCCCTGCCCCGGCACAGGTCGTTGTACTGGAGCACTCGGCCCTGCCCCCGGACTGCCGTCACACCTCCAGCCCCGCCCACAGACCTCCACCAAGACCCCTGGATACGCCCCCAGCCAGCCCCTTATTCGAAGCCCCGGGACTTGCACGCGCCGCCGAGCCTATGCAAGATAGGCTCGGCGCGCGCAGGGGGAGGCAGGGGTAGGTTTTTGGGGATTGCGCGTGTATCTTATGCGCACAACCCTTTGAAAATCTACCCCTATGGTAGTAACTACCACTCTGTGCAGGTTGCCCCATGTTTCTGTTAAGGGTAGTAACTGCCGGTCAGTGCAGGTTACCCCAAAGCATTATGTTAAGGGTAGTAATATTAACAATGAAAACCAAGCAACTATCAAACCCATAACAAAATTGCTGCTAACAACATTTTTACAGGGTGAGCAGCTTTCTTGATAATTGAGACAATGCTGCTTGAAATGCTTTGCTTTTTGACTTGGCCATAGAAGCAGTCCTCCAACTTTTCCTTAATGTCTGCATATCAATACCGCAAACTATAAAGTCAGGCCAAGTATTGGCTATCGACGGAATCCAATCCCCCCCTCCCCCCCCATTGTAAAGGAAAGCAATGATGCAGTTGCATCATAATCATGAAAACTGATTGGTTAAGGATAGCAATCCCCATGCTTTCTGTTAGGGGCAGTGGCTGCCGCTCCATACAGGTTACCACATGCACCTTTTTTTTTCATTTCCATCTCTTATCTTTTAGGGTTCAACAGTGTTTATACCATGCTTTTTGAATTCATTTACTGTTTTCATCCTCACCACCTCTTCCGGAAGGGCATTCCAGATATCCACCACCCTCCACATGAAGAAATATTTCTTGATGTTAGCTCTGAGTTGTCCTGCCTAGAGTTTAATTTCGTGACCCCTAGGTCTATTGTTTGCTTTCCAATGGAAAAGGTTCGAAGTTCATGCATCATTAAAACCTTTCAGATATCTGAAGGTCTGTGTCATATCTTCCCTGCATCTCCTGTCTTCCAGGGTATACATATTTAGATGCTTCAGCCTCTCCTCATAAGTCTTCTGCTACAGACCCTACATCATTTTGGTTACCCTTCTCTGGACCACCTCCAGCCTGTCTCTAACCCTTTTGAGATACGGTCTCCAGAATTGAGCAGAGTACTCCAGATGAGGTCTCACCAAAGACCTGTACAAGGGCATTATCACTGTCTTTTTCTTACTGGTTAGTCTTCTCTCTATGCAGCCCAGTATTCCTCTGGCTTTAGCTATTGCCTTGACATATTGCTTTGCTTCCTTCAGATCTCCAGACACTCTTACCCCAAGGTCCCTCTCCCAGACCATGTACATTAGTCTTTCACCTCCCTATCACATATAGATCTTTTGGATTAGTGTACCCCAGATGCATGACTCTGCAGTACTTGGCATTGAATTCCAGCTGCCAAGTCTTTGAACACTTTTCAAGCTTTCTTAAATCACTTTTTATTCTCCTTCAGCCATGTCCACTCTGTTGCAGATCTTAGTGTCATCCACAAATAGACAAACTTTGCCTTCTATCCCTTCCGCAATGTTGCTCACAAAGATACTGAACAGAACTGGTCCCAAAATTGATCCTTGTGGCACTCCACTTAACCCTGTTATCTCTTTAGGGTAATTTCCAGTTACCATTACATGCTGTCTCCTGTCAGTTAACCAATTTGTAATCCACCACCATGACATCAACTCTCAAGCTCCTCTTTTTATGCATGAGCCTCCTATGCAATTTCTGACTTTTGAGAAACTTTAATAGTAGTTTCATCTTCTCCACAACTAGTTCTTGAAATAAATGACCGGCTCTCTACAAAAAAGGACTTGAAAATTGGTATGAGTCCACTGGAGGATTCTGTCTTGGATAAGGCTGTCAAGAATATCAACATTCTTAACTATTAGGCTGAGTTGGTGACTCAGTTGGTAAGTGCTGCACATACACTGCATGGTGGTCCTCAGTTTGGTCCCTAGTTTGAGATGTCTGCTTCCTAAGTCTGCTAGGATAGGGAATACTTTAGCAGCAGTATTCACAACCCCTTGGTGGGAGAGAGTCATAGTCATTGTTTAAGGCTGATGCCTAGTAGCTGGATTCAGGGCCCAAGATTGCAGGCTTCCAAGCCCAGGACTGGCACTGCAGTGATAGGAAGGGATATAAAATAGGGGAACAAATCCCTGGGTAGTTGCAAATGAAGGCTCAAGGCACCAGATCCCAGCACTGGTTCTGATAGAGCTGAAAGTACAAAGGAACAGGAGGAAACTGCTGTGTCAAAAAATACAAATCTCAGATATCTGTTATCAACCTTTTATAACACACTGTAAGAAATTTCTTGTCCAATGTCATTGCAGGAAAAGCTAATATCCCAGTGGGAATCTGAGCCAGATAGAAATACAAAAGAACAATAGGAGAGTATTCTGTCAAACTGTATAAAGAACATAAAACATGCAAAAGCTAAATTAATTTAGCAGCAAATAGGTGGTATGGGATACCAGTGAAGCTTCACAAAGCAGGAATCAGGAAAAAGAATATGTTAGTGGTGTCATGTGGAGATAGGCAGTTTAGTGCAAGCCCTGAGAGTATATGTGAGATTACTAAGTTTTTGGAACAGGACTGGATATATGATTGACAAAACAGCTAAATGACACAAATGATTGAAGTTTTGGGTCGGCATTTTATATAACTTCTCAGAGGTATGGTTTTTACATAAGCATGGGGCAAAAATAGAGGTACACCAATTACAATCAATAAGAAGAAGAAAGAAAAGTGGTTGTGCATAGTGTGCCAGTGAAGCATCCCGGAGGAGGCAAAATATATTAAATTCTATTTATCACGAAAAGCAACTTATGCAAGAGAAAAGTACTGCGTATGAAGCCATTTGTGTCTACAGCCACAGTAAAAGAACTGTGAGAGGCAGAGAGAAAGTATACCTGAAAGATCCAAAACGGGGAAAAGAAAAAACAGAAAAAGACAAAGAAAGAAAGGAAATGGAGTGATGGGGCTGTGTAAAAATAACTTTAAGTGGTAAACCCCCCCCCCCAAAAAAAACCCCAGAGAGGTTGAAAAGAGGGGAAAACGTGGAAATTGTAAACGAAGAATAAAAAAAAAACTCAACACGACCTTGTTTCAGTGTAAAATGCCTTTCTCAAGGAGACGGTTACAGCTCTAATCCTGCCTGCTTTTGGGATGTGCGTATATCTGTGGACCACATGTATGCGTGGATCTAAAAAAAAACCATCCCAGTCAGAAAGCTTATGTCTCCCAACAGTGAGCAGTAAAGGTATTCAGATATTTATGTCAGGGCAACTTTAGCCAAGTATGTTCGACAGGAGACTTATCTTACTGAATATACCAACTACATTACCCAGCTAACTTGAGCCGGTTAACTTGCTACTTGCTGGATTAATCGATCTACTTACCCGTTCACAGGCATAGACCATTATGGCACACACATTAAGGAGGTGCTCTTACAACTGGAACATAAAACAGAGAATATCATAATTTATTTTATTTATTTTATTTATTTAAGGTTTTTATATACCGGCAATCATGAGAACATATCTTGCTGGTTTACATGAAACGGGAGTGCATTAAATACATCAAACTAGAACTCAGGTGACCGAAAGTACAGTTACAATTAACAAGGGTGGCAGAACTTGGTGAAGAGGAAGAAAAAGGAAAGAATAAATGGTTAAACGATATACAAATCATATAATAATATGATTACAAATCATATACAAATGATCATATACAAATGATCATATACAAATGATCATATACAAATCATATACAAATATAATATGATATACAAATCATATAATAATATATAATATAATATATCATATAATAATGCCTCTATCGCTCCAAGGTGAGTACTGTGTGCAGTTCTGCTCACCATATCTCACAAAAAGATATAGCACAATTAGAAAAGGTACAGAGAAAGGCAACCAAAATAATAAAGGGGATGGAATAATTCCCCTATGAGGACAGGCTACAGAGGTTAGGACTCTTCAGCTTGGAGAAGTGATGGCTATGGGGAGATATGATAGAGGTCTATAAAAATAACAAATGCAGGGGAACAAGTAAACATTAATTGGTTGTTTACTCTTTTATAAAGTACAAAGACTAGGGATATTCAATGAAGTTACTAGATAATACATTTAAGACATAAGAGCAAATATTTTTTTACTCAACACATTATTAAACTCTGGAATTCATTGCCAGAGGATGTCGTGAAAGCTGTTAGTACAGTTGGGTTTAAAAAAGATTTAGACAAGTTCCTGGAAGAAAAGTCCATAA
Organism: Rhinatrema bivittatum; assembly: GCF_901001135.1. Taxonomy (NCBI): domain Eukaryota; kingdom Metazoa; phylum Chordata; class Amphibia; order Gymnophiona; family Rhinatrematidae; genus Rhinatrema; species Rhinatrema bivittatum. The sequence goes on along the minus strand of NC_042616.1, from coordinate 622,046,771 downwards.
ACCCATTAAGGAAAATCTATCAACCTTTTGTGATACTGCCAGATACTTGTGACCTGGATTGGCCACCATTGGAAACAGGTTACTTGGCTTGATGGACTTTTGTGTTGTGCGCCCCGTCCGTGCACGGGCCTGCTTACCTTCCCAACTCCTCTGCAGGTTCCGGGTCAGCCTCTCCCGCGGCCGCAGCTAGCTCCTTGAGGCCTCGGCGTCCCGCGGCGGCGGTCGCCGGGCCTTCCTCAGCGCATCAGGCCTCATGGCGGGGCTCGGTGTCCTCCATGGTGTCAGCCCTGCCCCTAGACGGGTCCTAGCTCCACGGCGAGTCCTAATTGAGCACAGTATATCAGGAAGTTCCTGCCTTCACTTCCTGGCCTTGGCAATCAGGTCAACACCGTGTGTGTACTAGTTTGCCTCAGTGTCTCATCGCTTGTTCCAGCCTTGTTCCAGCGTCCTCCTGTTCCAGCATCTGTTTGTTCCTGCATTCCCTCAGGTAGTATCTCTTGGACTGACTCTCTGGTACTGACCTCTGCCTGCTCTTGACTACGCTGATCGCTGCCTGGATACTGAACTCTGCCTGCTCTTGACTACGCTGATCGCTGCCTGACCTTTGCCTGCCTCCTTGACTACCTCTGATCTCTGGAACCTGACCCCTGCTTTGGCTGACTACTCTCGGACTGACCATTGGAACCTGACCCCAGCTTCGGCTAACTACTCTCAGACTGACCTCTGAAACTTGACCTCTGCTATCACTGACCACGTCTCCTTGAGCCTGGCCCTGCTCCTAGCCTTGTCATCACAGACACTGTTCTGGCCTTCCTTGGTTCCCCAAGTCTCCAGTTCTGACATCGACTGTGCACCCTTGATCCTGGTGGGCACACCTCTATACTTCCTATCCGGGAGACCCTGCGAGGCCCACCTAAGTCCAAGTGGCCCGGGTCCCCAAGGGCTCCACCCAGGGGGACCTCAGGCTCCCAGTGGTGAAGCTCCAGCTGGCCTCTGTCTCCTCCTGTGCTCCGCCTCCTGATGGCAGTTGGTTCCTGGGCCTGACCAGGAAGCCCCTCCTCACTGTCTCAGGACAAGGGTCCACCTCCAGGGGCAACATTTTGGTCTGACCCAGTATGGGAAATCTTATATTCTTATGTACTCCAAAACCGGCCCTTGAAAATGGGACAAAAATTAGTGGGGAATCTAAAAGGGCCCGTCCTAAATATAGAAGTCAGGCAAGTGATGCCATTCTTGATTTAAGTTCACAGAACTGAATTCACAGTTTTCTTATGGATTTTCAGTTCCTTTTAATTTTAGATCAAAATATACATCTCTTAAGCTTTCAGCTTCATCTTTAGTTTTCAGTCATTTTTCAAAAAGCCACTGCATGGCAAAAACAACTGGCTAATTCTGGCTGGTTATTTTTAGGTAAATTTTGACTAGGTTTTCAGCTGAAAAGGCCTAAATCTGGCTGGGCAGAATTAGACCAGTTAAATTTAAGATGGCTAATTGTGCAACTGGACTTGAGTGGCTCAGCTCATTTCGTTAGTGCTGAAAATTGAAGTTAACCATCTAAGTTGAAAGCCCACTCTAGGAACACCTTTGGAGTCAACCCTTTTTTGACTGGCTAAATTTAGCCACCTTGTAAATTTAGAAGGGTATATTTAGCCACTCAGCAGGGAGAGGGAGTTTTAAAAGCAAATTTATAGCGACCTATTTACCTGAACTTAACTGGTTAAGCCATTTGAAATTAATTCATTTATAATATTTCTCTATTTTTATATAAGTTGTGGCAAAGTGTTCCCTACAAGAATGTGTATGGCACACATATTATGATTGTAACTTTCAAGCCGGGCCTATATGCGTGCATTCATTGGCCCGCGCCCAGGGAGGTGGCTATTTTCCAACTTCTATGTGTATACGTGCGCATTTTATAAAATAGCCTGGCCACCCGACATATTTGCTCATCCCCTAATTAATGCATGCATCGGGACTTTTAAATTCACCTTTATCTGTTTTTCCTATACTCCAGTTTCTATGTTTTATTTTAGACAAATATATCCTGGTAGAATTGCCTTTGATTCCAATGGTGTACCCAAAGTATTTGGCACCCGGGTGGATATCTCCTTTGGCACCTCCCACCAAGGTTCATTTCTCCAACCCTTCCCCCCAATCTCCAGTTCCCCACTCCCTCATACAGGCTCCATTTCTCTCTGCACACACTTTCATACACCCTTGCACACAGGCTCCCTCCATCTGTCTCTCTGTCACACATATATACCCCTTTCACACAGGCTCCCTCTCTCTCTGGCATATACACCCCCACTCACACAGGCTCCCTGTCCTCTCACACACACACCCACCCTCACATAGACTCCCTCTCTCAATTGCACATACCTCTCCCTCCTCACATAGGCTCCATCTCTGTCAGGCATATACACCCCCACTCACACAGGCTCCCTGTCCTCTCACACACCCACCCTCACATAGACTCCCTCTCTCAATTGCCCATACCTCTCCCTCCTCACATAGGCTCCATCTCTCTCAGGCGAACAGGCACTCACACAAGCTCCTTTTCTCTCTTCCACACTCATACACCACTGCATATAGGCTCTCTCTTTCGCTCACATACATCCCTTCACACGGGCTCTTCTCTCCCACACAAACACGCACCCTCACTCAGGCACACAGGCTCCAAATCACAGTCACCTTCCTGTACCTAACATTCTGCGCACCCTCATACTCAGAGGCTGCCTCGATGTCAGCTGTTAACTGCTCCTCGGCTGTGGCCTGCCAATGCCTCCCTTGTCTTCAGCTGTGAGTGGGATGGGGTATGCTCATGGTCTGCCAGGCCTCCTTCCACTTCGGCCGCGAATGAAATGGGCTCTGCTCACAGCCCTGGGGGCCTCCATCTTCATCCGCGAGCACGATGGGCTCCCTTCGCGGCCCAACGGTGCCTCCCTCTTCTTCACTCACGAGCGCGATGGGCTCCCTTCGTGGCCCACCGGCACCTTCCTCTTCTTCTGCCACGAGCGGGATAGGCTCTGCTCGTGGCTGCTGACCTTCCTCCCAGCTAGTACCCCACTCCTGAAGGTCACCCCGTGCGGACCACATCCACCCTTTAGTACACCGCTGTTTGATTCAATATTTAGCCTTAAAAATATAGAAGATGTATTACATGATAGAGTAATTACTCTATGAGATGTTTTATACCAATATACCACTAAGGCAGTTTTCCTCTGTCTTACTGTACTCCTGTATCATCTTATTTCTACATAGCTCAGGCAGATTTCCTTTGCCACATTTCTTTGCTTTTTTCCACTTTATATTCCCCTGATTTCTTCAGCACTGGAAGATTAAGAGGTCAACATTTGTCTTATCATCCATTCTTTTACCAATGTATTTATCCTAAATTAGATCTTTTTTCAAAAATCATCTTTTTATCCGGTTGTAGGCACTGGTGCTTCCTACAGGCACCTTTTCCACCAGCTGTCTGCTCAAATTACCTCCTTCCTTCAGTTAAGTGTGGAGCACAAAGTCATTCAGTATATGTGGCACCAATTAGACACAGCAGCAGAGGAAGTAGCAAGAGTGAAGGGATGCAATCAGAAACTCTACCTATATACCAGCAATCCTATGGAGTTGCAGCTGCTTTGGCCACCCACTGCGGGCGGCCTCTACTTCCCTCTCTCCCTCTTCCTGCAGCTGGAGCAGAGATTTACTATGGTGCTTCCTGCGGCTGTCTCTTGGTGTCATTGGGTTCAAACTGGGTCAGATTGGAGAGCTCCGCCATTGCTAAGGACAATGCCTCGTGGGCTAAAAGATTAAGAAACACTTTGGGCCAGCAGCATTTGTTGCAAATATGGAGGCTGCACCAAGGGACCAGACCTTAAAGAGGAAACACACCTGCCGATGGTGAGTACTTCAAAAGTCACCACTCACCTGGAACGTGACTGTTCTTGTATAGTGTTTCTGAGAAGGGGCCAAGGGGGGATGAGAGAGGAAAGGATCTTAGAAGGGGGCAATGGGGGTTTGGGGATGGAAGGGAAGAGAAGCTGAGAAGGGGCCATGGGTGAGGGATAGTAGGGAGAGGACCTGAGAGAGCTATAGGGAGGATGGACTGGGGGAAGGGGAAGCAGGCAGATGCTTGTCAGAGGATGGGGGATCTTTTGGAGTGAGAGGAGGATGAGGAGACATCTTTGGATGGCGTAGGGGCAGTGACCAGTAGTGTAGTAATGGGGATTGGAGGTTTTTGTTTTCCAAATTGTTGTACTGCATAGTCTATCTTCTTGGGGTTTCCAGTTTTTGTCTGTATGTTTCTATTACTAATTTTTGATACCTTATTAGTGAGGGTCTGTCCATGTTTTGCGTCTGTGATCAAGATAAGGAATTCTGCCAACATGTAGTTTCTGTGCAGGGCTCCATAGCAGTCCAGCTTCTTTTGTTTATCCAGTAGCTGCTTTGGTGTTCTAATATTTGCAGTGCTACCATTGCATAGGGGCTGTGGCTAGTTGCTGAGGATGAGGCAAGACCTCGGGCAATTACCCCGATTTGCCCACCCCTAAGGAGGGCCCTGCATCTCAGTGCTAGTACCATTTCTTCTAGGAAAATTCTTTACACACACACAGTCTACATCTACTTTCATTTTTTTTCCATTTCTGGCATCGGTATTTTTAGGAATATTCAATGTTTTGTTACTCCCATTTTTTTTTTGTTATATAATTATGTCTTACGACTTGACATTTTTACCCAGTCTGGTATTCAAACTCATGCTTTTATTTCTTTTTATTAAACTTTTGATCATATCTACTGCTTTGTTTCTTTTTCACATGGATTTCATGGCTCTTCATTACTGCTGCACATAAAACAATAGATATATTAATTATTATAAATTAATACATAATTCTATAATTATTATGTAAGCTCCTATTATAATTAGTATAATTATTGTGTATAAACTTAGTTTTAGCTGAACTTTATGCACTTATCTTTGGTGGATCTTGCATTTCTCAATAAATCTTACATAACAGATTTTGCTTCTTGCCTGGTTCACTAACATTTTCCATTACTACTTTTCTCCTTTCTATTTAAATAAGCCTAGCAGGACATAGTTGTCCATTGCACTACTGTGTGTGCAATAAGAATAGTTTTAAGAATACGGACATCCAAGTTGAAAGCCAAAATTGATGGCTGGTTTAAAGAAATGGCATTCAAAGTTGCACATAGAAGAGTAGTGTACAAATGAAAGGACTAGATACACATTCCTGGAAAAATAGGGGCCTCCTTCCTGAAAGAAAAAATGAGGTCAAAAAAAGGAAACTTGGATTAGAAGGTATCAACAATCATCTAATAAACCCCTTCTTTTTTTTTTTTTTCTCACTCTGTCCCCCACTTTTTCTCTTTTGCTTTGCTTTCCTACTTTCTATTTTTCTCTGCTGCAAAGCTTATTTTAAGAACAGACTCTTGGGATTAGGTGCATCAACTGTTTGTTAAACCAGTTTGTACGTTTTGGGTATCCCTGATTCTGTGTGATGCTTTTTCTATGAAAATGTAATAAAGTTCATTAAAAGAATCTTTCATATTTATAGTAACTGCCAAGCCCACGACTGCTCCGTGACCTTCAAATCATTTCTCGTTCTGTCTACTCCCCTCAAGGGTGTCTGCTTGGCTGCAGATCGTAGTGTCACTGCAAAAAGGCACATTTTTCCTTCTAATCCCTCCACAATATCATTCACAAAGACATTGAACAGAATTGGCCCCAGGACTAATCCTTAAGCACTCTACTAATCACCATTCTTTCTTCAGAGAAAGTTTTATTTGCCACTGTCCTCTGTTATCTATCACTTCGCAAGTTTCAACTCCATTTTACAGCCTTAGAATTCACCCCTGGGCTGCTCAGTTTATTTATCGGCCTTCTGTGCAGGACAATATCAAAAGCTTTACTGAAATTCAAGTAGACCACAACTAGCACAAACCCTTGACAATTCTTAAGTCGCACAAATAGATCAGATTCCTTTCACCAGCTCTTTCCTGTAAAACTAAGCTGCCATCATAGTTCTTGTTCTACCATGTGCTAATATTAACTAATATACATGTTGTGAGATTGGTACTTAGGTTAAGTGATCAATATAAGACCTAAACTCTTGGAAGAACTATTTAAAAAGAAAATACCCTACGGGTTGGATGGAGCAAACACCTCTTGTAGATACCAGACTGTTTTTTTCCCTTTATCCTTTTAACAAAAACACAGATATGTAGAATTTTAAGAATCCTTGCTAGTCTAACTAGGAAAAATATAAAGGGGTCCATATTCAGTAGGGCATTTAGTGGACAAGTTATCCGGGTATAGGTAGCAGGATAAACGTCCCACTGAATAAACTTGCTTAAAGTTATCCGACTAACCATAGCCGGGTAACGATACTCATAACCAGATATTCTTTTTGAATATTGCCGGTTATGTATAAAGTTATTCAGCTGCGGTTAGCTGTATAACTTGAGAATTAACTGGATATATTAAAAAAAGAATATATTCAGTTGAGTTACACTCAAGAAACAAAAATTACATTGTGGCCTCTTCCCCCACCGCCCTCCCACCCAAGTTGCAAAAGCCTCTCCGGGGCCTCCCTTTCCACCCCCCAAAAATGGCCCATTTATCTGAAGTGCTTCGACTATAAGTAGAATTGGGGGGAAAGCAAACAGTTGTCCTACATTCAGTGCAATTAGGAAAGCAGTTGTCAGATTGTCCTCCATTGGCATCCAGGAGCATTACTTTGTAAGGGGCCGATGCAAAAAAGTTGCGCTGAAAGCGGGCACTGGGTGTTCAGCGCCGGCTTTCATAACGCGCTCACAGGTACTTCTCCTGGGGGCGTGATGCAATATTTAAATTAGGGCTCACGCTGTAGAGGAGGTGCTAGGGGCGATTGCGCACACCTAGCGCCTCCTTGACAGTGCGAGCCGGATAGAGGTCCGCTGTCGGTGGCTGTCTGCAGGTTAAGAAAACGGACGCTGAATTTATCAGCGTCCGGTTTTCCTAACCAGCGCACATGCAGGGGTTAGGAAAATTCTCCCAACCTGACTACCGGCACCAGAAGGAGTGTATAAATCAATATTAAAGTGCCGGGCACTTAATATTAATTTATTCACTCCATCACTTATTGCCGATTGGTCCCTTTACCTTCACATGTCAGTGAAAGGACCAATCACCATTCAGAAGGCTGCCTGAAAGGGGATTGGTCCTTGCCACTGACGAATGTCAGTGAAAAGGACCAATGGGCAATAAGTGAAGGCATGAATAAATTAATATTAAGTGCCTGACACTTTAATATTGATTTATACACTCCTTCTGGTGCCGGTAGTCAGGTTTGGAGAATGGACACTGAATTTATCAGCGTCCATTTTTCTAACCTTTTTAAACTTTTTTTTTTTTAATTATTTTTTTAAAGAGTTGCTCCTACTTAATATCCTAATGCTCCGGGCAGGCGTTAATTTCTGATCGCTAAAATCTGTGTCCTAGATGCACATTTTTTTTTTTTTGCATAGGGAGTGAATAGCTAATTGTTGTGACCAGAAGGGACGTGAACCCTTGGACCGACGGGAGGTTGTTATGACCTTAGGAGATGGCTCCTCAGGGTCCCCCGTCAGGTGGCGAGGTGGAGCAGAAGTTGAGACTGGCTGGGTCTTCGGTGCCGGAGATGGCAGAGGTCGCGGAGAGGCGTGAAGTAGGTGCAAGGACCAACTGGATCTTTGCTACTGGAAGTCCGCGGCCCCCCCCCCAGGAGGAGCCCATAGGGACCCGGGCCGCTGGGACATAGGTGGGCCCTTGAAGACGGATGGTCCGGAAGCAGTCTGAGGTCGAGTACCAGAGGGTTGTCGCTTGCCAGTCCGAGGTCACACACCGAGGGATCACCGCTTGCCAGTCCGAAGCCACACACCAAGGAATCACCACTTGCCAGTTCGAAGTCACACACCGAGGAACCACCGAGAAGAAGCAGGAACCAGGAATCAGGAACCCGAGGCACCAGAAGACTCACCGAAGCGAGCAGACTCGTTGCCAAGTTGAGGAGTAAGTGGAGGAAGTCTGCTTTTATACTTCCCTGGGCCTGGCCCATCAGGCACAAGTGAAGTCAATTTGGATGACGAAGCCCCTTTAAATTCTATGAGGAGGCACGGCCTCGCACCTAAGGGAAGGGCGGCCATCTTGGGTCCCGGGAGTGGAGTAGAGTGGCCTGACGCCACGAGGAGAGGTCTGGAGCGCCTTCCCTGCCGATAGCCACCGCGGGGGTCGGCGCCGGGCGGGGGTGAATGGAGCTGGGCTCCGGTGACCTCCCCGATAATGCCGCGGTGGCCCCGATGCCACGAATCAGGTAGGGGGTTGCGGCCGTGAGTCACAACACTAATAGCCTCATTCACATGCATTTGCATGTGATAAGCGCTATTAGTTCCACTCTCCATTAGATGTGCGTTGTAGAGGCGCTAATCCTCTTATTGCGTCCAACTGTGGGTTATACAGTGCGCTGGGCTAAGCGCACTGTATTGCATCGGCCCCTAAGTTTGTTTAATGGTGTGGCAAACAGATCTATGCTTGGGGTAAGCCAGAGTTGGAATAGTTCCTGAGCTACTTAATGGTCCAGTGACCATTTGTGTGGCAGCAATTGGTGACAATTTGTCTGCTATCCAAACTTCTCCTCCCAGCAGATAGCTTGAATAAGAATGCTTTGGGAAGTCGCCCATTTCCAAATCTTGTAGGCTTCCCTCCCTGTTTGTTGATATAGAACATGGCAACTTGGCTGTCTGTTAAATTAAAATACTTTGTTCTGTAACCAGGGATTAAATACTTTGACAGCACTGAAAATGGTTCTCATCAATTCTATAGATGGATTTGCAAAAAGTAATTTTTCCTTGAGAACATAAGTTGTTGAAATGAGCACCCCAACCTTGATTGGAAGCCTCTATGGAGGTTGGAAAGCTTTAACCACCATGTCAGAGAATTGATGAGAGTGGTAGATATTTGCACCTTGTAAGATAGCATTAGAAATGTTGGTTCCACTGGAATTTTAAGTGGCACAGTTCCAGGGGCAGCGGAACACCTTTTTGGTTGGGGGAGGGAGGGGAGGAACGAAGCTCCACCCCACTGCCTATGTTTTACTTTACATTTACAGTTAGTCATTCTTTCTTACGGACATTCTTTGCATAAATCACAGATTAAAATTATTCATTACCAGAACTGCCAATAAAATACTTGATGCTAGAAAACCATTATAGTCTGCTTTCTGCTTGTGGGCATAGATGGACTGCCCCTGAGAAAAAAACAGCATTACTCATAGAAGTGTCAGTATTAAGTGCTACTCTGTACTATGTATGGAGAGAGAGATGCTCATGGAATACCAAGAGATGTAATCAGAAACCAAGAAAATGTTGTCTGCAGGTATTGAAACAGTCCTAATTGTCTGGGCACCGCTCACCTGATTAAAAAGAACATCCAAGCTCCCCTTGATATGTTATCCCAGCATTTGCCCCCTGGGGAAGTGGGAGATGGTGAATGGTGAGGGCTTGTGGGTCCTGAACTCTTTCAGGGTTGATGCAAGGGCATTAGACATCCTAGGTGAATCTTACAGCCTTGTGCCTCCCCCACCCCATCCCCAACACACACAAGAAATGTGCATTTATAATATCAGATTTTACATGAAAAAGGACATTCAAAATACAGTCTTTGGAGGTAAAATTATCACTTGCAATAATGTATATTGGGGTAGATTTTTTTAAAAAGCGCGTTCGCGTACTTTTGTTTGTGCAGCAGGCGCAAACAAAAGTACACTGGATTATATAAGATACACGCGTAGCCGCGCGTATCTTCTAAAATCCTGGATCGGCGCGCGCAAGGCTGCCGATTTTGGGCAGCCGGTGTGCGCCGAGCCGCGCAGCCTGTCTCCGTTCCCTCCAAGGCCGCTCCGAAATCGGAGCGGCCTCGGAGGGAACTTTCTTTTGCCCTCCCCTCACCTTCCCCTGCCTTCCCCTACCTAACCCACCCCCCCCGGCCCTATCTAAACCTCCCCCCTTACCTTTATCCAAGAATTTACGCCTCCCGGAGGGAGACGTAAATCCACGCGTGCCAGCGGGCTGCTGGCGCGCCGAGACCCGACCGAGGGTGGTTCCGGAGGGCGCGGCCACGCCCCCGGAATGCCCCGGGCCGGTGCCACGCCCCGGTCCCGCCCCCAAAATGCTGCGCCCCGCCCCCAAAACGCCACATCGTTAGGCCCCACCCCGACACGCCCCCTTCCAAAAACCCCGGGACCTACGCGCGTCCCGGGGTTCTGCGCGCGCCGGCGGCCTATGGAAAATAGGCGCGCTGGCGCGCAAGGCCCTGCTCACATAAATCCGGCGGATTTACGGGAGCAGGGCTTTTAAAATCCGCCCCATTATATTTACATACACTGATGTGGTGCCAGTGAGGAAACCCTACAAAAGACCCTTGGAACCCATATGGTAAAGTATGTTGGGTTTGGTGCTTGGCCATCAGAAAGCCATAAGTAAACTGAACTACAATTATGGTATACTAAATCTCCCATAGCAAAACAACACTAACTACCAGCATTAAAACAGTAAGAACCCTGCCCATGAAAATGCAACACTGCAAATATTACTCCAGGCTTTAATACACCAATATACATCCTATTAGGAAAACAGAACAAGACAGGTTGCTATAAATCGCTAAACAGAAACTACATAATAGCAGAATACCCCACTTTGGTCGCTTATGCAGAGCACAAACAGACCCTTACTAAATTCAGAATAAAGAAATCATAAAGTACAAATAAAAAATGTGCAGACAAAAACTGAATTGGAACTTGCAACAAGCCAGGCTATGTTTGCAGTGCAACAATGGAAAAACAGAAACATCACCATGCCTCATAAAACGTTAAACAATACAAACTTTAGATACAATATGCTTGGTAAGTAGGGAGCCTAATGGAAATTTAGAAGGGCAGGGGGGAGCAGTTGTTGCTGACAGCCTGAATTTTGGGGAAGCCATGACCCCCTATGGCCCCCCCTTTTCTGATGCCTATGCACGATGCTGATCCCATGACAAGGCAAACAAAAGGGGCACAATGGACTGTTGCTCCAACGTGACTCTACATCTGCATAAACAGCTGGGTTATAACTTTTCTTAATTTGGAGAGTATCAGGTTTATGCTCATAAAGAAGAAAAGATCTCTCTTATGTTGTATCCAGATGGGTTCCTAGAAAGTCTATTACTTTATAGAGGATCTGTCTTGGATTTTGGGAGGTTCATTGTGAAACCAGGGAATTATAGAGTTTCCACTGTACGAAGCATGGAAGAGTAGGCCTGCAGACAGTTTTAGTCTCTTATAAGTCACTTGTCTGGGTAGGGAAAAGCAAATATATTGTGCAGTCTTAGATTAGCAGCAGCTACTGCAAGGCATTTTGTGAAGACTCGGAGCCAATGACAAGCCAAAAGGAGAACTTGATACTAATAGTGATCATTAGCTATGGTGAAACGTATAGATTTCCTGTAATTCTTGTGAATTGGAATGTGTGTGTAAGCATCTTTAAGATCTAGATTAGATAAGTTGATCTATAACTGTGGTAGGATGAAACTTAAGGGTTTGATGTCTAACTTTTTTTTCTTGAGATGCTTGTTGAGGTTTCAGAGCCCCAAGATAGGAAAACTTCATCCTATCTTTTTTTGGAATTAGGAAGTACTTGGAATAGAAACTTGTGTTCCTTTCCTGTGATGGAACAGGTTCTATTTCACTGGCTGAGAGAAGGGTTCACATCTCCTGCTGCAGGAGTGTGATTTGATCTGCAACTGCAGTGCCTCCTTGGAAGGTTGTTTAGATGGGTAGATTTTAAATTTAAGCAGGGCTCATGTTGTATGATCTTTAACACACAAATAACTTGTTTTCAAATACCATGCGGAAATTAAATCTTGGAATCTTCCTCTTACTGGAAAACTTTCTACTAATCGGGAATTTTATTTGATAGGCAGTCAAAAATTCTGGTTTGGTTTGAGACAGCTGCAAAGATTTGGTTTGTATTCTCTCTCTGACATACTGTCTGTACTGCTGCTGCTGAAGGTGGAGATTGTTCAAAATGGTTGATATCTTTTTCTTGAATAAAAGTACTACTGTTTGAAATACTGAGGCTGGGGCTTCCTAGACGTAGAATATTCTTCTGTTGCTGTCACAGAATTTAAGTAGTACAATGATCTTTACTGTTTGTTCACTTTGTCTTCAGATTTTCCCCTGGACAAGGACAGCAGCAGGATTTTCATGTACATCCTCATGTAGCCTTGAAGCTTTAAACCAAACTAATCTTGTTGCTCCAGTGGCTATTGCTGATGTCTTGGAAGACATGTCATGTATCTCATAGGTTGATCTGATGAAGTGCTTATTACATGCTTCAGTTTCATGGAGAGTTGGCATGAAACATTGCTTAAAATCTGATGGAGATTATTGGATCATATCTTGTAGTTTATTTAGACAAGAATACACATACTACATTATGAATAACTGATGTGCGATTATTCCAGAATTTAACATAGTTCTGGTATACAATAAAGCAGGAGTTTATGATCTTTTTGCCTTTTTAAATGCTGATTCTACAACCACTGATTGGTGGGGCTGCTGGGCTTTCTAATAACCTGGACAAAATTGAACTTTATATTTGAGATCCAGTTTTCTTGACAATGGTAGCATTGACAAAGGTGTCTGCCACATTATTGTTAAAGTTCCTGTTGGAGTCTATGTATTTGTATGGCTACAATTTGTTTGAGGGGGTCAATAAACTTTAATAAGCCAAATATATACTTTCTAGAAGAAGAGGAAACGAATCTCCTTGATCATTTTTGGACAAAAGCAGGACAAGTCGTGTTCTCAAAAAGACCTGGGCTTGATGGACCTTTTGCCTGACCCAATATGGCAAATCTTATGTTCTTAGGAGATTGTGGGGAAGGGTCTGAAGCTACCGAATGGAATAATGGAGTACATAAGATGATTTTGATTTTTCCTGTGACTCAGGTGTTTCTCTGATGTTGTACTCTCCCTATAAAAGGTGAATCATGGAACTTAAGCTGTCTTGTCTAAGCAGATGAGGGATTCAGACTGACTTTTCATTTTAGGCATGATTAAAATGGGAGACATCTGCTCCAGTAATAGGGAAGGTGGCATATCAGTATATAATATTCACTCTTTACAAATTCTAAGCACATTCTTCTCAGCATGGGAGGGTGGTCAGCTGCAGGAAGAACTGTCTGATTCATCGACTAGAACTGTATTGGAGAGACTGGTCTTGTTTTAATTATTTTATGCCAAAACCAGAGTCTCCTCATGGAGGTATCTGAGCAGAAAATGGCCCCATTATTTTGTTAGTGGATGGCACCAAGTTTACAGTACTGAGGGATTCCACTAAAGGGGGGCCTCCTATGCCAATAAGCACTATCTGTGCAGCGTGCAAGTTATGTGATCAAGGTGCTGGATTTATTGTCACCATCCTTGGAGTGTGACTGGTGCCTGCCCAGAGACTTCTCACAGTTATGGCGGTGATTGTGAGAGAACTTCTCTTCAGATTTAGGCAAAGCCTCAGCACTGAAAAATTCTTTGCCTTAACTGCAGTGTTAGATACCTGAGGAGATCTTAAAAACTCTTTCAAGATGTAGCTTCATGACTTTTCAGCCCTTGGAAACATGCAAACACTGGTAGCTCACTTTGGGACTTCATGGGAAGGCTCCAGACAGCAGCGGTATCTATACTGCTGATCTGCCAGTCATTTTGAAAGAGCCCCCACCTTATATATACCATGCTGAAGAGGACTGGCACCAAATTAAACTCAATTTTGAAGAAAAAAAAACATTTTTCTTTGAGGAGACAATAAAAAATAAAGAAATTGAAAAAAGATTAAACAAAGAAAGTAAAAAATAAATTAAAAAGAAAAAAGTTTTGTCAGGAGCGAAAAAAAGATAAGTGGCTTGGAGTGAGCTATAAACCATTCTTTCGTGGTAGTGGAAGGAAAAGACTGAGGAGACTTATACAATTCTGAGAGAGCTTTTCCAACTCCGTGCCATCAGATGATATCACCTTAATTGCATTGCTAAGTTCTGTCCTGCTTGTCCACATAGAAAAATGACCCCATAGGGCTTTTCAGACTTAAGTCATTTCTGAAAGTCTTCTATAATAGCAGATACTGTACAATGGAGTAAGGGGATGCATGGAAGTCAATAACCACGAGGGGTGTACATTCGTTTAAAACAAAAGTGCAAAACACAATAATTAAGGCTAATTTGTTTCATTCTGGGGGCCCTGAACCAAAGCGGGGGCCCCCAAAATGAAACAAACCTTATTTGTTCGTTTTGTTTTAAACAAATGAATTGGGCCTAGGTCTAGGCCTGAAGCCAGGGCCTCGCCTATGGCATAGACCGAGGCTCAAAGCAGGGGTTATGGCTTATGTCCTAGGCAAGGTCCCGGTGGACTCTGTCACTGTGCTTGCGAGCAACAAAAGAAGAAGATATGTGAAGAGGCCCAGGGTCAGGCCCCGGCCTCTATATCAGGTCTTAACATGGCCCTGGCATCAGGACCTGGCCCCTGGGTCGGGTCACAGCATTGGACCCAGGTCCTGGCCAAGGCTGAGGCCTCGGGGTCAGGGTGTGGCATCAGACCTGGGACCAGCCGAGGTTCCGATGTTGGGACCCGGGTCTCTGGGCCGGGCTGCAGCATCAGTTCTGGGTCCGGGCTCTGGCCTAGGCCCAGGTGTCGGGCTTAGGACTAGGCCAAAGCCTTTGCCTTGTGTAGGACTAGGCCAAAGCCTTGGCTTTTTATAGCCAAGGCATCGGCCTAGTCCGAGCCAGTGGATCCCCACTGGACCGGGTAAGTGAGGGCCAGGGAAGATCCTGGACCTGGTATTTTTCCAGGAGGGTGGGAGGGAGGGCTCATTTTCGTTTTTTGGCCTTTTTGGGGATTTTTCAAAAATTGCTTGATTTGTTTTTTTCACACAAATGAAACGAATCAAGCAATCCATGAACTGAAATTCGTGGGGAAAAAAGCTCCTGAAAACGAATAGAAAACATTTTTTCCCTGCACATCCCTAATAACCACATGTTCATTAGTGGGACTAGTAGTTACAGACATACCATAAAATTTATACATACTTTATGTACATGTGCAGAATGATATCACTATTATATATATTACCTACAAATACACACACACACACACACACCACTAAAGAATCCAATTTTGACACTTAGCCAGGTTCCTTAGGTTGTACAGGGGAGTATTTTTGACTGCTCTAATTTTCCATTGAAACATGGAAACCATGTCGGGCAAGTGAAAGAAGTTTCTAATGATTTTCAATCTAGATTAAGATTTTGAAATGTTATCAGATATTTAAATTCATGTCTTATGCAACAAGAAACTATTGCTAAATATTTGGTTACATTTTTTCTTTATCTGTAGGGCATATTTAAGAAAAACACTGAAGAAAGAATCATTATATGAAGGCCTTCTGCCACTGGTCTCGCCTTGCCTATTATTTGTTCTTTTTAGCATCTGGGTCGCTTTATCTCCTTATGATATATTAAGAAAACAGCCTAGACTATTTTTGTGGATTGTTGGTGTTGCTTTTTCAAATGTAACCGTGAGTATCTAACTATAGGATACCTGAAACTATGTTTTTTTGTGTTAACTCCTTCAAGGAATCTTGACTCTTCCTTTTCTTATTAGTAATCTAATTTGAAATTGATATGCTTCTGATCATTATACACAATTTTAAATTCATCTCACCTTAAAATAAGTGCGGGCCGCCCGCACATGCGCACATGGATTTTAAAATCCAGTGCGCATGTGTGCACGTCCATCGGATTTTATAACATGTACGCATATTATAAAATTGGCATGTCCATATGCGCATGCCGGGAACCGTACGCAGGTCTTAAAATCGACCCCATAGGGAAAAGTAACCCACACTGTAGTTACACGATGTTAGGTTCCATATTAGGAGTTATGGCCCAGGAAAAGGATATGGATGTCTGAAATCCTCGATTCAGTGTGCAGTAGTGGTCAAAAAAGCAAACAGAATGTTAGGAGTTATTAGTAAAGGAATGGAGAATACAACGGCAAATGTATAAGATGGCTTGGGTACATCCCACTGGTCTGGAATGATCTGAGTATGTAAGGGGAATGGAATAGCTCCCCTATGAGGAAAGACTAAAGAGGTTAGGACTTTTCAGCTTGGAGAAGTGACGGCTGAGGGGAGATATGATAGAGGTGTTTAAAATCATGAGAGGTCTAGAACGGGTAAATGTGAATCGGTTATTTACTCTTTCGGATAATAGAAAGACTAGGGGGCACTCCATGAAGTTAGCATGTGGCACATTTAAAACTAATCGGAGAAAGTTCTTTTTCACTCAACGCACAATTAAACTCTGGAATGTGTTGCCAGAGGCTGTGGTTAGTGCAGTTAGTATAGCTGTGTTTAAAAAAAGATTGGATAAGTTCTTGGAGGAGAAGTCCATTACCTGTTATTAATTAAGTTGACTTAGAAAATAGCCACTGCTATTACTAGCAACAGTAACATGGAATAGACTTAGTTTTTGGGTACTTGCCAGGTTCTTATGGCCTGGATTGGTCACTGTTGGAAACAAGATACTGGACTTGATGGACCCTTGGTCTGACCCAGTATGGTATGTTCTTATGTTTTTATGACATAATATCCTTGCATCGTTCTATGGTGAGGCCGCATTTAAAGAGTATTGTGTGAAGTTCTGGTTGCTGCATCTCAAAAAAGATATAGATGCATTGGAAAAGGTAGAGAGAAGGTGACAAAATGATAAAGAAGATGGAATGGCTCCCCTACTAGTTAAGGCTAAAGAGGTTGGGCCTGTTCAGCTTGAAAAAAGGGCGGGTAAGGTGGGAATGTGATAGAACATAAGAACATAAGAAAATGCCATACTGGGTCAGACCAAGGGTCCATCAAGCCCAGCATCATGTTTCCAACAGTGGCCAATCCAGGCCATAAGAACCTGGCAAGTACCCAAAAACTAAGTCTATTCCATGTAACCATTGCTAATGGCAGTGGCTATTCTCTAAGTGAACTTAATAGCAGGTAATGGACTTCTCCTCCAAGAACTTATCCAATCCTTTTTTAAACACAGCTATACTAACTGCACGAACCACATTCTCTGGCAACAAATTCCAGAGTTTAATTGTGAGTGGAATAGCATGGGTAAATGTACTCTTTCAAAAAGTACAAAGATCAGGGGACACTTCATGAAGTTAGTAAGTATCACATTCATAACAAATTGGAGAATATTCTTTTTCACTCAATGCACAATTAAGCTGTGGAATTCATTACTGGAGGATGTGGTTAAGGCAGTTAGCATAGCTGGGTTTAAAAAGGTTTGGACAAATTCCTGGAGGAGACGTCAATGAACTATTAACCAAGTAGACATGAAATATCCACTACATATCACCGAACAATAGCAGCCTGGGATATATTTACTGTTTAGGATCTTGCCAGGTACTTGTGACCTGGATTGGTCACAGGTGGAAACAGGATACTGGGCATGATGGACCTTCGGGTCTGACCCTTTATGGCAAGTTCTTATATTCTTAAGAATTTTATGTTTTAAAACTGAGATGGGATGAGGGAAATTCTGTTTTCCAGGCTAGGGTGGGGGGAAGGATTCCTACAGTAGGAGGAGGGCTCTTGAAGATGTAACGCTGTTTTGCTGAGATATCCTTAAGGGCAGAACCCTGGGTAGTACATCAAAATGGTTAGATTCTGCCCCTCACTGCAAAACGTTACTTAATGCTTTATCTGGGCTGCTCTTCAGCAGTACTTAGAATGTTCTGTTGCTCGCATGAATTAATTAAAAAACAGGAAGTAATTGACACTCCCAAATTTTCTATAGTAAAAGAAAGAAATAAAATCAGTCAAGAACAAAGTTATATGTGGTACCTTTTTGTTGCACAAATAATACATTTTTGACTAGCTATCGAGAGCTACACTCTCTTTATCAGGTCAGCCTACAGAGACAAGAATATGTCTGCTAATGGCTGAGGAAACCAGTCTTTCTGCTAAGTCCTTTTGTATTTGTCTTGAAAGTATCTCATCATTTAAATTATATCTTACATTCTTAATAGTTCTGGGTTCCTTTTTAAATGTTCTTGATCATAAGGTCACTGATGCAGTAAACTGACCTGGAAAAACATGTTACCCTCAAGGGAACAATGTACAACTTCTAATGAAATTATACACACCGCTATTATGTAAGGCACCCACTTTCTAATACTATGGTCTTCACCAATTCAGGAGAACTACACTATTCAGTAGGAGAACTACACTATTCAGTATGCAAAGACATGCTTGATGAAAAGAGGAAAGATCCCAGGAAGGATGTGAGCGCAGCAGCAATTATTACACATGTAAACATTTTGGTGAATAAACCAGAGATCAACCATTATTTAAAATAAATAGTACAGAATTCTGTTCTACAGTCAGCTTTTTTGCCTTTATTGGCTAGACAAAGCAAATCTAGTTTTTTCTTTGTTATACCTTTCAGACATTTTTAATCTCTACATTCTTAGAACAAGTGTTTCCTGTACAGTAGGGATGTGCAGCCCGAAAGTTTATGTTCATAAGTCCATGTCGAATGGGGGGCTCATTTGCGGTCAATATGGACATATGGAGAATTCCATAAGTTGAGTCTATGTCCATATGTGCAAATAAAAATTTAAATAAAAATTTAAACCCCTCACCCGCCTTAATCCCCCCCCCAAGACTTACCAAAACTCCCCAAGCTGGCCAAAAGTTCCGTGAGGGTCCCGGGAGCGGACCCGAGGGGAATCACGTGACGTCCGCGTCACTCCGTCGTGACGCCGACGTCACGTGGTCCATCGCGGTTCCGCTCCCGGAACCCTCGTTGGGCCCAAAAGGAACTTTTGGCCAGCTTGGGGGGGCCTCCTGACCCCCCCAAGCTGGCCAAAAGTTCAGTTTGTTCAAAACGAGGGCTCCGGGAGCGAAATCCCGGTGGACCACGTGACGGCCGCGTCATCGACGTGACGCAACCGTCACATAGCTATGTTGAATGAGTTGGAAATCCGATCGTTTACGCCTCATCATTTTTTTAAGTTAAAAAAAAAAAAAAAGTTGCGTTTTCCATTTAAGTTCAAAACGAATGCACACCCCTACTGTACAGTACTGTTCTGACTATTCTACTATAGGAAGATTAACCCTGGTGGCTCAATGGCAGTGCTGTGGGCTGCCATGCAGTGGAAACTAGAGTCAATTCCCAAGTCAGAACAGGGATGCTGCGGAGGCAGCGTTCATATCCTCTGAGGGGAGAGAAAGTCCCAGCCACTGCTTAACAGTAACATTTTTACTGACTGTGTTTCCGGAGAGTGCAGCCGTCTGTGGCCCCTGGTTAAGGACTGTCACTACACTGGCTGGGCTAGGTGAGAGGTTATAACAAAAAAGGAAAATCCTGGATAGTTTCAAATGAAAGTTCAGCCCACTGTAACCCAATATAAGATGGTTCTTATAGAAATGGAAGCCTAGAGGATCAGGAAGAAACTGCCAGGCCTAAGAAAGAAAGAAAGATTATTAGTACAGCATTAAAGTCATCATTTTCTTTAAACATGGTTGCATTTAAGTTGTCTGATTCAGTTAACTTTGGCTCACAAAACTTTAATAAGGAGGTTCAAACATCCATCTGGTTTCTTAATACTGTCATTTATCAGACATAATCATGAAAGCCATTGATCAGTTTGGCGTAAATGCTACCATGCTTTCCCTGGTTTCCTCACTAAATCTTTACCTAGATTACCAGGCTTCTGCTGCTCTTCTTGTGGACTGAGGGAAGGACTAAACTCAGTAATATCACTCTGTGCATTACCGAGGAGTCAGCACCAGTACACATGCAGCCATTATTCATAGCTCAAATATGTCACACTCGCAACACCTCCCAGTTCCCACCGCTTCGACTGTTCTACTGCTAGTGTGAAGAGGCTCTTTCTCAAAAAGTTTGATTTTAATGCATTAATGCACACCAAGCATCCAGGATCAGGCAGTCCCTGGCTCCTGAGTGAGCAGAATACAAAAATATTACTATGAAACATTTCTCCTGTAAATCTGCCTAGTGCCTAGCTTCCAAGCATGACAGTCACATGAGTAACATAAGCTGTAGAGAAGATTTAAAAGGGCCAATTAAATTGTGATCCAGCTCACCTGCATTTAACTGTATTGTATGAAATTTATTGGCCTGTTGAATATATAACGGTATGTGAGCTTTAGCAACATGATTTTACCAGTATCTAAAAGCATGAAAAGGTCAAATGGCCTTACTTTGTGTGATGGTGTTTTTAAACAGAAAGTTTAAACAAGCTTTTCCGGACCCCTCATAATTGCTGCCTCATCAACTTCCACAACTCAGTCACAGCTGCCCTTGTAAATAACACCACAAGATGTTAATCCAAATCAGTATTTCTCTACACCACTAGTTCAATGTTAATCTACTTCTGTATTTCCCTTTCTCTCCCAGTTCGATCTCCCTTGTTATTTGTAACTGCAATCTCCTTGCACTTGTTTTTCAGTTTTAATCTATTTGCACCCCTGTTTAACTGTAAACCAGCATGATGTGATTGTATCATGAATGCCGGTATATAAAAACCTTAAATAAATAAATAAATAAATAATAAACAGTTTTCTGTGTAAACAGCAGGATCAATTAGCCATGACACATGAATGACATTATTTATTTATTTATTTATTTGAACATTTTTATATACCGACTTTAGTAGAGGAACATCACATCGGTTTCCATATAACCGTAAATTTAGCAAACAGGCTTTACAAAAAACTCTGAACTGGATTAATAATAGCTTAAAATAGGGTAAAGAAATGGGAAGGAAGGGGAGGGTTGTCAGGAAGAACATTGGTAATAAATAACTGCTTATATTATAACAAAAGCGCGAAACTAAGATAAACAAAAGGATCAGGGAATATGAACATAAGGGCAGGAAAAATATACAGGGAATAATATCTAGTAATAAGTATTACTGAGGGATAAAGAGGCTATCGAAAGATCAAGGCCTGAAAAGTCTATACAGTGTAGTATGGTATAATGCGGTATAGTAATTACAATCAGATTGCTGTGAAAGGCAAAATTTACAATCTGGGGGAAAAAAAGGTGTAGGGTGGAAGGAGAGATTGGAGGTGTAGGGGATGGTGAGATAGAGAGAAAGGGGCTGACTAAAATTGCAGAGGTGGAGGATACTGGGAAGGTATTGAGATAGAGCATGGGAAGGGCAGGGAGGGTAGAGTGAGCTATGTGCTTACTAAAAGAGGAGCGGATCTAGTATAAGCTTGTTTGAAAAGCCAAGTCTTTAGGTTTTGCTTAAATTTCTTCGGGCATCATCTGACACTGCCGAACAGAACCGCCTCTCAAAAGTGAGTTTTAAAACCAGCGCGCAGGCACACGGGCACATATGTGTCAGCCTGCACCCAGGGACATGGCCATTTTATGACATATGAGCGCAAGTTATAAAATAGGCTGGCCATGTGCACCCAATTTTAAGTGGGTGCATACCTGTGTGCGTAAATGCTGCTTCAACTGCGAACATGGGGATTTTAAAAGGGGCGTGCACTGATGCCATTGCCACTAAAACCAGTTCATTCCCAGTTCTCCCAGTTGAGAGAGGCCTTCCAAATGCCCCTAGTTTAATAGCCTTCCTTCCCTTCAGTTAGCCCTGACCCTTAAAACCCTGCTGATCTAAGAACATAAGAACATAAGAAATTGCCATGCTGGGTCAGACCAAGGGTCCATCAAGCCCAGCATCCTGTTTCCAACAGAGGCCAAAACCAGGCCACAAGAACCTGGCAATTACCCAAACACTAAGAAGATCTCATGCCACTGATGCAATTAACAGCAGTGGCTATTCGCTAAGTAAAATTGATTAGTAGCCATTAATGGACTTCTCCTCCAAGAACTTATCCAAACCTTTTTTGAACCCAGCTACACTAACTGCACTAACCACATCCTCTGGCAACAAATTCCAGAGCTGAAAAATAATTTTCTCCGCTTAGTCTTAAATGTGCTACTTGCTAACTTCATGGAATGCCCCCTTGCTAACTTCATGGAATGCCCCCTAGTCCTTCTATTATTCGAAAGTGAAAATAACCGAGTCACATCTACTCGTTCAAGACCTCTCATGATCTTAAAGACCTCTATCATATCCCCCCTCAGCCGTTTCTTCTCCAAGCTGAACAGCCCTAATCTCTTCAGCCTAGTTTTCTTTATTTTATCACTCACACATCAGCCATAGCAGAAGTAAAGTTACATGGCAGGGGATGTCAGCAAGCCCCAGCGCCCAAGCCCTGCCCAGATACATGCCCTGAAAGGCCCATGCGCTGCCCAGACCATGCCCATTCCCTTTTTGAAAACTTTTGAGATGTGTGTGCTCCAGGAGAGACGTGCGAATCTCGGTGGCTTTTAAAATCTGCTGGACTTGCATGATCCTGACATATTCGCTCATCCCCTAATAGATGCATGCGCTGGGCTTTTAAAATTCACCTTTTAGCTCATAGAGCTTTTGCTTTACTGAGCATGTGTGGAAATTCCCACATGGGCATTGCCTCATGAGCCCCTCAGTTGATTTTAGAGCTAAGTTTAGCTAGGTAGTCAACTCTCCAAGGAGTATTTAGCATGCTTAACTCATCCTGTTATCTATGGAGATCATAGTTTATGAAAGTAAACTTGCTTTTTTCATAGACAAGGAGGGCTGAATTAGCCATGATATGTGGGGAGTCCTAAGTTGAGGGTTGCAGTGGACAACTTACTGAAAAAAGCCAATGTGTGGAGTTTACTACTGGGTGAACAGGCTACAGAAAACTGCTTGTTCAAATTTACTGTTACTTCTTGATAGAACGCCCAGTAATGAGACTTTAAGGTGTGCATTGATGACCAAGTTGTAGCTTTGCAGATGCTTTGATAGGTATGGTTTACAGATGAGTCACAGATGTAGCCATGGCTCTTGCATGATGAGCCTTAACTGAATCTGTAATTTTGACGCCAGTTAGCTCCAAACAGTGTACAATACAGTCTGCTAGCCAATTGGACAATGTACCTTTGGCAACTATTATGCCTATATGGTTAGGATCATAAGAGATGAATAGTTGTGAGGCCTGATGATGTGGCAGAGTCCTCTTTCAGTAGTAAGCCAAAGCTGTTTTACAGTCTAATGTATGAAGAGCATTTTCCCCTTCATGTGTGGGTGGGCCTTGGAGAGAATGTGGGCAACATGATAATTTGATTCATATGAAAAGCTGAGATCACTGTTTGCAGAAACTTGGGATGGGTTCATAATACTACTCTATTATGGAATAACTGCATATATAGAAAGTAATGTACTAATGCCTATAGTTCACCGACTCTGCTGGGTGATGTGATTGCAACAGGGAACAATACTTTCCATTTGCCAAATTTCAAAAGAAGCAGACTAAGAGATTTGAATGGTGGCTTTATAAGCTGTGCTAGAATGACATTAAGATCCCATGGACAGGTGGTTTGGCCTCCGGATGTTTAGTATGCTATAAGCCTTTCATAAACTTTGACACTAACTGATGAGTGGAAATCGGCCTGACTTCAACTTGAACATGGTAGATTTGCTATGGCACTGAGGTACTCTGACTGATGAGGAACTGAGTCTTGAAGAGGAAAGACTTAAGTATTGAAGCAACTCTCGTGGCTTGAATGCAAATGGGTCCAGTTCCCATTTGAATGCATGTTGACACCAAGATTAAGATTGGAATCCATTTAAAGCTTCAAGTCCTCCTAACTGAGCACTTTCTAGCAGACACAAATGTCTCTTCAACTTTCTTGGGTAAGGAAAGTGATGTTATCAGTGAGCGCTCAATATCCAGGCTGTTTAGTTGAATGTGTGAAGGTTTGGATGATATAGATGACACTACTCATGAGTTAGTAAGGATGGATTGGCCTAGAGGGATCAGCTCCTGGGGGTTGATGGACAGTTTTGTTAGGTATGCGAACCATTCTTGTCTGGGCTATGCTGGTGCAATAAGTATCAGGAGGGCTCAAGACCTTGTGTGCTTTTTGCACTGTATTGGCTTATCAATGGAATCGGTGAAACTTATACATGAAATATGCATTCCAGGTGAGCAAAAAAGCATCTTGAGTGGACCAGAGCTAGCTCGGCAGGATGGAACAAAATCTTTCCAATTTTCTGTTCTTGTCCAACGTGAAGAAGCGGATTGAAAGATGCATGGGTATATGGGCATGTGTGTCCTTCAGATCCAGAGCACACATCCATTCCCTCACCTAGATGAAGGGCAGAATGGTTTGTAGGGAGTTCATCTTCAATTTCTACTATAACAGATGCTTGTTTATGCTTCTTAAATCCAGGATGGGTCTCAATCTCCCGGATTTTTTGGAGAAGAAAATAGGAGTAGAACCCCTGGTCATGCTGGTCAGGTGGGACAGGCTCTATTGCTGGCTGCTTGAAGAGTGACTGCACCTCCAGGAAGAGCTGCGCTGAGACAGATCTGGGTTGAAGGCTGAGCAATGAGGAAGAAGAAATGCAAGCAGTATCTAGATTTCACAGTCTTGAGTACCCAATGAACCTTGGTGATTTTGCACCACTCCTTCAAGTAGACAAATTCTCTCCTCTACCGGAGGGATTGAATGCTTGACCTGAAGATTAGTTAAAAAAAAAAAAAAAGTGGTCAGGGTTTTGGTTGGACCTGTTGAGTTGCTTCTAGTTGGCACTGTTCATGCTGCAAAGCTCATACTAGAAGTTGTTGCTGCAGAAACAGCAGAGAAGCATGGTACAGTTGGAATTACTGGAAGGGGCATCTCTGAAAGTATGACTGCTTAAAAATGAAGTAGGGCCTCTTCAAAGTCATCTGTGGATCAAATCTCATTGAGAAAAACTGCTTCTTGATCTGAATGGTTTCCCTGAGTATGTCTCTGAAGAAGTGATCTCCCAGGCAGGGTATGTGCACTAGCTTTTGGATATTGCCATACAAACTGTTGGCCCTTAACCGAATTATTTAATGAGATCTGATGGAGGTGGATGAGGAGCGGACAGTTATGTCCAATGCTTCTTACATGGACCAAATAAGATGCCAAATACACTCTTCCACATCCAGGAGCATCTGCGGGTATGCAGGATTGCTGTCAATTGGGATGATGAGATGCTTTGGTTTTTGAATGCCATTGTGTAAGCATTTCATGTATGTAAAACATGTGCGGAGATATGAGTATTAAGCACGGCACTCTAGAATACCTATTTCCCCCAAAGTTGTCCAAGAGTCTGTGGTCTCTACCTGGAGGAGTGTTGGAGAATATTTTTGTTTTCTTTGCTTGTTTTAATGCCAATTCCACCCCAACAAATTGGTGAGGCAGTTGTACTACCCCAAAACCTGGAGTGTTTTGGAATCTATACTTTAGGTCTAGTTTCCTGGCTACTAGTGTACAGGAAATCAGATTCTCCCACATTCTTGTTTGTAAATCTTGCAGGATTGTATAGATTGGAATGGCTGCTGGCTTTGACATTTAGAATCTGGAAAAGACTGAAGAAATCTGAGCATAGGTCTTTCTCCTTATGATTGCTGACCCTTAGCGCTTTACCAAAGTTATCCAGAAATTTGGACTAGGAGAGATCATTAGGTGGAGACAAGTTTTCCAGAGGCTCAGGTAGAGGGTAGAAGGGATCCCAGTTGACCTTTCCTCTGATTTGAGAGGACAAGGGACTTTGATCCAGGACCCCACTGATGATGTAGGTAACTGAGGAGTTGTCCTTGGTTGCCTCAGAGGGAAGTAGCCCTGGTGAACTTCCTCCCACTGGTTGGACTCCACTGTAAGAGAATGAGGAGGACTTGAACCACCTCATGGGGTGCTGATGGAATAGCCTCAAGTAGGAAGTAGAAGATGCTTCCTCTTGAGGAAGAAAATCCGATATTCTGGAAAGAAGAGGTTGAAGAGTGCCCTCCTTATCCTTAGCTTCCAAAGAGGTAAAGAAAGTCTACACCAATTCTGCCACTTGGTCCAAGGGCTGCTGTACCCTCTGGCCAGGCACTGGAGGTGGAACATCTTCAGAGACCAAGATAATGCCCTATTGTATATCCTCTGGATTTTGTAGAGTTTTCCCTGGGAGCTGGTTAAAAATTAAGGGCACAAAACACCACCCACGAGGAAATCAATTACTATAAAAATGGGAATCAGTATCAGAACAATTGTGCTCTTTCAAATATAATCCACAGGCTCTTGCCCACAATGGGCTGCAACCAGTATCATATATGAGCACTAAATTCACGTTACTTAGTTCTTCCCAAAAACCCTAAAGTTTTAATCATTACTCTTTTATCCACATTTTCAACCCAACAAAAAAACTTTTAATCTAAAACTACTTATCTGTTTTTTATTTCCTAGCAACATCTTTAAGAGACTTTATAATTGCAGTGCTTTGCTCTTCCAAGATCCACTGCGGTACTTATACGTCAGTTCCAAAACTCAACATTGCCAATGTTTTGGCATTTACATATGCCTTCTTCAGGGGAACAAAAGAACTCTACAAAGAAAGAACACAAGAACAAAAATCAACCCACATTTTTTTTAAAAATTCCTAAAAAGCAGGCTATCACTATGGAACATACCCTCTCTTAGGGCCATACCAGCTCAACATCGCAGCAAACCAAATGGCGAAGACGCTCACCGCTGCTTACTCAGAAGTACAGTTTTAAATAGACAACCCCCATCGGGAAACTACCAGTCCCAATCATAGAACCTCCCTTCACATGAACACAGACCAATCAACTTCTTTCTTCAGTTCTTCAGGCTGAACTGTTTTTAAATTAAATATCCACTGCTGTTCACTTTGTAATAAATGCAAGTTAGTGTCACCACCCCTAGCATCACAATTAAGCATTTCTAGAACTGTAAAAAATAAATCTTAAGAACATAAGAAGAATATAAGAAATTTCCATTCTGGGTCAGACCAAGGGTCCATCAAGCCCAGCATCCTGTTTCCAACAGAGGCCAAACCAGGCCACAAGGACCTGGCAAATACCCAAACACCAAGAAGATCCCATGCTATTGATGCAATTAATAGCAGTGGCTATTCTCTAAGTAAACTTGATTAATAGCAGTTAATGGACTTCTCCTCCAAGAACTTATCCAAACCTTTTTTGAACCCAGCTGCACTAACTGCACTAACCTCATCCTCTGGCAACAAATTCCAAAGCTTAACTGTGCGTTGAGTGAAAAAGAATTTTCTCCGATTAGTCTTAAATGTGCTACTTGCTAACTTCATGGAATGCCCCCTGGTCCTTCTATTATCCGAAAAGGAAAATTGGTCTTTACCTGCTAATTTTCGTTCCTGTAGTACCACGGATCAGTCCAGACTCCTGGGTCCTGCCTCCCCTCCAGCAGACGGAGACAGACAAGCTTCAACAGACTCCGTCCTTCACCCCTGAGGTGCCACCCAGAGTCTGCCAGCATTACACTGTACCCAAGCAGAGAAAAGTAAACTAGTACAACCAAAATTCCCCCCTTGTAGAGCAGAGGGAATGAAAAACTGGTAACATGAATGAAAACATGCCCATTCTCCTACCCTGATGATTGAAATCTAAACAATGCTGTACTAAGGGTGCTTCTATTTTCTTACAATTAAGTGCACTCCAATATTCAATCATGTGTACCTTGAGTTGACGCATCGTCTTCCCCGCATATAATAACTGACAGGGACACCAAACCACATATACGAGTTTACTAGAAGTACAAGATGTTCTAACTCTAGGCTTAAACCAATGTAGCTTCTTTAAAGGTAGATCAACATTTGAATGCAATTGAACACATACCGAACAGGAATTACAAGCAAAATGTCCTATTTCTTCACTTGAAAAAAAAATACACCACTTGATCCTTTATATTTTTACCCCTTCAGTAAGCTATCATAAGTTTCTCCTTAAAAGGAGGATACAATTGCAGAACATGCCAATGTCTCTTTATACTCTTGACAACTTTGTAAATAGAAGGGGAATAAGGCAACACACAAGTTATTCGTTGTGTGCTATCCTTACATACAGTACTCAACAGCAAATCTCTATTATTCCATCTTGCCCGTTTCATAGCCCAATTGACCACCCCTCTGCAGGAATCTCACACGCATTTCAAGTGCCCTGTACTTATACTCTTGAACTGTTGAGCACAACCATCTTAAACGTAAAAACTGCCCAAAAGGGATACTATCTCTTAAGCGCTGTGATTGGCAATTTGCATAATTCAAAAGGGTGTTACGATATGTTGGCTTTTGATAGATGGTAAAAAAAGAAATTATCTTCATTTTTAGAAATATTAATATTAAGAAGAGACACCATAGTATCCCCAGAATGGGAAGTAAACTGTAAGCAGGAGTTGCGTGAATTTAACCACACCATAAATTGATCGAATAATCCTCGACCTCCTGGCCATAAAATAATGATGTCATCAATAAACCTCCGCAATACAGAATATATTGAGAGAATGCTGTAACCACAGTTCAGGTGCAGCTATTGAAAACCCTCTCGTTACCTCATGTCATGCTACCTTAATAGAGGGTACCTCCAAAAGAATTCTTGCTTTCATATCTTAGAGTATGGGTAGATCTATAAATTCATAACACGGAGTTAAACCAGGGAATAGTGTCATTTTGTAATAGTTTATGACCTGTCATGATTTTGTATTGTATTATATAACTTTTTGGGAGCCAATATAGAGATGAAAGGACTGGAAATATATGCTCACATATCTTGGCTACAGTTAGTAATCATGCAGCAGCATCATGCAGCAGTAATCATGCAGAGCATTCTGAGCATTCTGAGTATTCCACACATTAAGAAAGGTGGAAAGAAGGCAAAACGATTACCGGCATGGTTAAAAGGGGAGGTGAAAGAAGCTATTTTAGCCAAAAGATCTTCATTCAAAAATTGGAAGAAGGATCCAACAGAAGAAAATAGGATAAAGCATAAACATTGGCAAGTTAAATGTAAGACATTGATAAGACGGGCTAAGAGAGAATTTGAAAAGAAGTTGGCTGTAGAGGCAAAAACTCACAGTAAAAACTTTTTAAAATATATCCGAAGCAGAAAGCCTGTGAGGGAGTCAGTTGGACCATTAGATGATCGAGGGGTTAAAGGGGCACTTAGAGAAGATAAGGCCATCGCGGAAAGATTAAATGATTTCTTTGCTTCGGTGTTTACTGCAGAGGATGTTGGGGAGGTACCTGTAATGGAGAAGGTTTTCATGGGTAATGATTCAGATGGACTGAATCAAATCACGGTGAACCTAGAAGATGTGGTAGGCCTGATTGACAAACTGAAGAGCAGTAAATCACCCGGACCGGATGGTATACACACCAGAGTTCTGAAGGAACTAAAAAATGAAATTTCAGACCTATTAGTAAAAATTTGTAACCTATCATTAAAATCATCCATTGTACCTGAAGACTGGAGGATAGCAAATGTAACCCCAATATTTAAAAAGGGCTCCAGGGGCGATCCGGGTAACTACAGACCGGTTAGCCTGACTTCAGTGCCAGGAAAAATAGTAGAAAGTGTTCTAAACATCAAAATCATGGAACATATAGAAAGACATGGTTTAATGGAACAAAGTCAGCATGGCTTTACCCAGGGCAAGTCTTGCCTCACAAATCTGCTTCACTTTTTTGAAGGAGTTAATAAACATATGGATAAAGGTGAACCGGTAGATATAGTATACTTGGATTTTCAGAACGCATTTGACAAAGTTCCTCATGAGAGGCTTCTAGGAAAAGTAAAAAGTCATGGGATAGGTGGCGATGTTCTTTCGTGGATTGCAAACTGGCTAAAAGACAGGAAACAGAGAGTAGGATTAAATGGGCAATTTTCTTAGTGGAAGGGAGTGGACAGTGGAGTGCCTCAGGGATCTGTATTGGGACCCTTACTTTTCAATATATTTATAAATGATCTGGAAAGAAATACGACGAGTGAGATAATCAAATTTGCAGATGACACAAAATTGTTCAGAGTAGTTAAATCACAAGCATTTTGTGATAAATTGCAGGAAGACCTTGTGAGACTGGAAAATTGGGCATCCAAATGGCAGATGAAATTTAATGTGGATAAGTGCAAGGTGATGCATATAGGGAAAAATAACCCATGCTATAATTACACAATGTTGGGTTCCATATTAGGTGCTACAACCCAAGAAAGAGATCTAGGTGTCATAGTGGATAACACATTGAAATCGTCAGTATAGTGTGCTGCAGCAGTCAAAAAAGCAAACAGAATGTTGGGAATTATTAGAAAGGGAATGGTGAATAAAACGGAAAATGTCATAATGCCTCTGTATCGCTCCATGGTGAGACTGCACCTTGAATACTGTGTACAATTCTGGTCGCCGCATCTCAAAAAAGATATAATTGCGATGGAGAAGGTACAGAGAAGGGCTACCAAAATGATAAGGGGAATGGAACAACTCCCCTATGAGGAAAGACTAAAAAGGTTAGGACTTTTCAGCTTGGAGAAGAGACGACTGAGGGGGGGATATGATAGAGGTGTTTAAAATCATGAGAGGTCTAGAACGGGTAGATGTGAATCGGTTATTTACTCTTTCGGATAATAGAAAGACTAGGGGGCACTCCATGAAGTTAGCATGGGGCACATTTAAAACTAATCAGAGAAAGTTCTTTTTTACTCAACGCACATTTAAACTCTGGAATTTGTTGCCAGAGGATGTGGTTAGTGCAGTTAGTGTAGCTGTGTTTAAAAAAGGATTGGATAAGTTCTTGGAGGAGAAGTCCATTACCTGCTATTAAGTTCACTTAGAGAATAGCCACTGCCATTAGCAATGGTTACATGGAATAGACTTAGTTTTTGGGTACTTGCCAGGTTCTTATGGCCTGGATTGGCCACTGTTGGAAACAGGATGCTGGGCTTGATGGATTCTTGGTCTGACCCAGTATGGCATTTTCTTATGTTCTTATGTTCTTATTGATTTTATTGCAGAAGCTGGGAGCCCTATGAGAAGGGCATTGCACTAGTCAAATCCAGGGATGATTAATGCTTGAAGCACAGTATGGAAGTCTTGAGTTAGAAGTAATGGCTTCAGCTGCCTTAGTAAATGTAGTTTGAAAACTGAATTCTTCACAATATTGTTTGTATGTGATTTCATGGATAAGATGTTATCTAAGATAAATCCTAAATTGTGTGCCTGTTGCCTGATTGGAATAATTTGGCCTTTGAATGGAAAAAAAAATTTATTTGATCGATTTGAGAGGATTAGAATTTGTTTTGTTTTGTTCAAGTTAAGCTGGAGTTTTTTGTGAGAAAGCCAAGATTGAATTGCATTAAGATTTAGTGAATTAAGAGTGAAAGACCAAGAGTGATGATAAGGAGAGAAAACTGAATGTCATTGGCATAAATTCTGTAGTTTATGCCTAGACCAGGCAGAAGTTTACATAGTGGAGCGAGATATATATTAAAAAGGTTTTAATATATATAAAGATACCTGAAAGGTTGTAATGATGCACATTCAACAAACTCCGTTGGAAACTAATCAGTAGAACTAGAGGTCACAAAATGAAGCTCCAGAGAGGACGACTCAGAACCAGCATTGGGAAATATTTCTTCATGGAGAGGGTGGTGGATGCCTGCAATGCTCTTCTGGAGGAGGTGGTGAAAACAAAAACAGTGAAAGATTTCAAAGGGAAATGGAATAAACACTTTGGATCCCTAAAAGCTAGAAGATGGAAATGAGGAAAAGAGTGCATGGGGGTAAACTTGCTGGTGTGGCTGTTACTACCCTTAACTAATAAGCTTTCATACTGTTGATGCAACTCATTATTGCTCTCTGCTTTAATGGCAGGGGGAAAAGATGAAAAGGGAAATTAGTTTCGGACAGCAACCAACAAGGACATTGAATTTTATGGTCTGGGAAAATAAATAAGCATGGGGGTAACTTGCGACTGTTACTACCCTTAATCAATAAGCCTTAAATTTGAGATGTAACTCCATTGCTCTCTGCTTCAATGGCAAGAGATAACGGGGAATTGGAAACAGACAGCAACCAACAAGGGTCCTGACTTTAATGATTTGGGAAATTAAGTATGGGGATAACTCGTACACCATGGCAGATGCCACCCCCTGATGCTACCACTATAGGGGAGACCTGTGTGGCGTGGATGATGCTACTATGGGCTTGCCGTTTGGTCCTTTTCTGCTGTCATTTCTATGTTTCTATGTAAGTGCTGCAGAGAGGGCAGAATTCTGCGGCACACCAGAGGCCAAATTATACCAATTGGAGTGGGCATTTCCAATTCTGACCTTAAAAGAAAGTTCAGATAGATATAATGTGAACCACTTTAATACTGTGTCATCTATTCCTAGGGATTGGAGCTGGAGCAGTAGTAGTGTATAATCTACGGTGTCAAACACTGCTGAAAGGTCTAAAAGGACCAACACATAAATGGAACCTTGATTAACACCTCATCTTCTATTGACATAATTTTACATCAATAATTTTTCCATACCACTCACAGATTTTCTCTGTTGTACAGGCTCTGATATTACCTGTTTTAGATTACTGCAATGTCCTTTACATTGGTCTCCTGATTATAGCTCTAAAAGCACTACAGATGCTTCAGAATCCGTCAGCAAGACTTCTCTCTGGGTGGTCTATATGGGAACATATGTCTCCACTGTTGAAGGATTTATACTGGTTATCAGTATAATCACCAGTGCCTTACAAAGTACTTATACTGGTTCATAAATTTCGCTTGATAAGATTCTCGTCTTGGATTAATGCTCTTCTGAGAATTTATAATCCATCTTGGACCCTGCAGTCCTCACAGAGAGGACTACTAGATATTTCTTCTGTGCATCATGCACACTTAATGGAAACAAGGAAGCAGACATTCTGGATGGTGGCTCAGTCTCTGGAACTCATTACCTTATGAGCTACGGCTATTGAGCTATTAAAGGACTACGTGAAGTGCATTTGTTTAGGCTGGCTTTTGATTAGGAATCAGGTTAATGCTGATAGAGCTGTAATTCAGGTTTATTTCTGTTTGTTAAATTTTTCTGTCAATGTATTATATTTTAACTAAGTATGTATGGTTGTTCAGTATCTTGGGCTTCAGTACTATCAGTTAATAAATACCTAATATATACAAATAGGAGGTAAGCAGTGTATATCTCCCTTTGCACCTCCCATCCTTCCTGCATATATGGAAGGAAATGGTGAGTTGATGAAAAGTTGCATTGGTTGCAAGAGGCTCGGTACATCAATGATGTGGAATCCTCACTTTGAGGTGTCGAGGGGGAAGTTTCATTGGCGTTGAGGTTCGGTGCACCAACTGCATTGCTCTGCTGACTCTTTTTATTAGGCCCCGAACCCCACAATCTACATGAAGGGTGCTCGGGCCCCTAAGAATGGCATTTTTCTGCTTACTCAACCCTGATGAAGTAGAGGGACCCCCAGGTTTGCTCTGTAGAAGGGGAGGCTTATTCAAAGAGCTCCTTTTTAACTTGGCATCAGAGTTAGAAAAGGCTCCACTCCAGGAGAAGGAACGGCTGTGACTTCAGAGAATTATTCAATTCCTCTATCTTCCAAGCGACTTCTGAGAGCATGGAGGTATCTGGCCACAGTGGTAGGAGATGAGCTGATATTGGTTCTAGGCACCATTAACAGATTTTGTGTCCATCAGTAATGACCATTTTCCTATGACATACGCAGTCTCTGAAGCCACTGATGGAGGGCTTCTGTGCCAGATATTCTGTGAAGAAAAAGGTATTTAAAAAATTTTTTTAGTTAGCACTAAATAGTGCTTTTCAGTGATCCCCTGAGGCCGAGAGGCAATGTAATACAAATGTCTTTTAAGAACCAAGAGATATCACTTAAGAAAAAAAAGGGAGTTAGGATACATGTCCATGCTGGAGCTCGAATGAAAAAAGACTGAGGGGCTCATGAGGAAATTCCCACACATGTTCAGCAGAGCAAAAGCTCTATGAGCTGAGAGAGAAGGGTCCATTTGGCGCCGTTGGATGATGTAGCCCATGTGTCAAGGCTAATTCAGCCCTGCTTGTGTCCAGGGAGAATAGTAAAAAGTGCAGTGTGTGGAAATCCTGTTTCTTTAAGAGAGATGAATGTTTTTAGTTATTTGTAATAAAGTTTTTTAAATTGCAGGCAATATGAAGTATGAAAGACAGACAATGTGCTAAATATCAGACATGAAGATGTCTCCGCCTTATTAGGTGCCAATGCTTAGTGAAAAATATAGTACATTGTAGTGAACTGCTTTTCATTATTTAAAAAGTCATCTTGAGATAAGTCATTTACCAGGAGAGTTTTCCTTTTAATATTGGATTAGGAAAGGCGAGTGAGGTGTATTGCTCAGCCCACACACGTAGTCCAGTTTACAAGCAGCTCTCATACTTGTATCTTACCTTGATTCTTTCTACACAGATAGCATTAGGCAGCTGCACCATCTCCTACGAGCAATCTGCAGGCAGCTGTGGAAATGCTCAGCCACTTCTGCCCTTTCAAGGGATAATGTCCTCAGGTTTCCCTCAGCTGCCGATGGATTGTCCTGTGTATAAATTAAACTGTGATGCAGACAAAATGACATAACCACATTTCCACTCAAAGAGCTTGAACTGCTCTATAGCATTTTTTGCTTTAGACTGCCAAAAATGATATTCAAGCCAACTTTGAGGGAGGTTTGGTTGTGCCCTGCAGGGCTTCTCTACATGCACAATTTTTTGCACACTTCTAAATTTCACAGAAGAGAGCCCAAAGTGAGAAAACTCACTGATAGTACATCACTGTACCACCTTGCCACTGAAACAAAACTGCTTGAATAGAAACATGACTGTAGATAAGACCCGTAAGGCCTATCTTGCCTGCCAATTTCCTTCCTGTGGAAATGCCACAGACTCCCCCTTAATCTTCAGCTTTCCCTTCACCTCCTCACAACCAGAGACCCTCTGTGCTTATCCCATGCTTTGCTGAATTCTATTACTATTTTTGCTGTTACCAAATCTTTCATACTGATACTCTTCATGTTGTTTCAACAGTGCAGAGTGATAATCTGTCAGATGACCAATACCAGAACAGAAGCATTTCACTGGCTCCTGCTTCCACTGGCGGCGGTGGTTTGTGCAGCAGCCACAGGATTCCTGGGAAAGGTTGAGGAACATGCACTTTCAGCCTTTGCATTTTTCGTCACAGCAGCACATGTGCACTACGGGATTTGTGTGGTAAATATACCATGGATGTAGTTTTTCACCCCTGCTACTTCCTTGCATAGACTCTGCCCCAGCCTAACCTGAACTGTTTACTATTAGAACTCCAGAGGTCACACGTAGGCTTATAAATGAGGTTTCATTCCTGCCATCGTGTACACGTGCAAACCCATTTGGTGACACTACTCCCACAAATGTTCTGCATTAACCTGGATTGGAAGCAACTGGGCAACAATTCTGGAGGTATGAGACTTGAATAACATATTGCCAATATGGTGCAGTGTGGCATAGTATATGGAGGGAGCCATAGCATCCTTTTGCTAAACTCTTGTCACTAGGGATGCAAACCTGAGACAAACACATGACATGGCATTAGTTGATAGGAAGCCATTTGTGTTTGGAGGAAAGTCTTGTAAGTGTAAGGAACGTTAAGCTTTGAATGGGTGGGGTGGGGGAGAGAGAGCCCAAAAAGTATGTTCTAGAAGGAAAGGAATAAAACTCTGTTTTGGGGTTTATGTGTTAAATATACAACAAAACAGCACCAGATTGCTAGGAAGGCATTTTTGGTGAGCCCCCATAATTTTTCTGCCTACAGTTTTGTACAAGAGGCAACTGCTCTGTGAGACCAACCCATCCTTAAATAGTATAATGGAGAGGGCTTAATTTAGAGCTTTTGCATATATAGAGACCAATGTTCCAAAAACACTCTAAAAACAAGTTAAAAAAAATTAGCTCACACTTTAATGCAGACTTTTCTCATCAGATTACCACTGATGCATAGTGCTTGAGTGCTATGAAAAATGCACCAAGCTTAGCACTTAAAATTAGCATAGGCTTGACACATTAAAGTCCAGCTGAACAGTGGGGGGAAAAAAGGCCCCTTCCCCATGAAGAAAAAACAAACTCCCCAACATGCCCCACGCTCTCTGCCATGTCTGAAAGGTCTCTAATGCTGAGCGGATAGGAAGAACGACCTTCTACCGGCCTCATTGCTAGCGCTGATCTGGTCCTGCCTGCTCTGGTGTGTGTGTGTGTGGGGGGGGGGCACCCAAATGGGACCCCAGAAGGGGGTCAGGATATGATTGGATGCCAGGTGGGTAACAGGTAAGACTGACTTATGGATCTTTGAAAAAATACGGGGAGTGGGGGAGAGGCAAAGAATGGCAGGATTCCTTTTTTTCTTTATCAAGGTGAGAGGGGGATTGGATGGGGTTATTTCTTGTCTGTGGGTCTGCTATTTTCACTTCGTTGGGGTGAATCAGAGAGTCTGTTCACCATCAGATGCGTGGGGGGAGGGACTGGAAGATCCTATTGTTCGGATCAGGGGGGCCGGTTCTTGACTTTGAATGATGGAAAGGGTGGCAGGTTGTTTCCTGATGTCACGAGGATGGAGATTGATGTTTTTTGCTGTGCAGGGGATGGGGTGTGGGACCTGAATTTTACTTTAAAGATATACTTGGGGAGAAGGCTGAGAACCTGGCCTCTTCCCAGGAATAGATTGTCAGTACCAGACCAGCACGCTAACCGTTTACCTGTGATCCTGACAGAGTATATTAGATATAATGTTAAATTAATTGGACAGCTCATTGGCACGGATGGATGAGCCATACGGGCTTTTTCTGCCATCATGTTTGTAAACTAAATTTTGAGCATTAAAACACTTTAAGGGCCTGATTCATTAAGTTTTTTTTCCTATAGAGACAGAAGGGAAAAAAGGCTTAGTAAATCAGGTCCTAAATTTAGCTTCTGACTTGCAGCCAGTTGAACATAACATGCTACTGACTAATTCATTGGCATCCAATGTACCTGTTTAGCATATGCCAGCTTGTTAACATTTAATGCACCAGCATTAGTTAGCATTTTATTTTCTGCATTGGGAGACTCAGCATGTACGTTAATGTGCTTTTTGCAAACAGACTGTTAAAAAAAAAAAAAAGTTTTGATGTTAACTGCGTTTTCGCTTTTTTTTTTTTTTTTTTAGGGGAGACAGTTGGGCAAACATTTCAATATTTGCATCTTTTCTTTGAAGAAGCGCATTGAAGGTTAATGCTCTCTTCGTGTGGCTAAGGCATATCATCATGAGGCACTGCCAAGTTCTCAGGCAATGAAAACAATACTCAAGTGATTGAAACAACCAAAACAGTTATAATTACTTAAGCTTGTAATACCAACGTCTTTGGAACCACGCACTGTTGCAAGTTCCGCAAATACCGTACTACAGTTATCTTACCTTATAAAGGTTAACTCACTATTCTTATTACTAAAATACACGTCAAACGTTAGTATGAAAGAGGTATAGGTAGGTTCTAAACAATCTTTTTAAAACCCTCCTATCTCTTACCTCTTCTAATATGGCTCCGTGGATAGTGTCTAGAAGTTGTTATTGTCTGCAAGCTGTTGGGTGGCTAAAGTGAAGTGAATGGTATCCACATCAATAAAACATCAAACTAGTTCATTAACCAAAAACTGAAAATGTTTTGAGACAGAATTATCCTCTGACCCTTAGGAGTGGCTCTGCTAGAACAAGTCTGTGGCATACTGGTAATACGGAGAAGCTTGCTCTGCCATTGTCTGTTCTGTACCTATCTTATGGACAAATGCAAGGCTTCAGTTTCCAATGCCTAAAAACCAGCACATTTCAAATGTACTAAAATTCACTAGAAAAAGAACATCATTCTCCTTTTGAAAAATGAACACTATATTCAAAAACTGTTTCAGGTGCTGGTGGTGGAGAGAGGACTCAAGAAAAATAGGGATTCAGGCATTCCAGTTTGAGGATCTCTCCCACTTGCCATAAGGACTCATGCTATAGAACAAAGAATCTATTCATTTCAGAAGATAGGACTTGGGAAATTGAGCTAGTCCATACGCATTCATCAGGCTCTCAGCCTGTTGATAATACTGTAGGTTGCATTTGCTTTGCATTGATTCCCAAGAACAGCATTCCTTTTTATCCCTGGCTCAATTTGAATGCAGACCAGACTTGCTTCTGAACTCGAATATTTCCTTTATAGCAAAAACTTACCCCCATCCTTCATCCTCCTTTTCCCTTTATGAAGAACAACAAAGGCAGAGCAGTACATCTGTTGCTGAGGTTCTCTCTCATCACAAGTCAAGTTTTTATCAAAACAAAGAATGAAAAAAATACTCAAAAAAGCCTTCCTCCCCACTAACCCCCCTACTCTTGACACACTTGGGCAGTTTGTATTATTCCATCACAAATAAATCTGAAAACTTATTTGCAAAGAAAATAGTTTATGAAATACGGAACACTGAATGTTTAAACTTCAGTAACAAAGTGAAACTGGTTTTGGTAAGAAAAACTATATAGAAGATATACTTTAGGATTGTAATGTAAATCAAAAGACTTTTGCTGATAAAGCAACTTTGCTTTCCTGTAAAAAAGATTTCTGTAGACAGCAGGATTAATCAGCCATAATGCATGGATGAAGTCTTCCGACAGTGCCAACATGGACCCCGCTATCAGAGCTCAGATAAAGTCTTACTGAGCATGTGCAGGAATCCCGTGCACGTCACTGCTTTGTAAGCCCTTCAGTTTCTTCCACAGCTTAAGCTTTAGTGAGGTGGCCGACTCTCCAGGGAAGTGGTCAGGTATTAAGTATTGCCAATTCATCTGGCCGTTTACAGACAACCCCATTTATATGTAAGCAGATTTGCTTTCTCCATCAACAAGCAGGAATGAAATAGCCATAATGTGGTGAGTCCCATACCGAGGGCTACATGGCAGAGCATCTACTGAAACAACCAGTGGAGAATGGACTAATGGGGTGAACAGGCTGTGCAAAACTGCTTGTCCAAAGTTACTATCCCTTTGACACATATTGAGATTGTAGTGAGACATGAAGGTGTGAACTGATGGCCAAGTAGTAGCTTTTCAAATGTCTTCAACAAAAATGTCCTTTGGATTTATCTTAAATATTTCTATTCCACTTTCCAGTGTTGAAAGATCCAATCAAAGAGGTACATTAATTGTCCTAACCTTTCATCATGGATCTCTCAATCATCCTGATCAATAAACACAAGGGGACAATTATTTACAAACCCAACTGATTAAACAGCAAAGGTTTTCGTTTTGACAAAAATCATAGTCAGTAAAACTTTTCAGCAACATAGAAAATGCATTCCATCAAGAAGGGGCTATTGCAGAGAAAGTGCATGTCCTAGTTTTTTAGTGAAAAGTTTCACTGAAGGAATTTCTAATCTATTTTCCTTGTGAAGGAGTCTCTCTCCTGATTTTTTTTCTGACAGGTAAGTCCCACAATAGCCTGATATGTCAGG
The DNA here is from genome assembly GCF_901001135.1 of Rhinatrema bivittatum. Lineage (NCBI taxonomy): Eukaryota > Metazoa > Chordata > Amphibia > Gymnophiona > Rhinatrematidae > Rhinatrema > Rhinatrema bivittatum. Next base: position 622,007,204 of record NC_042616.1, on the reverse strand, counting down.
ACCAAGATGTTAAATTTAATCCACACTGATTAGGATGAGCCATTGAAGTCACCAAGGATCTCACCTGATAAGCCTTGACAGAGTCTAATTTGTAAGCCAGTAAAACTTAACAATCAACATAAGAACATATGCAAGAAATGTCAAGCAGAATCAGGCTAAGGTCCATCGAGCCAAGCATCCTGTCTCTACACCAGTGGTTCTCAACCTTTTTTCTATTGGGATACACCCTGAAGATAATGCTTATAGGCGTGACACACTGAACACCTGATCATCACGGGGCTAAAGGGAAACACATACTCTGCATCCACAAGATCCTGCCTCGCCCCCGCCCCAAACAATGGATGCAGAGCAGAACTAGAATATGTCAAATACACTCGCTATATAAAAAAAAAGAGAGTCTGATTCAGGTGCTGTCTCAGTAACAGAAACACAAATTCCCTTACTACCAGGTGCATTGTAAAATACAAAACCTGAAAAACAAAACTCAGCACATGTGTAGCAAACCTTCCATAACATTACAACACTAATTCCAAGAACTCAAACAGCAATAGCCCTTCCTATGAAAAGGCAGCAGTGCAGCACCAATGCATGTCCTATTGAGAATGAGAAAATGCAACAAAGAAGATTAATACAAATCCCTACCTACTAGTAAAATACCTCACCTCAATCACAGATCTGACCTTCACCAAATACAGAATAAAAGACCACAAAATTAAAAATATGGAAACAAACTGGAATGGAACCTCAAAAAGCCACTCTGCATGCAAAACTGGAGAGCTAGAAACAGAAATTCATATCCTCCTACACTAAGCAAAGAACAAAGATAGAAGAAATGCACATTTCCCAAAACTCATATATTATGGCTCTTGCACCCTGTCACTCCCCTTCCATGCCTCCATCATCCTTCACTTTGCCCAATTATTCCCTTTCAATTATCCGCTCACACTCATATCCCTGCCCCACATTCCTGACCCCCCACATCATCTTCCCTGTGCTCCATCTCTCTCCCGACCCCCTGGTTCCCACCCCTTCCTGCTCAGCAGCCCCCACACTCCCTTTCCGTTCCATCTTCATCTTCCCAGCATCCCCAATCTCCTTTCCCCCACCCTCCACAGGGTGAAGAGTTCAGCAGCAGCATCACTCCCAGACTCAGCAGGGGAAGATAAAGTTTGTGTCCCATCAGGCCCAGAACAGCAAGAGCTGCAATGTCTCGCTCTGATCTGGGTGAAGGAGGAAAGAGACTCCCACTGGGAGAGGAGCCTCCCATCAGGCTCAATATAAGAGAAGTCAACCAACTCCCACCCGGACTGATAAGGAGGCAGTCATCTGCTGGCCCTGCCACACACCTCCCAGGACCTCCCAACACACCTGTTGAGAACCACTGCTCTAGCCAGCAGCCAGTCCAGTTGCAAGTACCCCATAGATCCCAAAACGTTGATTTCCTCACTTCCAGAAATATCAAAACTTTCTTAGTATACCTGGCTAATAATGTTTTATAGATTTTTCATTCAGGAGTTTGTCCAAACCTCTTTTAAACCCTACTATGCTAGTCCCTTTGACCAGGTCCTCTAGCAACAGATTCTACAGCTTGCTTTTGCACCGAGTAAAAAAGTACTTTCTATGATCTGTTTTAAATCTGTTTCATGGCGTGTTCTCTTTCAGCATCATTTGAAAGGAGTAAATAACAGACCTTTATTTACCCTTTTCACACTACTCATGATTTTATAAACTTCCATCATGTCCCCTTCTCAGCTGTCTCTTTTCCAAGCTGAAGAGCCCAAACTTGTGAGGCCTCTCATCACAGGAGAGTTGTTCCACACCCTTTATAATTTTCGATGGTTTTCCTCTGCACCTTTTCTAGTTCCGTTATGTTTTTTTGAGAGTGACTAGAACTGACACATGATGCAGGGTGCAGGTGCATCATAAATTATTTCTGGCACTCTGGGGATAGGGAAATATCCCTATCCCGAATGTAATCTGCTTTGAAGTGCCTGAAAAGCAGAATAAAAATCAAATAATAATGCTCTTAAAAGTCTTAGAAAATGACAACAGATGGAACTCCTGGGATAAAGAGGTCCATACAATTGGAATAGTAACCAAGAATGCTCTTTCCCTTGACACATAGTCGAGACATCCAACAGGCCCTTATGGGAAGACCACAGCACCTATGTGGTATTGTATACATGGAGCATGGTAATGATCCATGGAAAAGATTCAAGAAACTTTTAAACAAGACCATTTTATTATTTCCTCTTTTGCTGTGGTTTGTTTAATGATTGTGCTATTCTGTGATGCATAATTGTTTAATTTGAAACACATTAAAAATAACAGACGTGTTTTGTCTGGTCACTCATGTTTTCTTAAAATGTTACACATCTTACAAATTCTGCCAGGGGTATATAAACTAATAAGCACAACTTATTATATAAACTGGCTCACTTCTATCTACATCAGTGGTTCTCAACCTTTCTAATGCCGTGACCCCGTAATACAGTTCCTCATGTTGCGGTGACCCCTCGCCCCGCCCTCGCCCCGTGAGGGCGGGGCTTTGGTCATATGGGGGCGGGGTTATGGATGGGGTTGGATTTTAGTGCATACTTATTTATTATGACATTTATAAACAGAACCACCATTCCTCATAAAACAATAAAATTAAGAAACATAAAGCATCAGTTATAATAGTAAAACCATACTAATAAAAGAATATTTTAAAATTACTGATAAATAGAATTTCTATTAATTAAAATCATATACATTTTTATAATTTCCCAAACACCAATAAAATATTTCAAAACAGCACATATATCAAATAACACACAATAATTAAAACTAATAAGGATTTTAAAAAGCCCCTGCTGTCCCCTTCTGTGGGAGCTCTTGATTTCCAGTCACCCTGATATTGTCAAGGATTAGGAGGTTATCCTCTCTCTCACACATACTCACATGTCCATTCTCTCTCACACATACACTGTCACATACATACACATTCATGCTCTTATACCCACCATAACCTCTCGCTCTCAGACACTGATACACTCTCAGGGTGTAAGACACTCTCTCCCCCCCACTCACACACACTTACTCCCCTGGATTTTCTCACACACACTCATGCTCTCACTCTTACTGGCTCCCTCACAACCTCAGAGCCTCTCAGATAAAACTCTATGCAGCAGAAATAATGCTGAATGTTGAGAATTGTGTTATGCAGACTAATCTGGAAAATGCACTAATTTCTACATGAGTCATAATGAATCAGTCCTCAGCTGCAGGCTTCAATTGATTATCCTGGCTCCCTTTAATTTAATGTTGCCAAATACAGTTCATGTGTAACAGCAATCCTAATTCTCCACCAGATCAAGCTGATTTCACATCCCACTTCATATTTTGTCACCTCCAGCTGAGTCAAACAATTAATCTAATTACTGCCACTGCTGCCACGTGGCTATTGGGGAGGCGCTGATTGCTGCTATTGGCACTGAAGCCCATTCTGCTGCTTCCTCTGTGCAGGCCCCCTGGGTTTCCACTTCCTCCATGTTGATCTCGTACATTGTGAGATCCGCCATAGAGAAAGTGCTACTCTTGCACATTCCCAAAGATTACATGTACCAATCAGTAAAAAGTAATTATTTTTTTTTTACATCTGCTTCCCTTTATTTTTTTGCCATTTCCTTTTATATTGCCTTTTTTTCTGTTTCTTTTCTCTCCACCTGTCTTCTTCCCTCAAACACACAGTCAGGTTCTCATTCTCACATGCATTTCTCTGTCACACACACATACACACACAGGATCTCACTGTCACATGCTCTTTCTGTCATGCAATCATTCATACACACAGTCTCTCACTTGCACAGGCTGTCTGAGTCTCACACACAGGCTCTCTCACACCCCCACATGCTGCCTTGCTCAAGCACAGGCTCTCACTGTCACATGCTGTCTCTTTCACACACACAGAGGCTCTCACATGCTGTCTCTGCAAACACACACAGTCTCTCAATTCACTCTCACACACAATCTCTCAACTCATCTCATACTCGCACACACCTCTCTCTCACCTCTGGGCCTCTTCTTTACGGGTTGCCACAGGATGGGCTCTGCAGCGGTCCTAGTCTTCCCGGCCCCGCTGTTCCTCTTCTGCACGCGGCTGATGCGCCTCCTCCTTCCTGCCCGTGCGGCTCCGGCAACATTTGTCTTCCGGGGCAGGGCGGGCAGGAAGGAAGTAGGAGGAGCACCGCGACGCGCTCTCTTTTGGGGTTGGAGGAGGCAGGTCTCCAGCTTCGCCCCACCTCCCTGCAGCAGCCGCGGTGCCGCGGACCGGCAAAAAACCCCAACGGCCCGGTACTGGTCTGCGGACCGGGCCGTTGGGGTCGGTCCGCAGACCAGTTTTGGTCGAACGACCTGTGTTTTGGTCGAACGACCAAAACACAGGCGACCCCTGTGTTTTGGTCGTTCGACCCCCGCCGGGGTCGCGACCCACAGGTTGAGAACCGCTGATCTACATGTTTATTTATACCTTCAAAAAATTCTAAAAGGCTAAAATTATGTTGACTCTTTGCCATCAAGCCCAATCTTTCTATATGGCCATTGATTTTTGTGTTTAAGAATAGTTTCTATTTTGCCTGGCACTGATGTTGGGTTCACTGATCTATCGTTTCCTGAATCACCTCTGGAGCTTTTTTAAAAAATTGGCATCACATTGGCCACTCTCCAGTCTTTGCTACTGTGGCAGTTTTAAATTATAGTTTACAGATTACTAGCAACAGGTTTGCAGTTTCACACTGGAGTTCTTTTATGACTCTGGAGTGGATGCCATCCAGGTCTGGTGATTTGTTAATCTTTTGTTTGTTCATTTGTTGTATTACATCCTCCATTATCACAGAGATTTGTTTTAGTTGCTCAGAATCATCACCATTAAAGAATGTTTTCAGGTATGGCTATGTTCCCAAAATCCTGCTTAGTAAAGACTAAGGCAAAATAGTAATTTAGTTTTTCTGCAATTTCTTTGTCCTCCCTGAGCTCCCTTTTTACCCCTCAGTCATCTAGCAGCCCAACTGCCTCCCTCACAAATTTTTGCTTCAAATATACCTGAAATGATTTGCCTCTGGCAATCTTCTTTTCAAATTCTCTCTTGGCTTATCTTGCTACTGCTTTATATCTAACTTGCCATTGCTTATGCTTTTGCGTCTCCTTTCCATTTTTTTGAATGATGCCTTTTTGGCTTTAACTGCCCCTTTCACCTCATCATTAAATCATGCTGGCAGTCATTCAGCCTTCCTTTGACCTTTTTTAATGGACTTACAAAATGGTATTTTTAAACTGTCTGTGCTTCATGCAAACTTAACCTTGGTAATGTCTCCTTTTGACGTAATATTCTCCCTCCAGTAATTATGTCACATTTGATTGCATTATTATCACTACTACTAGCGGACCCACTACTGTAACCTCTTGCACCAGGGTCGTGTGTTTCACTGAGCACTATATCTGAAGTAGCTGCTGCCCTTGTCTGTTCTAGGATCAACTGCTCCATGAAGCATTCGTATATGGCATCTTAAAATTTTACCTCTCTATATCATATCCTGAGGTGACACTAACCCAATCAATTTTATATTAACTGAATCTTCCTTTATTATTGTGTTGCAAAATTAATTAGCCTTTCTAATTTCAACTAGTATTTCACAATCTGTTTCTTCATCTTGGTTACTAGCCAGTTAAACAGTTCTTTTGGTAATTGCCTTTTCCAGTTTATTGGAATCAATACACACAGTTGAGAAACTTGATAGTGAGGTTGAATCCTCATAAGAACATGCCATACTGGGTCAGAGCAAGGGTCCATCAAGCCCAGCATCCTGTTTCCAACAGTGGCCAATCCAGGCCATAAGAACCTGGCAAGTACCCAAAAACGAAGTCTATGCCATGCTACTGCTGCTAGTAATAGCAGTGGCTATTTTCTAAGTCAACTTAATTAATAGCAGGTAATGGACTTCCCCTCCAAGAACTTATCCAATCCTTTTTTAAACATTGCTACACTAACTACACTAACCACATCCTCTGGCAACAAATTCCAGAGTTTAATTGTGCGTTGAGTGAAAAAGAACTTTCTCTGATTAGTTTTAAATGTGCCACATGCTAACTTCATGGAGTGCCCCCTAGTCCCTTCAAGTTGAAAACTAGGGGCTCTCTTGCAGACCGAGAAGGGAAGACCATTCTCTCTACTGTGTGCATATGCTTTCCTCAGAAAGAATACTGACAGCACAATATCTTGGTTAATGTATAATTTGGTCATTACTTTCGTCAGGAATTTAGGGCACGTTTGCAGAAAAACCCTGTTATAAAAAAACTACTAATATAATGAATATAAAATCAGAGTTTGTTGCTTATTCTTTGAGCCAAAGCAACAGTCACAAAAAACGAAAACACTTTCCAGATGAGAAACGTCAAATCCACTGATTTGCAAAATTTGATGTGGGTTTTTTATGAATTGAGCAAGGACTACACTGAGATCCCAAGATAGTGAAAGTTTATTAATTGGAAGCTTAGTATGCCACAGTCCTTTCATGAATTTTGATACTAAAAGATGGAAAGAGATTAGAGGCCCTTCCAAATGCTGCTGATATGGTGCAATGGCTCCAAGTTGAACTTTCACCAAAGAGGTGCTGAGCACTGAGGATAAGAGGAAGAATAGATACTGAAGCAATTTCATCAGGCAGTATGAGAAGGGACCCAGCTGGCTTCCACTTGAAAGTATAAGACTTCCTAGTAAAAGGCTTCTTGGTTGAAATCAGCACATCCTTCACCTACCTAGCAAGGAGTAAGAGGGAGAAGACTACTGCATATTCAATAATCACAACATGAGGGCCGGCAACAGCAGGTTTGGATGACAGAATCAGCTGCCCTCCTGGCTAAGACTTGGAGACATCCCCAAGGGAACTGGAATGGGTATGGATATCACACTTGCTGTGGACAGATCAGCACTATGAAGATCACCCTCACCTTGTTCTGAAGGACTTCTGGATAGTCCGGTCAAGCTATGGGAACTGATCTGTAGTTGCTTGAGCTGCCTATTGTCCTCTGAGGTGAGCTGGTCAATTACCTGTGCTCCCTAATGATGGAAAAGGTAATTCATGACCTCTAGATCCAAGGACAACTTGTGCAGTTGTAGAACTCTGCTGAGATGGTCTGCCAATATATTCTGAACTCCCAGTAGGTAATTCACCTGAGGACTGGCCTATGACCAGATTTGAAGGGCCTTCTTGCAGAGGGTGTATGAGCCCATGCTGCCTTCCTTGTTTATATAGACGTGCAGTCAGAGATCTACCAACCGAACCTTCGGATTGATCCACCACTGGAGGGAAGCTCACATTCCAGAAGTTACTGAGATTTGGTGGGATAACAGTTGGTCCTATTGGCGGAGGGCATACTGAAGACCCCAAATGTACAGATGAGTCTAAGAATTCACATGCATGGATTCTAGACATGTGACCTAGAAGAAAGAATCAACCTTACAGGCATCTGACCTTTCTGCAGAAGGGATCTCACCAGGCCCATCAATTGTACCCCACACTGAACACAGGAAGGATGGTTTATAAATGTCTTTAAATAAATACATAAAATAAAGAAATAAATAAACTAACTCTTTCAACAGGAAGAAACATCTTCTCCAAAAGCAAGTCTAACCAGGCTTCAATAAACTACATACTTCAGGATGGAACCAAATTGGAATTTGAGAAATTGACCAGGTACTAGAGAAACTGGATGGTTATATTGAAAGGCTTGAATATGCCCACCCAGAGATGGAACATGCAGATTCTCTGCCAGTGAAGCTGTGTAGCTACGATTGTGAGACACTTTATGAACACTCTTGGAGTCAAATAGAAATACCTTGTATCTCAAATCTGAGGAAGGACTGGGGTGGGCAGCGTGAATGACAATATAAGTATAAGCATCTTTCAGATCCAGAGTGCACATCCAATCCCTTGGCTGAATGAAAGGCAGAATCATCTGGAGGGAAATATCTTGAATGTCTCTGATCAACAATCTGTTCAATTTCCATAAATTTAGGACAGGCCTCAATCCACCCTAACTTCTTGGGGATTAAGGAGTACTGGGAATAAAACCTCTGGCCATTTTTGAGGTGGGACAAGCCTTGTAGTCTTCTGCTGAAGAAGAGAAGTTACTTCCAGGTGTAGCTGAGCAAACAAAGGGGTCAGAACTGAAGACTGATCTCTGCTGAGCTGGAAGAGAGTGAGAGAAGTGCAAATGGCAGCCATACTTCAAAATTCTCAGGACCTTGGTGATATAGAGCCACTTTGAAAGGATGGACTCTATCCTTCCCTTCAACAGAGGTGGGCGAGCCTCAGGGATATTGAAAACTGGACACTGGCATAGTTATCTTTGTTGCTGCCTTTCCCACTGCCATCCTAGAGCAGTGGTTCTCAACCTTTTTTTTGGCTGGGACACACCTGACAAATGGTTCTCACATGCATGACACACTGAACATGTGACCATCACGGGGCTAAATGTAAAGATGCACTCTGCATCCACAGGAATCCCCTCAACCCCCAGCAATGAGTGCAGAGCAGATCTAGGGCATTACCCATACAACTCACCTACAAGAAAGATATTCTGGTTCTGATGACATCCCAGCAAAAGCAAAACAAACTCCCTTTACTACCAGGCACAATAGCCTTCCTTATGAAAAGACAGTAATTTACCACTAATGCATATCCTATTGAGAAAACACAACAAATAAGATTGATACAAATGCCTACATGTTAGTAAAATACCTCACCTCGGTCACACACCCAGAACTGACCTTCACCAAGTACAGAAAGAGCACAAATTATAAATATGGAGACAGCAACTGGAATGGAAAACCAAAAAAGCCACTCTGCATGCAGTGCGAACCTGGAGAAATGGAAAGAGAAATATAGCACCTAACAGACTCTCAGGATTTGCAATAATGAACACAAACTAACCCGCACAAAGTTACACCTGTATTATGGAACACACTCAAACAGTAACAACCCTATCTAAGGAATACAACTATTCAACCAGGCCCTAAACACTAATACATTTCCTATTGGGAAAACAGAATAAGCCAAGCTGCTTTAGAGCCCCACACAGAAATAATTGTAAAGCTATACTAAAACAGAATACTGAACAGAATAATATCCAACAATTAAAAACTCGTAAAAATTATTCAAACGTCCAAATATCAATAAAATATTTCAAAACAGAAGACATCGCATAATACCCAATAATTAAAATGGCAATCAAGAAAAATAAATTTAAAAAGCCACCTTTTCTTACCCTCTCCAGCAACTCTCCTACTCCTTTCCCTCCCAGGCCAATAGCCCTCACCAGAAGCAGCAAGGGCTGCTGAAGCTCTGTCCTCACAGTCCTCTTCCTTAGAGCCCACAACCAGTCACTCACACCCCCAGTTAGACCCCACGACCAGTCTTGGTCTCTTTCACACCAGTCATCTTCCTGACCAGTCTCTCTTTCTCACACAGAAACACATCACCTTCCTGACAAGTCTCACTCTCTCAATCACACTCATGCTCTTTTATATACAAGTTCTCAATCACACACAAAAGCTCTCACAGCCATTCACACCAGCTCTCACCCAGGCTTCCATTCACACCCCCACACTCAAGCTCTCACCCAAGCACCCATTCACACCCACACACTCAAGCTCTCACCCAAGCACACATTCACACCCACACACAAAAGCTCTCACCCATTCACACCCACACACACAAGCTCTCACCCAGGCTTCCATTCACACCTACAGACACAAGCTCTCACCCAGGCTTCCATTCACACCTACAGACACAAGCTCTCACCCAAGCACATCAGCTCTCATCCAGGCTTCCATTCACACCCACACAAGCTCTCATCCATTCACACCCACAGACACAAGCTCTCACCCATGTACCCATTCACACCCACAAGCTCTCACCCAGGCTTCCATTCACAACTACAGACACAAGCTCTCACCCTGGCTTCCATTCACACCCACAAGCTCTCACCCAAGCACCCATTCACACCAGCTTCTCATCCAGGCTTCCATTCACACCCACACACACAAGCACTCATCCATTCACACCCACAGACACAAGCTCTCACCCATGCATCCATTCACACAGACGCACCAGCTCTCACCAAAAACAACTTCTTCCTTCACTGCAGGGATGGGCTCCAGTTCCGCCGCGGCTTTAATCCGGCAGGCCTTCTTTTTTCAGCACCACAGGGATGGGCGCCTCAGTCGGGGGTTGGGTTTCCTCGGGGATGGGCTCCCATAGCGGCCTTGTACCGTCGGGGTCGGATTTTCTCTCCACCGCTAGGGGATGGGCTTCCGTAGCGGCCTTGCACCATCGGGGTCGGGTTTTCTCCTTCACCGCTACGGGGATGGGCTCCCGTAGCGGCCTTGTACCGTCGGGGTCGGGTTTTCTCTCCACCACTATGGGATGGGCTTCCGTAGCGGCCTTGCATCATCGGGGTCGGGTTTTCTCCTTCACCGCTACGGGGATGGGCTCCCGTAGCGGCCTTGTACCATCAGGGTCAGGTTTTCTCTCCACCGCTATGGGGATGGGCTTCCGTAGCGGTCTTGCACCATCGGGGTCGGGTTTTCTCCTTCATTGCTACGGGCTCCCGTAGAGGCCTTGCTTCATTGGGGTTCTACACTGCCATTTCTCCCACCCCACTCCCGGGCTATGCCGTGCCTGCCTCATCGGCCAATCAAAGGCTTCCTCCCTTCTTCCTACTCCCACTGGCAGGTAGAAGGGAGGAGGCTTCCGATTGGCCTGCGCGGGGGAAGGCAGAATGAAGGAGGCTTCCCATTGGGCAGTGGGGGTAGGAAGAAAGGAGGCTTTCAATTGGCCCATGGGGGCTGGAAAAAGGGACAGTGGGACACAGGGAGACGCGACACATCTGTCAGTGTTTGGCGACACACCGGTTGAGAAGTGCTGCTCTAGAGGGTAGTTTCTGCAGCAGAATAGGAGCTCAGTGTCATTAAAAAGGGTGGAAGAATGGACATTTGTAGATGTATTGACATCTGGTTAGACCAGGCAAGTCCCCTACTGCTACAGACAGTGACTGCAGAGTGAATTGATGCTCCTTAGTCAGATCCAATCTCCTGCACCATGTCCCACAAAAAGATTTCCCCCATACAAGGCCCATCAGCCAGGTGATTGTGTACATCATCATGGCGCTCACTTTCACATAACTACATGAGCCTACTGGCTCATATAGAGACTGCTGCAATTTTGGCCATAGAGTCAAAAGCCTCATAAGTGGCTTCTGCCATGTCCTCTTGCAATTTCTCACAATCCTCTTGTGATTTAACAATTTTGAATAATTCTGTGTCATCGGCAATTTTGATCACCTCACTTGTTGTTTCCAATTTTAAGTTGCTTATAAATATATTAAAAAGCAGTGGTTTCAGAACAGATCCCTAAGGCACTCCACTATTCACCTTTCTCCATTGGAAAAATTTACCATTTAGCCCTACTCTCTGTTTTCTATCTTTTAACCAGTTGGCAATCCACAATAAAAAACGGCCCCCTTTCTATCCCATGACTTTTTAACTTCCTAAGAAGTGTCTCATGAGGAACTTTGTCAAATGCTTTCTGGCTCACCTTTATCCACATTTTTATTTATGCCCTCAAAAAAACGTAGCAGATTTGTAAGGCAAGACTTCCCTTGGCTATTTATTTATTTAAAAGTTTTTTATATACCGCACACTTGGGCAATTACATGTCCGTCTAGGCGGTTTACAAACCTACATACATAATAAAAACAAACTTGTTAGTCTTAACAGGTTATCAAATCAAAGAGTTAGGTTAAGTAGCAGTATAAATTGTTATCAGTTATTGTATTTTATAAGCATCATTAAACAGATAGGTTTTTAGCATCTTTTTAAATTCTTTGCAGTTGGGTGTCATACGAATAGAATCAGGAATGGAGTTCCACAGAGTCGGGCCTATAACCGAGAAGGCTCTTTTCCTTGTTAAGGCTAAACTGGTTGTCCTAACCGATGGAATCTCTAGTAGACATTTGTCTATAGATCGTAACTGTCTTGTAGGTTTGTATATATGTAACATAGTGCAAATCCATACAGAGCTGGGGTTGTAGAGCAGATTGTGAATGATGGTCAAAATGGCTAAATCCATTTTGGCTTTGTCCCATTAAATCATGCCTTATATTCAGTTTACTTTACGTGCTTCAATTCCAACTCCACCACTACAGAGTGGTGCAATAGCTAGACTATGCCATTCTCCAGGGAGGCCTGGATTCTGTACTTCCAAGATAATTTTGCAAGCTACTGGAAAACAAGAAAGCAGAGCCTACCAAATCCTCATTTGTAAATCTTCAAGGAGACCATGTATTGGAATGGTCATGGAGTGTGCCAGCGGCTGCAGAAATTGCAAGCCAAGAGCGTCCCTTCTCAGATCCTGTACCTTTTTCATGTCCATGGACAGTCTCGGCTAGCTTGGACGAATAAAGACTGAGGAGCTCATGAGGCAGCAACCTTTTTTTTTTTTTGGGGGGGGGGGGGGGGGGCGGGGGAAACACACTCAAATACGTTTTTGAGGCTCTGAGAGCTGGGTCCATATTGGCATTGTGGCATCATGTTACACCTTATGGCTGATTCATGCCTACCTGCTGATGAAGAAAAGATAAAATGTATTGGATTTATAAACTAAAGGAACTTATTTTTATGAACTACAGATTAATATCCAAACCAGAATTAACAAGCAGAATGCAGTTTATAGTATCTATTGTGACACTGCTCTCATTATCATTCTGAAAAAAAACAAATTTCTTTAACACAGGCCGATTGCATGCAACTGAATTTCTCTCTTTAACTTTACTCAGAGTATTATTTTATAAAAGTTAAAGCCCAGAGAGAATATTGGGATGGGACATAATTTGCTATATATTTCTAAGTTACTATGATTAGTTCATCAGTTTTAAATTACATTCTTTTCACAAGTATCACTCAAACTACTGTATATATAAACTATAATGCACTAGAGAGCATGCAGCAAAATATTCCATCTTAGTTCAAGCAAGCGTTAAATTAAAGCAATTTTAGAAAGCTTCTTTGTCACCAGAGGTGCCATCAAATTTTAGACCAATTTCTTATCTTCCCTTATTAGGGAAAACTATTGAAAAGGCTGTTTTTATACATCTGAATGAAGATTTAGAGACAAATGGAACGGATTACCAGTTGGGATTTCAGAAAGTAGTTAGTACCAAGACAGTTCTTTTAGTCTTTACAGATGTTATTCAGGATTTTATTAGATTTCACAGTGGCTTTCAATAACCTGGACCATTTTTTTTTATTGCTATGTACAAAACAGGGGTTAAAGGACTTCCCTTTATATGTTTGAAATCTTATTTGAAAAACTGTATATTAGATAATAGGTATTAGATAATTTTGAATCTTTTCAATGAGGCTTAAAAGGTGGGGTCCTTCAGAGATCAATTTTATCACTGATTTCATTCAATGTCTATGTCAGTTCTTTGGGTAGCGTGACTTCAAGCATGGAGTTGGTTATTATATGCTTGTTGATGATATTTAAGTAGAAGTGGATACTGATCCATCAGAAGCAATTTAGAGTTTAAAAGAATATTTAACTTACATTATATATTGGATGGAGGTGCATAAATGAAAACTGAACCCTGGAAAAATGGAGCACTATATATTGGGAAGAAGTCAACTGAGATACCGGAAGGAAAGAAATATAAATGGAGTACCAGTATGTTTTAGAGTAAATGTTAAAAGCCTGGGTACATTAGTGGATTCACGTTTGTCGCTGGAACCTTGGGTTCATGTTTTTGCAAAAACTTCATTTTTTTTTTCCATCTTTCCAGGATTAGGCACATCTGTCTTTACTTGGATAAAGAAGCACTGTCTTCAGTAATCTATGCGTTAGTACAACCTGAACTAGATTACTGTAATTTCCCTTATTTGGGTTACCTAAGAAAACACTGCATAAACTGCAGCTAGTTCAAAACATATTGGCCCAGCTTTTAACTAACTCACAGAAGTATGAGAGAATTACACCAATTCTATAGTCATTACACTGGTTACTGTTAGAATTTCATTTAAGTTTTTATTTTTAAGAAATGGCTTACAGGAATTCCATCTTACCTGAAAGACTGCTTAGTTCAATATACACCTATATTCTGTTTATGCTCATCTGAAACAGTCTATTTAGAAATTCCTGCTCCATTTCACATTACATTTACAAGGACAGGGAAATTAGCATTTTCTAACAAGCCTTATATAATGGCACCAGCTCCCAAAAGAGATTCCGTCTTTAGATGATTTAATTTTAGAAAAGCCATTAAAACTTGACTATTTAAAGTGGCCTTTGGCTGGTATTAATTTATACTGAGGACAAATTTATTCTATAAGGGCAGGGCTTGAAGGTTTTCATTAATTAGACTAATTATTTTATATTCATTTTATAAAAAGGATTGTTTTATTGATTTTATTGTACATTACTATCAAGTTGGTTTAAGTTTTTGTTGTAAACTTACTTGGAGTGTAGTTGTAATTAAAAGGCAGTCTTAAATAAAAATTGATGATGGATTACAAACTGATACAATGAGATTTAAGAGTTTTCCTTTATACCTTTTCATCTGATTTTTTTGAACATGTGCATGGTCATTCATTTTCAGTTTTAACTGATTCTATCTATTTATTTATTTTTACCAAAAAGCCCAGGGTTTAAAAAAAAAAAATGTTTACACTAATTTTCTGCCTAATTCTGCAGGAATAAAAATCCAGAATTTTATTTTGCTCCTGTAGGATTCATGACTGGCTTGAAATTACCTTCACCTCCCCCTCCTGCAAGTATAATTCCTGGTTTTTGATCCCTGCACCCCTGCCAGCACAGGAGCAGAGGCCGAATGGTGGTTTATACTTGTATCCATGAAAATAAATCCTATTTATCCAGAAAAAATTAGAAATTTTTGCACAATTTTCTCCAGTTTGTTGCTGATTATACATTTTTGGGAAAAATAAAATGAAAGCAGATAATTAAGATCCTTTGGTATAAATTATGTTTGCTCAACAAATCATTCCATTTCCCTGCTGTGTTCTCTGGGGTATAGTTTCACTAGCATTCTCAACGAAAACAAAAAAACATATGTTCAAAATAAGTAAAATGTGTCTACAAAGAAACCTATTTATCATTATTTAGTAAATGTTACTCTGTTTCAGAAGGAGCACCTTTCTATGGTAGCAAGTTAAGGAGGGCTATATATATTCAGATGAATAATGAAACCTTTATTTTTTATCCTTCCGTATAAGCAGTTAAAAGAAATAATGCCATGGTACAGGTTACTGGCAAGACCTCACTTAGAATATCATGTTTGGTTCTAGAGATCATACCGCCAAAAGGATATGGATAAGTTAGAGGCAGTCTAGAGAAAGACAAACAAAATGGTGAAGGGTCTGCACCAAAAGGCATGAGATGAAACAAGGACCTAAATATTAAGTACCTGAAAGATAATGCACAATACGTGAACCTTTTGTTAATGGAAAGAATGCTGTAGAATTTGTGGTCATGATATGATGCTCCAAGAAGGTATACTGAGGAATAATGTTAGTAAATAACTTTTTCATGGAAAAGGTGCCCTTCTGGAACAAGTGACGGAAGCTAAAATGGTAACAGACTAGCTACCGTATATTCTCATGTATAAGTCGATCTCATGTATAAGTCCAGGGTAATGTTTGGGCCCCATAATCAAGATTTATGTCATCCATGGATAAGTCAAGGGTAAAACCTAGGGGGCTCTCAGAATCCTTTCCTCCCTCCCTCATGTCTGTCCCTGCTATCAGAATCCTTCCCTCCCCTCCCACGTGGCTACTCTCCCTGTTTGAATCCTTCCCTCCCTCCGTCCCCCATAGCTGCCCTCCCTATTTGAATGCTTCCTTCACTCTCCCATGGCTTCCCCTCCTGTCCCAGGTAGTCCAGTAGGGTGGGCCCAGAATCGATCAGAATTTTTTTTTCATCAAAATTTAACCCCCCCCCCCCAAAGAAACCCACCCCAACTCTTCAAACTTCAATAAATGTAAAGCTCCCCTACCCTCCTGCCCTCTCCCCCCCCAGATTCACCCAAAGTTCCTGGTGGTCCAACAGGGGACCCGGGAGTGATCTCGTGCTCCTGGGCAGTCAGCTGCCAGTAATCAAAATGGCGCCGGTGGCCCTTTGCCCTTATCATGTGATAGGGGCTACTGGTACCATTGGCCAGCCCGTCTCATTGTAGGAGAAATGGCCAGCCCCCACAATGTGACAATGGCACTGGTAGCAACTGTCACATGGTAATGGCAAAGGGTTGTCGGCGCCATTTCGATTACTAGTAGCAGACGGCCCTGGAGTGGGAGATCACTGCTGGGCCGTCTGCTGGACTATCAGGGACATTGGGTGAGTCTTGGGGATGGGCGCTTTATATTTAAGTTTGAAGGGTTGGTGTGGGTTTTGCTTTTTTTGTTGTTGTTGTTTTTAATGAAATTTTGACAAAACACAAAACTGTGCACAACTACCGTATACTCTATGGGGCGGATTTTCAAAGGGTTATGCGCGTAACCCTGAGAATCCGCTCCTGCGCACGTGAGCCTATTTTGCATAGGCCCGGCGACGCACACAAGCCCCAGGACGCGCATATGTCCCAGGGCTTGAAAAAAGGGGCGGGGAGAGGGTGGGGTGGAGCCTCCAGGCACAGCGGCCTGGAGGCCGGATCACGCAACCTATGCCTGCCCGGAGGCAGGCGCAACTTACAAGACAAAGGTTAGGTGGAGGGTTTAGGTAGGGCTGGGGGGTAGGTTAGGTAGGGGAAAAGAGGGGGGCAAAAGGAAAGTTCCCTCTTGAGGCCACTTCAATTTCGGAGCTGCCTCAGAGGGAACAGGCCAATGTCCAATCTGGCTGCTTATTTTGTATTTCTGCTCTCACGGCTTTGTTAAGCAGCCTTCCTTGCTGTTTTGTTAGTCCCTCAGAGGGAACAGGGAAAGCCATTGGGGCTCCCCTAGGGCTTGGCACACGCAAGCCAGCTTTTTTGGGCTTATTTTCTGGCATAAATTTCTCGACTTATACACGAGTATATACGGTTATGGGATATACACAGAGGATCCTTACTTGCAAAAAGTGAAGTGCTAACTGAAGCAAGATCTAGTGGCACCATAGGCCTTGAGGGTCCCCAAGGGCTAATTTACCCAGAATGGCAGTTACAGCCCTTATAGCAGTAGTATGAGTGCAAGAGGCTTCCAAGAAGGGCGTATGGTAACCTGCACAGAGCAACAGTTACACAAACAGCAGTGGCAAGACTGCATCAGAATTCCAAGAACAACATTAAAATAGCCTGCTCTGAGCAGTGGTTACAAACCTAACAGCAGTAGTATGGCTGCATCAGGTCTCCAAGGTGGCACTGGGTAACCCGCCTAGAATGACCATGGTTAAAAATCAAACTTCAATGAGCATATGGAGGCCATATGTTTTGGATAATGGCTTCACTTGTTTTGGTGGCAGTATGGATTATTAGAAAATTTGGTAATAAGGCGTGGAAGGATACTTCAGTACTGGATTTTGTGTTGGTCTTATAAGAATCACAGAGAAAGATGACAAGAAGAGAAGGACCTATCAGTGGAGGGAGGTCAGAACTAAAAGATTATGGGCATGCTTGAGACTAATATGGAGGACAGTGGTAGGACAGGGGTTGAAAGTTCAGGTAAAAGACAGTGCGGAGGAGTGGTATTGAGTATTTGAATTTATATGCTCATCTACCAAAGTGTAAGAATCACAACTACGCTGACAGATTGGTCAATCTGGACTGTCATTTACTATGCTATTCTGTCCTACAACTGTCAAGATGGGAGGGCAGACAGCATTATTTCCCAGTGCTGTGACTATAGCTAGAACCAGAGAAGAAATATTATATGACAAGGTCAGAAAGTCCTACTGTCCATTATCAGGTACTGTGAGCAGACTCTGGTGCACACAGTATAAACGTTATATCCTCTTTTCATCTCAATGACAAAGCCATCTGTCAGATGAAATTACTACTGGCTTTGCTGCTGAAAGAAACACTAGGATGGGCTTATTCTGTACTAGCTATAAAAAATAATTTTAATTATTTAAGACAGCTTAACATCCTTAAGACCAGACTTGTTTTGTGTCTGGAGATCATATGAAAACATCCCATGGAACTTTGCTCAAGAAGAGTTTTCTTAAAAACCCTTGACAGGGGAGCATCCCAAATTGTACTACAACATCATCTTCTTAGCACACAACTAAAAGATTTACCAACCGGGAGTTTAGTTTTGCTTTGTTTCAGATTTTCATCATATATTTTTGTATAAGGTGATACAGTTGATACTGTAGATTCCTCAAAAAATACACATACTGTACTGTTTGCAGTTAATTCAAACTGCCTTTCTTTACATAACTAGTGATTCTAAAGTTCTCTGAACTGCTTTATTAATCTATCTTTTAAAAATGGAAATCAAACAGGGTTGAGGGTTTTAGAGTACCAGTACATTGATCTATAGCTCTAGACATGTTTTAACATATAATCTTTTTTTTTATTAAATATGTAAAAAGATAACCGCAAGTTATTCACATATTCAGAGACAAGGTCTACTCTATCATGCGACAATTTGTGGATAATGTAAAATGAGTGTGATACATCTGAATAAGACTTTTTGCATCTAATTATGACTTCATTACTCTCCTATTTATAATTAACAATACATGTTTACATTCCTTTCAGTTTACATTTAATATATAACAAAAGCTTTATGATGTGCAATTTAGTAAAGTAATAATGAATGCATCTTTAAAACCATACTGCATAAATACTGAAATCTGCAGAACATCACTGTACTTTTATTTCTCAGTTACTTCAAACAGTGCCGTGGTTTATAATTTAATAAAATGGGAACCACTTTACAGCTGAAGTGCCCACCAATTTACAATGCCCACCACTTTACAGTTGAAGATTTATTTGGAATCATTTTTTTCAAAGTCCTGCTCAAATCTAAATGAAAATTGACATTTAACTGGTTGGTAAGTCCATATATGAAGACTACAGAATAAAAACTGCAGAAATGTTGATAGCATTCTTTAGTTTTTACAGTTATCTGGGTGATACTTCTCTTGTCTCTGTGCCTTTAATATTGCATACACAGAGGACTACATCCTGATTTAAAGATAGGCAAACAAAGCTCAACTCACCATGCCAACTATAATGAAAGAATTATGTGCATGATTTCAAAGTAAAGAATAAACTTTTTAAGGAATGCTCTTAACTTTTATTATATCAGAGTTAAAAATGCCATTGTCTACTGAAGGATAACAGCATTCTTAAGCTCCCAGTCGCTGTATCCTGCTACCAGAAAAAGCAGCAAAGATATCGGGAGCAGAAACTGCAAAGAGGAAAAAGTTTCTTTCTGTTTTGGCTAATTAGAAGTCATTGTCCCATCACCTGGGTTTTCAATATGCCTATGAAACCTAAATGGTCTTAAAATTTTGACTAAGATGACAATTTCTTTTGCATCTTGATCAGAGAAGACAGGATAAGAGCAATTGCTGAGGGGATCTATCCTTAATGGTACAGAGTCTTTTCTTCCTTTAATAGGGAACTCAGAATTCTGGTTTGCAGCAATGCTACTGCTATACATCTCATATCCTTACCAAATTTATGCACCATAGCAGAGAGATTTAAAATGACTCCAGCACCACAACGTATATGACAACCCTTGCCTCATGTCATAAGATGCCAAAAGTAAATATTTTAGAGCAATTACAACTGTAATTGTATATGGTTAGAAAACAAGAAAACAATTCCAATATTAACTAATAAAAAAAAGTAGAAAAATTCTGAGCTGCTGAATGGTGAAGCTGCAGCTGCATAGTCCTGTGATCTTTCAGCTCTGAGGCCTGAAGGGTTGACTCCTGTAAATGTGTCTTGGCAAAGTGATGGGTACAGGATGCATTCACTACAGTACATAAACATTAATAGCAGACTGGGAGTGAAAGGAGTCAGAGGCCACAAATGTTCGTTCTCCAAAAGAAAGTTCCCACACAAAATGAAAACAAAAACTAAAAAAAAAAAAAAGTTAAAGATGTCGAATGGCAGTGGTCAGTATTCTTCTTGCTGCAGAAGCTCTTCCTGTGCTTGTTCCTGCTCATCTCCTTCCTGGTGCTCTGTGTGACCTTCCTGCAAGTAAAAGACCATCACTGCGTTAACAAAAGGGCGATATTACATGGCTAGTTCAAATCATCATGCAGAGAAAGACGCAAGAGAAAGCATGGCCTTTTGGCTTTCCAGTTAGGCAGCATTGGAACAATAAATATAGTTTGATGAAATGTTGAGAAATGAATCTTACAAGATCCATATATTGCCTGCTGTTCCATGAAGGTTCGAATGCCTATGTCAAAATGGCCTGTTTGGTACAGGCTCTCTCCCTTCTTGTGATTTATTGAACAGTACTGACAGAATGATTATCTACACATATTCAGAGATCTATAAAATCCTATAGACACTTTCTTTTTGTGCCAAATTATGTACATCAACAGGGCTGTGGAGTTCAGATCAGATGTGATCCAAAACACCAAAAGAATTTCCCCTCCTCTATAAAAAATAAATTCAACCCCCACTCCCATCACACACACAGCTGCAACTGCTTGATATGAAGAGTGAGGCTCATGAAATCATACTGAGGTCTGTGCAATTGTTGCCTTTGTACATGCGTGGGTCCTAATAACTTCTGAACAGTTGCATCTAGCTCAATCAAATTTTGTGTGGAGTTAAGTCGTTTGGGGAACAGATCATTTAACTATTGAAACCTAGGTAGAACAGTTTGGGGACATGAGAGAAATGCAAATTTGAGGATTGTGCCATCAGAAATGGACTGGGACCCAAACCAAGTCTAGACAGAATATTGCTCTACTTGTCTGAACTTCTGATTCTGAGAGGAAGCAAGCTGAGCCTTGATCTTGCTCAAGGATAAAGGCAAAACATCAGGGCTCGCAAGCATCAAAAGGCAGTTCTTCCTTCTCCCTTGAACCCAAGTATCATTACAGAAATATAGTGTATTTCCACACTTTTTTCCAGTAGAGGATGAAAAAAAAAAGTTTGGATGAAAATTTTCAACCATTTTTAAAATGTATATTTTGCATACTTTCAGGAAATATAAATTATTGCCTGGATAGCTTATTGTTCAGATACTGACTTCAGAGAAAAAAAGAAGCAAGGTAATAAGTTGTGTCAAGGTTGCCTGTTACCTCCCACCCATCTCTCTTAATTAAATAGTGTTTGTGCAAAAAGTCATCATGCCATAAATTACATTTTCTTACATGAGACACAATAGGGGTTACAGATACATAGCATAACATTACAGAAGGGCAAAAATGTTACCTAAAAACTGCCCTTCACCTAGAACATTCTTACTGGAAAATGATGCATTTACATACATTTGCTTCAGTTAGAGGATTTATGGGTTAAAGTACCAGATATATTTATTAAGAAATATTTGCTATTCTGCCTTTTACCAGGACAGTATCAAGGCAGATTACAACCAAAATTATAACAATTACCATTGCATCACAATTTACAATTTTCACAGGAACATTGACCAAGAGGGAGGGGACATAACCAGATATGAGTACAGATACAAGAATGATTAAAATGATCGTTTAGGATGTATCACAACATGTGTTAAATCACTGGTTTGCCTGATTAAAGAGCAAGAATAGAAACAACTATGGGCACAGATGCACAAGCATATGGTTTGCTTAAACATTTTATTGCAAAACTCCCCATAAAATTCTTTTGACCATGGAAGTTGTAAACACATTGCCTGAACTTCAGGAAAGGAAATATATTTACAGTAAAAACTGAATAAAAATGTGTGCAAAAACCATTGTGGGACTTTTACTTGATCTCAGAAGTTCATCTATTTTTGCACCAAGTAAATTGCAAATTTGAGTACATAATGAAACAAGATGGCATCGTCACTTCTGAGCTCTCCTCTTAGAGATGCCTGCATGCTTTCTGATCCTTTCTCATTCTCCATGGGCTCACATATTTCGACTTCCTCATCTCCTTCTGGCCTTCCGTGTTTATGACGACATCATGATGAAACCTCTTGTTCAGTACAAAAAGCTTCTTCATAATGGCATCAAAGGCTGTGGAAGAACACAGAATGGAGTATTCCAGAATGTTCTGGTGACTTATTGAAAGAGTTGTGCATTAGCTTAGCAGATATTTTTATTTTTTTTAAAGATGTATTGAGTCAAATTTAAATATTTGGAGTGGGAATTCATTGTATATTTCTTCTAGCCTGAAATTTGTTATTGCTTGTTCAGTATGGCAGCCTGAATAATGTAGTACACACTAATTTAATGAATTGTGTCATAAAAATGTAGACCATTTTCAAGCATACAACCAAACATGAAACCTGCATTAGTCTGGCTTCAAACTCCACCACAGTATTGAGACCGTACGCTTAGCAAAGGAACTAAGGCTCTGCATAAACCATTGATAGCTTGCCATACTGTTTCTCCTGGGCTTCTCTGCTACTTTCAACACTATAGATCATGATCTAGGACCTAGGACTAGCAGGCTCAGTGCTCACATGGTTCAAAATACTCACTTCACAACTGCTTTCAGGCTGCCTTCCTCTACATGGTCCCCTCCTCAGAAAAGTCATTGGAGCCCACCAGATCACCTTCCACTCATAAGCAGATGACAAAACTTGTGACCACTCAATTTACATCCAGACAAAGCAATCAAAAACCTCAAAGAATTCTTAGTAAGTATCTCCATCTGGCAAACATTAAACAAGTTGAAAATCAAAAGGCCAAAGTACTGTGGGCTGAAAAAACAGATTCTACCTGCCTAGGCACCACTGCAAACCAAACCCTCGACTGCAACTCATAGAAAATACTGCAGCGTGACTGCCGAATAACAAAAACAAATTTGACAGGATCACACCTACTCTAAAGACCATAGGCTCCCTACTTTCTACAGTATGAAATTCAAAATCCTAACCCTAGTCTACAAGAATCTCACATATAACTTGTCTCTCTACCCCAGCAACCAGCCCGCCCCCTCTTCTTGCTGTCAAAAAATCCACCTGGTGGTCCCTTCCCTCAAGGAATTATGACTCTTAAGTATCAGGAAGACAACTTCCTGAAGTGTTGCATCCCAGCCTCGATTTGTCAATGGGCACACTAGGCCTGTGCCGAAGGCAGAAAAAACTTGGGAGGCAGCAGGCTGGCTGAATCGCACTCTGCAGAGATCAGCCCCCTGCATCTTGATCCAACCCCTTCTCTCCCAGGCAGCATATAGGAAAATAGGAGTGAAGGAGGTGAGCCTGAAGCAGAGCAAAGAGGATCATTTTGGACAGCTTAGTAGGAGATGAGTGGTGGATCACTGGGGGATGAGAGAGGATCAACTCAGGGACTTGTATCACTGTGTAAGAATGAGGGGAATGGGTGAGGGATGCAGTGTTTTTGTGTGAGAGAGAGAAGGAATGGTGCTGGGTATCTGTCTATGCCATATTTGGTGAACGGTTAGGGGATGCAAGGGAGAGCAGGACATGAACACTGTAAGGACACCTGCCTCCTCCTCATCCCCCTCCCTTGCCCCCTAATTGAAATTCACATTCTATCCCTCAGATCTAGGATCTTCTGATCCTTCCTACCTCTTCCTTCTCCCTAGATCCTGTACCCCACCTCAATACATCCTCCCCTTCCCTCAATCCCAGAATTTCCCTCTTTCTCCCGCCTTTACTTTGTGGCTCCCCTTGATCTGGACTATGAATTACTCCTATGCTTGGGTTGGGTTGATATTTTTTCAGGCTCATAGCCTGAGTGGGGGATGAGACAGGGTCCTGGTCACCCTAACACAATTCTGTACCCTTCTCAAACATAAGCAGGCTGAATTAGCCATGCTGTCTTGTGTGATGTCATCCGACAGCGCATGATACAGAGTTTTATCAAAGTAGCAGAGCTTTGATGCTTTCCTTATGCGCAGCAGTTCCTGCATGATTTCCCAGCTCATAGATTCCTCAGTTGATTTTTTTTTGAGCGCCAAGGCCACGGACGTGGAGATCCTACTTTTAACCTCTCCTTAGATTTTCAACTTTGTTTTTGCTATTGCGATCCCCAAAACAGGACTTCTAAGTGCTCACCATGTTGAAGAGGGCTCCAGCCTTCAAATATTGCCAGTGCACACACATCTGCTACAGATGCCCACACTTATTGTTATCTCTGTTTGGGCCCAGACCATGTTCAGGCCTCTTGCTATGACTGTGGCCATGTCACCTAGGGCCGAACATCAACGAGCCCAGAAAATTGCCCAGCTGCAGGATGAAAAAGTCTTAACCTCTGCATCAGGCAGCTATGCACCCTCCCCTCGATATTCCACTCAGTCTTCATTGAGCACAAAGTCTCAACATCGAGACACTCAGCGACTTGCTGCATCCATAGGACTACCAGAGAGATTGGCAGGGGCTTCAAAGCCGAAATCAAAACATCTAAAACCTCCTGAAGCCTCTTTCTGAGAGGCAGAACACCATGGAAAGAAACTTTACAACATGTGCCTTGCCATTCTCTGGCTTCAGACATCCAGCTAGCAGCTATTCCTCCTCCCAAGACCCACAAACCTCCTGTGAATTCTCCACCTCACTCGTCCTTATCTCCAGGGTCCAGATCCACCCAGACGATGGAACAGATCTCTTTGATAATTAGAAATCTCTTCACTTCCCTGCACCCACAAGTGCAGTCACCAGAATTCCATTTACAAATTCCACACAGAGAATGGAATGAATCCCAACCTCAGCACACACCACCCAGGGTAGAGAGCCCACAGAATTCTTCACCACGAGAGGGCTCCTCCACACAGAGGAAAGAACCCAGTCTGCCAGCTTCTCCATCATTGTCTACAGGCTTTCCTTCAGATGCTCCTAATGAAACCCTGGAACACTCATCTCCACCAGAGGAACTTACCTACTCTACATTTGTGGAGAAGATGGGTGGTGCATTAAAGGTGGAGTTTGCAAGATACCCGACCCACGTACAGAAGTGTTTGATATCTTAAAAATATTAGACATACCATTCAAACACACTTAAATAAAATAAAGCCCCGAGATGCCTGTGATTACTTAAATTTGAGAGTTAAGTGGCTGGGTTGGAACCAAAGGCAATGGAGAACAAGTAGGTTTTTAACTTTTTCTGGAAAACTTTTGAATTTGTATCTGCCTCAGAGAGTCTGATGGAGTTCCAAAGCGAGGGGCCAGCAAATGAAAATGCACGTTTCCTGGTAATCTCGAGCCTAGCTATTCTGATAGAGGGAACTTCAAGTAGGCATTTATTTAAAGACCGCAAATATCTGTTGGGTTGGTATACACGGAGAGATGTACATAGCCAGATAAAAGATTGCTTATATATAAGATTATGAATAACGAATTTTATATTGAATCTAAGTCTAACAGAGAGGTAGTGTAAAGAGCACTGGTGTGATGTGTTCTTTCCTGGATGAACCTGTTAAGATATGGGCGGCAGTATTTTGAATCAATTGTAGATGAAGAGGGATATCTGAAAGACCAAGATAAAGACCATTGTAGTAGTCCAATCTGGTGAGTATCAAGGACTGGAACACCGTGTGGAAATCTTTAGGGTAAAGCAGGGATCTTAAACGCTTGAGGCATGTGAATTTTATAAAAATGTTTTACTACTGTAGAGATATTGTTAGACATAGATAATTCAGAGTCGAGAATGACCCTGAGGTTTCGGGCTTTTGTTACTATAGGGATAGAAAGACTGTCATGAATTAAGTGAGAAGGTGGACTTCAGGCAGATGCAGAATTTCCATTTTAGAAGTGTTAAGTTTAAGTTGGCTATGTGATAACCAAGTGTTAATAGTATGGATATAAAGACTTACAATGGACAGAGTATTGGACCAGGAGAAACTATACAAAACAAAGAAATGAATGTCGTCCGTATAAATTTTGAATTGTATACTAAGACCAGCAAGCAGGTGGCAGAAGGGCAATAGGTAGATATTGAAAAGAATGGCTGAAAGAGATGAGTCTTGTGGGACACCCGAAGGAAGAGTGAGTGTATCATTCAGAGGCGTGAGAATCTATGTTGATTTGTTGTGAGCGGTTTGATAAGTAGGATTCAAACCATTTAAGTATGGTATCAGTTAAGCCAATGGATTGCAACCCAGAGAGCAGGATATGATGATAGAAAGTATCAAAGTCAGAAGAAACATCTAGCAATACTAAGATGTAATCAATGTTTGAGTCAAAACCACGAAGTAGAGTATCAAAGGAGGATAACAGAAGAGTTTCTGTACTATGACCTTTACGGAATCCATGGTTAGGATGGAGAATTGCATTATCTGTTAGGAGGTCGGTAAGTTAATGCAAAACTACAGATTCAATTATTTTGGCAAGAGAAGTTAAAGAAGTGATAGGGCTCAAGTTAGTGAGATCATACAGATTAGATTTTTTTGTTCTTTTGAATGGGAAGGATGGTGGTTTGTTTTACGATGTCTGGGAAAATGCCTGAATCAAGGGATTTGGCAGAGGAGGGACTAGCAAGGTCGCCTAAAGCTTTTAAGAAATGGCTCAAGTAAGGATTAAACGAAGAGTAGGAAATTTTCATTTTTTGAAATATGCAAGCTATTGTGGAGGGGTTAGTAGGAAAGAAAGAGGACCAATTACTGTTTACTTGTGGAAGGTTACTTAAAGGGATAGGAAGGTGAGAGAATTTGTCTTACCCATGCCAAACTCCATGATTTCACATGTGTGTATTATACATAGGAAATGGGGGGGGGGGGTTTACAGTAGAATGATATATATATATATACATATATATACACACACACACACACACACAAGATGGCGCCGGCCATCCATTGCTCCTACCATGTGACAGGGGCCGATCAATGGCACCGGTAGCCCCTGTGACATAGTAAGGGCAAAGGCTATCTGTGCCATTTTGAATACTGGCAGCGACGGCCCAAATGCAGGAGATCACTCCCGCATCCCTGCTGGACCACCAGGGACTTTTGGCAAGTCTTGGGGAGGTCAGGAGGGTTGGGGGGGGGGGGGGGGGGTTGTAGTTAATTAACTTTAAAGGGTTGGGATGGGGTTTTTTGTTTTGTTTTTTTTCCCCAACAAAGAACGATAAACGTTTTCTGATCTGGGGAGTGGACAGAAATGGCCCTCCTCAGACCCGAAAATGAAATTGGGTCAAAAAAAAAAATGTTATGCCCTCCCCTAATTTGCTCCATAAGACGCACAGACGCCCAAGAACAGAGCAGGTTTAGCACACCATTATTTATTTATTTATTTTTTAAATTTTCCTGCTCTGAATCCTAGGTGCGTCTTATGGTCAGATGCGTCTTATGGAGTGAAAAATACAGTATATATCATTACAAAAAGTGAACACTAATTCATCATTTTGTATCCCACACAATTAAAATTATTTGAACAAAATTTAAAAAATGTTTATTACAAAAATAGCATACATGATATAAAAAAAATATATCAAAAATCTGAATTTGCATATACACTAGTCAAGAAATGACTGCAGGCGCTATACTTAAACAATTATCCTGAAGCTAACCACAACAAACACTATTCAATATCTTATTCGAACTGAAGAAAAAATTTCTGCCATTTACATAAATGATGCTAATTGTATTACAAGTGATAGCCACTGCAAGCACGATTGAATGTCCAGTTCAAACCGTAGAAAGATCCTCTGGCATCAGATCAGCGTTGAAAATTGAAAGGCAATTGTTCAAGAAACTCCCCGACAAAGGCCTTTTTGTTTCACCTGATGAGGCTTCATCAGGAGGTCTATGATACATCAAATAAATTTCCACAGCATCTGTATTACAGAGATCTTAATCCCACAGGCCAACATCAATCAAATGTAAATTGTCAAAAAGAATATTTTTATCTGAGCCTTCCTCTCGCTGTCACATCGTACTGTAAAACACCCCTAATACCTGTAATTCTAATATAGGGGGTCATTTACTAAGCAATTTTTCCATAGACACAAAATGGGAGAAAACCTTTAGTATATTAACCTTTAGTATATTAACCTTTAGCAATTAAAAAAAAAACCTCAAAAAGTAGCTAGAAATAAGCTAGGAGCAGTGTATACCTAAGTAAAAAGGTTGAAAAGTTCAGTTCAGTTACTCACCTTGGAAAGGTGTTGAGGTAGTGTGATTTGGTTTGAATAGGTACCAACAATTGTTAATCAAGAGAGCAGTGAGTCACTCTAGCTGACTAACTAAGTGTTAAGGTTGTGTGTTTGATTTGATTAGGTACCATTCTTTGTTAATCAGAACAGCAGTGAGTCACTCAGGAAAACTAACTGAAGTGTAAATCTCCAAAGGGATTTTTTGCACTAATTTACCTTAGAAGCACATTATAAATTGAAAGGGAAGAGCTCAGTAACCCACATTCCAGTGGATGGAGCAGATTTTTTTGAACCAAGAAGTTTCTCCATTTTGACAAGGTGAGCACGATGGCCCTTGGGGGTCATCTATCATACAGCTGACACCCTCGCATGTCGTGCAATGCCCCCAGGCAGAGAATGCAAATCTCATGTGGATCTGTGATAGACATAGTCCGTGGGCACGGAAGGGGGGGGGGGGGCACCGACAGAAGCTGGACGATGCCATGAAAAACAGCCAGCATGTGGTCGATGACCGGGGGCCACCGAGAAGTAGGACGCCGGGAATCGACCACAAAGAAAGAAGTAGAACGTTTATGTACCACGCTGAGGAGGATGCATCAACTGCAAAGGGGGACTAGACGATGGACTGGAGAAAAAGCAAAATTGCTTACCTTGTAATAGGTGTTATCCCAGGACAGCAGAATGTAGTCCTCACATATGGGTGACGAAACCGAACGGAGCCCAGCGCGGGAAACCCATCAAAGTTTCTAGAAGCTTTTGACTGGCCCTGAGAGGCCACTGAGCATGCCCAGCATGCCATGATATTCTCTGCCACAGGTGTCTCTCTTCAGTCTCATATGTAGCAAAAATAAAATAATAAAAGGTATGAAACCTAACTCCGCAGGGTGGCGGGAGGGTTCTGTGAGGACTACATCCTGCTGTCCTGGGATAACACCTATTACAAGGTAAGCAATTTTGCTTTATCCCAAGACAAGCAGGATGCTAGTCCTCACATATGGGTGAATAGCAAGCTAGAGGCTGAGTCATTCGTGGTGAAGCAACAGTGAAGTATTGTTGTTGAAAATGAGTCAGCCGAAGATCATAGTAAGTTGGTCGTAGAAGGAGTTGGGATTAAACTGGAAACAAGTTCTTTAAGACAGATTGTCCATAGGCAGAATCTTGTCGTCCCTGCTTGTCCAAGCAGTAATGAGCTGCAAAGGTGTGAAGAGAACTCCATGTTGCTGCTTTACATATGTCAAGGATTGGCACTGAACGATAGTGTGCTACTGAAGTTGACATCGCTCTTACTGAATGTGCCTTTACTCGCCCTTGGAGAGGAAGGCCTGCTTTTTCATAGCAAAACTGTATGCAATCTGCTAGCCAATTGGATAGAGTATGTTTACCCACTGCTTTACCCGGTTTGTTTGGATCGTAGGATACAAAGAGCTATGTGGATTGCCTGTGAACTGCAGTGCGGTCTATATAAAAGGCTAGTGCACGCTTGCAGTCCAAGGTATGCAAGGCTGTTTCTCCTGGATGGGAATGAGGCCTTGGAAAGAATGTGGGTAAATTTATGGATTGATTTAAGTGGAATTCCGTAACTACTTTGGGAAGGAATTTTGGATGTGTACGGAGAACCACTTTGTCATGTAGGAACTTAGTATAGGGTGGATATGTTACAAGTGCTTGTAACTCACTAACCCTTCTAGCTGATGTAATGGCTATGAGGAAGAGAGTTTTCCAAGTGAGAAATTTAAGATCACAAGAATCTATGGGTTCGAAAGGAGAGCGCATGAGTCTTGTTAATACCAAATTCAGATCCCACTCTGGGACAGGTGGTCGAATTGGTGGTTTAAAGTGAATTAAACCTCTCATAAATATGCTTACGAGAGGTTGTGTGGAACTAGGTGCATCTCCCATCTTGTTATGGTAAGCAGAGATTGCACTTAAATGTACTCTTATAGATGAAGTCTGGAGACCAGATTCCGAAAGATGGTATAAGTATTCCAGTAGAGACGTGGTGGGGCAGGTGAAAGGATTTATGTTCTTTTCGGAGCACCACAAAGTGAATCTCTTCCATTTAGAAGAACAGTTCTTTCGTGTGGAAGGTTTACGTGAAGCTATAAGCACTTGAGCTATATGAGATGAAAGATTGAGTGGTTGTAAAATCAAGCTTTCAAAAAATCCATGCTGTCAGGGATAGGGATTGAAGGTTGGGATGTCGCAACCGGCCCTGATCCTGAGTTATGAGAGTGGGAGCTACTCCCAGATGAATTGGATCCCTGACTGAGAGGTCTAGCAGTGTGGGGAACCATACTTGTCGAGGCCAATATGGGGTTATGAGTATCATGGACCCCTTGTCCTGTTGTAGTTTCACTAGAGTTTTGGTTATGAGCGGTATTGGAGGGTACGCTTATAGTAGGCCTGAGTTCCAAGGGCGAGCGAAGGCGGCCTTGGCTGGCTGAGTCTTCTGTTTGTGCAGAGAACAGAACTTGTCCACTTTGTGATTCAGATGTGACGCAAAGAGGTCTATTGTTGGTTGTCCCCAACGTTGAAATATCCTGGTCGCTACTGCGGGATCCAGGGACCATTAGTGTGGTTGGAACTGATGACTGAGTCGATCTGCCACCACATTGTGTATGCCCGCTAGATAAGTGGCCTGGAGGAACATTGAGTGGTTCAGGGCCCAGCCCCAAATCTGTGCAGCTTCTTGACAAAGGAGATACGAACCCATACCTCCCTGTTTGTTGATGTACCACATGGCTACTGTGTTGTCCGTTTGGATCAGAACAGTTTTGTGTGAAAGGCAGTCCTTGAATGCATGTAGTGCATAACGTATGGCTCGAAGCTCTAGGAAATTGATTTGAAATATTGCTTCGAGTTTTGTCCAAGTCCCTTGGGCTTGGAGATTGTCTAAGTGAGCTCCCCAACCCAAGGTGGATGCATCTGTAGTTAAAATTATCTGTGGGACTGGTTGTTGAAAAGGGAGGCCTTTGCACAAGTTGTCCTTGTTTGTCCACCAACGTAGAGATGATCTTAGTTGTTGGGTCAATTGAATTGGATAGTGTAGCGGTTGAATGGCTTGGATCCATAGTGATCTTAAAATCCATTGGGTAATCCTCATGGCAAGCCTTGCCATGGGTGTAACATGAACCGTGGAGGCCATATGACCAAGTAAGGTCAGGAACTGATGAGCTGTCACTTGTTTCTGTAAGGAGATGGATTTTGCTAGTAGAATGAGTGTGTCTGCTCGATCTACAGGTAGAATGGCCTGTGCTAGATTGGTGTTCAAAGTCTGCTCCTATGAATTGAAGCAGGTGAGTTGGAATGAGACGGGATTTTTTATAATTGATGAGAAATCCCATGGAATGAAGTAGAGTAATTGTTCGTGTCAGAAAGGTAAGAGCTCCTTGTTGAGACTGACTTTTTATGAGACTGACTTTTTATGAGCCAGTCGTCTAGATAT
This sequence comes from Rhinatrema bivittatum, assembly GCF_901001135.1. Lineage (NCBI taxonomy): Eukaryota > Metazoa > Chordata > Amphibia > Gymnophiona > Rhinatrematidae > Rhinatrema > Rhinatrema bivittatum. The sequence goes on along the minus strand of NC_042616.1, from coordinate 621,975,521 downwards.
GGGAAGACATGGACACCTTCTTTGTGCAATTGTCCTGCTATTACTGCCAGACACTTGGTGAAGACCCTGGGAGCAAATGCCAGTCCAAAAGGTAGAACTCTGTACTGGAAATGTTGATAGCCCACCATGAAGCACAGGTACTTGCGATGAGGAGGGAATATTGGTATGTGAGCGTAATCGTCTTGAAGATCCAGAGAACAAAGCCAATCTCCTGCTTGAAGAAGTGGAAGCATGGTGCCTAGAGAAACCATCCTGAACTTTTCTTTCTTCAGATATTTGTTGAGGTTTCTGAGGTCTAGGATGGGACGTAGGCCTCCGGTTTTCTTCGGAATGAGGAAATATCGGGAGTAGAATCCTCTGCCCTGCTGTGACCGGGGTACTGGTTGTATGGCCCTGGCTCTCAGAAGGGTGGATAATTCTATTTGTAACTGATGAAGTTGAGAATTTTGTTTTGGGCAGGAAGTTGGTGGAAATTCTGGAGGAATTTAGGTGAAATTTAGTTTGTAGCCTCGAGAGACTATGGAGAGTACCCATTGGTCTGATGTTATGTTTTGCCAATTTGTGTAAAAGTGAGAAACTGTTCCGCCTACTGGTAGATTTGGCTTGGGATTGAAAGGTTGGATTTGTCCTCTGGTCTGTGTTTCAAAAGCCTGTCGCAGGGCCTGTCTGCGCAGGAGGTTGTGGGCGAGCAGGCCTAGATTGTGTTACAGTTTTGGCTGCAGTGCAACCGCCTCACCACAAGGGGTCCCTCTAGTGCTGGCTTTCCGGACAGGCCCCGTCCATCTCCTCTGTCCACTCTATGCTCTGGGTGTGTCCTTATAACCCTGCCTGACAGTTGCCTCGGGGCTTCGGCATCGAGCTCACCTGGGCTCCCTGCTCTAGCCCTGCGCGGCCTTCGGGCCTTTCCTTGCCTAGCCCTGCGCGGCCTTCGGGCCTTTCCTTGCCTTGCCCTGCCCGGCCTTCGGGCCTTTCCTTGCCTTGCCCTGCCCGGCCTTCGGGCCTTTTCCTTGCCTTGCCTTGTGTGGCCTACGGGCCTTCTGACCTGCCTTGCTCTGCTTACGGTGTGTGTGTGGCCTACGGGCCTTCTGTGTGTGTGTGTGACCTACGGGCCTTCTGTGTGTGCGTGTGGCCTACGGGCCTTCTGACCTGCCTTGCCCTGCTTACTGTGCCCTGACCCAGCCTGAACCTAGACACTGCTATCTGCCGCCTGCCCTGGCCCAGCCTGAACCTAGACACTGCTATCTGCCGCCTGCCCTGACCCAGCCTGAACCTAGACACTGCTTTCTGCCGCCTGCCCTGACCCAGCCTGGACCCAGACACTGCTATCTGCCGCCTGCCCTGACCCAGCCTGGACCCAGACCCTGTATCAGCCATTCTTGTCTCTCTCAATCTGGAGTCACCCTTCTGGGTGGTGTTCACGACTCCTGACCGGAGCCCAGTCGTAACAGTATGCCGAAGCCATTTACATTGGGAGAGACAGTAAGGACTCAGTATTCAGACGGTGAGTCTCCACGCTTTATTATCTGTACCATTTGTCAAACTCTGAATTATCCTACGTACCTGAACTGTTTAGCTTGTCAGCTCTCGGACCAGGAGCACTGGATTTGCAGCAACTGTCACAAAAGGAATGTGTCTGTATACCAAGAATGCCTTAATTGCAATTCTCCCAAACCAGGCTGGTGGAAGTGTCTCTGTCTTCCTTGTCTTTTGCCTCCAGGCAAACCCTGCCCCCGCTGCACAGCTAACGGGCCACCTTCTCCTCCGAAAGATTCAGCCAGAGCTATCACACTCTGCCCTGCTTCTGGCTCAGCTAGGAATGTTTTCACCCTGGACAGTTTGCTAACAGAAGATTGTAGCATAACTTGTCACAAAACTTTTTACCAAAAAGCAGCTTATACTCCAAGAAAACCAAAAACTTACCTGGCCAAGAGAACTTCTAGGACTTCCGTTCTAGGAGAGCAAGCACAAAAACAGATGGAACTCATTAACCCGAGCAGGGCTCTGCTTCCCACAGCTGCTGAACAGCCTGTAACGAGCACCTTCCCTAGACGTCCTAGAACTGCCTGTGCCTTCTCTAAAATGCTCCCCCAGAAACAAAATCAGGAGCTTCAGACTTTGGCTCGAGGTATCAAGCCCTTGGCAGTACAATCTGTGTCTTCCATGTACACTACTTCTAACCTTGCTGCTCTGCCATTTGAGCCTGCTTTATCACCCCAAGAGGGGGCCACGCCTGCTGCATCGCCCCGAGGAGGATCCAAGCCTGCTGCATCGCCCCAAGAGGGGGCCGAGCCTGCTTCATCGCCCCGAGAGGGGTCCGAACCTGCTACATCGCCCCGAGAGGGGTCCGAACCTGCTACATCGCCCCGAGAGGTGTTCGAGCCTGTTTCATCGCCCCGAGAGGGGTCCGAGCCTGCCTCATCGCCCCGAGAGGGGTCCGAGCCTGCTGCATCGCCCCGAGAGGGGTCCGAGCCTGCTGCATCGCCCCGAGAGGGGTCCGAGCCTGCTGCATCGCCCCGAGAGGGGTCCAAACCTGCTACCATGCCCCAAGAGGGGTCCGAACCTGCTACAACGCTCGGAGAGGGGTCCGAGCCTGCTTCATCGCCCCGAGAGGGGTCCGAGCCTGCTTCATCGCCCCGAGAGGGGTCCGAACCTGCTACATCGCCCGGAGAGGTGTTCGAGCCTGCTTCATCGCCCCGAGAGGGGTCCAAGCCTGCCTCATCACCCCGAGAGGGGTCCGAACCTGCTACAACGCCCGGAGAGGTGTTCGAGCCTGCTTCATCGCCCCGAGAGGGGTCCGAACCTGCTACCATGCCCCAAGAGGGGTCCAAACCTGCTACAACGCTCGGAGAGGGGTCCGAGCCTGCTTCATCGCCCCGAGAGGGGTCCGAACCTGCTACATCGCCCCGAGAGGGGTCCGAACCTGCTGCAACGCCCCGAGAGGGGTCCGAGCCTGCTGCATCGCCCCGAGAGGGGTCCGAACCTGCTACCATGCCCCGAGAGGGGTCCGAACCTGCTACATCGCCCGGAGAGGTGTTCGAGCCTGCTACATCGCCCGGAGAGGTGTCCAAGCCTGCCTCATCACCCCGAGAGGGGTCCGAACCTGCTACAACGCCCGGAGAGGTGTTCGAGCCTGCTTCATCGCCCCGAGAGGGGTCCGAACCTGCTACCATGCCCCAAGAGGGGTCCGAACCTGCTTCATCGCCCGGAGAGGGGTCCGAGCCTGCTACATCGCCCCGAGAGGGTCCGAGCCTGCCTCATCGCCCCGAGAGGGGTCCGAACCTGCTTCATCGCCCCGAGAGGGGTCCGAGCCTGCTGCACTACCCCGAGAAGAGCCTGCTAAACCGGTCCTGCTGCCACCCCCGGAGGGGCTCAAACCGGTACCACTTACAGACTTTCTGACTCAGCCATCTGAGCCTGTTGAATTGCTCCAGCTGTTGTTGCCCTCGGAGGGGCCAGATTTCATCTTTGAGTACCCCCTGCTAAGATGGGACCCAGGAGGAGGGGGAGGCCTTGAGGAGGGGGTACTGTTACAGTTTTGGCTGCAGTGCAACCGCCTCACCACAAGGGGTCCCTCTAGTGCTGGCTTTCCGGACAGGCCCCGTCCATCTCCTCTGTCCACTCTATGCTCTGGGTGTGTCCTTATAACCCTGCCTGACAGTTGCCTCGGGGCTTCGGCATCGAGCTCACCTGGGCTCCCTGCTCTAGCCCTGCGCGGCCTTCGGGCCTTTCCTTGCCTAGCCCTGCGCGGCCTTCGGGCCTTTCCTTGCCTTGCCCTGCCTTCGGGCCTTTCCTTGCCTTGCCCTGCGCGGCCTTCGGGCCTTTTCCTTGCCTTGCCTTGTGTGGCCTACGGGCCTTCTGACCTGCCTTGCTCTGCTTACGGTGTGTGTGTGGCCTACGGGCCTTCTGTGTGTGTGTGTGACCTACGGGCCTTCTGTGTGTGCGTGTGGCCTACGGGCCTTCTGACCTGCCTTGCCCTGCTTACTGTGCCCTGACCCAGCCTGAACCTAGACACTGCTATCTGCCGCCTGCCCTGACCCAGCCTGAACCTAGACACTGCTATCTGCCGCCTGCCCTGACCCAGCCTGAACCTAGACACTGCTTTCTGCCGCCTGCCCTGACCCAGCCTGGACCCAGACACTGCTATCTGCCGCCTGCCCTGACCCAGCCTGGACCCAGACCCTGTATCAGCCATTCTTGTCTCTCTCAATCTGGAGCCACCCTTCTGGGTGGTGTTCACGACTCCTGACCGGAGCCCAGTCGTAACAGATTGTCTGGCCTGGGATCGTTGTTGTGGTCTGGTAGACCTACCCCTAGAAGTGTGGGGGTAGTATCTGCGTGGCCTGTAATAAGGACGTCTGGTTTCTCTTCGCGGAGGACGACGAGAAGACTGAGTAGCAGGCTCCTGTGGGGTTTGAGACAACTGCCGTAGGGTCTCAGAGTGTGGTCTTTAAGCTGTTGTACAGCTTCCTGAATCTTGTCCCCGAAGAGATTGTCACCAAGACAGGGCAGATCCACAAGTTTTTCTTGGACCTCAGTCCTGAGGTCAGATGCCTTGAGCCAGGCCCATCTACGGGCAGTGATCCCAACTGCTGCTGTTCTGGAGGCAGTCTCAAAATTGTCGTAGACTGCTCTCACCTTGTGTTTGCCCGCCTCCAGGCCTTTGTTTACAGTTTGTGCTGGTTCTTGGAATTGTGTGGGTAGGGAAGTAACAAATTCTTCCATTTGTTTCCAGAGGTTCCTCTGGTATTGAGTGATGTACAGCTGGTAGGCAGAAATCTTGGTGTTTAACATAGAACTCTGATAGACCTTCTTTCCCCATGAGTCTAGGAATCTATGGTCCCTACCAGGTGGGGTCGATGAGTGTGGGTGCAGACGTTTGGATTTTTTCTGTGCCGACTCCATTACCACATACTGGTGTGGTAATTGCTGTTTCTGATAGCCTGGGGCTGGCTGGACTATATAAGTAGTGTCCACACGCTTGTTCACTGCAGGAACAGAAGATGGATGTTCCCAAATTCATTTTTGAAGATCTAATAGGACCTCATGGACTGGCACTGCCAGTACTTGTTTGGGTGGGTCAACAAACTGTAACACCTCAAGGGTTTATTTATTTATTTATTTAGAATTTTTGTATACCGACATTCTTGAAAGAAGATATCAAATCATATCGGTTTCCATTGAAACTGAACAATCGCAGCTGTGGCGTTACATTGAAACAAATTCGTCCGATAACAAATAACATTGTAAGTGGAACACATCTTATACGTGGAAATAATCGCTGTAGTGGCGTTACATTGAGAGCAAGAAGTTAGATGACAGGTAACAAATAACCACAAACCAATAACCAATAACCATTAACAAATAGCATTATATGTAGAGTATGTCTTCATAAACAAATCCAAACAGACCTATGTTGGATGTGGAAATATAAATACCAATATCAAATACAGAGTTACGGAAAAAGGCGTTGCGGAAGAAGCGTCTAGGGAAGGAGGGAGGAAAGGGGAGACCAGGGAAGGAGGGGGGTAAGGGAGATAAGGGAAGGAGGGGGGTAGGGGAGGAAAAGGTAAGTGATAATTGGCATTAGCTCATGCTAAGGAGACATGTTGTGGTAGTCGGTCCGAGAATGTGCCTCTCTTATGTCCAGTTATGACTATTGACCAGTGTCTGAGTGTTCTTTCGACTCTGGGAACGCTTTTCGGAAGAGCCATGTTTTGAGGTGTTTCTTAAATGTTTGAGGACAGGGTTCTAGACGGAGCTCCGGAGATAGCGAGTTCCAAATGTTAGGCCCAGCTGTAGACATGGCGCGTTTCCTTAGAGTGGTTTTGACCGGTGGTGCGTATAGAGTTCCTTTGTAAGCGTTTCTGATAGGTCTATCGGATGTGTGTATGCGGAGAGAGCTTAGATTGAGATGGGCGATGCCGTGAATGTCCTTGTGAATCATAGTCAAAAGTTTGAAGGTGATCCTGGATTTTATGGGGAGCCAGTGGAGGCCTTGTAGTATAGGAGTGATGTGGGCTCTTTTATTTGAGTTAGTGAGTAACCTGGCCGCAGCATTCTGGACCATCTGTAATGGTTTAATAGTTATCGCTGGGAGGCCTAGGAGAAGTGAATTGCAGTAATCTAACTTGGTGAGGATGATAGACTGTACTACAAGCCGGAAGTCGTTGAAATGCAGGAGAGTTATGCCTCACTTGCCTCACAAGTCTGCTTCACGTTTTTGAGGGAGTTAATAAACATGTGGATAGAGGTGAACCGGTGGATATAGTGTACTTGGATTTTCAGAAGGCGTTTGACAAAGTTCCTCATGAGAGGCTTCTAGGAAAAGTAAAAAGTCATGGGATAGGTGGCGATGTCCTTTCGTGGATTGCAAACTGGCTAAAAGACAGGAAACAGAGAGTAGGATTGAATGGGCAATTTTCTCAGTGGAAGGGAGTGGACAGTGGAGTGCCTCAGGGATCTGTATTGGGACCCTTACTGTTCAATATATATATAAATGATCTGGAAAGAAATACGACGAGTGAGATAATCAAATTTGCAGATGACACAAAATTGTTCAGAGTAGTTAAATCACAAGCAGATTGTGATAAATTGCAGGAAGACCTTGTGAGACTGGAAAATTGGGCATCCAAATGGCAGATGAAATTTGGTGTGGATAAGTGCAAGGTGATGCATATAGGGAAAAATAACCCATGCTATAATTACACAATGTTGGGTTCCATATTAGGTGCTACAACCCAAGAAAGAGATCTAGGTGTCATAGTGGATAACACATTGAAATCGTCGGTGCAGTGTGCTGCGGCAGTCAAAAGGGCAAACAGAATGTTGGGAATTATTAGAAAAGGAATGATGAATAAAACGGAAAATGTCATAATGCCTCTGTATCGCTCCATGGTGAGACCGCACCTTGAATACTGTGTACAATTCTGGTCGCCGCATCTCAAAAAAGATATAATTGCGATGGAGAAGGTACAGAGAAGGGCTACCAAAATGATAAGGGGAATGGAACAACTCCCCTATGAGGAAAGACTAAAGAGGTTAGGACTTTTCAGCTTGGAGAAGAGACGACTGAGGGCGGATATGATAGAGGTGTTTAAAATCATGAGAGGTCTAGAACGGGTAGATGTGAATCGGTTATTTACTCTTTCGGATAGTAGAAAGACTAGGGGGCACTCCATGAAGTTAGCATGGGGCACATTTAAAACTAATCGGAGAAAGTTCTTTTTTACTCAACGCACAATTAAACTGGAATTTGTTGCCAGAGAATGTGGTTCGTGCAGTTAGTATAGCTGTGTTTAAAAAAGGATTGGATAAGTTCTTGGAGGAGAAGTCCATTACCTGCTATTAAGTTCACTTAGAGAATAGCCACTACCATTAGCAATGGTTACATGGAATAGACTTAGTTTTTGGGTACTTGCCAGGTTCTTATGGCCTGGATTGGCCACTGTTGGAAACAGGATGCTGGGCTTGATGGACCCTTGGTCTGACCCAGTATGGCATTTTCTTATGTTCTTAGAGGTTTCAGATTTTTGAGGACCTGGAGTTTAAAGAAGCAATCTTTGGTTGTGTTTAGTACGAAAGATTTAAAGTTGAAAAGGTTATCAAGCCGAACCCCTAGGTCTCTGACAGAGGCGGAGTGTTTGATGAACGTTTTCGCAAATTGAGATGCGCTTTGTGAGTTAAGGAGATTGTGGGTATCATCTGGGGAGATGATGAGAATTTCGGTCTTATTAGAGTTAAGGATAAGGTTCAGGCTGGTGAGCAAGCAATTGATGGATTGTAGACAATCGTTCCAATGAGCCCAGGTTTTTTGCAGGGATTCGGTGATCGGGAGGAGGATTTGAACGTCATCTGCAAAAATGTAATATTTTAGTTTGAGGTTGGAGAGAAGATGGCAGAGAGGAAGCAGATAGATATTGAAAAGTGTGGGGGAGAGTGATGATCCCTGAGGGACTCCCAGGTTTGATTTGATTGGGAGTGATTCCTTGTTGTTGATTCTTACTTTGTAAAATCTATTCTCTAGGAACGATTTAAGCCATCCATGTGCTTCTCCTTGGATGCCGATATCTGATAAGCGCTCAAGTAGAATGGAATGATTAACCGTATCGAAGGCAGCGGATAAGTCAAGAAGGGCAAGAAGGTAAGGTTGTTTTCTTTCCATGTTGAGTAGGATGGTGTCGGATAGTGAGGAAAGTAAGGCTTCAGTGTTTTTAGATTTTCTGAAACCGAACTGGTAGGAGGAGAGTATATTGTTTTCTTCGAGGTAGTCTGAGAGTTGTTTATTGACAATTCTTTCCATCACTCTGGAGATCAGTGGAAGATTGGTTTGTGCCCTGGTGTCTTCCTCTGCTGTGAGCTTGAATGGAATCGAGTCAGCCATGCTTTGGATGAATGAGAATGACTTCTTTCTCTGATCTGGAGAAGAAGGGGTCAGACAAACTCTTCTGAAGAAAATTGAGAGTGTTGCTCATCCCAAGAATCCTCAGAATCTTCTCTGTAAGGAGATTTTGATGTTTCTTTAGGCTTTGGGAAGTGAAGGCCTGAGGGGCCTGGCTGTGGATCATCGATGGAAAATGCTGCAGAATTGTCCTGTGGCCTCGTAGATGGTAGAGCATCAATTACATATTGATACCTTTGTAAGAGGCGCCTATAGAAAGCCTAGTCTTGCACTTCTGATGGTTCAAGTAAAGGTTGCCTCGATGGTATCAAGGGTGGCCTCGATGGTGTCATCAACGGAAGTGTTATCGAAGTCATCGACGTAATAGGAAACGTCATCGATGGGCCCGATGGAATATGGGCAAAAATCGATGTTGATGATGACCATAGTCTCGGCGTAGTTGTGATGGAATCGATCGATGTCCTTGGTGTCGATGAAGGCGCAGTCATCGGTGTACCCAACTACATCGGTATTACTACCGGCATCGATGCTGGAGGCATCGGCATCGATGTTGGGAGCATTGGCGGAATCGCTGGGACAACTTGCTCTTGAAGAGCCTGGAGGACCGCTTGTCTTTTCAAAATAGACAATTACGGCTGTACAACTGATGTAGTCATCGAAGTTGTAAGCGGTGGCGGTAAGGAAACATCCTGTGACGTCGGAGTTGTGCTTGGAATCGGCGTAGACGAGGGCCCAGGCGCGGAAGATGCCGGTGTTTCCTGTTCTCTGGGCCGCTTCGGCATCAATTCTTCCTGGGACATCGACGTGGAGGATGACGGCCGTCGATGGCGATGCTTAGGTTTTTGATGGTCCGCCGACTTTGTGGATAACAGAGACGATGGTGAGGACGGGCAATCACCGGATCCATCCAGACACGGTTTTTTAACTAGTGCTCATTTGGTTGCTCCAGCCGGAGATGACCTCGATGACTTGGAAGGAGAGGGAATTAACTGTAGTTGGAACAAATGTTCCATCTTCTCCTGCCTGGCCTTCCGTCCTTTTACTGTCATTTCGGCACATTTGGGACATGTACTCACATCGTGTTTCTCTCAGAGGCAGAGAACACACTCCAAATGTGGATCGGTTATCGACATATTTCTATTACAAACAGGGCACTTTTTGAATCCTGCCACCATTTTGGAATCGACGGCCATCGATGAATGAATTCGTGAGAATGAAAAAATGAGAAATCAATGTGAACGGTACTCACCAGCTGGCGAGAAAAACGCCGTGAGAGACCTTATGAGAGAGAATATCGAGAAATTGAGAATTCTAAGTTTTAGTCACACAAGAATTCGCGAAGAACTCAACGGCTCCAGTCCCGCGATGCGTGAGGCAGCGCGGAAAAGCGAAGACTGAAGAGAGACACCTGTGGCAGAGAATATCATGGCATGCTGGGCATGCTCAGTGGCCTCTCAGGGCCAGTCAAAAGTTTCTAGAAACTTTGACAGAAAGGTTTCCCGCGCTGGGCTCCGTTCGGTGACATCACCCATATGTGAGGACTAGCATCCTACTTGTCCTGGAATAAACTGAAAATTTAAAGCGCATAAATGCAAAATAAGCAGAGCTCCTAAAACTGCGAATCAACTGCACCATGGAAAAAGAGAGACTGAAGGGTAACCTCATGTGGACAAGCAGATAGTAGCATGCTGGGCATGCTCAGTGTGCCAGTCAAAGGCTCCATCTGATGATGTCACCCATCTGTGGGGACTACCATCCTGCTTGTCCAAGGAGAATTTTTATTCTTTTTTTTTTTTTTTAATTATATTTTTATTCAGTTTAACATCCAACCACAGAATACAAAGAATACTAAACAATGACAAAAGTCATTCACAGCAGATCATAATATAAAAGATCATATTACACAGTGATATAGAAAATCAAACAAAGGTTCAGGCATATCCTGCACAAGATTTTACACTCCCTATTCCCCCCGCATCTAATGTGAAACCAACCAGGGGCAAGGAAAGGGGAAGAGAAAATAAGAAATTAAATAAGTTTTAAAAAACAAACAAAAAAACCCTATGAGGTAACTCTGAAAAAGCTCTCCCACAATTGTATATGCTTTGTTAAGCCATGTCGGAGGATGCCGCTGCAGGTGGCCCTCCTAGGGGCAAAGAGAACCGAGCTCCAATAGATCGTGGTAATTGGGAGAATTATTATTCTTATTCACATCTACTGCTGAACTCCTACCTCTAGAGATAATATAGCTGCTTGAATAGCTCTATGATTAGTCTTCTGCTCAGGGGACTAGAGGCTCTGATGCACTGGAGAATTTAATGTAGTCTTGGTAACATACAATTGAAACTCAAAAGTACTTTCATTAAATATATTTCATATTTTTTGTACAACAATATCCAAGCCCCCGCCTGCAAGTCCTTGGGGAAATTTAGATGATATTCATGGATAAATATAGAGATTCACAACAAACAAATGTGCGGCCTACAATATACTGGACAATAATAATATAACCAACAAACAATTATTTATTTTGCATTTGCACACAAACTTGTGCAAGATATTTTAGTATATAATTAACAGTGTTGTACAAGCGACAGAGCCCTGACACGGCCGTGTTTCGCCTCCAGCTGCGTCAGGGGGACCGAAGTTTGTCAAAGTCTACAATAATGAAAAATCAAAGAATTACTGTGCAGGTAGGCGTCCTACGTACATCATATCAAATTGTTGCTAGAAGAGACCATAGCACACAAATAGAAATTTGTGAAACTCCAAAATAGGTGGCGAAGAATGTCAATACGTTGGTGAACAAAGGGGAGGGGGCGGGAAAAAGTGGAAAACAATATTGCTATAACCGAGATAAAAAGAACTCAGGGTCACTTACTGTGTATCTGAATCGATAATTGATTTCCAGCATTGGAGACCCATTGAATCAGAGATTACCAGATTCTGAAAATATTTGTGTGTGCCACAAAATTCAACAAATCATATCCAACGTAAGTGACCTAAGCACAGACTTTTATTACAGACTTTTTCTACAGGAAAAATAAAGGCTATATTGGTAACTTGGCAAATTCTTTGATTTATAGCCTGTTATCCCAGTTAATGGAGCAAAAGAAACATTTTTCACAACATGAACCTATCGGGGATTTACATAAAACAAAGGAGTAACCCAGCCCTTATCAATAGATTAACTGTTGTTTGCTTACAGGTCACTGCAAACCACTAACTACACCAATAAATTTAAAGGACTCTACATTAGATAGGGAGAGTAACTTTCAAACTGGCATGCAGGCGCACATTGGCACGTGTGCATTAGTGCATGCCCAGGGATGCAGACATTTTATAATTTGCTTGTGTATATGCACGCATGTTATAAAATAGCCTGGCCGTGCACACACGTGTGACAAATTTTAAGTGAGCACTCAAATCCTGCTTCTTCTGTGTTAGCTGGGGAATTTTAAAAGGGGTACACGCCCACGCAATTGTCAGTTTATCAGCTTGTTTACCAGTTTAACCAGTTAACAGCTAGGTCCTCCAAACCTCCTTAGTTTGATAGTCTACATTCCCTACCGGTTATCCTAGACCCTTTAAATCAATCCAAAACGGCTTGATCCTTTTATTTTATAACTTACATGTAATCCATTGCAGAAGAAACGTTATGCTGCAGGGGACTTTGGCGCATGTTGCGGAGCATAAATATTTACGCGCACATCTCTTGGCCAGGCCCCAAAATGCCCATACCTTGTCCATACCCTGCCCTTTTTTGGAAACTTTTCAGATGTACGCATTGCAGGTTTTACACACGTCTGGGCACTTTTTAAAATATGTTCAGTGCCCGTGAACCAGATTTCTTTGCACATCCTCTAATTGATGTCCACGCCAGGCTTTTAAAATTCACCTTTAAATATCCCTTCTCCCTTAGCAACCTTAACAACTCAAAAATATTAATAGGCAGACAGCAGTCCAGCAGCGAAATGGGGGCCCTTCCAGCCTTTTGTGTAGAGTGCCACCTGTATGATTGTCTACCAGCTGGTGAGAGGTTGTCTGTGTGCCTTCCTTGCAAAGAGCTACTGGCTCTCAGAAAATGAGTCTGATCTCTGGAGGCTAGAGTAGTAGAGCTGGAGGAACTAGGCAGAAAGGTATGTAGAGGAGACTTTAGGGACACTTATTTATTTAAAATCAATTGTATCCCACACCCTCCAAAGTTCAGGGTGGGTAACATAGAAACATCCAAAGAAAATTCATGACAAAATCAATGGGCCAGATTTTCAAAGGGTTTACATGTGCCAGGCCTATTTTAAAAAGGCCCGGCAACGCATGTAAGTCCCGGGGCTTTACTAAAGGGGAGGGTCTGGGGGCGTGGCCAGAGGCCTCCGCACAGCAGTTGGCCGGCACGCACAACATACGTGAAACAAAAAAAAAGAAAAAAGTAGGGGAAAAGGGTGGGGGAGGTAGGGGAAGGAGGGTTGGGGGGTAGGGAATGGGGGAAGGCAGCACATCTCAGCGGGTCAAGTAGAAAAGTGCACCCCCTTGTGCGTGCCGGCCCTCAATTTTATAACATGCGCATGTCTACACGCGCAAGTTATTAATTCGGGCATACATGTGCGCACGTGGAGTAGGGCGCGCACATGTACGCCATCCGCGCTCCTTTTAAAATCTATCCCAATATGTACAAAGTTAAAACAAATAAGACTTAGAGAGGTGACAATCACTTATTGAAAAAGGGGCATATTAACTGATTAACTTCAGGAATCTGTTGATATTAAATCTTTCAATGCTTGGTTGAAAAAAATGAGTTTTTAGGGCTTTCCTGAATTTCTTTGAGTTACTGATATTGCGGAGTTGAAGGGGTAGGGAGCTCCATAATGTTGGACCAGCAATTGAAAGGCCCATTCTCTAGTGCAGTCAAAATGGGCATGACATGGTGAAGGGATGTCAAGTAACTGTTGTTGTGATGAACATAGTATTCTGCTGGGGGTATATGAGTGCTGCTTGTGTCTAGAGTGAGATGATGTTATACATTAGATTATGGATAATGGTAGCCAGTTTATATTGAAGAATCCATGTCACTGGGAGTCAGTGGAGTGAGAACAGAACTGGTGTGATATGATCATGTATATTGGAACTGGTCAATAGTCGTACTGCTGCATTTTGTGGTAGTTCAATGAAGAGAAAGTTACAGGAATCTACTGATGAAAAAAATGAAGGATTGGAGAACAGTTCTGAGAACAATTCTGATCTAAATATGGTTTCTGTCGTAGCAGCTTCAATTTCAGAACTGAAGTTTTTGTAATGTGTGAAATATGTGGTTTCATGTCTAGAGATGAATCAAATATGACCACTAATTTGCATACTTTAGATATGTACAATTTTGATTATTATAACAGAAAGAGTCCAGGATTTCGTATTTAATGCAGTGATCTAGAATGAGAACTTCAGGTTTTTTTTTAAGGTTTAGTGCTAGCTGGTTATGAGATAACCAATTTCTAATGCTTGAAAGATAAAGTGTGGCAAAGGCAACAGTAGCAGTCCATGAAGTTTTCAAGGGGAAAAAGATCTGGACAGATTTTGTAAATAAGGCCAAGAGTTGCAAGTAAAGAACAGAGAGGAGCTATGTAAACATTAAAAAGAGCAGAGCCTTGTGGTACACCCGTAAAAATGAAATGCCAAGAAGAGGAAGAGGAGTCTATGTGCACTTGGTAAGACCGTTCAGAAAGACAGGAGGAAAACCAAGAGAGCACCGGTTCGTATATTCCGGCATCAGCCAAATGATTTAGGAGGATGTTATGAATGCTCCCTATTACCCAGAGATAGGCAGAGCACTGGAATCTCAATGTATGGATGAGACAATGGTGCAGGGAAGTAGGCTTTAAATTTGATAGGTATTGGGCAACATTTTGGGAAAGGAGCAGCCTATTCCAAAAGAACTGGCTCCACTTTAACCAGAGTGGAACCAGGCTACTGGCGCTAACAATTAAAGAGGAGATACAGCAGTTTTTAAACTAGAATAAAGGAGAAAATCATCAGTTACATGGTTCAAACGGCGGTATCTTTGAAAGATACTAACAAAATAGGGAAGTTAGAACATCCCAATAGAGGGATAGCAGAATTGCTTACCTGTAACAGGTGTTTTTCTAGGACAGCAGAAGGTTAGTCCTCACATGCGAGTGACATCAGATAGAGCCGGGCTCGGAAAACGTTCACTGGCACACTCAGCATGCCACTATCTGTGATTCCAAGCGGGGTCCCTCTTCAGTCTCGTAACATAGAATTCAAGAGCAAAATATAAACGCACAGGAGAACCCAAACTCTGCGGGGTGGCGGAACGTCCTGCTGACCTAGGAGAACACCTATTACAAGTAAAAACTCTGCTTTCTCCTAGGACAAGCAGGATTGTAGTCCTCACATGTGGGCAAGTATCAAGCTACAAGCTGCTTCCAGATACAATGACCAACAGCACCTGACTGGGTGCCAATGGGCAGAAAAAACTACGGTGCTGTTGGAAACAGAGGGAGGCAGCCTAAACCCTAACAATGGGATCTAGGCAGGGAGAGTTGGGTTTAAGACTCGAAGAGATTGCGAAGGACAGATTGGCTGAATTTACTGTCGTGTCAACCATCCTTGTCCCAGCAGTAGTGGGCAGCAAATATGTGTAGGGAACTCCATGTCGCAGCCTTGTAGATTTTAGCAACGGGAATCGCCCCCAAATGGGCTACTGATGCAAACATAGATCTCACAAAGTGAGTCTTGACACGGCCTCCAAGCTGAAGGCCTGCCTGCACATAGCAGAAGGAAATACATTCTGCCAGCCAGTTTGACAGAGTTTGTTTGCCCACCGCAACTCCCTATCTATTTCTATCAAAAGCTATGAAGAATTGAGTGGATTGCCTGTGGCCTGCTCTGCATTCTAGATAGAAAGCTAAGGCCCTCTTGCAATCCAAACTGTGCAGAACCCAGTCACCCTAGTGTGAATGAGACCTCAGAAAAAAGGTGGGCAGAATAATTTGACTTATTGAGGTGAAAATCAGTCACCACCTTAGGCAGGAATTTAGGATGCGTACGCAAAACCACCCTATCATGGAAGAATTTCATATACGGCGGATATGACACCAAAGCCTGAAGCTCACTAATCCTGCGCGCCAAACTGACTGCTACCAGGAAGAGAACCCTCCAGGTCAGGAACCAGATCGCAGGAGCGCAGAGACAAAAGGATCACGCACAAGCCGCGCCAACACCATGCTTAGGTCACAGGACACATCGGGAGGCTGAAGAGGCGGCTTCAACTGAAGCAGACCTTGCTTCAACTGAAGCAGACCTTGCTTCAGTTGAAGCAGGGTTAAGCAGACCCTGCATAAACTGCCCTACTATGGGCTGTACAGAGATGGACGTACCACCTGATAAGTGTCCGTCTACTGCAGTCTGCGCATGCACAGATGGGCCAAGGGGGTAACATGGACAGATGCTACCATGTGACCTAGCAGACAAAGCAACATGCGAGCCAAAACATGCTGGCATCAGCAGATCAAACGCACAAGGGACGACAGGGCAAGTGCTCGATCGTGAGGCAGAAATGCCCTGGCTTGAGCTTTGTCCAGTCAGGCCCCAATGAAGCCCAGGTGTGTTGATGGGCTGAGATGGGATTTGACGTTAACTGATCACAAACCCCAGATGGTCAGACAGAGTGCGAAGCGCACCCTGCTGAGAGTCGCTCTTGACCAGCCAGTCGTCCAGGTAGGGGGAACACGTGCATGGCAGAGGTGGTCCCCACAACTGCCAGGCACTTGGTGAAAACCCAAGGGGCTGATGCAAGGCCGAACGGCAACACTCTATACTGAAAATGTTCCCTGCCCACAATGAATCTGAGATATTTCCTGTGACCAGGGAAGAACTTGATGTGGGCATAGGAGACGGTTTATTCTCCTTTGACTTAAAAGATGCCCACATTATCTGTTAAACTGCTTAAGGGACACCTATGCCAAAAGCAATCATAGTCTGAATTTCAAGTTCCAAAGTTGAGTACTATACCCAAAGAAAAGCAGAAGAGCACTAAAATAATAAAATGAGTATACTAATTTAAAATTGTAATGAATTTTGCCTGCAAAATACAAACCTGTCTCAGCTCTGATTCAAACTAATAAAAATAATTAGAAAGACAGCCAATAAAAATTGAAAAAATAACGTCTAAAGTGATTGCAAATACAAACAGATGCACCAAAAAGTTATATAATTTTAAATAAAAAAAAGAGGCTACCAACATTATGACCACACATGGCACTCATAGTAGGATTGCCAATCCTAAATATTTTAATCCTGTAAATTATGTATAATATATTATTATGCATATGTGAAACAAGGTCAACATGCACAACCACTCAAGTCAGAAAAATCAACTGTCTAATCTCAACATTGTTTCAGTAGAATCGTCTTCTTCAGGAGGAGAAACAAAATAAAAAGAAATTTTCTTTTAACATCTTTTCTTGTGTTAACACACGAATATGGCCACTGTAGATCACCAAACAGGAGTGTATCCAAACTTAAATTGGAATGGTTTGGATACACTCCTATTTGGTGAACTACAGTGGCAGTATTCAACCTTAGCATCAGAAATATTTTTTCACACATTTCACCCCCTTAAGGCAGCAATTCTACCGAAACATTGTTGATATCAGGGTTATAAGTTGATTTTTCTGACTTGAGGGGTTGATGTTTATTGGACTTCACTACATGAAAAATAAAACTGAAAATACAGAGTTCACATGATTAAAATATTTAGAATTGACAAATCAGCTATGAGTCAAACTATAATACACTCACACAAAAGAGTAAAAAAATCCTTATCACAAAAATATAAACTACTACCACAAAGAGATAAGAAACAGCACAAACTGTTGTATTAATGTAAACAAAATGTCATATTCAATTTTCAGTAGAAAGATGGACTACTATGGTAAATAATTATTTGGTGAAGCCTTTCCGGTTTATGAGCTGAGTTTTGATGCTGTGTTGGTACGGTGTATGATACCAGTTAATTTAAGACATTTTGGATATTTCTTATGTTCTTTTGGCATTGTGCATGATACCACTTATAATACTTAGATAATGGATATTTTTATATTCATCAATGTGTGCTGCTCTGCATCTCTTTGCTATGAGTGCCATATCCAGTCATATTTCTGATAAATTTATTTTTATTTAAATTTATATACCTTTTTGATGCAACCATTTGCATTTGCAATTACTTGAGACTGGTTATTTTTCACTTTTTATTAGCCAACTTTCTATTTTTTATTAGCTTATGGTTTTGCCTGCTTGCTTTGTACTGATTTTTGGATTCACCAAAACAACCTAGTTGAACTTTCATGACTTAGAGTTATGAACTTGTGAAATGCCTAAAGGTACAATACTGCCTGTTCAGCAACAAAAAGCTTTTGAATATATCACTGGGAAAAAATATAGCAAATGAATATATTTCATCTTGTTTGCTATAATGGTAAATCAAAACAAATCCAAAATACATCATGGGAAACAGAAAAGGACTTGCAAATAACTGAATTTTTCTGCCTATGCTATGATGAAGCAGCATGTATGGCTGACTCACTACACACATACATACACACACAGACAGAAATATATACATACACACATACATATATACATACATACTCACACACACATATATATATATATATATATATATATATATATATATATATATATATATATATATATATATAGACACACACCACTTTAGAATTCTCTCTTTATAAAATAGACTTAATGGAAAAAAACAAACAGACTCAACAGCTACATTAAGAATCAAACTCTTATTTGTACATGGCACAAAGATACCTGGAACTGTTTTGCAAAAGGCTGGGACTGAAAACTACCACCTGCAAGGTAAGCTAAAGAAGATAGGTAAATGTAGGATCTTTGGTTAGGAGGGTACAGTCTGGATAAGGACATGCCAAATGCTTTTAAAAGGCAGAATGGAAACAAAAATGCAAACTAAATAACTGAATTATTGTATATGGTTGTATCTTAATGATGTTAAACTGTGACAAGAAGAGGATCACATTATAGAAATTTCCATTAAAAGACTAACTGTTATGATTACTTCATCCAGTTAACCATAAAAAGAATGCATTCTCCTAACATAAGGGAATCTCTCCTCTGTTGGTCCATTTCCATCTTCTATCCTTGTAGGGTTCTCCTCAGGCAATTCATTGTAATTAATGTGAAGGACACCACACTGAAAAAATATCATCTTGAACTGACATATTGCCCACCCACTTTTCTGATGAGCAAATGACTCACCAATACAGATATTAAAAAATAAGCAAGGGAAAAAAATCTTACCGGATCTTCTGTAGCATAAAGAACTTCCATTAGTCGCTGAACGAGGTTATCATTTTCCTGTCCATGTTCTTGGCAAAGGAGTTCAATTTCCCTTAATTTTCCAAAATAGAAATCCCTCTCCTTCTCAACTCCTTCAAGAGCAAGCTTTAATGAATGTACCTATAAACAAAAACAATCTGTGTGAAAAAAGCAATAAATCCACAGTAACTAATGAATTGGGCTTTATTATTTCCAGCATTCTATGATGGCTACATTGGTGCTGGTATAACATTTTTATTAATAGTCAAACAAGAAAGGGGAAACAACGCACCATCTAAGTGCACTCTTATAAATGGTCTTGGTTAATACCTGGATTGACTTCTATGATTTGCATTCCAAAACAAGGATGAAAATAAGGATGAAATGTAGTGAAGATATTAGGAAACTTTGGGATATGTAGAAAACTTTGTAAATGAACTGAAAATTGGTTGGATAGCTGCAAATTGCGAGTAATTACAGATGGATATTTAATGAGACAGATGCAAAAAGTGGATAGCCACAGTGTTAATATGGAGTCATTACTGATAGTATAACTTAGAAACATATGGAAAATAATCTTGCTATATGTGCATATGGTACAAAATAAGTAACAAATCCAAAATAAGGATTTGGAAAAGATTACCGACTAAAGGGAGAGATTAGACATATCAAATGGACTTCAATATAGTCAACTGCAAAGTAATATCTTGGTGACAAAAATATGCAAAACTGTATGCTAAAGAAAAAATGTACTGAAAAGATTTTAAATGCAAAATACCCCTCCTAATGTCAACACAAGGTCAGGCTACAGTAAGCAAGGCAAGCATTATTGCATACCAAATGAAAATTGGTTCTTACCTGCTAATTTTCGTTCCTGTAATACCACAGATCAGTCCAGAAAAGTGGGTTGTGTATCTCTACCAGCAGGTGGAGTCAGAGAACAATTAGAACTTTGGGCACTGCTATATAATGAGAGTGCCACCTGCAGTCATTCAGTATTGACCTGTACCCAAGCCCATGCTAACAGAACTAAATAACGAAGGGTAGCACCCAACCAAATTTCCAGACTACCACTTCGTCGCTGGCAAAAACCAGACCGAACAACTGCTAAAAACTGCTTCATGAATCATATCTGCAAAAAAGGAGCTTCAACAATAAAAAACTTAAGCAGGTTCTGACCAAAACAGTCTTTCGGTATCTGAAGAAAGGGGTGGGCCTCTGGACTGATCTGTGATATTAAAGGAACGAAAATTAGCAGGTAAGAACCAATTTTCATTTCCTGAACATACCCAGATCCGACCAGAAAAGTGGGATATACCCAAGCCACCCTCCACTGGGCGGGAACCCGAAAGACCCGCACGAAGCACACTCTCCCCGAAGGATGGTCCTTCTGAAGCCTTAACGTCCAATCGGTAATGTTTCGTAAAAGTGTGAATAGACCACACCGCCGCCCTACAGATCTCCTGAGGTGACAGTAACTGACACTCTGCCCAGGAGGAAGCCTGAGCCCTAGTGGAATGAGCTCTGAGACCCAAAGGCACCTGACGCCCTCGGGCTATGTATGCCGTGCAAATGGCTTCCTTAATCCACCGAGATATGGTCGCCTTTGACGCTTTGTCCCCCTTCTTTGGTCCACCAAAGAGAACGAACAAATGATCAGAACGTCTGAAGTCATTGGTAACCTCCAGATAATGCAATAAGGTGTGCCGCATATCCAAAAGATGAAGGTCTCTATTCTGAGAAGACTCCCGGGCCAGTTAGGGAACCCCAGAAGCTCCACATTTTGATTGATGTGAAAGACTGAAACCACTTTAGGGACAAAGG